>NC_073313.1:294431234-295631234 GCF_027595985.1 Sorex araneus | reverse complement strand
AAAGAAAAGAAGAAGATTAATTCAGTTGTCAGTTTAAGTAATTGGGGTTATGTTGCTACCCTTCTCTGTTACTATGGAAGTTAACCTTTTCTTAATTATTTATTTAAATAAAACATAGAATCGGGATACATACCACCAATATATGTTTTTGCAGTGTGTTTACCCCTATGACTTTTCGCATTCCATTCAGCTGAAGTGATGAAGGCACAAATTATTGTCTTAATTGTATGATCTGATTTTTTTGCTGGATTTATGGATAATGGGCAGACCCAGTATTCAAGGCAAAAATAGAAACATATTTAAATCTGCAACAGTGTGTTTATATCTCTTTGTCACACACCATGACTGGAATGGAACAGTAATTCTGAGAGCTGTATTTTTAATTCTATGCTCATTGGCTTAGAGGATGAAGTATTTTTGCTTGATATATCACCCATGTCTGCCTTTGTTCTGCTGAGAATCTACATCAAAATGAGATAATCTTTGTGACCTTGATTTGTAAATTGGAAAGGCTACATGATACTGCAGAAAGCATTATTTTGATTGTGACTATTTTTGCATTCCTGTGGATAAATGGTACATCAATTTGAGAATGGACTCACTAATAAAGAATTTAGCTAATCTGTTTTATAAAGCTATTTCAATATTAGTTATTTTTACCCATAACAAATCAGTCTACCATCCTCTACAAGTTCTATATAAATAGAACTGGAAATTAACAGAGAATGATATAAAAAGTAGACAAGTTACAAATAGAAATGTAAATGAAGTGCTAAAATTTTATAATGGAAAACTATCTACCTGTGATTCTTCTATTAAGTCTGTGTGTTCTTTTTTAAACTGCATTATTTATAACAGTAGTTTTTCTTATCCATTTAAAAATAAAATCTCATTTTCCAATATTGGAAAATGAGTCCTTTAAAGGGGTAAAATTAGAATATTATACTTTACTGTTAAGGCATAATATCATTATGAAAAAATCAAGTATATCACATGAAATATATATGTATACTTCACATATGCATATACATATTAGTGTACTATTAAATAGCTATCTGCTATTAAGCATAAAGTTAAGTAGTAACAACTGTTGGGTTGAATAGCCTATGTATTAAAAGATTAATAAACTGTAGTCAAAATGCTTGCCAATGACTTAAACTGACTTTTTATAGTACTTTTACCAAAAAGAATTTAGAAACTTAAAAAGTGTTAACATTTGGCCTAACTTGAAAATAGGAACATTAACATAACGTTCCTGCACAATGCCATCTGATTAAATGGACTATGTTGAAAATTAGTTGAACTGTAGGTTTTAGCTGTTGTAGCAATGTAATAGCATGAAAGATCCAATTGATGAAAAATAAGCTAATTAATGAAATAAATTAAATATTCTCTTCTCAAAAATTGTCTGTTCAAAAGACAAAATCTCTATCTAGATATAGTGGCTCAAATGACTGAATATGTTGTACAAAAATCATAAAATTTGTTAATCCTATGTCCTTTTTGACGAAATGTACCATACCATCCAATTATCCATGAGAGCTAAAATTTTTGATAATGTACTATTATCACAAAATTTTCTAACAATGGGCAAATGTCTACTGCTTTCTAGAAAAACATTTTAAACATTAATTTTAAAGACTAGGAGCTTTGATTAGCCCAAGCATATTTCTCTATAAATGCAACTTATTTTCTTTGACAACATATTGATAAGAAACATGTCTACATACAATTAATAAGCAAACTTTTAAATAGAGCATTTACACTTGAGTGTCCATAATTGAGAGATAATAGTAGTTGATTGAACTATATGTTCTATAATGTTAGTTGAGTTCAAGGCATTTAAAATCTGTAAAGCTCTCATCAAATGACGGATTTATTTGTTGGGAAAATGTTGCTTACTGCACAATGGTTTATGTTTAAATAATGAAAAATGCTTTTTTTCTCTAAATTTAAATAGCTAAGACATGTAAAAATGAATGCAGCACATATTTAATATGTGTGCTACTTTTTAGTAAAACAGATATTTTAGGCAGTTGAGATAGAAAAGGGAACACCAAATATAGGATGTTGGGAGGACCCATTAGGGTTGAAATTGAAAGATGTGTGGCAAAAGTAGACCATAACAGAATATGAAGGCCACTCAATACCTCTATTGCAAACTACAACACCCAAAGGAGAGAGAACAAAAGGGAATGCCCTGCCACAGAGGCAGGGTGGGGTGGTGAGGGATGGGGCGGGGGTAGTGGAGGGATACTGGGAAAATTGATGGAGGAGAATGGACACTGGTGGAGGGATGGGTAAATAACTGCTGTATGACTGAAATGCAAACACAAAAGTTCATAAGTTTGTAACTGTAACTCACGGTGATTCACTAATAATACATTTTTAAAAAGACAGATATTTTAGATTTGATTTATTTATTCATTCTGGGACTCAGACATGAATTTATATTTATGTAAATCTATATTTATGTAAATCTTCATTGTGGGCGTATTTTGGGTCACACCCAGTGCTGTCAGGGCTTACTCCTGAGTCTCAGGGATCACTCTTGGCCAGCTCAGGGGATTATATGGGTGCTGAGACTTAAACCCTGGTTGGCGTGTGCAAGGCAAGAGTTCTTCCAACTCTACTATTTCCTCATCCTCTAGAAATTACCTACTTTTTGAATGGTAGAAATATCTCACCACGGATGAACCTATGAATCCATTTTATTATTATTCCTTAAATGTTTTTGTTAACATAAATATTGGGGATTAAGTTATTTAAGAATTCCAACTTCTAATAAACTCAATAATGACTCTTCAAAAGAGAATGAACCCCTTTTTGGAAGCTATATTTATTTTTTGGATGGATTGGCATTTTTGCTTGATATAATTCCTTTTATCTTATGAAAAAAACGTTTTGGATATATTTTTAAAGTCCAAAATATTTAATTTATTTTAAAAGTCAAACAATTAGAGGTAGACTGTAAAAGTTATCTTTTTAAATAAAAATGCAACTAATTGATAGTTTGTAACTAATGTATTTTTAAAAAGATTTTATAACTTAGGTATTTTTCTAGAAAATCAAACCATCATCCATTCTCAATTATTTTATTGTTTTTATGTACTTTTTTGCTCATTTTCAATCATATTAAGGCCCATTTCTCTGAGACTTAAAAACTTCTCATGATTTTTTTGCACACTTTTCTGAGTTGTTTGAATACATCAATAGGAAAGATCTTAATAATCTTTATAGTATGCCACTAAAGTGTCATTTAATTATTTCTTACTACATTTCCTTCAAATTCAATTTTTCCCAAAAACACTTTTAAGAAACACTGTCCTTTAAGATGCTCTTTGGAAAAATGACTTGGGAAATAAATGTTTGGGGGAAGTGCAACATACTTCATTTCCCTGCAGAGGGTCATAATGAATATTTAAAGTGCTATGATTTTTTTAGTATAAAATATGCAAAACCTTGCAGCTTTTACTAAATGCACTTTACTTTGAATTTGTACTTCTCCCACTGATTTTTTTTTCTCTGAACACAAAATCTACTGATATTCTGTTCTGTTGATCATTGAAACATGTTTAGGGAATTTCTGATATGCATACTGGTTTTTAGATTTAAAAGAATGGGTAACTTATGCCAGTATTTGAAATTCTAAAAAAGAGAAGAAACTATTCCTTCCTGGCCTGTTAGCCCTACTTACTTATCAAACTCTACACACACACACAAAAAAAATAACATGAACACTATAACTCTTGCTTCATGTAGCTGACAGCAACTTTAGTAGATGAATGGAAAATGCAGGACTTACATGGATCATCTCTTCCGCTATTAGTGACTCTGCCACTATTAGCTGTGGTCTTTTGTACAAGGTCTAAAATGGAAGAGAGGGGCTGGAGCAATAGCACAGCGGGTAGGACATTTGCTTTGCACTCGACCGACCCGGGTTTGATTCCCAGCATCCCATATGATTCCCTGAGCACTTCCAGGAGTAATTTCTGAGTCCAGAGCCAGGAGTAACTGCTGAGCATCTCTGGGTGTGACCCAAAGAGCAAAATATAAAAATAAAAAATAAGTAAATAAAATGGAAGAGAAAGTAATCAAATGTTTTGTTAAAAGTATTATAAAACAAACTTAAGAGCTTCTATCAGAAAGAGTAAATATTACCAATAATAATGATAATAAATAAGTCGTTTCTCATAATGACTTAACAGGTTCTGCTCCCTTTCTCTGTTGGGGGCATTAATAGAAATATTGGATTCTGCAAATAATCTGGTGGAAGACTGTTTTTCACTTATCTGAAAATGGAGCACAACACTACAATATCCTAAATAAATTTGATTCACCTATAATTATTGCTAACTTTTGCCTATTTTATAATCTGTCACCAATTTTTTAAATGAAATGTTCACTGTCACTGTATCACTGTCATCCCGTTGCTCATTGATTTGCTCAAGTGGGCACCAGTAACATCTCCATTGTGAGACTTGTTACTGTTTTTGGCATGTCAAATACACCACGGGTAGCTTGCCAGGCTCTGCCGTGTGGGTGAGATACTCTCAGTAGCTTGCTGGGCTATCCGAGAAGGACAGAGGAATCGAACCAAGGTCGACTGCGCACAAGGCAAACGCGCTACCTGCTGTGCTATTGCTCCAATCCTATCTTATCACACTTTTTTCTTTGGCCAAACAAAGCAGTCTATCTTCACAAAGACATAGGTAAAAAATTATTTAAGCCTGTTGGAAATATAGTTCCAGTCAATTCTATAGCTAGACTACAAAGGTAGCTATAGATATTATATAGATTAAAATACATGTCTTTGTCCAGTAAAAATGTATTTACAAAAGCTTAGATCAGTGGCTGGAGAGATAACACATGGGTTAAGGTGATCATCAGGACTTATCACTGACCACAATGCCAGGAGTCAGCCCAGAGCACCACTGCTATGACCCCTGAAACAAACCAAAGAACACAAAGTCAAAGAAACAGGGTCAGCCAGTCATCCATGGCTTCATTATTTTAAGGTTGCCAATACTAGTATGAGGCCAACTGAAAAAAAAAAGTGATTTAATTTTGACCAATTAAGTACCTCTAATAACTCTTGTTCTTATGTCTTATGTTTCATTTTGTTTTATCTTATATCTGAATTTGTTATTAACACCTCCAATGTGATATTGGTGTGATGTTAGGTATACTTACCTTTCATATATCACTAATGGGAATTATTCTAGATTTCCCCAACAAAAGAAATTTGGCTTTGTTATTCATCAAGTCCTACATTACCACTATGCTTTTCTGAATCAGTATTGAATTTTATGGAAGACCTTTTCAATATCTTTAGAGATAACCATTTTTTCATTTAGATGTATTAATGTAATAAATTGCATAAAGAATTCACAAAGATTAGACTATTCTTACATTTAATTATTGTTCTGGATTATTTTAAATAGTAATACTCGGTTTTTCTCAGGGCTTATTCTGTCTCTGTGCTTAGAAATCACTCTTCACGGTTCTCAGGGTACAATATGGAGTGCTGGGGACTGACCGTGGGCCAGACTAGTTTAAGCAAATATCTGACAGGCTGATAAGAGTGCCTGACTATCTCTCAGCACCTACTCTTATAATCTTATGATAAGCCCTATTGATCATGATGCATTATTTTAAAATTTCTTCTCTCATTTTCTGCTAATAATTGTTTAGAATTGGTTATGATTGCACAGGAGATTGACTTATAATTGCATATGTTTAGGTATTAAACCTAACTTTGCTTTATATATAGAATCTTGATCTTCATTTACTTTTTGAAGCTCTAAGAATATGTACAACACTGTAATTATGATTTTGGAAAATCTGTAGAATTCACTTTAAAATGTTCTGAGACTGAAAATTGCACTGAGTAGTTTTGTATAGTTTTGTTCTACACCAACAGCTGAAATATTTTGATTCTTCTATTTTCTTAAGGTAATTTTGTAAAGATGTTACTACTCTTTTGTTTACTTTGAAATTCCTTATAATTTTGTGGAGCAGTGGTAGCAGCTGATTCTTTTCAGGCAGTTGTGGATAGCTGACTGGGTTTGCTACAATTCTTCAGGAGCTTCTCCTGTTATAGCTAAGTGGTTGTTGTTTGTTTTGTTTTGTTCAGCAAATATCCTGATGGAGAGGGCTTGTTAGACAAGCATATATTTCAAATGTTGAGTCTTTTTCATTTCTGTTATCTGTCATTGATTTTTCTTGTCATTCACCCAAAAGGTCTCCTTAACTCCCGTTTTCTTCCTTCTCTGAAGTAGTCTTTAAAAGCGCTATTTCCGTTCTTTCCAAATTGTAGGGCTTTTTGTGGCCGTCACAGTCATCATTCTTTGGACACATCAAGTCTCACACTTGCTTTGCTTGGGGGCCACATCTAGTTATGCTTGGTGCTTTCTCCTGCTTCTGTGCTCAGGGACCATTCCTGGAGGTGCTCAGGAAATGATAGGAATTGTGTCAGTGACCCTGGCTCAGTCTCATGCAGCACAAAAGTTCTACCCTATCCGATGGTGAGCGCGAAAGCAGATTCTCCTGTGCTGGTGGGTTCTTGAGAATTGTATGAAATATTTGCATACAAAATTCAAAGACCGAAAGTCAGAAAAGATGGGCAGGTCCCTCCCTAGACGTGAATGATGTCACTGCCCTCTCTGCTGTGAATGATGTCACTGCCCACACGGGCAATCTTCCTGTGCTCCGTGCTGTACCCCAACAGTTCCTGTTGTCTGGTCTCAGGGGACCTACTCTCTGGCCACCAATGGGTGAGCATCCCTGGATCAGGATCTCCTGAGCATCCAAGACTATTTTGGGTTCTGCCCCTGTCTGGCCTGCAGACCCCCGCTGTATTAGGCCCTGTCCACGCAGCCACACCCTGAGCTGAGATCCAGTAGAAGGAGGTGGGTCTGGGTTCCTCGTGTTACGAAGGGAGAAGGGGCGAGCGGGCACTTGGGGACTCCTATTATCTGAGGCCAAATCCCACCCTGAGCGCTCCCATTCTACCTTCTGATTGGCTACCTCTCCCAGGCGCAAAGATTCTCATCTCCAGCTGTTATCACTTTGGCTCAAGCCGGGGCTCACTCTTGTTCCGAGTCTTCCCCATTTAGGTACTTCCCTGTTCGTGGGAATGGTTACACTTGTGTTCTGCAACACTTCTGGCCTCTTCAGTTCTCTTTTTCTAGTGTAATTTGTGCATAAGCCTTTCTTTTGAATTATAAATGAGGGTTGGTTCTGATTCAGGCGTTTGTTTTATATAATTCTGTTAGTTCAACACTGTAGAAGTATTCTAGTTCTACCAGTTGGGTGAGATGTGTTTAGTAGCTTTGGTTCCTTTTTTTTTTTTTTGTGGGGGGCAGAGGAGTGGAAAGCTGTCAATGTCCTATGTTAATATGGACACACTCCATTACTATTTATGTAATTTTCCCTTTTCTTTATCTGTATGTATATATATAAATATAAGTGTGTGTAGTTTTAAACATTTGCTCTAATTTTTTTCTGATATCTATTTGTTAAGGTATCTATATTTTTGTGTACATAAACATCAAAATTATAAAGTCGTTATTGAATCTTCTCCTTCCTTCCCTCTTCCTCCCTTGCCCCCTTCCCTCCCTCCCTCCCTCCGTCCTTCCTTCCTTCCGTCCTTCCTTCCTTCCTTCCTTCCTTCCTTCCTTCCTTCCTTCCTTCCTTCCTTCCTTCCTTCCCTCCTTCCTTCCTTCCCTCCTTCCTTCCTTCCCTCCTTCCTTCCTTCCCTCCTTCCTTCCTTCCCTCCTTCCTTCCTTCCTTCCTTCCTTCCTTCCTTCCTTCCTTCCTTCCTTCCTTCCTTCCCTCCCTCCTTCCTTCCCTCCTTCCTTCCTTCCCTCCTTCCTTCCTTCCCTCCTTCCTTCCTTCCTTCCTTCCTTCCTTCCTTCCTTCCTTCCTTCCTTCCTTCCTTCCTTCCTTCCTTCCTTCCTTCCTTCCTTCCTTCCTCTCTTTCTTTGTTGGCCACACCCAGCTATTGTCACTATGCCAGGTTTGGTCTTGGCTTCTGAACTCAGGGATCACTCCTGGCCATGTTCAGGGATGGTGGGGATCAATCTATGGTCAGCCACATGCAAATATAGTGCTTTGAAAGCTGTACTATTTTTCTGGCCTCTTAACTGAGTCTTAAAAATATATAAACCTGAGGGTGTAATCAGCATTTCAAGATCTTACATCCACCTTTGATCTCTAAGCAGCTTAGATAATTACATGAATCATGCTTAACCATGATGTTAGAACTCTTAAGTAGAATAGCAAAGATGGAAATGACATAATATTTTTGTCTAATTTCACTTTTGAGACTTTGTTTCATCACTCTTTGAAATTTCAATTTGTGGGGAAAATAGTCTGTTAAAGTATTGAAAAATGTTCGTTTGAGGGGTGGACATCGTGTGTGAACATTTGTTTTATATAATAAATATGTTATATATACATATGTATATTCCTGTAAATCGCTACCTTCAATTTAAATCTACTACTAATAATAATAATAATATTTAAAAGAAATATTTTTGAGTTGCAGTGGATTCAAATAACCATCCATGTTTATAGAGCTAATTTGTTGGTCTTCACCATAATAATCCTTGACCTACTGAGTTGGAATAGTTGGATGATTAAATCAAACTCCTGGATCTACGATTCTGTCTTGTTTTAAGCAGCCTGTCTGCTACAAAAATTTCTTTTCATTGATCCTGTATAGGGCATTCACCAGAAAATGACCTCAGATCTTTTTCTCCCCCCTCTGATAGAATAACAGAGCTCCGTAAAAGTCCTTGCAGCCATCCATCTCAGAGGAGGTCACCGAATACCATGCCCTGAGGTGAACTATGGTTCAATACCTGCAGCCCTGGTTTGCAAGTTCTTGATTGCTCTCTTCTGCAATCATTCAGCCCCTCTCTCATTCTCCCAAGCTCTCTGCACATTTTATCTTGTGCCCTTTCTTCTCCCAGATTTCAGGAAAACAATGAAAGTTTAAAGCAAGTATACATATTTATGCATATATATACAGTTTCATATTTTAATCAAATTATCCAATGAGTGTGATAAGAACCACTACTCAGATTAAAGTACAACCTTTTTGCCTGCCTCCCTCATTGCTAATCGGAATACACATTAACCTCACCTTCCATTTGCTTCAATCAGTGTCCTTGAATCTTAGAAGTCAAATTATTTGTATGTATGTGTTGCCACAGTTCCAAAGATCTTCATCACCTGCATTTAATAACCTACCTTACCTAAACCAAGGACTGGAGTGATAGCACAGTGGGTAGGGCATTTGCCTTGCATTCAGCCCGGGTTTGATTTCTTTATCCTTCTCAGAGAGCCCAGCAAGCTACCAAGAGTATCTCGCCCTCTAGGTAGAGCCTGGCAAGCTACTTGTGGCAAATTTGATATGCCAAAAACAGTAACAACAAGTTTCACAATGGAGATATTACTGGTGCCTGTTCAAGCAAATCGATGAACAACGAGATGACAGTGCTACAGTGCTACAATGCTACCTAAACCAAAGAGCAAATACTAATAATTTTTAAGAACCATGAAAATATTGAAGGAGCAGGTTATTAATGTTTCATTTTAATTCCATTGAAAATGAAATGCATATTTCAAGCAAAATTCATTTCTATTCAGAAAGACACTTATTTCTTTGCTAATGGAGAATTTTGTGTACAAAACTATATTTAGTTTCTAGAAAATTGTGAATTCTCACAACCAAAATTTGGTTTCTAGGTCCATGCTCTATCCAAGAGTTTTGTAGTAAACCATATTCAAAACTAAAATTGAAAAATTATAGTTTTAGAACATAATCTGGTGATTAAGATATGTCATTGATTTTATACCAATTTAGACATGAATCTAAATAAAGTCCAATATCCCTATATTTCCCCCATTAGATGATGAATAAATGAGTAAATAAATATCCTACACTTATTTTTCAGTGAGTTATTTTCTTATGTGGTACAATTCAGCTAAAGTTAGACTATTAGCATAGTATAATTAACTACAGATTTACTTCCTTTAAAAAATTATTCAGGCATGATAGCTAGTACAGCAGATAAGGTGTTCACTTTACATGATACCCTCTGTATTATATCCTCAGCCCAACATAAGTTTCCCTAGCATCACCAGGAGTAATCTCTGAGCACAGAGATAGGAACAAGTCCCTAGCATTCATGGGAATAGGTTCTATTGAAAAACCCCAAATTTTAAAAACTGTTGAAATGTTATGTTTCTGACATAGTATAGCTAAAAACTTTATTCTCACATTCTTTGTCTTTAAAAAACAAGAATAAGACATCTTATCAAACTTTTCAACTGCTAACTGGATTTTTTGAAAAATTCTAAAAAAAGGGATATCTTACCCTGAACATGACAATCAGTTCCATTGTGGGGTTTATAAAAAAAAAGGGTGTAAGGATTATGTAGTTAAATATGAATAGAAATTCGGGATTACACTCAAGTGCTACAATTTTTGCATCACCAATGATGACACTAATTTTGCATATTTGCATCATGTTTATGTTTTTTATTATTGACATTGCTGATACTGAGAAAGCACTGTCCTACATACAGAAAGAACAAATTGCAACACTTTTATGTTTTATACATTTACTTTCACATTATATGCCTACCCTCTTAGATATTTTTGACGTTTGATACTAGATACGTATTTCCTCTTCTTTGTAATGAGTGAACAGATTAATTAAAAATTTTTGAATGAAATTTTTTCTATTGGAATATATTCTTTATTTATATTTCTTTGATTTATATTGTATTTCATAATATAAAATAATAAGCAAGCTCTCAGAAGAGAGTAATGCACAGAGTCTCTTGCCCACACGCCTGGCTGTCTTCCCCGGGGCCCCTCAGAGAGGATGGGCTCCAGCTTCCCTCCCCACCTCAAGCAGAGCTCCCAGGCGGCCGAAGACCACCAGAACCTAGCTGCAGCCATGCTGGAGGCTCCTCTCTATACGTTCAGACAGGCCTCATGCATGAAGGTACCGGCAGAGGAACCCAGGTGTGTGTAATCCCATCAAAGGTTAACATCCAGAGACTTAAAAGCAAGGTCTCAGAAGCGCGCAATATCTTTAGCCTACTCCTCCCTCTAGGAAAAACTGGCAATCTTCTGAGAGTTTCCTGCCCCCATGGGACAGCCTTGCAAGCTCCCCATGGTGTATCCATATGCAAAATCCAGCAACAAGCTGGATCTCATTCCCCTGACCCTGAAGAGCCCCCAGTGCAACATTGTTAGGAGGGCCAAGTCGAGATAGACTTCTAAGATCTCAGGGAAAGGACGAAATGAGATGTTACTGAGCCCAGCTGAGAAATCAGTGAATAACGGAATATTGTGATTGTGATTGATTGATATTGTATTTCATATGTCTCTACACAGTCTAGTTCTTCCTTAAAGTTTAAAATTATACAATTGTGAGGAAATGATATACTATAAGTTTTCTCTTATTACTTTTCTTTAAAGTAATCAGAATTAGGCATTTTAGACTTACAGATAAATCAGTGCATTAACTTTAATTTTTTTTTTTTTTTGCTTTTGGGTCACACCCGGCACTGCACAGGGGTTACTCCTGGCCCTTCACTCAGGAATAACTACTGGCGGTGCTCAGAGGACCACATGGGATGCTGGGATTCGAACCCGGGTCGGCCGCGTGCAAGGCAAACGCCCTACCCGCTGTGCTATCGCTCCAGCCCCTAACTTTAATTTTTTAATTAAAACTATATATATATATGTTTTGATGTAACAGATAATTTGTATTAAATCTTTCATTTAGATAGAGGAGCTTATAGACCAGTGGAAGATTTTCACATATTTTGTTATTTTAAATCTATGGTGAATTAGAGTTGTGATTGTAATGAGACTACAAAATTAAGATTTTTATAAATATTTAATATTTTGACAGTACTTTTAAAGTAATTTATATATCAATAATAAAAATACCTTGCTAAGAAACAAAAAACAAAAATACCTTGCTAAGAAACAAAAAACCCGTAGACATTTTGTGAATAACAAATTTTCTTAATTAATGAATGTCCTTATGATTGACTGCTAATTAGGCTCTATGAAATGTTTGTCTCAAATTGATTCAAGATTTTCATTGTAATGTTCTTCACAACTTCCTGGTGATCAATGCAGAATTAAATGACACTGGGTTCTCATTCGCTGATTGAGAGGTACCACAGCTGCTGCTGTACTGTAAGTGATGCTCAGGATTGCTGTTTAGCTCTGGAAAACTAATTTGATTATCTCCCTAGTTGTGCGTTTGTTTGCCAGGCTCCAAAGCCTAGAGGTCTAGTGAGTATTGTAGGAACTTCTTTTCCTATGATCATCCTGTGGACCATTTTTGGACTATTTTTATGATACGTATGTTTTATTTTTTGTTCTCTTATCTCGTTTTGAAATGCTTTTAGAAAGATAAAGCATTTACTTTACATTTGCTTTACTTATTCTACATGACTTTTAATTTTCCCTTGAATGTTTGCATTGTAAACTTTATTGTATATCATAAGATGTTTCCTATACTTCGTATGCCAAATATTTATTTAATTAATTTGGAATTGAATATTGAATTATATTTAAGTCACTTTGAAAACAATTTCATTATGAATTAGATCATTTTTTCTCAAAGAAAAACATTTTAAATTTTATATTTAAAGCCTACTAATGACTGCTCAGTAAAATAGATGTGTTCCAATTTATTTTCCAGGTTTCTAAACCAGCAAAATGATGTAACAATGACCTATTATTACGGTGATAAAAGGTTTGGGTCAGTTTTACACCTCTAGTCCCTATTACTATACCTAGTAATTTGTTACCATTTATAACTTTTTTGTGTGTTGACATATTTTAAATAAATATTGTAAGATGAGTTGGAAGGATAGCAGTATTTAAAAGAAAGCAATCAACATTTTACTCATTTCACGAAAAAAAAATAGTTCTCTTTTCCTTTAAAATCTTTAGGCATACTAACTTCTTTACTGTGTGTGTATAATTCTTACCTCAAGGGAAAACACCAATTAGACTTGATTAGAGAGTAGATTCCTCAGGGACAGCTAGAGAAAGCTCATTAAATTCAATTATTGTAAAGATGGCAACAGGTGTAAAAATGGATTTTTTTCTATAACATGTATTCCAAGTCAGTAAACTCTCTAATAAAAGATGTGTTCCTATATCATAGTCCTTTATTGGAAACATGCATTTAACCATATCCAGTGATGCAGTTTAGCTGAAGCTAGACTTTTCCTTTTTTAATTTACAACAGTTCCACCTCTCACTGTCTTAAAATCTATTGATGCCTTTGGAAGAATGACTTCCATTAAAAAATGAAACAACAAGGGTAAAAAGTGATTATTTAGACTAGCATTTCCCCCTACATAAGTAAATGATTGGTTGTCAATAATGGATAAAGGAAAATTCTAGAAAGTATAAAGATAAAGGCATAATCTGGAATCCACATTTTCTAAAAATATTCTAATTGTCAATAATCTCTTATATGTCAAAAATATAACTGCAAGGTGTATGAAAACCTGATTTATTCATTCACTCATTCACTCATAATTTACTCATTTTGCACCAATGTATCCCAATAAAATATACCAAGCATGGGTTGGGCAAAAAAAAATGACTCAAATGGCTTTTGGACAATATAAAAGATGAAGACTAATCTGGTATTAAAGCAGTATAATAAGCAAATATTAGAAGTTTGTTTAAATCATAGAATAATATAAGGAAAAGCATTAAAGTGCTTTCTTTTTATGGTAGTTCAAGTCACAACATGGTCAGAACTACTAACTTTTAGGACATGCCTGTATTGTTGCTTTTTACTGTCACACATTTTTACCATAGGAAATCTAACCTGTTCAATTCAAGTTCATGTCCTTTGTGTGATTGGCATAAAATATAAACATATACATTAATGAACATATGGCTATTTTCACCTATCCCCTACTTGGTGTAGATTGAGGCCTATATATATTTCCTGTGATTGTAAGAGAATATAATAAACATCATTGAAATCACCTATAAGGTAAAGTTATCCTAATAGAAAAATGAACAACCATTCAAAATATTTTCTCCATATTTAATCATTATACAACATACTAATAATTTAATTTATACGTAAAATGTCATTTATTCCTCAGGTAATTAATTTGTACATTTTACTGTTACTGTACTGTAGAGCTACTTTTGTGTCTATTTTAGGAATGCAGTAATGTGAAACTGGCATCTTTGTTCTCATGCAGATTATATTCCAGTAACAGACTTAAGCAGAGAATATTTTAAAAATTGAAATGTAAGCCTGTGTGCTTATATAGCAAAGAGAAATATTAGTAGAGCAAATAAAAAATTCGATAAAATGTAGCTTCAGTCAACTTTATCATCAAAACTTCTTTAAGTATTGTCTGAGAAAAGAAAGGATGAATAGATTCCAGGGGAAGCAAAGAAAAGAACAAACAAAAAGAATATATGCAAATGTATCCTCAAAAACAAAATAAAAGAAGCACAGACATTTTAATCACAATATCATTTGAATTTTTGCTAAAGTACTTTCCACACTAAGAATGATTATGGAAGGTACAAGTTTATGTATTTTCCCAAGGTTTAAGCTTTTTATTAAATTTTATTACAATACACATAATTTTCTGATAAATTAAGAAAATATAAATTAACCTCATAAATGTTCAAGGGATTCAGATGATAATAGGAGAGTGACCTTCAAAAGAAGTAATCAATACTTAAATTTATTCTGCACACTGAGTTCTCTTGTGTTTAAATATATTAGCATTAGGATCTGAATATCAATCTATCAAACAGTTTCACATGCTTTGTCTATTAAAATTTGTGACTTCAAGAAACATGCATTGACAATTAATAGTAAGGTCATATATAAAATGTTAATCAGCAGCACATCTTTTTCTCACATGCCTGGTGTCACAGGATATCAAAGAAGTTAAGAAAGGGGCAAAGTTGTAGTCTAATTTCTAGTCTAGACAAATGATGTAAGAAGATTCAGTATTTCTATAGATACTTTACCCATGCTGTCTGAGTTAGCTTTTTAACTAGGTTGTCTGTGTATGTGTTTGAGTATGTGTACATGCGTATATGAATATACATATATGATTAACTAGGTGATGTGACTGACATGCAAATGTGTAAAAGAATTCAGAGGGCTCTGTAAATGCTAGGCAAGCTACCGGAATATTTTACCACTGTGATACAAAGGTTTTCCTCAGGTCTTGAAAACTTTTGATATTTGTATTTTCTACTTAAATAGAAAAATATAAATTATTTCTATTAGCATAAGCAACATTATCATGATTTGTCAAAAATTACTACATATTGTAGTATTCAAGAAGTAAAGGACATTATGTATGCACTTATGAAAGTTCACTCAGGAGGATATATGAGGGAGGGAAGATATGTTGGTGAATCCACAAGCATATCAGAATTATATCAGTGCCAAATACGTGACAATCATTGAGGTCTCAGGGAGGACAAAGGAGGTTGAATCATCCATAGGACCTGAAGGACAGAGATGACACTGTATGACTTTAGTAGTTAAAGAAGGGAAATATGGATTATTATTGAATGGCATTCATAACACTGCTAAATTGTAAGAGAAGAAATTTTTGAAAAATGCATGTAATATGTCTTTGTTATAAAATGTATTTGTATTGCTGCCCTTGTTCATGGGCATACAATTGTTGTTTTGTTATTATGTAAATAGTGATTTTGTGATTCTGATAATTCTCTTTTTTATTTCTTTTCTATTTTTTAATGAATCACTGTGAGATGCAGTTACAGACTTACAAACTTTCGTAATACTTTTCAGTCATACAATGATCAAGAACGCATCCCTCCACCAGTGCCCATTCTCCACCACCAATGGTCCCAGTATCCTTCCTGACACCCCCACCACATCCCCCTCTTGCCTCTGTGCAGACACATTCCCCTTCACTCTCTCTCCTTTTGGGTGTTATGGTTTGCAATACAGGTACTGATACAGATAGTTTATTAATGCTTGTTCCTTTACTTACTTTCAACATTCAGTTTCTATCCAGAGTGATCATTTCCAACATCATCGCCATAGTAGTTCCTTCTCTATCCCAACAACTGCCTTATCTCCCAGCATCTGAGGCAAGATTCCAACCATGAATCAGTTCTCATTTCTACTCATTTGTTTTGTTCTGGGACCACACCCACCTCTCACTCCTTAGAGACCACTTGTGGTGTCAGGATTGAACTAAGGTGACCATGTACAAGGCAAATGCCTTACTTGCTGCTCCTTCTGTCCTCATACTTAAAATTATTGATGACAGCAATATAAACTGTGTCACTGGGGACTAAAGTCCCTCTTGGATGATAGAAGCAGCCCGCATCTCCCTCCCACTCAGTCTCGGAACATGGCATATTGCTTTATCAAGGCCAGGAAGAACAATTATCTAATAATAGTAAAAAATAATTTTATTTTTGTAATATAATTAGGAAAATGAAAGCTCATCAAGTACTGCATTAAAAGCAATTATATTTTTTGTCCACTCACTGGGAGAGAATTCTACAGGCCTGAGTTTTAGGATTCAGAAATCTTTGTTTCCACACAAAATATATTTTATATGCTTAAACAGCAGTGCCTGGCAAGCTCCCCATGGTGTATTCAGTATGCCAAAAACAGTAACAATAAGAGCTCTCATTCCTCAGACCCTGAAAGAGCCTCCAATAGTTAGGAAAGAAGAGTAAGGAAAGGCTGCTAAAATCTCCGGGCTGGCACAAATAGGGACATTATTTGGGGCCTGCTCAAGTAAATTGATGAATAATGGGATGACAGTGATACAGTGATATGCTTAAATAAAAAGCGTAAATTATGACAAAACATACAAATGTTGATTCAGCATATCTGATTACTGAACTAATCAATGAGAAGATGTTGTGGAAAAACTGTTTACATTGTGTTATATCTAGTGCTACAACAATAAGGATAGTCACAACCCTAGACTTTCTACTATTATACAAATTTGGGCAAGTTCTCAGTTTAACCCAGTCCCTGTTCCCTGACTTGAAATATGATGAGAAAGTATTGGAAGTGATTCCAATACAAATATCCTATTAGTGGGTACCACACACAGTAATTGAAACTTTCCCAAGATGTGAAGTAGAATGAAGCAATGGGAACCAGAGTGAAGAAGAGTGAGTGAAGCAAGTGGGAGGACTGAGAATGGTACCAGAACTTAGAGAAGTATTTCAGGGGCTTTTTTTTTTTAAACTCTGGGGAAGTGTTCAATGGTATCAGAATGGCATTTCGGTGGCTGCAAGCTTTAGCACTGTAGCACTGTCGTCCAGTTGTTCATCGATTTGCTTGAGAGGGCACCAGTGACATCTCCATTGTGAGACTTCTTGTTACTGTTTTTGGCATATTGAATACGCCACCAGGAGCTTGCCAGGCTCTGCCGTGCAGGCGGGATTCTCTAAGTAGCTTGCCAGGCTCTCTGAGAGGGACAGAGGAATCAAACCCAGGTCGGCCTCGTACAAGGCAAACGCCCTACCTGCTGTGCCATCGTTCCAGCCGGCAAGCTCTAAAGAGGTCCTAATTAGTGTGCGCAGCAGCAGCATATGTGACAGAAATCTTATTTTTATTTGGATGGGCATTTTACTTAGCAGGACTTTAGCTTATAAACATTGACAGAATCCAGGGTTATTTCAGGAGACAAGAGAAGTATCTTGCTAGTTGGCTTAGGATAAATAGTTTGACTGAGAGAAAGCTCTTAGACTTTAGCATTGTATTGAGAAAATATTCTATTAAGCTCTTAAGGCCTAGTGGGAGGTGGCAATTTCTCTACCTTTTGGCTGCTGACTGCATTGGATTACCTGAGAGGAATGTATTCCAAACAGCTGAAAGTCCTGGGCTGATACTGGTGGTTTCCCCATTGTTCTTCCCTATTTATTTCTCTGATTTGGGGCAGAGGGGGATTTGGGCTGTACTTGTTGCTCTGTACTTACTCTTGAATCTAAGCTCAGCAAGCACTGGTGCCCAGGGAATATGTGTACTGCCAAAGATCTAACCTGGGTCAAGTATGGACCTTTCCAGCTGTGTATCTCTCCATACCCCTCATTCCCTATTTGACCTGCTTACTTTATTACAGACACATTGACCCATTCTGTTCCCTGGAAGCATACTTGACATTTCCTACCAAAGCAAATCACTAGGGAAGATGAGAGGTTTCACTTTTTGAGTCTGACAAGTGAAAGAAGAGAACAGCAAAAACTATCTGACAATGGTGGAGAGATTTATGTGCTACTTTGTTTATTTAGTAGTAAAATGAGAGATAGAGTTAAAGCTCATTCAACTGCTGCATATCTGCATTTGCTACATAACCTTTCCCAAAGTGCTTAGCCCCTGTTCACAAATTTACATTTTTTTTTTATTTTGGGGGGGGAGAAACTCTAAAAACAGAGTGGTCAATGTTATGGCTATGGTCATGTAATCATTATTTGCTAACAGAGAACTTAATGATAGAGGTCAGGTTTTATAATATCTTTTATGGTAAGCTATACCATCGGACTTTTGAAAACGATCTTGCCAGATTACTCAGCAAGCCCACAGATTCAAATTCAAACTATATAAATTCTTCTTGAAGAAGACATTAAAACGGGATTGGTATGCAAAAATGCTGAGCAAGCAGGAAAAACTGGAGGACTCTGGTAGACTAGATCATTTGTCTTCCTGGTGAGAAATAAAAGGGTTCTGGAGTATAGTGACCATTAAAGATCCCAGGATACTTCTCACTGGAGAGGGCTGTTAATCTATGTTTCTGGCAATATTCCACTTTGGATAATTGTTTTCTGCCTCCCTAAATCTCTTTTTCCTTTCCATTTATATTGAAAACGTCTGACTTTTTGTCCCAAGTGAATTGCACCATCACTCACTTAGAAGGGAAAATTATAAGAAAGAAATGTAAATTTGTGTGTAAAATGTCAAATAATGTGCAAGTTCAAGTAGCTATCATCACTTCTCTTACAAATCTATATTTAGTTATATACTAAGATATTTGGTTGTCATTGTATGGTATCATTTTAATTTTTGGCTCTATCATAAGTCCTTTTTTACAGCCTTCTAATATAAACCCTCAATCTTATTTCCAAGGAAAATTTAATTCATTTTGCCTCTGGTTATATGGTATTTCGATTTTAACAGCCCAGTTTACCGATACCACACATAATAGCAACCATGTTTCTAGGTATATATCCAGAGTAGGCAGAGTTTTTAAAGTTCCCCCTAAAGACCTGACCTTTTTTAAAAAATCGATTGTCTACCCTTTTTACATCCCATTCATTTTTCAAATCGGTCTCAGAATAATCCAAATAATATCCCACGAGATGCTTCAGCTTTGCCTGTCTGCATTTATAAGTTGAATGTGAGTCTAAAATAAGATGTAGATAGAAGTGGAGAATGCTCAGCAGTCTAAAATTCTGCAGGCACAATTTCTTCAAACTGTTCCCTTGATTTTAGCTTTCAAAGTATAAAGCAATCAAGAACAAAACAAATTCAGAAAAGTCAAATAAAGCATTTTAATTGGAGATGCTATGGTATTAAGGCATGTAGAATTAAGAAATTTCTTGAGAGATAGAGAGAGTGCATGGATACAGGACATGCAAATGTGTACTCTGGCAGATGAGGAGGGTTTGGTATTATTTTAGCTATGGTCACAGGAGTTGATTTATTTATCGACTTTTTGATAAATTTATCAAATTTATCCAATTTTGTGATCTCTCAAATGTTGTTGATCATCTATTTGACCATTCTCTTGTCTATTGAAGATCCATAACCTCAAGAACCTCATTTCCTAAGATGGACTCAGAATGGGAGAGGAGTGATCTTACTTTCAATTGTACTTGGTTTTTAATTTAACAGGAGTAGGCTGTGTAGCACTACATGAAAGCATGCATACATACATTGATTATTTTACAAGAAAATTTGCAAGGTTAGAAAAGTAGGAAAGAGAAACTTTAAGGGTTTAGGGAACGGGAATAGAGGATCATTTAATAGTATCACTGTATCACTGTCATCCCATTGTTCATCAAATTGCTTGAGTGGGCAACAGTAACATCTTCATTGTGAGACTTGTTGTTACTGTTTTCAGCATGTTGAATACAGCCACAGATAGCTTGTCAGGCTCTGCTGTGTGGGCAGGATACAGGGGCCAAAAAAAAAAAAAAAAGGAAAGAAAAGAAAATGACTGTCCCTAAATATCATTAAATGTACCTGGGTCAGACTCAGGTTCTATTTGTGTTTATTTTGTTTTTATTTTTCTGAGGGTTGGACTTTATAAGTGGTGTTCATAGGTAATCTTGGCTTTGTACTCAGCAGTGATCGATGCAAGACAAGTGCTTTGTTCCCTGCCCTTCACTCCAGATCCTCAGTTTAACTTTCATACCCTCTTTATTAGGTGAACTATTTCACTCCTGTCATCAATTGGAAATGCATTGGGTGTTTTTATTAGTTCTAAGTAATACTTTCACATAAAAATAGGCAATACAAAAATATCTTGAACTCCTTTACATGGAGTAAAGGCCACACCTAGGATGTTTTATGCTGCCAAAATCTTTCTCCAACATAATCTTACAATATTCTTACAAATCTGCTTCTAAACCTGTGGGAGTTTAACATGCTCTTTTGAAGGAAAAATCAACCACGTACATCTTACAAAGAACATTTGGATTGAATGGTGCCATATCAATGAGAGATTTTTTTTCTTATTGTGTACGCACTCAAAAAATTTTGTTGAAAACTGACCGTGGCACATGATTATAGATAGAAAATACTAAAATTATGTGAAAGTGATTCACATTGTGTAGGAGTACAAACTGGGTCTTAAATCAGATATCTTCATTAGATATTAATTTAACCAAGCAAAATTTTTTTCTTTTTCCTCCTCCTCCTCCTTCTCCTTTTTCTCATTCTCCTCCTCCTCCTCCTCTTTCTTCTTCTTCTTCTTCTTCTTCTTCTTCTTCTTCTTCTTCTTCTTCTTCTTCTTCTTCTTCTTCTTCTTCTTCTTCTCCTCCTCCTCCTCCTCCTTCTTCTTCTTCTTCTCCTCCTCCTCCTTCTTCTTCTTCTTCTTCTTCTTCTCCTCCTCCTCCTCCTCCTCCTCCTCCTCCTCCTCCTCCTCCTCCTCCTCCTCCTCCTCCTCCTCCTCCTCCTCCTTCTTCTTCTTCTTCTTCTTCTTCTTCTTCTTCTTCTTCTTCTTCTTCTTCTTCTTCTTCTTCTTCTTCTTCTTCTTCTTCTTCTTCTTCTTCTTCTTCTTCTTCTCCTTCTTCTCCTTCTTCTTCTTCCACTTATTCCCCCTCCTCGTCTTTCTTCTCTGTCCTGCCCAGTGTACAGTCTTTCTAGATCCTGGAGAATCTTCTATTAAAATATCACCACAGATTAAAAACAATGACTTTAACTGAAAAAAAAAAACAAAAAGCTTTAAACTAGTAGTAGTCTTTCTATTCTTTGTTTAAAGTTCTATACTTTTTAAGGCAAAGTAGATTTCCATGACAGCATGCATGTTATTTCACACCTTTCAGAGTGTGTGTTAGGAAGTTACCAAAGTACCAATGTATTATAATCTTCTCCCAGCCTATTATATTTACATTAGTTAGGATCTTATTATCCCGAGTATTAGGACAAAATATTTCAATGAACAAAATATAATACACTCCTGAATTGATTCATTAGAGATACTTTTCTTTTGTGTTGTGCAGAGGATCAAACACAGATCTACATCCATGCAAGTCAAATGCCCTAAAACTTGGCTTCTCAGTAAGGCAGTTTTCATTGATTTGGTAGTAAGAGAGGATCTCTCAAGAAAATTCTAAAGGAAAGTAAAACCAATAACTCAACGTTGCACCCTGGGCACACAACCAGGAACAAGCCCTAAGTACCAATGGGTGCAGCCCCCAAACAAAAAAAAAACAAGAAAATTGTTTCAATATATAGTATACACAAACTTATGTCAAACTAATTTTCCTAATTGGAATAAGAATAAATATTTATGCATCCATGTAAATGGGCCTATTACTTGAAAAGGATATTGATATTTGTTTCAGGTCTTGGTGAAGTTTTGCTGGTGCTGGACTATACCTGGCAGTGCCTAGGGACTAATTTTGGCTCAATCAATGTTCAGGGATCACTCCTAGTGGGGCTTGGAAGACTAGATCAAACTTAGGTGGCTAAGCAACTTAACTCCTATTGCATCTTGCCAGCCTAGGGTATATTCCTCATAGAAAATATACTCGGTTAAAGGCCACATAAGCCTCATTGTTCTAAGAATTAAATATACACGATAAACAAATTTCAAATAGTGAAACATGTGGTTACATATTAAAACGCTATCATAAAATAGGTGGAATCTATGATCAGTGATGGGACTATGTTATTTGTGATTTCTGGATCACTGTGGCAACATTTGCACATTAAGCTAGTGGATTTTCATTTAAAGCTGCCTCTTTAAATAAAAAATACAGAAAAAATTTACTATGGAGGCTAAAATTCATAAAAAGAAACAAAAAAAACCATCAAATTCAATTAAGGATTTATATCAAACATACCCAGAGGAAATTAGCAGCAAGAGTGTTTCTAGGTTTAAGGCCATATCTCAGGTGTTGCATCTTTAAAATTTTTTGTACTTATTTTGATTGATCTAGCTTGGAAAATGATTTAAATTTTTCAAGCAAGATTAAATTTGCATTCACCAGGAGAACTTATTGTAAAGCCTAAAAACCCTATGTAATAATAATAAGCTTCACACTGCACCCTTATGGCGCTTATTCAGTCCATCATACTTAGTTGCTCATTGACTGGTACAATGCAAGGAGACGAGAGTTACAGAGAGTGATGTGACACAACATGACACATCAATCAAGGGCTGTTTGAAGAAGGATACAGTTCAGAGTTTTAAAAGTTTTGCCTTTTGAAGGGAAGGCCTTCAAACATGTGTGGGGGAAGAGTAAGAAGGGCCGATCCCAAAGTAAAAAGGAAAAAATACAGTATTGATCCCAGTGCTGCTTGCTGAGTCATAAGGAAATTGAAATTGCTTTAGGTAAGAAAGGTAACCAGCAGAGCTGATGAAAACCCCGAGGAAAATGTCCAAAATGAGATCACTGCATCATAATCGCTTCATGTTGGCCAGCTCCTTAAGGCTTCAAAGAGAAGGATGGTGGTAGATGAGACTGTTGCTCAATGAAAGTGCATGCAGATAGGTTGAAATTAACTCCTAAATGTTCAGTGGACTTCAAAGGAATTGAATTCCTTAACTTAGGATAAATCTTTCAGTGAAGTCAGTAATTGGGGCTCTCCTTTGGCAAAACTACCATCTTGCTCTGCAAGGAATGGCTTCAAATTACTCTGATTTGTAGTCATGGTGGCTGAATATCAGAATAGTTTAACTCCTCATCTGTATTTCAGTCAGCACTAGACAATGTTTTATGTTGTATGTTAAATTTTATTTACTATTTTGATAGTTATTGTATTTTTCTTAAAGTAGTATCAATCATTTCACCATTCTTTGCATATTTTGATATGCAAAGCCCTTGCAAGGGCTGGAGTGATGGCATAGCAGGTAGGGCATTTGCCTTGCACGTAGTCGACCCGGGTTCCATCCCAGCATCCTGTATGGTCCCCTGGGCACTGCCAGGTATAATTTCTTGAGTGCAGAGCGAGGAGTGACCCCTCTGCATCGCCGGTTGTGACCCAAAAAGAAAAAAAAAGCCCTTGCAATGGAAGTAGTAATGTAGACTTTTTAATCTTCAGATGTTAGGAACGATTTGTTTGTTTGTTTTCTGTTACTTATTTTCTACAATTTGATCATCTTATTTCATATTTATTTTAAAATATTTGGCAGTGTTATCAGACTACGTTAGTCCTCTTATTATTACAGTTTAAACTCATGTTGTATTTTGTTTTTGCCTTCACTTTTTATGTAGTCTATTTGTATATTTCTGGATAACTGACTTCTTAAAATTGGGAAATATTTTCAGAGTTTTCAGTTCTAAACTCTGTATTACTTAGATAAAACCTGTGGGGAAAAATATATCTTCAATAAGAAATGTTGAAGATTAAATAGTGGGGCTGGATCTATAGTACAGCAGATAGGGCATTTGCTTTGCATGCGGCTGACCTGGGTTCGATCCCCAGCATACCATATGGTCCCCCCCAAGAACCACCATGAGTTCCTGAGTGCAGAGCCAGGAGTAAGCCCTGAACACAGCTGGTGTGACCCAAAAAATAAAAAAAAAAGAAAAAGTTTGATTAAATGGTATTTCTTTGATAAAGTAATGAGCATGAACAAAATGTTTAATAAATATAAAATATTTCATTGGAAAGTATTTTCTTTAATTATTAAACGATTAAAATTATCATTGTGCTAGAAGGGTTATTCCTTTTCCCTGTTACATGGTATTGGTTATTACCATCGACACTTTTAAAATTTAATTTTCCTAAATATTTCATTCTTTCTTACTCAGTAACATGATGAGAGAAAATTGTTTAACAAGGTACTTTTGATTATAATTCCACCATGTAAAAATTTATAATGTTAAATTTTTTGTTTCATGTGAGATTTTTAAATACTTCAGTAAGGCAATCCTTTTTTTTTTTTTAACATTATGTTTTGTTTTGGGGTAGCCATACTCAGTACTGTTCAAGGCTTACTCAGGGCTCTGTGCTCAGGCCTCGATCCTATTGGTTCTAGGAAAACCATAGGTCAGGCTGGGAATTTGAACAACAGTTGACCACATACAAAGCAAGAGTCAACTTCTATAGGATCTCTCCAGCCCAAAATTTCCTACTGTAACTTTTCTTTGTTTCTTTGGGGGCATGCTCACAGTGTTCACGGTTTACTCCTGGCTCTGGACTCAGAAATTACTTCTGGAGGGTTCTGTGAGTCATCTGCATTGCCAGAGATCAAACCCAGGTTGGCCACATGCAAGGCAAGCACCTTACCCGCTGTACTATCACTCTGACTCAACTTCTTACTCTCAACTTTCTTTAGTGGAATATTTCTAATTTATTAGCAACCTGAGTAATCATCCTCTATGTGAGATATATATATATATTTGGTTTCTTATATCAAAATGTGGTGACATTTTACTGACTAAATATTCTGAAAGTCTCGTGAGTTTCCTTTAATTTGTAGGTTATTTCAGGCTTCTATGTATTAATGTGAAAATGACTATCTTACCTTCAACCTCATCAACAGAATTGCTAAACATCAAATTGTTAATATTCATAAGAAAGATTGCTTTTTCTTTGTCTCTGTTTTCTATTATTTTTGGCATTGTTTCAGTTAATGATATATAATTGAAAAGCTCTGGGTTTAATTTTAGTGAAGAAAATAAGATGAATCAAAAGTAAGTAAATATAAAACTAATCTTATGAATATAGTAATAACAATGTGAAATTTAGGCCAGATAATTCAGTGTTTATGTTTCATATCTGCTATACAAGCAGTGTGACCTTGAGTGGACATGGACACACACACACACAGACACACACACACACACACACACATACACACACATAATTATTCTGTCCTTCCAGGACACTACCAGCACTGACTTATTATATGCAAATTCCTGGCTTCTGGCAGTTAGATTTTATCTCTTCCCAGAAGTTTACAATAGCCTTGAGAAGATGGACAAGTCCACAAATAAAAGAAGGGTTTGAATAAAAGTGGTGGATGTAGGGGGGGTAGAAATATCCAGTATTGAATGTTTTTAAGTCATTAGCCAAATGTTTTCAGCTTTCAATACTCGTGTAATAGTGCGTGATTTTGAATTCTTTCCTGGCAAAAGTAGATAATTGGAGGCTAGAAAAATAGTCTGGAAGTGAAATCAGCTTTGTGATACACATGTGAATAGGCAGATGGTGCTGTCCTTAATAAAGAGATTTTCTACAATCACAAGAATTCATCTCCTCAGCCAGGTGCCTTCAATTATTAAAGTTATATTTGCTGTTTTAGTACTAATTCTTCAGTTCAATAATTATATATTTAAGAGCACACAGAAATATACCTACATATATATTTAGTTTTTAAGAGTGTTCATACATGTGTCACTAGAATTCAGTTTAATACAGAATGTTACATGTATAGATTATCTTCTGATGTTATCATATTTTATATACACGTAAATATCTGATAGTCATGATAATACCCATGATACAAATAATTTGCACCATGTAATCATAATATCATGTATGTGTATCTATATATGAGTGAGCAGGCATCTAGCACACACATATAATATTTCTCTTCTACTTCTCAAAGTAAACCTTTTTCTTTTGCACAGGAAGGTCATATTGCTACTATTTCTTGTCACTGTGTCAGGATCAGAGCAATGACCTTCGGGTGATCTTTTTGGACAATAGCATTTCTTGGCAGTTGTTTCTCACCTGAGAATGTTACTGGCTTTATCATCCTTTCCATGCAGTTGCCTGGATTTAAGGGGAAAAAAGTTCCTGACAATTTTAAGTAGAAGAAACAAATAACAAGTGATTGCTAGATCCTGAAGAAATCATTTTCTAGCCACTGCTGTGAATTGCCATTAATCCAAGCTTCTTCACCTCCCAAGGACACACTTATGAGAGAAACTGCTGTAGTAGAAATACTAACTAATACATATATTGCCAACCACATAAGCAGAAACACCAAATGGCAGCAACCTCCTAGGAATGAGAAGGTAGCAGCTCCGTTGTGAAAAACTTGATTCACTTGAAGTAATTGGACAATCATACAATCATTATAGCAATATGAAAATAAAGATCTACTTTAAA
This sequence comes from Sorex araneus, assembly GCF_027595985.1. Classification (NCBI taxonomy): domain Eukaryota; kingdom Metazoa; phylum Chordata; class Mammalia; order Eulipotyphla; family Soricidae; genus Sorex; species Sorex araneus. Next base: position 295,604,388 of record NC_073313.1, on the reverse strand, counting down.
AAAAAATCCAAGTGAACAGGTGTCTACTTTTGGTGCACTATGAATAGATGTGTATTAAGCATATACCGTGTCTGAGAATCCTAACAAAGAATATTACAGAGAAGGAGTGTTTGCTCACTTCATGCATTTTCTTTTAGTATTTGTTTTTGTCTTTCACCACACTCAGCAGTGCTTAGGGCTTACTCCTAACCCTGCACTCAGGAATCATTCCTGGAGGGACTCAGACTCAGGAGACCTCATAGAGTGCTGGGGATCAAGCCCTCAAACACCGGTTGGCCACGTGCAAGGCAAGTGCTTTACCCCTGTACTAAGTCTACAGCCCTGACAGCCCTCCTTTAACTGTTAAAATCAGAGGATCTGTCCGCTGTTTCATGGTTTGTGTTACTGCATAAATAATGCAGATTTCAGGATAAAACAGAGTTTCATTAAAGTCATAATGAATTCAGAGCCAGCATAATTATGTCAGCAATTTTCATCTGAAGTTATAAATTGAAATTATAAATACAAAAGACCTTTACTACAACTGATTGGGCCATTATATTCTGATTCTTAGAAGAATAAAGTGAAAGTGAGAAAATGATTTTCTTAAATAAGTAAATAAGTACTCTCAATTTCAAAGATTTCAATGTCTGGAATAAAAGCAAAATAAAAAAGGAACTAAAACAACATTTCCCAGAATAGAATCAAGTTTCAGACTGTTGTAGGGACTTTTTTCGATAGTTGAACTGAAAAAACAAAGTACTGCATCCAACAGGCCATCAGGAAGAAATTGAAACTGTGAATGAAGCAGTTCACTTTGATGGAGACTTGGGATATAACTTCATGTCTTTTAGAAGTTGTGACATGTAGGGTAGATGTGAAAAGGAAGGAAAAAAAAAGCAACTTGTAAGGTTTTGAAATATTTTTGGTGACTCTAAATTATTTATAAATGAAATCTGCGGTTGATACACCATCATTTTTTAATTCTTACAATTTTGAAATATGAGCAAAAATAAAATAAATTTATTTAAATCATTAAGTATTAATATTGTTATTATTGAAAATGACTAATTTGAGGAAAGTATACAACTTTCTAAAGTTAGACTAATGATATCAAACTGACTAAGGCAAAATAGCTCTTCAGTCATACAGTGATCATTTACATCCCTCCACCAGTATCACAAATTTTCTTAAAGTAAAGAAATGTATTTATATTTTTGGATCTTAGAGAAATAAACATTAAATCCAGTTTAAATATCCCATTGTATCCACATGGTCTTGTTTCTCTTTCATAAAAATAAAAAGGACATATATAATAAACTAGCTAACATCTACTCTCTTAGGGTTTTCTGATATTATAGACAAAAATACATACACACATATACACAAACATAGTGCAATACTCCTTAAAATTATGGGAAACTCATTCAAAAAGATGGGGTACCATATTACCTATAATTACCTTGGAAAAATATTTCTAAGATTGTCATCACCAAGTTTCATGGTGATATCTGGTATTTGCTTTTGCTAGTGACTCTCAGACATTATGTAAAGTGAATAATCTGGGAAATTCTGATTCTTTCTCCACTTTTCAACTATTAGACATGCTCTCAAATTTATGCTTATCTTCTTAAGCCAATGTAGTGAAATGAATACTAGTTCCTTATGTACTAAACGAAGAAGACTATCTTTCACTCTAAATGACACCTCAATTAGGAAAGAAATGGAATTTCTAATGCACATATTTATATTTTTGGCTATATAATTTTGTTATAAGATTGACCAATTTTAACGATCTACACTGTCCCCCCTATTTTTAAATCAATTTATATAACAATTTATAGTTAGAGATAATTTTCCACAAACTTAGTACTATCCCTTCTGAAATCAAAGATTAGTTAAAATTTCAGAGGTAGATTGAAACTATTTTGAAAGGCTTATTTTATTTTTTTATGGGAGAGGAAATCTCTTAAAACTCTATGTCTATGTCTGTGACTGCCTTGTGTATAATCATAGTCACATGAGAGCACAACATTACTATTTTTGATAGGATAGCAGTTCCACTACTCTCCTTGACTCTTATGAGAATATACTTGAATTTATTTCTTTTGATATATATATACAGTCAATATGTAACCATATACATTAGTCATTATAAGAAGAGAATAATAAAATGCCTCAACAATGAAGAAATATGACTTTTGTGAAAAAATTTGTAGACCAGAGGTCATTGAGCAATTGGAAATTTTTCTCTGAGAAGATACCAGAGTACAAGAGCTGGAGCAATAGTATAGTGGTAGAACTCTTACATTCACATGTGACCAATCTGGATTTGAATCTTGGCATCCACATGGGCTCTTGAGTATAACAGGAGTGATTCCTGGGCACAGAGCCAAGAATAAACCCTGTGCACTGCTAGGTGTGATTCCCCACTATACATATATATGTATATAAGGTATATACATATATATATACATCAAAATAAATAAACTAATATCATTTCCATGTCCTAAATATTGAGCTCCCATTTGACCCGGCAATACCATTTCTGGGAATATATCCCAGAGAAGCAAAAAAAGTATAGTCAAAATGACATCTGCACTTATATGTTCATCACAGCACTGTTTACAATAGCCAGAATCTGGGAAAAACACGAGTGTCTGAGAACAGATGACTGGTTAAAGAAACTTTGGTACATCTATACAATGGAATATTATGCATCTGTTAGAAAAGATGAAGTCATGAACTTTGCATATAAGTGTATCGACATGGAAAGTGTCTTGCTAAGTGAAATAAGTCAGAAAGAGACAGACATAGAAAGATTGCGCTCATCTGTGGAATATAAAATAACAGAGTAGGAGACTAACACCCAAGAATAGTAGAAATAAGTACCAGGAGATTGGCTCTATGGCTTGGAAGCCGGCCTCGCATGCTGGTGGAAAAGACAGCTCAGATAGAGAAGGGAACACCAAGTAAAATGTTGTTAGAGAACCCACTCGGAAAAGGAGATACGTGCTGAAAGTAGACTATAGATTGAACATGATGGCCATTCAATACCCCTATTGCAAACCACAATACCCAAAAGGAGAGAGAGAACAAAAAGGAATGCCCTGCCACAGAGGCATTCCACAGAGGCAGGGTGGGGTGGGGGGATGAGATTGGGAGGGATACTGGGTTCATTGGTGGTGGAGAATGGGCATTGGTGGAGGTACTGGTTCTCGAACATTGTATGAGGGAAACACAAGCACGAAAATGTGTAATCTGTAACTGTACCTTCCTGGTGACTCACTAATTAAAAAAAATAATTAGAAATATTTATTGAGTATAATTTTTACTTAAGTATTTAAAGTGTTAATTTCTTATTTCCATATAAATCAAATATGGGAAATTGATGATAATACAGTTATAAAAATTCTACTTTACTCTGAAAAGTGTTACACAGTAAGGCCATTGTAGCATGATTATTCTTTGGTGACATCCACTAATATATGGATATTTTGCTATGAAAATTACACATTAAAGTCAAATTTACCCTCCTTAAATATTTCAGTATATTGGGATATTGTGTTGGGAAGAGTATGCACATCTTTTGTTACTTAAATTATTCCTTTTAACTTTTCAGTTTTATAAAGATCTGCTTTTTTATGTGGGCAGGGGTGGGCTCAGGAATGACTCCTGGCAGTGCTCTGGGGACCATATTTAATGATGCAGAATTGAAAGAGGAAAAGAATGGATGGGATGCAAGGCAGCACGTTACCCACTGTGTCACCAGTGTTATAATTGTCTCTTGAGTTTGTTTTAGACTTTATTTCTCTCTATTTTTTTTGGTTCAGCAAAAGATGTTGATTATTATTTGCACATTTATTTATAAGCTGCTTCTACTCCTTGCTTCACCCACCCACCCCCAACCTGGATTCGCTCATTCCATCTATCTGCTGCAATCAGATGCAGAGTGTGAGGATTTGTTTCTCTTTCATCTGTAGTGGAATTTTGTAGGAGACAGTTAAATGCTCCAGGTCTGTCAAATAGAAGCCATAGACTTCATTTCTTAATCATTTAATTTACATGAGCCAGTCCTTTAAGCCCCCAAATTTCTGGGATACGAATTAGTTCAAGTTTCGGGAATTGAAAAACGCTGAAGCTTTCCCTAAGACAATGTCTTCATATAGTTGTCTTAAGTTAGCAGCACTTCCTCAGTAAAAGGCTATATTGTAGGCTCTCATCAAACCCCAAATATACAGCAAGTGCTGCTGTTGAATTTGTAGTAAAGTATAGCTAGTTGCACTTTTCAAAGCATTTCTCTGTATCATCACTGCAATTGTACCACTGTATCACTCTCATCCTATTGTTCATCAATTTGCTTGAGCAGGCACAAGTAACTTTTCCATTCATCCTAGCCCTGAGATTTTAGCAGCCTCTCTTTAAGAAAGGAAGCCTTTCTTCCCAAAGGTTCATCATTGAAGGCTTTTTTTTAAGGGTCAGGGGAATGAGACCCATCATTGTTACTGTTTTTGGCATATTGAATACACCATAGGAAGCTTGGCAGGCTCTGCTGTGCAGGCAGGATACTCTCGGTAGCTTGCTGAGTCCTCTGAGAGGGAGAACTAGACAATAAGAGATCTAAGGGAGGGAAAGTCAACCCAAGGGGCCCCGGTGAAGACAGCCAGGTGTGGGGGCAGGAGACTCACCACAATTGCGCCACATTAAAAATAGGGAGGAGACCAGGAGATAGTTCAAAGGCTGAATTGTATGTCATGAATCCAATCTCCAGGAGTAAGATTAGGTATAGCCCTGATGGGACTTAGGTGGCTTGCTCGGGTGGCTCTGGCAACAACAGTGTTCAGTACCTGTTTCTGGGACTTAGCACCTAACCCACATTGCAGGCAGAGCAGAAGCCCCTTCTCCAAAGCGGAAAGTAGCTTCCTCAATTTAACAAGCAAGTGGGGAATATGGATTGAGTACAAGGTTACTGAAATCAGGAAGAGCTCTGTTTTTAGTACTGATCATAGTAACTGCTTCTTGAAGTTAGTCTCATATACCTTAGTAATTTAATTCAGTTTTAAAATAGAAATGGTGGTACCATTTATTCAGATGGGTTTTTTTTAGAAAAAGTATGATTCTTATTAAGCATATTGTAAACCACCTAAGTTGTTAAATCAACACACATTAATTACTTGTATTAATAGTTTGCTTTTAATAGAAGGAAGTAGAGTCACATATAAATTTAAAATTACTAAAGCCAAAATATGGTTAGTAACTTAGTTTGACTTTGGGTTGTGTTCTTTCAACTCCTTTACTGGAATATTTAGCAAATTCCTAATATCTCGCAGTATGTGGTTCATTACAAATTATCTAGGCTCAAACTTCATGAAAATTCAAATTATGTGAAAAATTATATAGACGATAATTTCTGCCTTGGAAGGGCAATTCTATGTTCTAATTTCTAAATTCTAAATTTTGAGTTGGAATTTTTAAACTCTAAGAAGCTGACTACTAAAGTGTTAGTTAATGAATGTATTAACATGAACATAGCACACATATATGTATATTACATGTATGACATTAATATATAGCAAACATAAATTCTGCATAAAAATATTTGTTAATATGTGTAAATGGTTCAAGTTATCACTGGCACCACAGGGTTTGAGTAGTGCCACATCCTCAAGCCATTGCAGTGAACCATCAGCCTATTGGTCAAGAGGTACCAGCAGGGGCTCTAAGGCTTCCTGAACACTGCTCTGGAGGCTGCTCAAAATTCTTATTTTCAATAATGTATCCTACTGTCATAGAAACTGGCATGCATATTAAATGACTTGGAAATACATCCTTTATATGTTATTGAGCAGATAATTATGAATTTAGATGACATTTTTGCAAAACATAACATATGAATGTGAAATAGCTGTTAACTTCAAGATATACATGATACAATGAAATTTGGAAATGTTGATTGCTTGACCTTTATTTACTTCCTTTATTTTCTCTTCCTCCCCCAAAGTTTGAAAAATTAAGTCTTTTTCTTCCGTTATACAAATTAATAAAATAAAAATACTGTAGTAAAGAACTTTTAACTTGTTAGAAAAATTAAATTCTTTATTTTTAGTTTTTAGTCTTTGAGCTACATCCAGTGGTGTACAAGGTTGACTCCTAGCTCTGTGCTCAGGAAGCATGCCTAGTGAGCTCAGGGAACCATATGTGGTGCTCAAGGATCAAACCCAGGTTGGATTCATACAAAGACAATGTCCTAACACTGTACTATCACTCAGACCCATTAATTAATTTACTTGAATTCAACCATTTTAAAGGCTACCTTATTTTTTGGACAAAGACTTTTAAAAAGCTTTTTAATCTAAGTCAGCTGTGCTATTGCATCTCATCCTTCATCATAAGAATATTTATACTTTCTCCCAACGCATTCCATTCCAAGTAGGAGCTAACCAGCTCATAGCCCTACACGGGACACATATGCACTCGCCATGAGGGTAGTTTCTCTTCCTGCAAGTAACAGGCCTCAGTTCTACTATCTAGGGTCATCTGCATTGAGTGTTTTAGACAATATTTCATATTTTGTACATGCTTATTTTTGTATATGGTATTTTAATGTTGATGGAAAATCTGGCTTTTTTATCTTTGAATGGTTTCATTAGGTTGTGGAGGACAAAAGAGGATGAAAGTACAGCTGAAGTATATCTTCTTTAGCAACAGTCCTTTTCTAGAACTTGTTTCATAATTTGGTTTTAAAGGAAGTACTACAAAGCATGTGATATGTATGTACTATTATCAAATAAGAAAAAACTTAGCCTATGTGTTTCTTTGTAATCACAGTTGGAAGCATAAAATTCTAATAACATTGACTGTATCACTTAAGTATTTCTTTGTAGAATACTCTAAATTCTGAAGGTAAACTCATTTCATAGGCCAGCCAGTTGCATTAAGAATTGCCAAAGAGAATGGCGAAAGGCATTCATAACTCTCAGTCTTTGCTCTAGGTATGGATCACTAACTTGATTCAGTTATTCCAGCAATGATGCTCACTATTTTAATAACTGATAAATTCCAAAGGCCAACTGATTAGAGTTTTTGAGTTGTCACCACTTCCCTTCTTTTGCATTCACTTTGCCATTGATGACTTCGCCCAGTCACTCAGACTCCTAACATATAGCTTTTGTTCTTTGCCCCTTATGATCTCTCTGACCTTAACTTGGCTTTACCTAAATCAGCTGTATATTTGCTTTGTTTTTGCTGTCTTTCCTTCTAGAATCTTAGCTTCAAGTACAAAGAAATGCTTTCTTATATTTTGAACACGGATACCTTCAATACGTCTTGTAATAGAGGACCTAAAGTCAATATTTATTTTTTTAACTTTTTTTTTCTTTTTGGGTCACACCGGGCAATGCACAGGGGTGACTCCTGGCTCTGCACTCAGGAATTACTCCTGGCAGTACTCAGGGGACCATATGGGATGCTGGGAATTGAACCTGGGTCAGCTGCGTGCAAGGCAAAAAGCCCTACTTTGCTGTACTATCACTCCAGCCCCGAAAGTCAATAATTTTTTAAAAAGTAATAAACAAAGACATTGTGTGTTAGGTCTTCTAGAGTAGTCCATACCACTCTGGTACAGATCCTCAAATATAACAAGGTAAAGAAAAAAGCACAGTGCTAGAGCAAAATTTAGAATTTTAGACCAGATTTTGTTTTTATTTATTTATTTTTTTTTAATGCTCTGTTGTTAGGTCCTCAGCACTGCTCTGGATATCCCAATATTGTTAATTTCAATGTGGCTTTTATAGGAAATTTATATCGTTAATATTGGCCAACAGTACAAATTGGGATTCTTTTCCTCAATGAATGAATTACAGCACATCCTTGGACACAGGATTTTTATTTTTTAATAAGATTGTTGGCTTAAATTTTGGTCATTTTTCTTGGTAACTTTTGATTGAAAGATGACTGACACATGTCATATGGTGTTTTAACAATTTACATGTTTGCTAGAGCAAAATGAAAGCAAATTTTAAGCATGTTGAGATTATTTATCAAAAATTCAACACTTTGCTAGAAGCCTCCTAAAAAAGGAATACTAACATTTCATTAGCCCATATTTGTAACAAGACTAGTAGTGGCAAAGAAACTGAGCAAGTAAATCTCTAGCAGTGGGGAATATCCTGCTACAATTGATTAAAGTTATAATAAGTCCTCTCTTGGGAGTGTAACTACATTCCTGTACAAAATCAGAGCTGCTTGCTAGGAAAGAAGTGGAGGAAAAAGCCTACAGGCAAATCAGAATGCTTCCTACGAAAAGCAGACCAAAATGAAACATTTCCTTAAGTATTAAACTATTTAAGGGACGAATAAGCATCAGAAAATTTGAAGATAGAGAGTAAGAAGGATTGTACCTGCCACAGAGACAGGCAGTGGGATGGGGTGGGGGTGGGAGGTGGGACACTGGGAACAATGGTGGTGGAAAATGTGTACTGGTGGAGGGATGGGGGCTTGAGCATTGTCTGACTGAAATGTCATCATGCAAGTTTGTGACTGTATCTCACAGTGATCCAATAAAACTTATTTTAAAAAATAAATAAAATTTCTGACATTAACTGAAAAAAAAATACATACATGTTTCTTGTAAGAATAGAAAAAGAAAATTTGAAGAGCCAGAGCCGGTAATGCATTGAATTTTAAATGCAAACTAAAGTTAGGAGGAAAAGACAGATGAATACTGTGGTGTGGAGCAAATGCATTTCTTTACTACCACATACAGTAGATTAGCATCATGTAGCTGTTGTACTTCAGTGGCATTTGACCTTGCAGGAAAAAAAAAATTCGAACTTGTGCTTTTGTTTACTTTGCACTCTGGAAACTAACTTCATCTGGGATTTATTGTAACACAGTTCTCTATGTAATATTCCTGATATCGCTTTAGAAAAGTATTTAAGACTCTGCTTCCCAGATCTTTCCTCTTTAGGATTAACAACAATTTTTCTCTGTACAGGCACTTGCCTCTTAGCCTATTTGAAATTACTATGGAGAGGCCACTTTTAAGTACTTGTTATGGGGAGCATTTCATACACAAATCATCTGCAACTTAACAGTATTCCCTTTCAAAGAAAGCTTTATCACCTAAAGGGCAAAGACCAGTGTTTGGTTGTCCTAGAAAAAATCAGCAAGAAAGCAATTGAGTTCTATTTAGATGGTGACAGGAGCTCTCAACAATTTGGATGCTGAAATAAAGGCAGACTTGTATTAAAAAAAAAAAACAATCTAGGTGGACTGAGAGCCTATCTCAATTCAATCAGTTCTGTTGATTATATTTCTTGAACATCTCTTGAATCAATTTTTTTACCTCTCCTTCTTCACCACTGCTATATTAGTAACAAAATATCTTCCCTCCCCAATGCATCCCCCACACTGTACCAAGCCTTACATCTCTAACACCAAAACTTATTACATCAAAACTCTCCTACACACACACACACACACACACACACACACACACACTCACACACACAGGCATACACACACACAGACCCACATACACAGACATTCACAACTCTGACAATTCTTTGGCATAGTATGAAACTTTCTCTCTCTCTCTTCTCTCTCTCTCTCTCTCTCATTTTTTGTTTTATTTTGGTTTGCAGTGCATGGAAATTGCTCCTGGCTCTGTGCCTAGGAGTGATTAGGAGTGATTCCTATAGTGCTTCCAGGAACATATGGGTGTGCTGGGATTGAGTCTGGGTCCACCTCTAGCTATCAAGTGCCACAGTACTATCAGGTCCCAGAGTATAAAACTTTCAACGTGCAAGTACTGAGCTATAAATCCAGTTTCATCCATCACTATCCTTTTTTTCTAGTACACAGAACCCCATCTTTTGTAAAAGTAACTCAGACATTGGCTTTTGTATATGTTCTACTATCAAATCTTCCCCAGTTTGTAAAAAAGCAACTAACATTTCCCATTGAATTTTATTTTCTACACTGATACATTCTTTAATCCCATGTCCTCCACAAATCTATTTTCCATGTCTGTTCTTCAAATAACTCTTAAAGTGAATTTAACTGTATGTTGGATCATATAGTATTGTAATTGATTATTTTGGTCATTGGACTGGAGCGATAGCACAATGGGTAGGGCGTTTATTTTGCACTCAGCTGACCCAGGTTTGATTCCTCTGTCCCTCTTGGAGAGCCCAGCAAGCTACTGAGAGTATCCCACCCGCATGGCAGAGCCTGGCAAGCTACCCATGGCATATTTGATATCCCCAAAACAGTAACAACAAGTCTCACAATGAAGACATTACTGGTGCCTGCTCGAGCAAATCAACAAACAATGGGAGGACAGTGCTACAGTGCAGTGTTATTTTGCTCATCTGTATTTCCATCCTCACTCCTTATGTTTCCCAAGGGTTAAAGGTGTATGACTATCTTTGCATATTTCAAGACAAAGAAAGTTGAAGCTCTTCTTGAATTAGTCAGTGATTATTATAAAATCTGTACATTCAACAGATGTTAAGTATTAAGAAGATGAGAATCCCCAAAATATGATGCATATCAAAATTCACTAAAATATTTAAAATATTTCTAAAAGGATTTCAATATAATTATTATCAAGAGTTCCTGATGAGGATTAAGAGTTCCTTGTGTCTTGACATAGGTCTAAAATGTACATAGTCTCTGAGAGAAGAACAACAATGACAAAAAGCAGAAATGCCTGAGGAAGCAATGAAATTGATCATGTTAGCAGCCTAAATGGTGTCTTCTATGTGTGTTGACTGGCAGTAAGAACCATGATTTCATAGAAAATCATTGGGAAATTATGTTAGAAAAAGCTGCTAAACTTGGTACTCAGAGATCGGGGTTGGATACCAAGACTGGTTTACTTAATTGTGATCTTCAGTAAAATCATTGTGATTTAATAACATTCAGTAATACAGATAATGTTCCCTGGTGTATAAAAGATAGTAAACTTTCAAAATTGTTAAAGACTACAGTCTTTGAAGAAATTGCTTCTCTGAAACATCAGTGCACATGCAGTATGATTCAACTTTCAAATAATTTAAGTTAAATTATTAGTCTAGAATTATAAAAGTAGTAACAGTTTTTGCCTTTGCTTGTCAGCATTGGGACTATTTCCTGTGTTAGTAGCAAATAGGGTTACACTTGTGGCACAGTTCAGGATGAAAATACTACCCTTTTAGCACCCTTCTAGATGTTATCACTTTGGGGTCTGGGTCTCAGCAAAACACGGGATGTCAAACAAATTAATAAAGCCTTAACGTTTCCTTACGTGTGACAGCTCCCAGACTCTGAGGAGTTTACATCTACTCCAATGCTGTCAAATAGTTGAGCTGAAAAACAATTACCTAAAATCACTGTAAGAGTAACAAAATGGCTTCCAGAATGCCTTTTGGGTCTCCATGATCTCTAAGCTAGTACTTCCTTCTCTCTGGGGCTGGGTGGGCATCTACCAGCAACAGTCAGATCAGGCTCTGCATCTTTAGACCTTTTAGGTAACTCACTTGCATTCAATACAAACCCATTTTTAAGGCATGAAGAGATGCCCAGACAAAAACCCAAATTACATTTCCAGCAAAACCCCTGCTATTTCAGTACATTAGCTACAGATTCAATAAAGGTAAAGTGGTTGTTAAGCTTTTCAGCTGGAATGGCATCATTTTTTTATTGCACTTGGAAGAAAAATGTGGTGGCACCCACCCAAAATCATAAAACCAGAGCATCTAACAAAAGATGCTGTGAGCCTTGAGCTCCATTATAATTTCAGATTTGGTGTGCTTCCCACTCTGTAAATCACCTGAAATTTACGGCTGCACCTGCAAACCAACATGAGGCTGAACCTTTAGATAAATAGAATTGCTCACAGAGTTCCCTGAATATGCACTGTTAGCAAAACTGGGCCTTTAGCCCAAGAAGAACTTCAGATTTACCCAAACTGGTTGCTTCTACTTAGTCAAAATAAATTGGAGTTTTGGGGATTAAATGTAGTTAGAAGTTCTATCAGGGTTTTTTTTTTAACTATTCCAAAGAATCTACAATGAGACATAATTGTAGAATAATAATCTACAATTATTACAATAATTGTAAAATAAAAATCACCATACCATATATTTTAATTGCGATATTTAGTCTAAACTCTCTCTCTGTGTCTCTCTCTCTCCTTTTTTCCTACTTGCCTTGTTATTTCAGATAATTGACATATTTTACAGGTCTATTAATATGTAAATTCTCCATCAGTCTAAAAACTACAGAATATGCATATTTATGGCAAAACTACACAGTTGCCAAATTGGTTTTCCTTTCTCTGTACTTACTAATATTCAGTAAATATATGAAATTCTTTAGATATTATCAACATAAGTTCTATATGAGTACTTTGGCATTTTAAATAGAATATAAAGTAGGAAAATCAAATTTATGTTAGAAATGACCTGGAGATTTTACTAATAATACCTATAGATAAAATTGAGCTCAAGAATAAATTGGGGTTCAACTGTAAGAAACAGTTCCATGGGTAAAAGAGTTGTCAGTCAATCCAACTCAATCCCCGGCACTGTACAGGGACCCAGAGCCAAACCAGGTGTAAGCACTGAGCCAGAAGTAAGTAAGTCCTGAGCATAGTCACATGTGGCTCCCTTTCCATAACCCCCCAAAAAAAACATTGAAAATATAACTGTGTACCAGAATGATTCTAAAAATTGAGATAATAATCTTTCCCTCAAAATTGAGATATTTAGACTAATTAAGGAATAAGTGCTTAGAATTGGTGAGGAATATATAATTCTGGGACTTTAGCCAAGAAAAAGTACATCCATATGCATATAAGTACATGCATGTATCATGCATATACATATACATGCCAAAAAACTAAAGAATACAGATTTAAAATTAAAAGATAATTCTATTTGCAAATAGGAAAAACATTGTTCCTAGATTGAATCGTTGTTTTATTATAATTCAAGAGAACCATCTGGGGAAATGATTGTAGTTAATCGAAGATTCACAGTGGTAGAAAATTACAATAGAATGTATGAATATTGTTCTCATAGTCCATCAATATATAATATAAAATCTAAAAAAATACTGGTGAGACTTGGAGCAATTAACTCACACTCACTATCATAGGAAACAAAGTGTAGGGTGTTCCCTTATTAGCAACTAAGCATGACATATTGTTAAAAAATGGATTTGGAATTTACTTCGACCTGCCAATTTATGCCATGCACATAATATACTTTTCAATTTCTAAGTAATTGGTTTATTATAATTGTATATACTTTATTTTAAATTATAACAAAATAAGGGGGATTCGTATTAACAACCACTGGACTAGTGTTTAGTATTGGTGGTTATCAGAAAATGCAAATCAAAGTGATATTTTCTGGATTATCAGCTCACACTAGTGAGATAGTCTGTATTAAAAACTCCAGAAAAGTGAGTGCTGATGGCATATGCCTAAAGCATAGAAAAGTCACTTGTTCATGTGATAATTGTAAAACACAAAGAGAATCTAATGTGCAATTTTAATATCAGAGAGAAATCACATGTCCAAGTGAAGATTATAAAACACAAACAGAATATAATTAAGAATTTTAAGATATGTTTGCAAAATCTTCTGAATTTTGTATTTGTGGCCTGATTTTTTCAATGGAAAAAAAATTTCATTCTTCACACTTTTTGTAGACTTCTACTTACAAATGGAATGTTCCTGGCTGTTTTTTCGTACTTTACCTGAGAGCACTTTTTCAAAATTTAGCAATATGAACCTTCGTGAAAGATTCCCTGATGTTACAGTATAAGAATACGAACTCATCGCTAACATCTTTTTGCATCTATGTGTTTTTCTCATGAGCATTTTTAACTTTTAAATTTTATATGCAGTTGATTATGTACATTCCCCCCTTATACCTAGTAGATGGTAGGCAGCATTCAAGTTTTTAGGCAAATCCAGTTCTGTATTTCAAAAAAATAAAGATTTTTTATGTACAATTGAGGGGAATATGAATATTTATTAACATTTCTATCTACTGAGGAAGCAGGCAAACCAGTGGAATGACTAAATTATTTAGCAATATTTATAATTTAAAGTGTATCCTCTAAATTTTCTACTATCAATGACCATTAAGGCCTGTCCATTTGCAAACTAAATACATAATAGTATTTATTTGTTATTTTACTTGAAGTTTTTTCATGGCACCAGGACTGGGAAAAGTTGGAGAAATACTTCTAGTCTCTGCTCCCCACCTCTGTTTTGGAGAATTAGCTTCTGGCACTACAGTTCCCGAGATAGTCCTTCTCACTGAGTACTGAGTCCAGACTGCATTTAAAGATCCTCTTTCTCTTAATATGGAATCAAAGTTCTGGTTGTTTTTGCACCTGTCAGGGGAGAACACTGTCATGTAGACAATTTTATAAATAGCCATTTTATTTTTGAGATTAAAAAAAAAAAACATTAGACACTACTTGATGTTAGCTCCCCAGGTAGCACTCACATTTTATAGAAAAACGCCTGAATACTCAGGAATGTATTTTTAGTGTTCTCAATGTTCTCTTCCCCTTCTGTGAATCTGTCCTATGACCTGAACCCCTGGTCCACATTTAGCCTCCAGATGAGGCCTGCCTCCCATGGGCATTCTGCCCTCAGAAGCCATGGGAAGCTGGTCTGGATGTCGGAGTTCACCTAGACTGTTTTCAATTTGATCCACACACTTTCACTTTCTTATTTATTGTTGTGCTCCAACTGCTACATACACTGACTTTGCAACCTGATTTATTTTAGTTGCTTTGCAGTCAGGTTTTTCCATATTTTAACTTTTCAAATGAATCAAAAACATCAAAGCAGAAAAAACAAGAGTACAAGAAGTAATATGTTTTTGGGGTGGGATTCTCACCTGCAACACTGAAATTCATATTTGCAATCCCAAGGAACTTCTGCCTCAAAAAAATCCCTCTGTTGCCATCTTCCCTTTCCCTTCCTCCTACTATAGTCTCTTGATTAGAAACAATTATTTTCATTAGTATTTGTCAAAATAAAGTGACACATTATGATTTTAAAAACAACTAATCAAACTCTAAGCTAAAATTCATCCACCCAATACATAAGTGTTTAGTAGTCTAACACTACCTTCAGTCACCCAAACAACTAGGCAATAAGATCCAGAGATAAGTAATATGTTCAATGACTTTTTAATTTGGGGTGTGGGTACTTTTGAACCACACTTGCAGTACTCCTGACTCTGCTCATAGATCATTTATAGTGATGGTTGTGGGACCATTTGCTGTGCCAAGGACCAAACTAGGGTTGGCAGCATGCCAGGCAAGTGCCTGAATCCTTGTACTCTCTCTCTCTGTCTCTCTTTGTTTTTGTATTTCTCTCTCTCTCTCT
Organism: Sorex araneus; assembly: GCF_027595985.1. Taxonomy (NCBI): domain Eukaryota; kingdom Metazoa; phylum Chordata; class Mammalia; order Eulipotyphla; family Soricidae; genus Sorex; species Sorex araneus. Next base: position 295,589,006 of record NC_073313.1, on the reverse strand, counting down.
GAACTTCAATGACTTTAGAAGTGGTGAGTAGGAGACACTTTTATCAAACAATCATTATAGAAATGATATAAATGTAATGCCCATTTTTAAATAAACAATTTTAACATACTTTATGTTTGTTTTTGTTTGGGATCCAAATTTGGCTGTGTTAAGGGCTTACTCTTGACTCTGAGTTCTGGAATCACTCCTACAAAGCTCAGGGGACCATATGTGGTGACAGGGATCGAACCCAGGTTTGCCATGTACAAGGAAAATGACATATCCATTATGCTATTGCTCCAGCCTCAATGGTAACATACTTCTGACACACTACTGATTCTAACAGCATATAGGTTTTAGTGAACAGTATATATTTTGCAAAAACAAACAAACAAACATATAGTAAAAAGATACAACTGACTCAGTTATAGTAATAGCAAACGAGGAATGATTTTTTTCTCCCCCCAATTTAATTAACTTCAACTTAACATTAAATAGAAAAGGTTTTAATTATTTTACAGACTAGACTATAGAGAAATACAAATTCAGTATTGTGATGAATTAAGTTTTCATAAAGAAGAATTTAGAGTCCACAGATAGCTAGTATTTTATAATAACCCCCTGTAGGTACCTATTAAATTCCATAAACTCTGGCCAATCATGGTGTATTCTCATTCTTCTTGACCCTATCTCTTGCAAATTACTTGAATGTGTCTAAGCAATTATATAATTTCATTTGCCATTTTAGTATATAATACCATAGCACTGTAGCACTGCTGTCCCGTTGTTCATCAATTTGCTCAAGCAGGCACCAGTAACATCTCCATTGTGAGACTTGTTGCTGTTTTTTGGCATATTAAATATACCACAAGTAGTTCTCTTAGAGAGACAGAGGAATCGTCCCTCCTGTTGGCCACGTGCAAGGCAAATGCCCTACCAATTGTGCTATCACTCCAGTCCTAATATATAATACTAACAATAGAAACTCTATTAATACAACTATATAATATCAGATGGAAAATTTTAAAATAAATGTTGTTCATTATTCAGTACTAAAATTTCTGTGTTTTTTCATTAGTAGAAGTGCAGTGTAAGCCCTGTTGTTCCACTAACTTTTCTATGGCTTCACTAGCCTCACCTATAAAATGAGGTAAAAGCCTCATTTATAGAATAAGACAAGAGTAAGATAGTGGTAGATATACACTCTGATAAGTAAACTTAGGACTAACAATTTACCAATTACAAAAATGAAATATGTGTATAATAAAACATTAGTTTTAGATTATAAATAAATCTTGTGTTTTTTGAGTCTTAAATAGTCCATACAACATATTCTGGGTGCAATCTCTGCTGCCTGCATTACAACCTGAGATATGTACATTTTCTGTACTCTCTCTATTTAAATTTTTCTACATTAAACTATCTTACTTAAAATATATATAGGCGGGCTGGAGCTATAGCACAGCGGGTAGTGCATTTTTCTTGCTTGCGACTGACCCAGATTCAATTCCCAGCATCCGTATGTTCCCCCGAGCACCACCAGGAGTAATTCCTGAGTGCAGAGCCAGGAGTAACCCCTGTGTATCCCTGGGTTTGACCCAAAAAGCTAATATGTGTATATATATATACATATATATATATATATATATATATATAAAAGAGTATAGAGATTATGACACTTTCCTTGCATGTAGCCCAGCTTGGTTGATTTCCAGCACTGTGTATGATCCTGCTAGCAGATTCAGGAGTGATCTATGGGCACAGAGCCACGAGTGAGCTCTGCTGGGTGTGGTCTCCAAGCCAAAATAAATCAATATATAAATTTTAAAAAGTCATGGATTATACTTGCATTGTCAAGTCCTTGGGTTTGATCCTTAGTAACCCCAGACTCCTGGAGCACTGCCTGGTACAGCACTGCTGGCTCCAGCTGCACTGAGTGGCATCACCTCAGCTGTCTGAGCACTGTCTCTCAAACCTGTCCTGCCAGGCTGATTGTCTGGTAGTGACTCCTGGAGGCAGGGCCTCCCCCAACTCTTCATATGAATCAACACCTGCCCTCCTCAGACTACAATTGGACTTTTCCATAGAGTAATTGAATACAGAAGTTTTCCTGGGTATGTGATCAGAGAAATGACATATTTATCATCAAAAACAAGAATCCTTTTATCTGGGCTGGAGCGATAGCACAGCAGGTAGGGTGTTTGCCTTGCACGCAGCCAACCCGGGTTTAATTCCCAGCATCCTGTATGGTCCCCCAAGCACCACCAGGAGTAACTCCTGAGTGCACGAGCCAGGAGTAACCCCTGAGCATCGCTTGGGTGTGATTCAAAAAAAGGAAAAAAAAAGAATCCTGTTAGCATTACAGATTCTACCATCATTTTATTTCTGAGCCAAAAAAAAAAAAATCAGCCACTATTTGGAAATTCCATTTTGTTTTATTTTTGTCTTTGTACTAGAATCCTGGCTTGTGTGTGGGAGGGCTAGCTGAGAGAATTTTGATACACATCATTGTGACTCTATGACACTGTCAAGAGATGGTGAACTTTCCACCAAGTACACTTCAGCCTTTGTTCAGTTGCCAGCATTGTTGTGTCGGAGGATATAAATGGAACAAGGTGACACTGAAGACTTGGTTTCAGAAAGATTCTGAGAGGATGTCTTTGACCCCCAATGTGAGGGTTGCTTTTGAAGTTTTCTTCAGAAACCATTTCTCAGTGTATTAGAGAAAAACGATGGTTTTGCAAAATATAATTATAGTGCCAGTCTTATAAATTTATTTTATTAAAATTAATTAAAATACGAAATGTTTTTCCTACAGTCTGTTTTTGGGCCCCTAGGGTATATTGCTAGAAGTGACATTATATCCTAGGAACAGACTGGGGTGCGATAAAGGGAAACTGGGGACATTGGTGTCAGGAACCTTACACTTGTGAAGGGATGGGTATACATTGTATGTACATTGTGGGTACATTGGATGAACATTGTATGACTAAAATCCAATCATAAACAACTTTGTAACTGTGTATCTAATGGTGATTATATCATATAATATTATGTGTGTATATATATGTATACCACAGTTATAAACACAGTTATAAAATACCTGGGTTGAAGAGATAAGCAGATAGTACAGATATCAAGGCTCATATCTCTTATATAACGGACCCTGGTTGGATAGCAGGCATCACATGACCTCAGACACTCATCTGACCTCAAGGACTGACCAGTATGGCCACAGAGGCCCATGAGTATCAACCACTAGTGTAATTCATAACCTAATTGCTCGTGGTTTTCTGACGGCCTCCTTGAACCACAGGTGAACTCTTTAGAGAATCTCCAACAACCTTTCAACAGAAATATGGGTTCATATTCACTCTGTTTTCACCCATAATCTCTTGCTTAGCAATGCATTTTCAAAGTTGTGAACAATGAATTTCTATATTTATTATGTCCAAAAGAATACCAAGATTAGAATTCCCAAACCAAATATAAAATTGAATGCTTTTGGAATAAAATGAGATTTGGACAGTAGTTTGCTCTCTTCACTCATTATTATGTTCCAGGGCCAGCCTATGTCTGCTGCATAGTAAAGACACAGTAATTTTTATTGGGAACATAATAAAAGAGAAAATTTAAATTTTTTAAGATCACTTGATAAAACAGGATTTTTAGGATCATATGATAATTCCCATATGTCTCTAACATTGAGATTTCACCTATATTCTGGAGAAAGTGTAGAAACAAATAGCTATTTTCATCCAAATTCATGTGATTCAGCAGTTAAAAATGTTAAGTTAGAAAAGACCTGACTTACTCAAAATATTTATCACTTGTATCACTTGTCATTCCATTTATCTTCATTTTCCTTGAGCAGGCATCTCCATTCATCCTGTTCCATGCTAGTGTAGCCCAATGGCATCTGCTCATCCAGGAATGTGAAGAGCCTCAAACCGTTTGTTCAGGGTTTTGACGAAGAAGATTGAACATCTTGTAGGTGGGCAGCCAGACGTTCTTTTGATGTCCCATGGAATCCAGTCGGTAACAACTGTAGTCCAGCGGTCATCTCCAAATTGCATTACGTGTTTGGCCCATCTGATTTTCGACACCTTGGCAAATGAGACAACGTCACTGATTCTCAATCATTGATGGAGGTCAGAACTCCAGATTCATTCTCTCAGTTGAGTGAAACGTGATATTCCAAGCATATCTCTTTTGATTCCTCTTTGGGAGACCGAATAGCATTCTCATCCTGTTTTTGTAGGACCCAGGTCTCTGGGGCGTATGTTAGTGCAGGAAGAGTGGTGGAGTCAAAAAAGATGAAAAAGTTTCTTTGAGAAAGTTTCTGTTCATTTCACCACCCCATTTTTTGATGGGGTTGGATGTTTTCCTCTTGTGGAGTTCAACCAGTGCCTTGTATATCCTAGATATTAACCTCTTATCGGAGGGGTAGCACTGTAGCACTGTAGCACTGTCGTCCCATTGTTCATTGATTATCCTTTCCCATTCTGTAGACATTGTATTTTGGTCACTGTTTCTTTTGAGTTGCAGAAGCTTCTTAGTTTAATATAGTCCCATTTGTTTATCTCTGTTTTCACTTGCTTGGCCAGTGGCTTGTCATCTTTGAAGATAAGGTTAGCTTCCACATTGTGGAAGGTTTTGCCGACCTTCTCTTCAATGTACCTATGGATTCTGGTCTAATACTGATGTCTTTAATCCATTTTGATCTTATTTTTGTACATGGTATTAAATAGAGATCTGAGCCCATTTTTTTTGCATGTAGCTGTCCAGTTTTGCCAGCACAATTTGTTAAAGAGGCTTTCCTTGCTCCACTTCACATTTCTTGCTCCCTTATCAAAGATTAGATGATCATACATTGGGGCAATGGGTGTCAGAATATACAACCCTGTTCCATTGGTCTGTAGTTCTGCCTTTGTTCCAGTACCATGCTGTTTTAATTATTACCGCTTTGTAGTAGAGTTTGAGGTTGAGGAGGTTGATTCCTCCCATTTTCTTTTTCCCAAGAATTGCTTTAGCTATTCGTGGGTGCTCCTGTTGTCCCTTCGGATCCACAGCACCCACCCTCTCTGAGCGGCACCTGAAATTCATGTTGAGTTTTCAACCTAGGTACACATAACTGCTGCATTTGAAGATGTTTCTTCCATTGAGACCAAATGGAATGTTAGGAACTAGTCCGTTTTCCATTAAATTATCTTTGTGAGACTCAGCGGCAGTCTGACCTTGCCACACATGGTTGAAGTCAATCAGCATTCGTGCCACTTGGGTGATATTTGGTGTTATGAGAATGATGTCATCAGCAAAGCGAAGGTGGTGTAGTTCACTCCCATTCCTTCCCATTCCAGTCGTCGCATGATGTTCTCGAGGGTGGCACTGAAGAGTTTCAGTGAAATGGTATCACCCTGCCAAACCCCTCTCTTTACGTCGATGATCACTTCTTTATAGAATGGTGAGATCCTGGTGGTGAATCCGTAATACAGCTCATAAAGGATTCTGATGGATTGAGTTTGAACACCGTCTTTGGCTAGGGTTTAGATGACTGTTTCAGTCTCAACAGAAACAAAGGCCTTCTTTAAATCAATGAATGTTAGACAGAGCAGCATCTTGAACTCTCACTAAACCTCAATATGCTTGGTAATATTTAATATTTCAAATATCGAAATATTTATAAACATAATTAATTAGTATTTCAAAAATAAATAAGTAATCTGATACATGCATGTGTTTCAAAAAAGCAATCTATTCATCAATGTAGAAAATGTTTTAAAATAATAATGCTTTCATGATAATATTTAGATAACTATTTCATGGAAACAGGCATGACTGATTGGAAATGACAGCATCAAATGACACATTGGTATGCCTTGATATGCAAGTGAGAGTGGATGGATTAGAAAATAGAGTTAGCTTCCTACTTATAGAAAAATGGATGTTGTTTGTGAATTGTCAAGCTATTTCTCACATGGATTTGGTTTGCTACCTAAAAGCAATTGGATTTGTACCTTTCACCTCCATCCAGCAGAGACTGATAACCAAGAATGATTCAGACACACACATAAGAAGACAGACAAACTCACATGGTCTAACCAAACCTTAGGTCACCTGGACAGCCACCAGTGACCTCACAAATGGCCATTTATTCAATGAATATTGTTCTCCCACCACTCACCAGGGCTCACAGCTGGTGAGTCATTGTAAACAGAGACATAAAGGCAGTTAAGTAAGGATGGCCACAATTCAATAGGTACATGAAAATCATAGCCTCAGTATTCCACAGAACTATCAGAAGTCACCTTTAAGATACAGAGTGAACTCCTGACAGTTAGCTATTCTGTTACTGCCCATGTAGTACACATACTTAAAAGGCCCTCAATAGTCTTATTCTGTATTTCTCTGACATATTTTTCTGCACCTGGCAGATATTTGTTATCTATTTTCTTTTGTGGGTGCACTTTCTGGAAAGTCTTTGCATTGTAATACCTAAACTATCTTACTTAGGGGTCTCTCCCATCCTTGAGTTTCTGGGTTGGGGGAGGAACTCCCACAGTCTGTCCTAAAATCTTTAGCATGACATGAATATTGATTATAAAATATGCCTTTTGCTGTTAATGACGTTACTTCTGAAGCCACCTAAAATGGATCCAATATTCCAAATTTAGAAGGTTAGAAAGCCCAATTTGCCATTCTGCTATCTTATGTTTAAGAAGTCTCCATAAAAATCCAAAGGATAAGCCAGAAAGTACAGTGGATATAACACTTGCCTTGCATTTGACAGAGCCAGGTTCACTACCCAGCACCACATATAGCCTCTGAGCACTGCCAGAACTGATTCCTGATCTCAGAGCTTGGAGAAGGCCTGAGCACTGCCAGTTGTTGAATAAACCAAAACACACACACACACACACTCACACACATGAAAACCACAAAGGACAAAATTTGTAGAACTACAAAATTTTTAAATCTAGATTCCAAGAGAGTGGTATTCTTGGAAGGAATACTGGCACTTGCCGTTCCTTCCACATACCTTACCATATACATCTCTTATACCTGGTTATTCCTGAATTGCATTTTTTTATAATAAACCAATGATCTAGTAAGACAAAAAGTTATTGTACAGTTAAGTTATTGTACAGTTATTGTATTCCACTGATCTCTCACTAATTTAAGATTGCCATTTGAGGAATTACTTCCAACACAATGTTTTCAGTTATAAAAAAAGTTAATTGTGCATTTTTTATTTCTTCTGCAAGTCTTGTCTCTTCAGACATCTGAGTAGAACAGTTAATGCAATCTTGTGTTTATCCTTTGAGAAGTTCCTTTCAAAAATTGTTGTCATTTGAGAATAAAATGTCTGTATTTCTCTACCTCATTGATTCCCCATCTGTTGTCAACAATCATTTGAGATCATTTCTTATTTTCTTCATGCTCTCTCTTAATTTCTAGTCTCTCTTTAACAATTTCATAATTAACACTATATTGTGTTAAATATCCTTGGGGAAAATGCTGAAAATATTTCTGTTCAGAATATTTATATTACAAAGAATTTAAGGTAATCTGGCTTCCATAATAGTACTCAAATTCCCTGAGGAATGAATACTCTGAATTTCATTGTCAGTATTGTTGCTAGTAAATGAATAATTATGTGAAATAAAACAAATTGGATGAATGAATTTGTCTTCTGAACAATAAATTAGTATCCTAAAACAAAAACAGATTTAATAGACTTAAGAAAACATGCTAAAACAATTTCCATATAAACCTTTGAGTAATTGCTTATCTAGCCCTTAAAGTACATTATGACCTTTGCCTATGCCTTCCATGTTGTTATCAAATTTAAGAATATCATTTCATCAAATAACATCAGTTATATAAAATTCATTTTCATGCATTTCCGGATTCTATTCCAGGTGTGATTCTGAGCAGAATTTGTCTGTATACTTTCAAAACTCAATAAGTGTTAACAGCAGCTTCAAATAGAGAGTGGCATTTTGGCTTCTCTAGGGATGAACAGAGATTGGGTAAGGGAAAGAAAAATAGATGCCAAAGTTAATTTGCAAAGACACTCGTGGTAACAAAATTAGAATTAGTTTCCACAAGATGAAATCACTTTATACAGTCATAAAAACTAGTAGGTTAGAGCCAGGAATTTTTAGATTATTTGTTGCTACTCAATAAGTTATCCTTTTGATTTAGGAATATACATTAAACTTAATGTAGATTGTTTTCTTATTCTTATATAAAATAATTAAATCTTAGAAGTAGGAAAACAATTACTACAAATATTGTACAGAGTAAACAAACTGAAAATATTATTTTGAATAACTAAGCCAGATTAATTTCTCATACTGAATAAGCAGAAACAAGGATGGTTTTAACATTTCCCACTTTTTTTTCTACTACCACTCATATAAATACTTAAATTTTGAATGTAGCAGAATGAGACAAATCTACCATTTCATCTGTTTTCACATAGCATGGTGGCTCTCCTCTAACTTCACTATATTGAATACTTTTGAATAACTGTAGTTATAGGACTTGTATGTAAATGTTCTTTTAACAGAAGGGAAAATTTAAATTAAAATAATTTATCTCAGATCAACCTTTACAACTGATGAACAAATAGAAACGATAAGCAGCTAGATAAAAGTTACTTTCTGCCTACTTATGCTTTGGGAAACAAATTCCAGGCTATGTTTGCAAAGTTTGAATTGTGAATATGTACACTTGAATCCAAACGTGCTTTTTACTACTTTTAAAAATGTGCCTCATATATTTGAACCCTTCCTCTTTTCCATTTAAAACTCATTGCTTTGATATAGCCAGTAGAGACTTACTAGGAAAAGCATAAATTTTACTTATGTCTCAGTTTCTCCACATTCCTGTGCCATAAGCCCTTTGCTTTAGAATCAAAAAATAAAATAAATATCTTGCAACATTTAAATGGCCTTGTGATACTTTCCAAATTAAAAAAAATTTGCTAAGCTATGTTCTTAAACAATGTTAAATTTGGTGTTGCAGATTTCAGATCACTAACTTGCCTATTCACAGTGTTTCTAACTTAAAAACAAACAAACAAACAAACAAAACAAAAAAAAACCAACACCTCATAATCACTATGTATTGATGGTAGAGCTTACTCAATCTTTTTTGTTCTAGTCATGACAGGTTATAGTTATAAATAGGATGCCTTTCCCAGAGACAATCTTCTTCAGGTAACTTTATCAGAGAAAATGGCTGGTTATAAATACATCCTACACAAATGTGAAAATAAGTGCCAAATGACTGAAACTTGCTACTGCTTTGTTTAACTATTTCTTAATAGAAAAATACAACTATAACTTGAGGTTGATATTAGAGTATTTATTGACTCAAGTCACCAGAACTTAATTACATTGTAAGTTTTAATTTACCTTCCTAGAGCCTGGCAAGCTACCCGTGGTGTATTGGATATGCCCAAAACAGTAACAATTAGTCTCATAATGAGAGACGTTACTGGTACCCGCTTGAACAAATCGATGAGCAACGGGATGACGGTGACTTCAAAAAAGAAGCTAAGAACCTTACCATTTCAGAATACTCAGCATAATATAACTCTTTCCATTCGATTTTACTTATTTTGGTTTTGGGGTCACATCTGACTGTGCTGAGGATTTACTCCTGGCTTCACGCTCAGGAATCACTCCTGGTAAGCTCCTAGGGAACAGAGACAGTCCTAGGTATTGAACAGCCACATTCAAGAAAGGAATTGTACCTTCTGTTTGCCCCCTCCATTTGCCTTTTTCTTTTCTTTTCTTTCTTTCTTTCTTTCTTTCTTTCTTTCTTTCTTTCTTTCTTTCTTTCTTTCTTTCTTTCTTTCTTTCTTTCTTTCTTTCTTTCTTTCTTTCTTTCTTTCTTCCTTCCTTCCTTCCTTCCTTCCCTTCCTTCCTTCCTTCCTTCCTTCCTTCCTTCCTTCCTTTCTTTCTTTCTTTCTTTCTTTCTTTCTTTCTTTCTTTCTTTCTTTCTTTCTTTCTTTCTTTCTTTCTTTCTTCCTTCCTTCCTTCCTTCCTTCCTTCCTTCCTTCCTTCCTTCCTTCCTTCCTTCCTTCCTTCCTTTCTTTCTTTCTTTCTTTCTTTCTTTCTTTCTTTCTTTCTTTCTTTCTTTTTTTTGGGGGGGGGTTTGGGTCACACCAGTGATGCACAGGGGTTACTCCTGGCTCTGCACTCAGGAATCACTCCTGGCGGTGCTCAGGGGACCATATAGGATGCTGGGAATCGAACCCTAGTGGGCCGTGGGCATGGTAAATGCCCTACCTGCTGTGCTATTGCTCCACCCTCCTCCATTTGCTTTTTAAAACGTAAAATAATCTAATACAGTTTCCTTTTCTTTTTTACACAAAAACACAGTTTTCTTATTTCCTAAATCTATGTGCTTATTTCATTTTGGATGAGAGTGCTGGGCTACATCTGGTGGTGCTCAGGGATCACTCCTGGCAGTGATTCTGGGGACCACATGCATTATTAGAGGTTGCAGCAGAGTCAGCTGTGTACAAGGGAAGTGCCTTAACCTCTGCAGTTTCCCACTAGTAGAAATCATCTACCTCTAAAGGGACACTTACAACAATTTTTTTTTATGTGACACTTCTTATATTTGTTTACACTAGATATTACTCTTTAGATAATTTTTCTTTAATTTCATGAACTGATAATTGACACAAACTTTTTAAATGTGCAATCATACCATTTTAAAATTATGCTTTATTTTATTTTATTAAGGTTAAATATATTTGCACAGCACTATATGTTTTAGGGGTGTAATTTCACTCTTCAAAATATTTATTACCAAGCCACTTCTCTCACTAGTTTTCCTAAGATTATTGACTTTCTTTTTCTCTATTTTATGCTTGGCATTTTTTTAACATAAATTAGCTGTCCGCATATGTGAAGATTTAATTCTGGGCTCTGAATTCGATTCTATTCTATCTGTATCCATTTTGATTACATTGCTATACTGTTTGATTACTCTAGTTCTGTAGTATTGATTGAAGTTGGAATGCATGACTCATCCATTCATCTTTTGCCTCTGGATTGTATTGGCTCTTTAGGGTCTTTTGTGGCTTTACATATATTTGAGCAATATTTTGTTTGACTTCCTTTAAAGAAGTATTAAATGGAAGTAGTAAAATAGCAAAATTGAAGTAAAATAGTATTGAAATTTTGAAAGAGATTTAAACTATTAATGCTACTGGTAAGGTGGTCACTTCAACAATACTAGTTCCATTCCATGAACATAAAATATTTTTCCATCCTCTTATGTCATTCTAGTGCTTTAATATAGACCTGTGGTTTTGATATAAAATTCTTTCACCTCCTATGTTAAGTTTACTACAAGGTGTAGCACCAAAGTGCATATTCTTTAGTTCATAAATCACTGTTACTGTATCACTGTCATCCCGTTGTTCATCAATTTACTTGAGCGGCACCAGTAATATCTCTATTCCTCCCAGCCCTGAGATTTTATCAGCCTCTCCTTACTCATCTTTCCCAAGGATTGGGGGCTTTTTCAGGGTCAGGGGAATGAGACATATCATTACTATTTTGGCATATAAAATATGCCATGGGGATATGGCATATTTTATATTGCCATATCCTTGCCAGACTCTGCCCTTGTGGGTGGGATACTCTCGGTAGCTTGCCGGGCTCTCTGAAAGGTATGTATGTGTATATATATATATGCATATATATGTATATATACGTATATATATCACATCATATATACACATATGTCAATATATATATTGTATATACATATATGTATATATATATTGCCAGGCTCTCTGAAAGGTATGTATGTGTGTATATATACATATATACATATATGTGTATATATATTTATTTATATATGATTTGTTGCCTACTGTCTGAATTCCATCAAATATTGTGTGGTAATTATGGAAAATGGGTAGGAAATGTCTTATAATGTGTTCAAAAAATGGCCTGGACCATGGCAGCAGTTGGGTAGTGGAGGTCGGCTGCCGGGGCTGGGTCCCTTGGGGCAGGGAGGGTTCTCACCCTCCCCCCTCTGGGGTGCCCTGAGTGAAAACAGCCTGGTGCAGAGTCCCAACAAAGGTTAAAATGAAAGTAATTTCCTAAGTGCAGGGCTCCTGAAGACCAGCACCCATCTCCATTCTGTGAGACAGGACCGGACAGCTCATTTCTCACCTGTGCATCACAGGCTGCCTGAACCCAGAGCTGAACCCATGCTGCTGCCTCAGGCAGCCAGGACTGGCCGGAACACCTGCCCTGCAGGCAATAGGCCAAGCCGGGTCCCAGCCACCCCGAAGCTCAGGTAACAGCCGTGAGCCCCTCAGCTGCCATGTGGACCCAGGGTGACACTGTGACAAGCTGTGGGGCAGGCCTCCTGGTTTTATCTCTACTATTCTTGTGTGTTAGTCTTCCATTCTGCTACTTTATATTCCACAGATGAGTGTGATTTTTCTATGTCTCTCTGCTATTTTAAACACAAAATTAGCTTAAAAATACAGACAACTTGAGGCAGCAGTGATAGTGTGGTGAGCCCTGCATTTGCCTTAAATGTGGCTGAGCCAGGTTTGATCCGTGGCATTCTATATGATGTCCTGAGCAATGCCAGGAGTGATCCCTGTGCTCAGATTCAGGAGTAAACCCTGGGCAACTCCTGGTGTGGCTCCCACACCAAATAAAAAAAATTATTTTATAAAAGTATATATGACATGTATAATATATAAAGTATGTCACACACACACACACACACACACATACACACACACACCCCTTGCCTAATACAGATAGAGTTCTGGAGTTGAGAAGGTGCTGTTCTGAACAAAAGATAAATAAGAAAATGAAAAGAAAAAAAGCTAAAGAAATCATTTAAGTGAAGAGTTAGAACATTATTAATCTTTTATAGCTTGTTTATGATGTTACCATAGTAATGATTACTTTTGAAAATCCATGAGCAGGGAACCAGGGAAAGACTGCAAGTATTCTTATGTTCACTGTCCTAAAGTATTTAATTTATTAAACATTGCATTTGTCATTCAGTCATTTAACTGATGAGTCTCCATATTATTAACTTTCTCCCATATGAATGAAAGGAAGATAATAATTTATAAACTAAAAAATGCTTACTGGTCATAATATACTAGTAGAGTGACTTTGTCCTTCTTTGAGTGGTCTCATTTATTCAAGAAATAAATTTATATAGTATTTATTGTTTGGTTTTGCTTGATTTTATATGTTAGTCATCTTTTCAAAGAGTATTATTTTACTAAGTTAATTCCTGTACAAATAGGATAGAAATTCACAAGTGTTTTCATTTTGTATGCTGTGTAGTCTTTGAGAGACTTTATGGTACTAGAGAACAAAATTAGGGTCTTGAACATACATACAAGAAACATGCTCCTTCTCTTGACCTATATCCGTGGTAAACAAGCTGTTTGCATAGACATACAAATCCTTGCTCAGAGCTGAAAAGAAATATTTGAATGGGTTCCTGGGCTCCTGAAGATCGAGAAAGCATAACCTCCCATGGACATGAGACTATAATTATTATGGGATGGTATATATGTTTTTTTTTTTAAGCAAAAGCAAGTGGAAAAGACAATAGGCTAAACACATTCTTAAATATATTCTGTATTCCATATATTAAAAATTGTCAACTCTTTGAGACTTTGGGTAAAATAAAAATAATCAATGGCAACTTTCCAAGTTTTATTAGAATCTTAAAGTGTGCCATAAGGCTTAATAATACCATTGGATTTGGTATTCTAATGCAAGATCATACAGGAGAAAAAAAGTAAGCAAAACTTATGCACAATGATTTTCATCAGGATTTATTCATAGGCCCTTGGAAATTGCAGACAGAAAATAGGGGTTGAATTTGACTCATTAATGGTTGCTGGTATGGGTCTTGGAAAGACTCCAGTTGGCAATGTGCTTGTTTTGCACACAGCTAACTAACTAGGGTACAATCCTGGCATTTCATATGGTTCTCAATTCCTCCAGGAGTAACCCCTGAGAACACAGCCAATAGTAAGCCCTAAAAGTATTTGGGTATGCCCAAAATTAACAACAAAAAAAACCTTTCATGAAAGATGCCTAATAGATTTGGAATAATTAGAAGTATATAAAATGAAAAATATTTGTTGTTTATGAATAATGTTCTATATATAAGATGTGACACAATGTTGTTTTCTTATTTTATCTATGAAGGAAAATGCGCATGCTTCTATAATTTAAAATTGCCTCTGTTAATGTTAAATTTTTTATAGTCACAAGATGCACTTCATTAAATCATTACAATTAAATGAAATACATTTGAAGATTAATAGAAAGCTTTGTGTTTATGAGATATTAACAGTATTTCATTCTTAAGATATATACTTATCCATGAAACTCTCATTAACAGTATTATAAATCCATGGTTCAGCAGTAAAAATGATAAAAATAAAACACATAATATGCAACATCTTATGATATGTATTATAGTTATTTGTTAATTCATAACATTGAAGACTAAAATGGTATATTCTGATGCATAGTAAAACTTAGCCTACCAACCATCAGCTTTCATCTGCTTGTTTCTAAGATGTTCAAAGTACCACATATTTGAGGGTTACATTGTGTCTAAGGACAGTTTATGTATTTTAAAGTTTTTTTTTAATTTACTTTCTCTGGAGCTGAGATAAAATATATCAGGCATAGACAAATTTATGGATACAGCTACTCCGACCCACTTATAACATGCATATGAAGTCGGAGAACAAATGGCATATTTACAATCAGAGTTTGCTGCCTAGATGAAGACGGGTACAAGTAACAGAGGATTCTTTTAAAGAAAAATGGGAGTTTTAAAATAAAACTGCTCACTCTTTATGATCACTCCCTTGCAGAGTTCATTTACTTTTATGGTTTCAGCCATTATTTCTATGTCAAACAACTCCCAAATCTGTATTTCCAACTACAATCATTCACCCAAGTTCTGGATTCATATTTCATAAACAGTTCCACTTAGATACCTAAAAGTCACAGCAAACTCAAATAACCCACCATAACTCTTCCAACCCAATAAACACGTTATATTTCTAAGTTTCCAATTTTGCTAATAGCATCAAAATGTATCAACTGTGCCATACCTCTCAACTTTCTCAGTGTTAAGCCTGTTTCTACCTGAAATCCTCCTGAGTTTTCAGTTCCTGGGTGATATCCTCACCTTATTCTGCTGACATTGTTTTCTCAATTTTCCTGTATAGCTTTCTAGCACAACCTCTTGGATTATAACAAACTTCACATCATCCTATCCAGAGATCTGGCAATAGGCTTTTTCTTCACATACTTAAGTAGACAAAAACCCAAGCACAAGCTATAATTTTCAAAATGAAAAAAGTCGGGAACTAGAATTATTTTATTTAAATTTAATCTGTGCATGCTGAATATAACATATTGTAAACTTTACTATAATAAACTACATACATGTTGAGAAAATTCAAGTTTTAATAGAAAAAATAGAAAATTAAAATAGTCATTATCCATATGATTACTCAGGACCTAAGCTATTCTTCACCTTTAGTAGCATATAAAGCAGGATACAGGAAAGCACTTCTAGAACATTCTAAAACAAAAGAATGTGTTAGAAAAATGAACTAAGGAAGGGTCAGGAGAGAGAGGACAATGGTTAAGACTCTTGCTTTGCATCCTGGTGACCTAGGTTCAAATCTCCAGCACTGTATGCCATTCAAGTAACACAAGAGATCACTCCTGAACATCCCTGGATGTGGACCAAATCACCCTTTTAAGAGGAAATGGACTTTCTGCAAAGAGGATGGATCTGGAGGATATCACCTTGAGTTAAATCAGTCAGAGGGAGATGGATAGACTCAGAATATCTCTCTCAGATGTGGAATACAAGGAAATGTCATGGGGGAATATCAAATGCTCAGACAATAGTAAAAAAAAAACAAGAAAATTGGTAGCATGCCACTGGGATGAGTGTGGGGGAGAAAAGTTAGGGAAGGGAACACTAATACAATAATACAATAGGGGCAGGGGAAAGTGCCCTTAGAGATAGAGATAGGCTAAAGAATGGGAGAGAAACTGGCAACACTGATGGAAGGCAGTGGACACTAGTGAGAGGATTGGTGTTGGAATATTGTATGCTTGAAATTCAGTCAAATATATTTCTAACTTTGTAATCCATGGCAATTAAAAACAAAAAGAAATAAACTGTGAGCAAACATCAGATTTAATCTTCATATGGTGGTCTGAGAAATGTGTTTGTGTGCATGTGCATGTGTATATGTGTGTGTGTATAACAAACCTGTATACATGGGTGTCCAAGTGTGACCTCCATAAAAAGAAACCTAAGACCAACTTCCAAATGCTTGATATACAGCTTGGGTACATGGATTGCTAAATTCCTAGAAAAAGAAAGGAAGGGACTGATGAAAACAATGGGATATAATAAGATACCATAATTTTATGTCCCTTTTCCTATTAATTACTTTTTTATTACCTGAATATGAACAGATCTGTCAAATATGGGTTTAAATTTGAATTGTGAAGTTGACATAAATCAATTTGTAAGTTTCTACATAATATATTGAGCTATCAGATAGTCAAATATCAGGTTCACTTTGCTATTATTTACTAGAGTGTGTTTGGGGTTAAATATACTACAGAAAGAAGTAAAAAGTGAGAAGAAAACAGAACAGCTATTCTGAGCTAAAAACACAGTAAAGAGAGTCATTGAGGTGAGTTCCACAGGACTTTTAGAGCATCCATAGGTGTTTCTAGAACAGAGAAGCAAGGATGCATGGCTATCTAGAGAAAAAAATTATTTACGTATATTTTGTATCATTATAACTATAAAAAAATTAAAAACCCTAAAATAAGCAATTAAGGGACCTATGTGCAAACACGTGCTAGAGTACATGTCTGGCATGTGAGAGGCCAAGTTCAGTCTCTGCACTGCATGATCTTATGTGTGGTGCTGGATATCCCTGTGGAATCTCCCAAGTATTGCTAGACACTGCTATAAAGGTAGCTGACACCCCTCTGGAGAACCACACCTTCATTCCTTGCCCACAGTGGTCAAGCACTGCCTCAATTGCCCATTTGTTGTTATTGTTAACATTTTTTCTAAAACTAACGCTCCAGCCCAACAACTGAATTAGTAACTAGTCATAAGAATTCAATTGTTGGGCTGGAGCGTTAGTACAGCACATAGGGTGTTTGCCTTGCAAGTGGCCAACCCAGGTTCAATCCCTGGCATCCCATATGGTCCCACGAGCAAAGACAAAAATCAAAACAAAGAATTCAATTGTACTACATTTTAACCAAGTAAAACTCTTTTTTAAACATGACCATAATAAGAACTCTGGCATAGAGTTTTATATAGATTTATATTTAACATTATTTCTATATTTCTATATTTATTCATATACTCTCAACTTCCTGATTGCAGATTAATAGATAAAATAATACTTATGGACTAGAAAGCAAAGTAGGAGTCTGCGAAGTAGCAGTTCAGAGGATATACCTTGCATGCTGAGCCTCTGAGCTGGATCCAAGAAACCACATGGCTTTTGAGTACCACTGAGTGTGCCACTGGTGGTGCCAGCACTGTGGAGCCATGCATATCACATTGCTGGACAAGGGTTTGAACCATCTTGTGGGGTCTCAGAGGATTGCTGGTAAAGCACCAAAACTAAATTAGAAAGCAAACCATAATAGAAATTGTATATATTGCATACATTTCACTACAAGTGTCCTACCTTTATCTTGTGTAAGCATTGTTTAATACAATATATACCTTTATTTCTGTTTTCCCCTCCCCCTCCAGCAGCATCCAGGGCTTATTTCTAGATCTGTGCTCAGCGATTACTCCTGTTGTGCTCAGACCATGTGTGTCAGAGGGACTCAACTCAGATCAGCCATGTGCAAGACAAGTTCCCTACCTGCTGTGCTATCTTTCAGGACCTACACATTAATTTTAGACATTTTGATAAAGGAAAGATTAATTTGCAATTTTGAGAAAATGCTTCTATGTTAATATGTACACATGGATCTTAAAACTCATAATTTTGGAATATGAAAAAGGCAAATCCAAATAGACTGCATTCTACTTTGTTGTTATATTTCCTGGGTTTCTTTTCTTTATTCTCCTTGTCTTTTTTAAAATTTTTAAATTTTTTTTTAATTTTTTTATTGAGTCACCATGTGGAAAGTTAAAGTTTTCAGGTTTAAGTCTCAGTTATACAATGCTCGGACACCCATCCCTTCACCAGTGCACATATTCCACCACCAAGAATCACAGTATAGCTCCACCCCGCACCCCCACACCCCTAGCCCCCCCACACCCCTAGCCTCCTCACCCTTAGCCCCCCCCGCCTGTGTAACTAATAAATTTCACTTTACTTTCACTTTGATTGCATTCAATATTTCAACAAAACTCACTATTATTGTTTGGAGAGTCTCTCCCCTAAAGTCAGACCTGCTGAAAAGGAAGCATTAGATAATTTGTTTTCCATTGCTGAGAATGAAGAGGTATGAGGTCGAGTGACCACACTTAGCGACCTCACGGTTTTGGGTTTCTGTATTTTAGTATTTTAGTAACTAAGTCCAGAGAGATATCTGCCAAAAGTTGCATCCTTGCCAACTTGTACTTCTCAGTTACATTATATTCCACATTCAAGTGACATCTTTCTATGTCTGTCTCTTTCTTTCTGACTCATTTAACTCAACATGATACTTTCCATGTTGATCCATTTATATGCAAATTTCATGACTTCATGTTTTCTGACAGCTACATAGTATTCCATTCTGTAGATGTACCAGGGTTTCTTCAACCAGTCATTTGTTTTGGGGCACTCTGGTTTTTTCCAGATTCTGGCTATTGTAAACAGTGCTGCAATGAACATAGAAATGCAGATGCCATCTCTACTATACCTTTTTGCCTCTCTGGGATATATTCCCAGGAGCTGGGTCAAACGGAAGCTCAATTTCTAATTTTTTGAGAATCGTCCATATTGTTTTCCAAAAGGGCTGAACCAGTCGGCATTCCCACCAGCAATGAAGAAGAGTCCCTTTCTCCCCACATCCACGCCAACATCGGTTGTTTTTGTTTTTTGGGATGTGGTCTCTGTGGTGTGAGATGATATCTCATGGTTGTTTTGATCTGCATCGCCCTGATGATTAGTGATATTGAACATTTTCTCATGTGCCTCTGAGGCATTAGGATTTCTTCTTTGGGAAAGTTTCTGTTCATTTCATCACCCCATTTTTTGATGGGCTTAGACCTTCACCTATCACCAAGTACAAAAGTCAGATCAAAATGGATTAAAGACCTCAACATCAGACCAGAATCCCTAAGGTACATTGAAGAAAATTCAGCAAAACCCTCCACGACATTGAAGCCAAAGGTATCTTCAAAGCTGACACACCACTGACCAAGCAAGTGAAAACAGAGATAAATAAATGGGACTATCTCAAACTAAGAAGCTTCTGCACCTCAAGAGAAACAGTGACCAAAGTACAAAGACAATCTACAGAATGGGAAAGGATATTTACGCAGTGCCCATCCTATAAAGGGTTGATAACAAGGATATACAATGCACTAGTTGAGCTCCACAAGAAGAAATCTCCTTATCTTTTTTATTCTCACAGAGACATGTGCAGGCAAACATTGTAGCACGGTGGGTAGGGCGTTTGCCTTGCATGCGGCTGACCTGGGTTCAATTCCTCCACCCTTCTCAGAGATCCCGGCAAGCTAATGAGAGTATCTCGCTTGCACAGCAGAGCCTGGCAAGCTACCCATGGTGTATTCGATATGCCACAAACAGTAACAAGCCTCACAATGGAGAAGTTACTGATGCCTTCTCGAGCAAATCGATGAGCAACGGGATGACAGTGATATAACAGTGATAACATAGAAGTAGACAGAAAGCAGGAAAAGGAAGCAGTTAATGTCTTGAAAAAGTTCAAACATTTTTATAAGGGTCACCCCCACAAAGCTGGGGCATATTCCTGATGTTTCATTTTTGATCCGATGCATCACTGTTTGACAAGTGATACAGCACTCTCATTGCACTTGTGCTCTTCTTAGGAATAATGTGGTACCAGGAATCTTAGAGTCTTGAACCTTCTAAGAATATGTTATATCACTTGAGTTAGCCCCTTAGCTCCTGAAATGTCTCATATGACTTATTTCTTTCTCATTTCTTCACAGGAGAAAAAAATCTCAGAAGGTAGAAATGAAAGTAATAACTAAAATAGAAATATGCAAATATTAAAAATAAAAGGTATGCAGCTATTAATTACATAGAGTAGATATTGTTGGCTTGAGTACAATATGTCATAGAAAATGTGAACATCTTAACGATGACACAGAAAAGATGTCTTCTTATGAGCAGGAATTCAGATTCTGTTAGGTAACCCCATAAAAGAATCATAGTCCTGATAATCAAAGTATATGTTACTTCAACATGATAAGATTTGTTTTTATTCTGGGAGTAATATAGTAGTCAGATTTTAAATATATAGAGTCCTACAGTACATGTTTTTGGTTGCCTCAGGTTAATTGCATAGAAATTAGTCTTTGGCCATCTGACAGGGATGCGATGACTTTCTGACAAAGTAGGTGAATTAAGCTAAATGATTAATTGTGTTTTTTTACTCATCATTCTGTTATTCTAAAAATAAGTTTGGCCAAAATTTATAAAGGAAAGTTAATGATTCCACAATCTTGATGAATTTCAACATAAGGCAGATATTCAATATTCCAGTGGGGAGAAGAAGAGGACGGTGCTAAAACACTAGAATACATTAGCCCTGCTGTTTGAAAGCACGATCATAAAATAAACAACCCAAAGAAAAATGGAACGGGAAGCAAGATTAATTGAAATAGAAACCTTGTTCTGCATACCCACCTCTATAGCAAAATCTGAACTAATTAATTATTGTATGCTTACATACTCAGTAAAAAATAGTTTACTTATTGTTATAAAGAGTAGGAGGGCACCCTAATCAATCAGTAAGAAAATCCATGACAATCTATGATCTAAGGCAGGATTATGGCATAGATTCTATGAACTTCAGGTTCATTAGTAGGTGTTTCTCTTGAATTTAAAGGACCAATAAAGGAAGACCATGGTAGGATTAAATCAGCTTATTTAGTTTAACTGACACCTCTATTATTTGTGGGATAGAAGAAAACCATAAATGACACATATCACATTAGTGCACATCTCACCCCTGCCTGATTTTTTTCTTAGTTCTAATTCTTGTTTAACTCACAGAAACACAAGTACATGTGTGAACACCCTCAACCTTGACCCAAGCTTTAGCTTTTGTCTTTATTATACCCATCTCACAGCTGTTCCGATGCTGTATTTTAGTTCTATGCACCCAGTTTTTAATGGAGTTGGTTTTGTGTTCTCTGAGCAAGTAATTAAACTTGCAAATTGATGTACTTGAACAACAATCCAGGCTTTGAGTGGACTCATTCTCTTGACTCCACATATCAAAGTTATTTAGGAAGGGAAGGAATCATAACTGAATAGAGAAAGTGCAAGTTATTGCAAATAATATGATCTAGACCAGAGATTGATGAAATCATCTGGTTTACATCCCCCACTTTACTTTTAGTTTTGGGGTCATACCAGGTTGTGTGCAGGGCTTACTTCTGGCTCTCCATTCAAGAAGCACGCCTGATAGTCTCAGGATGGGGTGCTGGGATAAAATCTGGCATGGTTGTGTGCAAGGTAAACTCCCTACCTGCTGTACTCTAACTCTAGTCCTTTACTGACCTCTTTTTAGAAAAAAACATGACTTAGTACCTCTCAAACATCTACAATCTTTAGGTGAACAGCAGTGCAAATGTCACCTGAGTTTCCATCTTAAGTGCTCTTGAGGCTATACTCAGCCCCTGTATCATTCCATCATCTCCTGATGAGGTCTTACCCACTTTGGGAAAGACAAGAAATGTGACAACTATATTTTGTGTAAGCTATTCTAAAATAATAACCTCAAGAACTAGTAAATAAGTAGGTCTCAGACCCAACTTACGGTTATAAAACAAAAAGTAATATTGGTGCCAGGGATACATATTGAAATCTGAAGAGGTCGATTGTGAAATTAATTGGTGAATGCCAGGATATTAAAATATCCCCAATTTGTTCATAACAATAAGGCAAAAAGAAACAGGGAGCTGCAAGATACTTTTGCTTTCGGCAACTAAAAAAGAAAGCAGAAGGCACGGTGCTGAGAGAATGAGAGAACTTCAATTAGTTAAGGATGTCTTTTGCTAGCAGAGAAGCAAAGTAAGTCTGTTTTGGAAAATGCAAAAGAAAATATCTAGCATCCATGTCATCCTCAATTTTATAGCTATAGTAAGAAATTGTTAACTCCCTAATGAACCTGAATATGCTTCTCTTATCCTCTCTCAAAGGGCAGTATTACACTAACACTTGACAGGGACTTTACAGATTTTTTTTTAAGTGTCATCCTTATTTTTCTGAACACTTCAAAGCATTCAAAGTCAAGAGAACTAGCACTAAGTTCCTTTGAAATGTGCATTACAATGATATAACTTCTTTATCTGATTACTGCTCTAGTTTTAGGCACTACACATAGAGCATTTGTGCCCAAATAGGATGCAATTATGGAATAGTTGAAATAAAGAAGGCCTTTGCCTCTTGAGTTTTAAGAGCTTCTCTACTTTGCTGCAATTTTTGGAAGAAGCAGTAACTCTTTAGAGAACTCAGTAGTGCCCTAAGTGACATGTTCAGACAATCAGGCAATCACTTACCATCAGATCATTCACAGATAAGAGAAACTCACAGGAGATAATTCTTCTCCCAAAATGGGTAGTAATACAGAGATGATCTTTCTTTTCATTAAATCCCAAATCAGCTATAAACACTCAAGTCTAAGGGAAACTTTTCTAGCATAGGCAATGCATCTTTTATTCTTTGTTTCCCAAGAGTAAAACAAAATGACATTTTTCCTGTGTATTCTGAAAATAACATTTCATTTGTTCTATTGTATTCACAAACTAGACTGTTATATTTAGAATCAGTAACTGTGGAAAATGTAAATTCTTATTTCTGAGAAAAAGCAACAGTAACAGTAATGGCATTATAACTATCTAGTACCCATGGAGAGGGTTTTTACTCAGACATGATGGAAGAAGAACAAAAAACCACAAGAAACTCGTATCTCAAGAAATGTTGAGGCTGGAGCAATAATACAGCAGGTAGAGCATTTGCCTTGCATGTGGTTGACCCGGCTTCAATTCCCAGCATCAATATGGTCCCACAAGCACTGCCAGGAGTAATTACTGAATGCAAAGCCAGAAGTAACCAGGTGTGATCAAAAAGCCGAAAAATAAATTAAAAAAAAAAAAAGAAATGTCGCTCTTGCCTCAAACTAAGGCAATGTATTTACAATTTTATGAGCACTCAATATATTGATCTTAAATGCATATTTTTTTTGGCTTTTTGGGTCACACCCGGCGATGCACAGGGGTTACTCCTGGCTCTGCACTCATGAATTACTCCTGGCGGTGCTCAGAGGACTATATGGATGCTGGAAATCGAACCCAGGTTGGCTGCATGCAAGGCAAATGCCCTACCCGCTGTGCTATTGCTCCAGCCCCTTAAAGGCATGTTTTAAGATACAAACTATGTTTACTTATTTCACTATCCCATTATATATATGTATATATATATACATATATATCATTTTGTATGTTACTATAAAAATGAATTCAAATCACACATCCTCAGGATCAAGTGAGAAGTTCTTCAGTACTGTAAATACCATATCAACCCTTGAAGATACAATTTTTGCAGTGTAGTCACTAGCATGGAGCATATGTTTAATCTGGGACCCATCCAGAAGAGACCATGTAGCAGTAAGTGCTTTTTTGTGGTTGATACTCAGTAACTATTTGGGCAATTAGGGTCAGAGAGATAGTGCAGTAAGTGGGATACTTGCCTTGGGTGCTGCCAACCCTGGTTCAATTCCAGCCCAGGTGGTCCCCTGAGCACCATCCAGAGTAAATGCTAAGTGCAGAACCAGGTCTTAACCTTGAACTCTGCCATGTGTAGCCCAAAAGCTATTCTTTAAAATGAATCATCAAGGCAGACTTTAGAGACTTGTCATTTTCAGACCCCAATTTTTTTTTTTAGAGAGTGAGGATTGATTAGATCCTGAGACACTGTAACCATTGCTGTCTAAAATGTCTACAGGTTGAAATATAAACTGGATTTCTTGGCTTATTATTTTTAAAAGAAAATAATGTCATAGGATCTGGAAACAGTTAAAATTAGTGACACCAGCACATTTTATCCTGTGCCACTCAGCACTATGGGAAACAAAATCAAAATCAGAGACCACTTTAGTGATTTACTGCAAGAGTTAATGGCCTCAGAAGTGAAACTCCTGAAGTTGATCACAATAGCCCTTTGTCGTGAGATGGACTGGCACAGGAGTCTAGGAGTGGCTGAGCGAGTGTGGCAACCAAACAAGGCAACTGGGTGAATCAATCCTCAAATGTGTCTGTCAAGAAAAGCTAGAATTACTCTCGTGATTGTGATGAGTCCTCCTTAAGAATGGAAATACACATCCCCTGGGGGGTGGAGATTTGCAATTATCTGTACTCCTGAGATGGGCTTCCCATTGGAGACAGATATTCTGAAATAAGGATGACGGTGCCCTTTATTGCTCTACAGTACTTGAATCAGTGTGATGAATGTCTTACCTGGTGACTTTCCTTTGATCTCTGCTTTTATGGCTGACTGAACCTTTCTTCTAAATAACACAATACTTTTCAAAGTAATCTAACACAGCTCATTGGAAGTACAGCTAAATCCTCTGATTTTGTAGATTTTTTATCTCCAATTTTTTATCTCCACTAACTCAATATCAAAATTATCAGATGCACACTAATTGCATATTTAATATATATTGCATACCATAAATATTATATTGCCATAAAATTTATAATTCATATAAATCCATTTTCTTACTTTTAAATGTTTAGGGAGTACAGCAATATAGTTTTTATTATTATAAAGACTACTTTTACCTTTATTGAAGCCTCATTTGTGCTTGATAACATAGCATAGTGATATATAATATATAACATTTATTTAAAATTTCACATCTTGTGTGCCAGGGTGCCTAGATTTAAAACAAACTGAATTTTCCTTGTAATCTTAAATTATTTGACTGTATTAAATTTAATTAATTTTATATAAACTTTTTGAGTTAATATATTCATGTACATTTTTAACAATTATATTTGATAATGATTTAGCAACTTATATATTCAGAAAAACCAAAGTTTCTTTGTAGTTATGGAATTTGTTTGGTCCTCATAGGAAAATCTATGGAATTACTTGCACGTGTGCAACATTCTTCATTAATTTCTTACTATTTCCTGAACTAAGAGAAATTAAACCGCTGCAACTTCAATAAATCTTAACTTTCATCATGGTCATCAATTACTTTTTCAGTATATTCTTTGACTACATTAAATACAAACAGAGAAAAGAAAAAAATACTTTTATAAAATAATTTCTGTTTTAGGACAGAGAGATAGTTAATGGGCTGGAGTGCATGCTTGCAGGAGTCCTGGGTTGAATTCCCTTACTTCATGGTCCCCTGAATCGGCCAGGATTGGTCTTTGAGCATCACTGAGTGTGACCCCCCAAAACCAAAAACCAACAACAACAACAACAAAAACAAAATTCTAGTCTACTATTAGAGTCTGTAACTCCAGCAATATTCTTTAGTCTCCTCTTATTTAATTATCTTCACTTTTTTAGTTTTTTTCTACATATTTTTTTACATTTGATTTAACCAAGTTTTTACAATTTATAAACTTTACAGGGGCCACATCCAAGGGTTCCCATGTGTTTCAGCTCTGCTACTGGCATTTGAGGCAGAGGGCAAACCCACTGGACAGTACAGCGGCATACCCAGCGTTGGCAGGGGACATAGTGCCAAGAATTCTATTCAGGGCCCAGATGCTGCATTGTGAGCCACATTTATGGTCCCTGCCTTAACTGCTATTTTTTCCTGTCTGTTTTTTTTTTAATTGAGTCAGTGACATACACATTTTGAAAGTTGTTCATGATTGCATTTCAGTAATATAATGTTCCAAAACCTGCTTCTTCACCAGTGTACATTTCCCTCCACCAGGGAACTGATTCCAGTTCCCTCTCGCCCCAACCCCATCACCATCCCACCACCTGTCATTATGGCAGGCACCTTCTCTCTCTCTTGCTCTCTCTCTCTCTTGCTCTCTCTCCTTCTCTCTCTGTGTCTCACTCTGTCTCTCTGTCTCTGCCTGTCTCTCTGTTTCTTTCTTCTCTCTCTCTCTCTCTCTCTCTCTCTCTCTCTCTCTCTCTCTCTCTCTCTTTCCCTTTGGGCCTTATGGCTTGCAATACAGATAATGAAAGGTTATTAGGTGTGTCCCTTTTCCTGTGCCCTCTTAACATTTGAATACTTCAATCCCAACACTTCAATATAAATGCTCTACTCTTAGTCAAGAAAACTTGATTTACTCTCATGAATTAACATACTATTTATATTCACATATTGTTGTATCTAGGTGTGCTTTCTCCCCAATACTCCAGATCCAAATTGTGAGCAAGAAGAGAATGTTGGTCCATCATCTTACACTTGAAAAACACAAAATATTCTCAAATTTGCTTCCTCAGCTATTGACCCCACTTTTAAACCTGTGTGTTTTCCCTAGCCCTTCATATTTTACTGAATGGAAACACCATCTGCAGAATTACTGAAGCCAAATAGCAAGAAACTGTCAGTAACACCATTCTATCTTCAATAAATCCTGTTCATCCAGGTGCCAATTTACTTTATGTGAAAGTATAGCCAGAGTCAGACCATTGTCCTACCTTCTAACATCTCCCTATCCTTAGTATTGCCAGAGTGGGCC
Organism: Sorex araneus; assembly: GCF_027595985.1. NCBI lineage: Eukaryota > Metazoa > Chordata > Mammalia > Eulipotyphla > Soricidae > Sorex > Sorex araneus. The sequence goes on along the minus strand of NC_073313.1, from coordinate 295,562,033 downwards.
AACCTGCTCCCAACTCGACTATTGACTATTGCAGTACCCTCTTATCTCTCCTTTCTGCTTTAGCACAAACCCTTTCAATCCAGTTCTCCATTTGCCACTAGAATAGCTTCTTTAAGTGTAACTAAAGCAGGTTTTCTTTCCTTTTTTTATTTTCATTTTATTTTCTCTTTACTCACACTATTTCTCTCTTCTCTTTTGAATCACCTTAAAATTACACTTTTCTGATCTAAGATAACCGAAATGATGAAATCTTATTGGCTCTTCAATCCTCACTTTCTAAAGACATTCAGATTACACTGACCCTATCATTGTGTGCACAAAAATATTCACGTGTCACAATCTTTAATCACAAGGAAAATTTCCTTTTCCAATGTAAAATAACATTCCCATTTCTAGGGATTAGCGTGTGGTTATCTTGGGGAGCACTTGAGCTCACCACACAATTTCTTTCTTAGAAAGGGCTCTGTCAAGGGAACACCAGGTGAAGTGCGGTTTGAGGACCCACATGGGATGGGAGAAGCATCTGTAAATAGAATATAGACCAAACACGATGGCCACGTAGTGCCTCTGTTGCAAACCACAACACCCAAAAAAGAGAGAGAGAGAGAACAAGGGGGAATGCCCTGCCACAGAGGTGGGGTGGGGTCGGGGGGATAAGGTGGGAGGGTGGGAGGGATACTGGGAACATTGGTGGAGGGGAGTGGGCACTGGTGGAGAGATATAAACAAAATGCAAACATAAAAGTTCACAAGTTTGTAAATGCAACTCATGGTGATTCACTAATAAAAAAAATTTTAAAAAAAGAAAAGGCTTTCTTGATTCTGTTGTGTACCTTCCTATGTTGCTCACCATGCATTAACTGCAACCCTTAGTGTAAATTCTGATCACATTCCTTACTGTTTCTTTGCACTTCTTCATTACCATTCACTCTTGGATACTTCACTTTATTCATATAGAGATGAATTTTCCCTTCCTAAGGAAAGTTCCTTGATTATCTACACCTTTCTTGCATAGTTCTTTGACAGGAGAGATAGCTCAGAGGACTGAGCATATTCTTTGCATCTTGGTGATTGGGGTCTAGTCCTAGGCAATGCACCATCCCTTGAGAACCACTAAGATCACTTCTCCATCACCATCATCATCATCATCATCATCATCATCATCATCATCATCATCATCATCATCATCATCATCCCATTGATTGTCAATTTTCTTGAGTGGGCACCAGTAATGTCTCATTCGTCTCAGTCCTGAGATTTATGAAGCCTCTCTTTACTCATCCTTCCCAACGGTTCCACATTGGAGGCTCTTTCAGGGTCAGGGGAATGAGGCCCATTATTGTTACTGGTTTTGGTATATGAATACGCCAAGGGGAGCTTGCCAGGCTCTCCCATGCGGGCAGGAAACGCTTGGTAGCTTGCCAGGTTCTCTTAGAGGAAAAACTAGGCTATAAGGTTATAACGTTAAGGTTATAATGTGTAACACTTAATAATGTAAAATTACCTGAGGCATTTATTTGCAAGATCTGTTCTTTATTTTCCTTAAAACTTAAATTATGGGCATGTTTGTTTAGTTAACACTATTTCCTCAACACCTGGAAAATCGCCTAGATTATTGTAAAAGCTTACTTAGTCTATCTAAAGGGAGAAATGAAAAAATAGTAGTTCACTCACATAATGTAAGTGTACTAAAAATGCTATTATATGTTCTCTAAAACCTTTTCTGAAATTTGTTCTGCACTTTTTGTTTACATCGTTTTCTTGTTTAGGGAGTACTTCATCATCTTCATCTTTATCAGTTATGGCTCTCTCAATTCAATCCAAATACCCACCATTAGAAACTCATTAAATGACTTCCTTAGAACTATCCTTTGTCTATTTACCTTAATCTATTTCTAAAATAGCTTAAATAATGTTACATAAGTGGAGTAAAAACTAAGTATTGAAGCATAAAGTGTGGTTTAGAGGCTCTTGCATCGGCATGTAAACTAGCACCTCCTTTGGTACTTTGTAAATCATTATTCACTGGTCATTTACTCGGCAAATACTGATGAACTGCTTAATATATGTAGAAAATGATTAATAGCTGGATTTCCCATTAGATTCTATTTCCTTAGAGTAAAGATAAGTCTTGTTCTTGCCTGTTTACTTTTGTATTTGTTTTATAAACATAAGCAATACTGAAAGCCTAGCAGTCTGAAAATTAATGTAATGAACTGAGTACCACTTAGAATAAGAATTTATCAAATGGCTTATAATTTGTGCTTAAAAATGAAATCACCCCAATAAAACCTGAAAACACTATAACTGAATATTGTTTGAGTATCAAGGGAAAATAGATTAATTTGTCTGAAAGAAACATGCTACTAGCCCCCTCCCTGCCCGGCAATCTGTGACAACAATGCAAATTTTTAAAAACATACATTTTCAAATTTTATTCTCTTATTTAAGGGAAGTTTAAATACGTTTAAATATTATGTAATACCAAAAGAGAGAATGAAGCTTTTTCCCCTGTAGAGAAGCCCATGTTCTCTTTTGAACATGCATTTCTTGCTCTCCCTTCACATTTCTCTAAGGGAATATTTTTGAATAAACCTCTAAAAATTGCAGAAAGAATGCAAAGAATGGACACACTTGTACACCAGGAGTGCTGAATTTTGCAAATAAGCATAAAACCTATTTTGCACTCTAGGGGGTGATTGAGAAAAGTTCATTAATTCATATGCATCAATATTTTTGTATCACTATACATTATCTCCTAGACATGTAGTTTTATTTGCAATATTTTTAAATAAACAATATATTTTATCACATGCAGAGTAATAAAATAGTGCAACAATGGGGAGAAAAGATAAGAATCAGAGAAACAGTGGGATGTAATAAGAACATTCACAGTTTTCCAGTGGATTGTGAATTTTTTTAAGCTATTTAATTCAGGACTTTATGAATTTAAAAGAGTAGAGGTTAAATGTATGAAAGTATTTGGTGCATAATGTATTTACTAAAACAATGAGAATGCATCATGCATCACATTACAATTTGGAAGTCAACCATGTGTGTCTGAATGGTTTTATTTCTCTAAATACTGTTTTATACAAATTAAATTATATAAATATATATAAATTTACAAACGTATATACATTTCTAACTATGCATTACAAATGCTATCAAATGTTTGATATTTAATGTTTTGTTTCTATAAGTTTTGTTTCATATAATTAAGTCAATTAATTTCCACCATAACTTTATTTTAATTATCATTATGATTTTGAATTTCTTGACTTAAATTTCCAAAAGAGATAGAACTACAAATTTTTTGTATAGTCTGTCAGACCTTTAATTTTATTATGTGCAATGCTATTATATACTTAGAATTTATAAGGAATATTGTATCTATATTTTGGTTTGGGGACCACATGCAGATTCCTAGGATCAAATTCAGGTCAGCTGCATCCAAGGCAAATGCCCTACCTATTGTACAATCTCTCCACTCCATTAGTCTGCATTTTTATCATAAGGATTTCTAGCCCATTTATTTCACCTGCTTATATTTTTCTTTTCTTTTTTTTTTGCGGGGGTGAGGCTATTTTCATTTTATATATATGTGGATATATATGAATATATTTAAATAAATATGGTAGCGTTTTAGTTTTATTCACACGCATTCGTTATTTTTTACGAACATCTACCTCTATGTTGTTTAAGTTTTTCTTTGTCAAGCAATGTTATACATCATTTCAGGTTTTATATATTTGTTTTTAGTTCAAATTTCACCAAATTCAACCTCCATAGCCATTTTTTGCGGGAGGTTCAAAGCGTTAAACTCAGCTTTTCGCTACCCCGGGCATGCGTTCTCCCACTGAGCCACATCATGGCTGGCGTGTCAATTGCTTTAGATCATGAAGCACACACCACATAAAGAATTAATACTTTATCTAGGCCAGTCTTTTTCTGAAGTTATAATCTTTGACTCTGGAATAACATAAAACTTTATGGCCAATTTTTTACTAAATAGTTTATGGGCCATTTTTTTTACACATTCAGCTGTAGTGTCTATTTAGTTATACCATTCCATGAACACCAGAATGAATAAATTTTCATAGAATCCCATCTTTAAAAGTCATTGTCATTTTACACTTACTAGACAAGCCCATGTTCTCTTTTAAATACCTATCTCCCTCTATTTCTCTACTCTCTCATTTCTCTATGAAAATTTATTTCATTAAAACTATTTTAGCACTGTCCTGTCCACTGTCCTCCCATTGTTCATTGATTTGCTCGAGTGGGCACCAGTAACGTCTCCATTGTGAGACTTGTTACTGTTTTTAGCATATCGAATAAGACTTGGGTAATTTGCCAGGCTCTACTGTGCAGGCGAGATACTGTTGGTAGCTTGCCGGGCTCTCTGAGATTGATGGAAGAATTGAACCCGGGTCGGTCGCATGCAAGGCAAACGCCCTACCCACTGTGCTATCGCTCCAGTGGAAACTATTTTACTTCATTAAAAAAAATGATAATATTATTTCAATATATACTTGTGTGAGAAGCAAATTCATTGACTTATTTCCTCTTGCCTTCATGTTTAGTAAAACTTATATTTATCATGGCCTACGCAATTTAATTGTATTTGTCTAGTTTTGGAGCCACAATTAGCAGTGCTCAGTATTTACTGGTCTCTTCATGGTAGTGATCCCTGGCAGTACTTAGGGAACCAAATGTGGTGTTGGTTTTAAGTCAAGGTCAGTCACATGCAATGCAAGTGCAAGGCAAACTCCTTAACCACTATACTACTTCTCTCTTTTGTAGCTCATTTTAATAAGTGGAAGTATTGCCCTTTAAGGGAGAAAGTCCACCTCATCACTTCTTTATTAAAATGGACCTCTTCCTGGATGTATCATCATATTGTCATGTATAACTTCTCAAAAGAGTTAATACCTATGGGCCATAGGAGTTAAAGGAATTGATACATGCCAGTTACTGCAAAATGATGTCAATATTTGCTTTTACTAACTTACTTGATTCTGGCTTTCCATTGAAATGGGTTTGATCTTGGGATCATCTCATTCTAATTCTGTAAGTTTCCTTTCTGTAATCAGATCTATAAAAATTTACTGTTATTGTGTAAAAATGATAGAAACTTTAAAAAATATAAAAAGTCTTCTGGGTCCTGCCATGGGTGATCTCAGGGAACCAACCCAAGAAAAAGTCCTGAGCACAGCCGAGTGTGGCCCCCAAACCAAAGAAAATAAATTCAAATTTAGAAATATTACAACTCCTGAAAGAAGGAAGAAAGACATTTATCCTAATTCTACATAATATGAATCCATAAACTCAGTCTTTCTATCATGTTAATGTAATTCTACTTTGAGCACAGGAGGCCATGCATGGGAATCACCTGCTCAGCTTTGAAGACTTTTCCAAATTGTGAACTTAGGTTTGACAATTCATTAAGCAAAATATGATCACCCATTATGTAAATATGTGTCTTCATAAAAGTTTGCCTTGTTTTGAATTACTATTGTAGGCTGCATCATGCTGGAAGGAATAGCTCAGTTTTGTTAGTCGCAGTACATGCTATGAAAATTATTATCCTTTTATTATTGTTTTTGTTTGGGGCTAAAATTAATATTACTCAGGGATCACTCCTGACTCTATGGTCAGGAATAACTTGGCAGGCTCAAGGGACCATATGGGGTTTTGACGTTTCAACTTGTCTTGGGTGTATGCCAGTGTGTTACCCACTCTACTATTTTTTTATTCTATTAATATGTATATTTATTAATATCTCCAATTTCTTTTTATGATTTATAATGACTGTAAGATATAAGTTTAGACTAATAATGATATAAATCAATCATTTTATACTAAAAGATATATTTACTCACTTATTTTTAGTTCAAAAATGTATGTCATATATATTAGGTGATTTCCTACTAATGTACCCTAATTTTTGCTATACAAAGAACAGAAGAACTGGGAATTCAGACGCTGTGAATTATTCATCCCTTTTTTCTTTTGTCTGAATGATTTACAGTTTTATTAATAAAATAACAGCATTCATAGTTTTAATAGTATTTGATTATAAATATGCAATACCAGTATATAAGCTGGTGCTTACATTTACGTGTGCAATTATTTTTATTCAAAGGAGTGTTTCAGTCTCTTGACTGATTTTATGATACTTGATGTTTTGGAAGTATTCCTCTAAGAGGTTAAAAAAGCACTAAAGGGGGACTGGAGCAATAGCACAGTGGGTAGGGCATTTGTCTTGCACGCTGCCAACCGGGTTTGATCCGCAGCATCCCATATGGTCCCCTGAGCACCGCCAGGGGTAATTCCTGAGTGCAAAGCAGAATAACCCCTGAGCATCACTGGGTGTGACCCAAACAGAAAAAAAAGAAAAAGAAAACAAGCACTAAAAGGGCTGGAGCAATAGTATGGCAGGTAGGGTATTTGCCTTGCATGCAGTGACCTAGGTTTGATCTCCAGCATCCAATATGATCTCCTGAGCACTACCAGGAGTGATTTCTGAGTGCAGAGTTAGAAATAACCCCTGACTATTTTTGAGTGTGACTGAAAAAAGTCACCCCCCAAAATAAGCACTAAAAATGGTCATAGATATTTGAAAGTGATATCTATTTAATTCCTTCAACACTAACATAGCTATAAGAACAAACTCCATTGTATTTATGATAAATTTATTTTCATGATTTCACCTCTCATGAATTACTACTACCATAATATTGTGATATATCCTAAAGATTCCTAATGTCCTTCATTACCTATCCCCTGGGACATTGAAAGATATTTAAATGATCTATGTTTCAACCTCTCTGAAATTTTTGTAGCCTAAGGCTTAATTTAGTCCTCAGTCTTGCCTTTTCTAGTTTAATGCATTTGCAAATCACACAGTTTAGTTAGGTAAAAGGTGTTATGTGAGAAGGGAGTTCAAAGATGTTTGTCAGTCAAAGAAAATTGAAAAAGGAAGGTCATGTTGTGGCTAGGTAGGAAGTGGAACCCTCCAACAGAGACTAAGAGTTAGATTATATAAAATAAGAATCTAAAATACATCAATAAAAAGAAAATAACTAATATCTTTTAGTATTTATTAATAACTAATAAATACAAGCTGTAGCTTGTTTGTTTTATTTTGGGGTCACTCCTGGGTGTGCTTAGGAGTTATCCCTGGCTCTGTATTCAGGGATCACTCCTGGGGGGAGTTAGGGGAACCATATAGTGTGAGGGGGATCAAACCTCAGGTGGGCTGAATGCCAGGCAAATGCCCTACCTGATGTCTATTTCTCCAACCTCAGTAACGTTTATTATTGAGGTGTGAAAAATCCTGCATTAAATAGAACTAGAATTGAGCAAGTAGATATGGCAAGCTTGTTTAAGCAATTTTTTAAAGGATATGACAAATTTGGAATGAGTATATCTGGAAGAACATGTAGGATTCAGAAATTTTTACTACAGTTTTGACATTTCTCAGGATATGACAGCAAGTCAAGGATATATAGCACTGTAGCACTGTTGTCCCTTTGTTCATCGATTTTCTCGAGCGGGCACCAGTAACGTCTCCATTCTGAGACTTGTTGTTACTGTTTTCAACATATTGAATATGTCATGAGTAGCTTGCCAGGCTCTGTCATGCGGGTGTGATACTCTTGGTGCTTGCTGGGCTCTCTGAGAGGGATGGAGGAATTGAACCCGGGTCAACTGCATACAAGACAAATGCCCTACCAGCTGTGCTATCCCTCTAGTCCCAAGGAGATATAAAGATTGAAAATTCAGATTACAGAGTATATGCATGTATGGGCTGGATTCCACCAAATTGTAAAAAATAATTATATTGAACTTTATAATAATTTTGTGGAAACACACAGAGGTGCTTAAGGGTTACTCCTGTCTCCGCTCTCAGGATTCACTTGTGGTGGTGCTCAGGGGAATACGGAATGCTAGGGTCAAACTTGGGTCAGCTGTCTGCAAGGCAAATACCCCACTCACTGTACTGTCTCATCAGCCCGTGAAATTTTGCTTATTAAAAATGATTTTAAGATTGAAGGAAAAGTAATAGAGGAAGGAAGGAAGGAAGGAAGGAAGGAAGGAAGGAAGGAAGGAAGGAAGGAAGGAAGGAAGGAAGGAAGGAAGGAAGGAAGGAAGGAAGGAAGGAAGGAAGGAAGGAAGGAGGGAGGGAGGGAGGGAAGGAGGGAGGAAGGGAGGAAGGAAGGAAGGAAGGAAGGAAGGAAGGAAGGAAGGAAGGAAGGAAGGAAGGAAGGAAGGAAGGAAGGAAGGAGGGAGGGAGAGAGGGATAGAGAGAGGGAGGGAAGGAGGGAGGGAGGGAGGGAGGGAGGGAGAGAGGGAGAGAGGGAGGGAGGGAAACAAAGAAAAAAGGATGAGAAAAGTGGCCAATGGAAATAGAATTTAAGATATACTGTCTGTATTTTGAGCAAGTTCCAGCTGGTATGTATTTTTTTAATGAATGTTTAACATCATGGTAGGATGACAGTAACAATTAAGATGGATCATGGGTTTTGTTGTTATTATTTTAGTGGAGGCGAGGTCTGGGGCCGCCTCTAGAGGTGTGCAGGCTTTACTTCTGGCTCTCTATTCAGATATCAATCCTGTCAGCACTCGTGGACCATATGCAATGTCAAAACCTGAGAACCTGTCACATCTGGCAGCGATCTTACATCCTGTACTATTTCTTTAATCCTCAAAGCTTTTCTTTATGGACCTTATTTTTTTTTCTTTGCTTTTTGAGGGAGGTCACATCCAGTGATGTTCAGGGATTACTCCTGGCTCTGCACTCAGGAATCACTCCTGGAGGTGCTTGGGGTGCCGGTAATCGAACTCGGGTTGGCCACCTGCAAGGCAAACGCCCTCCCCGATGTACTATGCTCTGGCCCCTATGGACCTTAAATTTTAATTAGCTTTTGTACAGTAATAGAGTTCAGAAAGCATCAGTGTGAGCATGCCTGCGTATTTATGTAGTTTGTCTGTATGTGGTTAATGTGTTTTGTGACAAAAGGAGAAAGAGGGGACTGATTACCATATCCCTTTCAATTTCTGATATATGTTTTTCTCAGAATTTTCTCACTTTAATCGATGAGTTTGAGATTATTTTAGTAACTGAATACATCACTGCTTTGAGTAAAGCATAGTCGTTCAAGTATTTTATCACTGCAATTTTTTCAAAGGTAGATGTGATATTAGGAAAGATGATGTCAGAGAAAGAAGTTACACCATATTATTTGCCTATAATGTAACACAACAAATCAATGAATGATTGCTTTAATTTTTTTCAAAGAATATAGTTAAGAAAATGATGTTTACTGAACAGTTTATCTTGTTCCTTTTAAAATGAAAATATGATTTAGGAGAAGAAATATGTCACAATAGCTTAAATATATATAAGAAATAAATAATACATTGTATTTTCACCTTATTTTATTTTTACCCTTTTGTTGACTAAGTGCAAATTACAACTTCTATGCTTCTATTACCATCTTCAACCTCATTAGTTTTCTTTTTATACTTACTCTGGATTTTCATTCATTCAGAGTTTAGAAGAGCTTGAAAGACCTTAGTCCTGTGTCCAATGTGATTTTGTTTTATGAATGATGATATGTTCTGAGCTAAATAGCACAACTCTCCTTCCCTGAGAGGAAAACCAATCTTTTTCACATGAAACGTATAACCTGGCATATCTGAAGCAAGATGATATCTTTTTGCAGCCCAGAGTCATTAATACAAATGTGATAGATCATTAAAAATAGTTCTTGTTCAAAGAGCATTTAAGCATATTTTACAGCACTTTTCATTTTTAAATGGTACTAAATGAGGTGTTTTCAAGGCAGTTGCAAAGATTTTGAATAGCTGTGTTATGGACACCACCTTCTCTGGCTGTAATTTTGACTTTGTACTCCCCAGAATTTCCAGTTCTAAAAATGGAGTAACAAAATGCAAACTCACCAATTTACTAGCTGTGTAACGTGGATAAATTACTTAGCTTTTCCGAAGTCTTTGTTAGGGTTAGAGAGACAGAATACCAGTTAGGGCTCCTGTCTTGCATGTGACCAACCAGATTTTAATCCCCAGCTCCCAAATGGTAACCTGAGCTCCACCAAGAGTGATCTTGGACCACACAGGAGGATTAAGCCCTTAGCACCACCAGGTGTGGCCCCCAAGCAAAAACAATTAAAAAATACACTAAACAATAATTAATACTTTTCATTGTTATAATATGTAATGATACATATGTAGCACTGTAGCACTGTTGTCCCATTGTTTATTGGTTTGCTCGAGTGGGCACCAGTAACATCTCCACTGTGAGACTTGTTACTGTTTCTAATACGTCACGAGTAGCTTGCCAGATTCCGCCGTGTGGGCATGATACTCTCGGTAGCTTACTGGACTCTCAGAAAAGGATGTAGGAACCAAACCGCATGCAAGGCAAACACCCTACCTGCTGTGGTATCACTCCAGTTCCAATATACATGTAATTACTAGTTAAATAGTAGGTAGCCACTTGGTTTGTCCCTACCATCATAATTTGATCTTACTTTCATTTTTACTGTTTATGTACTGGTCTCAAATTTGCTTCTCATAGCTTCATTTCATTTTTAAAAACTTGTAACAATCATTTCAGTAATCAACGGTTAATAAAAATCAATGAAATATTTCACTCTGCATCAGCTAAACCCTATATTCTATACGATTCCCTATTACCGATGAAATATCATTGATAAACATCAGTATGATTTAACCATCTGTTAAAGTTGCTAGCTGATTGATACTAAAATCAACAAATAGTTCTGGTGCTTTCAGTCTTCTGGAATTCTTTCTTCTCCTTCTCAGTTTGGTTCCATTAACTTTTTTCTTTCTCTAGAGAGTAAGGAAAATTTGGGCCAGAGAGATACTGAAGGAAATAAGCAACCTACCTTTCATTCTTGGCATCCTCACCTCCAAGCAGGAACTAGAGTTTTGATCCACCAGGAGTGGACACAGCCCATGCTTGCTTTAAAAACACGCAAAGAGGAAAGACCAAGTCATTCGAGTGAAATCTCTGAGTCCTATTAATTCATCTGTTTCAACATCAATTTTAGGTGTTAATAGAGTAATTTGACTTCACCTAAACATACAGAGTACTTTATATACCATTCCTTTGCTTTTGAGGTACCCTTCTCTCACACCTGTAAAGCCTTGTTTGTTCTCACTTGGTTTTTATAAGTGACACAAGCACAAATTTTATATCCAGCCAAAGCAGCATTCATATAAACAACTGGCAAATCCAAGACAGGTCACAAGAACAGAATGAAGAAGGGAAAGAAGGGGGATGCAAGCACGGTTCTCATTACTGTCATCAGCTGAAGATATTGATACAAGATAGGCTTTGATTGGCTTATGAAATAACAAACTGGAAGGGCAATAATTTCTAAAAAGACTCAAAAGTCACCAATAATTGAGGTCTTTTTTTATTTTCAACACTGTTTTTACTCCTGTAGATTAGGATTTGTTATAGGAAATTTGTGCAAATACGTATTTTCCTGGACAGTGCTCAGACCCTTCTAATGAAAGTCGGCTCAGAGTACTGTGCTCTGGGCAGAGGTCATTCATTGCACTGAGATCTCTAGGGGACCACAGTTGTAAAAATCTGTATCTGGTGCAATAAATAAACTAACAATCTTTGCAAGATCAGCTCTTATCTCCAACTCTTTTACATCCAGTCATTAAACAGTCTTCTTTATCAGACACTGTCTGATGTTAATAAGACCGCCTTCAGGAGGAACACAAAGAAAACTGAGTGAAGAGAGCAGGCAAGTGACCTCAATCTTCTCTAAGATGTCACTGTCATTCTGAAGGGTTAAACAGAGGAGTTACCAAAAAAACTTACTCTCTGGTCAACATTTTATAATGAGGATTATAAAAAACAGGAAGAGCAAAATCAAATAGGAAAATAATTTACTAGATAAGTGGGAGGCATACTAATCCTGTAACTATATCACAGGGGAGCAGAAAAGCACAGGAGAAATGACATCTGCACCTGTATGTTCATTGCAGCACTGTCCACAATAGCCAGAATCTGAAAACAACTTAAGTGACTGAGAACAGATGTCCGGTTAAAAAAATCTAAGATACATCTACACAATGGAATACTATGCAGTTGTTAGGAAAGATGAAGTCATGAATTTGGCTTATAACTGGATGAATATGGAGAGTATCATGCTAAATGAAATAAGTCAGAAAGAGAGGGACAGATATAGAATGACTGCACTCCTTTGTGAAATATAAAATAACATAGTATGAGACTAACACCCAAGGAAAGTAGAACCAAGGGCCAGGAAGATTGCTCCATGTTTGGAAACCTATCTCATGAGCTGGGAGAGAAGGCAACTGGGATAGAGAAGGGATCACTAAGTCAATAATGGTTGGAAGGATTGCTTGGGATGGGATATGTGTGCTGAAAGCTTACGTGTGGTGAGAGGGATACTGGGGACATTGGTGGTGGGAAATGTACATTGGTTGAAGGGATGGGTGTTCAATCATTTTATGACTGAAACTCAAACATTAAAACTTTGTAACTATCTCATGGTGATTCAATTAAAATATTGATGGGAGGCATCAAATAATTTAATAAAATTAATATAATAATTTACATAATAGTTCCATCTATTTTTGCTGACAAGATATGCAAAACAGAAATTCATTCATATACATTAATTTCACTGTGTTTCTTTTACTTCGTCCCATCCATCTGTGGTGCATGTTTACTTTATGTATACTTGCTAATGTATACATAATTAATTTATCTTTCTACTTCTGACTCAGTCAGTCCAGTTCCAATTTGTATTTGAAAATTTCTCTAGGGATTTTTATGGCCCTCTAAATAACTTATTCATTCATCCAAAACTACTAGTGATAATATTAATAGCAGCATCACAACTACTACTACTCCTATTACAAACACTTTTATTTTACATAATAATATTTAAAAAATTCTGTTTTCAGTCATTAAAAATATTGCATCATCTAATTTGACAAGTATCATTAATTCAGATGTGTCTTTTAGAGTCAACAATCACATGTACTTACAGAAAGAACTTCAATTAACAGATGCAGGGATTCTTAAAGTAACTTGAATTACTTGCCTCTGATTCCATAGTGGTCAAGCCCACCTCCATAAGTAAATCATAGAGACAGCTATTCAACAATCCTCTTCAAACTTGTGATCAGAAAGAAATGACCTAATTCACAGAAAAGTTAAATTTTCTTCTTAAGTTAGGCATATCAGCAATAATTCATTAATATGAAGTCACCGAGTAATTCAAAAAAGTATTTTTACAAGTGCCAAATTTACTCCAAGGCAAAGTCCATTTGTATCAGTTTTTAGGGACCCATGAGGTTCTAGGATCAATGGAAATTTGGGCCTTCAGAAGCCAAACTGTGCTCTTCCACTTGAATTATATCTTTAATTCCAACAAAATATCCTTGAAACATTGCATTCATCACATTATTTTGTTTGTTTATACTGCAATTGTATCACTCTAAGTATTTCAGGATTAAGGCTTGTACTTCAAGTATATGTCACCATGGAATGAAGGAAAGTAATATTCTCACCTATGTCCTCACTTCTCTTACTCACAGTTATTCTTATGAGGAGTACATTGTCATTATGCAAAATAAATGTATATAAATGTAAGTCTTATTTTTCCAATTTTTATTCAAATGATATCATAAAAAAACTTTCCACTTCCTTTTGATTGTTTATTATCTAATCCCATATATTGGATGTATTTCACTTTTTAGCTCAAAGGTAACTTCCACATTAATATGTTCTTTATTTTGACTAACTTTATGAATATATCATTATTTAGTTCAAGTCACCTTGGAATTTAGACTCTTTAACATATATTGGGGATACAAAACACGGTGCAATAAATAATCCAGATACTTTTTTATGTTTGTAGGAAATGTTTCTATAAAATTAATTCCTAGTATCAAAATTATTGGGTCAAATGGTATATGAGTTTTGAAGTTAGGGAAGCTGTGTGTTTGTAAGTAGGGACAAAGATTATATGGAGAATCTAATTTCTCTGTTAAACTAACTGCACTAAAAATAAAATCTATATGCAGTTTCATTAAAAGTTGCTTTGTATATTTTGATTCTCTCTCATTTTATAAATGCATGTCAATGAATATCAGATCCTCTCAATGAATACGTCCCACAGCCATATTATAGCTGTCTTCTGTTTTATTTTTTTAAATCCCCTGATAGTTATGGGGGAGTCCATATAGGGATCTGAATAGGGGTTAATCACGTGCAGGGCAAATGCTCTACCCCACTGTATTATTGCTCCACTCTCTGGTACAAATATAAACTTTAAGGCACATGGAACAATTTTTTTCCTCAAATACTATAAGGCTGATTAAAGTATATTTAATCTGGTTTAACACCAACATTGAAAATCATCTTTATTAATCCAATTTTATTTACACTAGGATAAAATTAAAATAGCTCCCCAAAAGTTTCACTTAAATATTCTAAAGTTTTCGCTTTTTATCCTTGGCAGTGAAAATTTTTAGTCTTGCTAATCATAACTGCTAGCTTTTTTTTTCATGTGATTTCTTTGTGGGTTTTTTTATACATTGCTAAGTTTAATTTTCTAAAATTTTGTTTAGAATTTTGGTTCTTAATAAGATTAGAGTATTTAGTGGGATTGGCCTGTAAATTCTTTCCTCAAACCTCCCTCATTAAGCTCAAGTCTCAAAACGATTATAAATTGTTCCCTACTATGCTTGGATATAATTGGTGTAAAATTGAAGACTATGTTTCTTGAATACTGAGAATAGAAATGTCTGCCTTTTATCCATGAGACTTTTGAGGGGAGAGCCAGCCATACCCAGCTGTGCTCAGTGCTCAGTGATTACTCCTCCCTGGCTCTGTGCTCAGGTATCACTCCTGGCAGGGCTGGGAGGATCACATGTGATGCAGAGTATTATCATCTCCCTCCTATTTTTAACTACTGTTAGAATGTCTCTAATGATTTAGGATTATTCAAATTTTTCAAAATTTTTCAAAATTTTCAAAATTTTATTTAGAAACATTTTTAATAAATTATGTTTTATATTTTAGACATTATTTGCTTCACTTATATCTTCAAATTTAGTAAATTTAGTAAAATCAAAATCAATGTTATTTCTGAATGTTATAGAGAATATATAGAGAACATATAAAGAATCACCTGTCTGATTGCTTTCTCCCTAAGAATCGATGTACTATTTTCTTGATCTTATGTACATATAAATTTCATTAATTGAGCTCAGTATTTATTATGTCCATTCTGTTATAGTATCTGAACTTATCCTTCTTACAGGGTCTTTTCAACAGGGAACTTGACCTCTCTTCTTTAATGTATGTGTCCCAAGTCTATAAATTTACATTAATTACTGCATTTGCTTTTCTCCAGATATTGATAAGTACTTTTACATTTTTTAAAATATTTTCTAGTTCAAAATATCTTCAGTTTCTGTTATTTCTTTCGGATGATAGTTCTAAGCATTTTAAGAAGTAACATAGGTTTGTCCTTGCTCCTCCTGCAGGAAGCTCAGGCTTAGTGAGTTACACCCATCACAGTGCTCCTGAGGCACACCCAACTCCACCAGGCACGTCCAATCTTCTGTGTCCATTTTAACCTCTCCATTGTGCTCTTATTCCCGTGTTAGTCACAAATGTCCTCAAATCAGACCCTGTAATGTATAGGTCAAATCTAATGAGGGTCTGGATTTTGTATATGTAGGTGAAATATTGCTTTTCTCTCTCCTTTATGTCCTTTTCATAATTTGCTTTAGAGCAATGTCCTTGTCGATAGACACAATTATGTTAATGCTATGCTATGCTTTTGTAACGTGGGAGTTAACTCCTTCTGAATAAGATTTACTCCCCGGTATTTGTCAGATTTACTTGACTAAGCCTCAGTTGCCCTTAGTTGCCAATACCCCAAAAAACGGGTCCCAGTGAGGGACTTAGATAGACCCAGGGCAATCTATAAGCTACCCTGGCATTGAAAAGATATTGGAAAGGGGCAGGCTAAGTGCCATGAGACGTTTAATAAGCTAAGAGCACAATCATGGAACACACTCTGTCCTGACCCAAAAAGAAGTACCTGAATAAGGACCCTGTGGGGTTAGGAAAGACTAACCTGACCTGAGGATGGTGGGATGTATAGGGAGATGTCCCCCTCTTGTTATTTTTTAAGCTTGATATATCCTTTATTTGATATTAAATATAGATGCGCCTACCTTTCACAGGATACTGTTTACTATATGATTGTTTTTCAACCTTTTACTTTGAGCCTTGTCTTTATTTTTGGAACAGAAGTGGGTCTCGTCTAGAGAGTCATAACATTGACTTTTGCTTTTTAACCCATTTCATCACCCAGAGTCTTTTGATTGTTGAGTTCAGGCCACTGACATTTAGTGAAATTACCGATTTGAAGTAATTTATTGTCATTTGTCCATGTGGATTTTGTTTGCTAAGAAAGGATGTCTCTGTACTGTACTTTTCTTATCTTCACCCTTTGATGCTGTTATCTGTCTCTTGTGTCATAACCCTTATAAACTTCTCATTATTTTTGCTTCAAGGTTACCAGAAATTGACATCTATGGTCATAAACTCATAGCCTATTTTAAATTGAAAGCCAGTAAAATTTGATTTATTTTTCTAAAAGTTTGCATTATTACTGTCCATCACCAAAATTAGTTTAAATTTAAATTAATTTGCTTTTACTGAACCACTGAGATACATAATAACAAAGTTGTTCATGATTGGGCTTCAGTCATCAATGTTCCAATACTCCTGTACATTTCCCACCACCAATGTTCCCAGTTCTCTCCTGATACCCCCTCACCCCCACAGCCTCCTCTATTGGGTACTTTTTTTTTCTTCTCTCTCTCTCTCTCTCTCTCTCTCTCTCTCTCTCTCTCTCTCTCTCTCTCTCTCTCTCTCTCTCTCTCTCATTGTAAGATTGGCTAGCCAGGGTCCAGCCGCCTACATGGACATGCAGGTCCAGCAGGTTGGGCAAAAGACCCCAAGCTTCTCCAAAGTAGATCTTATATACGTCTTCCCTGGCCGTTAGAGCAGAGTCCACGCATTTCATCGCCAATAGATTTGTAATATTACAAACTTTCTTAACCAATCCATTTAAAAGGACATCACTCCTTAGCCTATGGTTTCAGAGATCAGAACGTCCCGGTTCTGGGGGCAGTCCTGGGTCTTGTGATATGGGTCTTGTGATATGGGTCTGGTGAGAAGCATCTGGCTGTCTGTTCTGACCACCACCCTTCTTGCGACCCAGGGCACCTGTATCCGAATTCCTTGCTCAGGGGCAGAAAATCAAGTTAATTCTGCAATGCTGGCTCCTATAAAAAGAATCTTCAGAAAGCTAAATTGATTCCTGTGGTCTGTTCTGGGCCAGTTCCTCACACTCTCCTTTATACATTATAGTTGCATACAGGGACTAAAAGGTTAAATGTTATCATGTATATCCCTTTACCTACTTTCAGTGCTCAGTACCTGTCCAGAGTGATCATTTTCAGCTGTCATTATATACTGGTCTCTTTTCTACTACATACCTATTTAAAAATTTTCCCAAAAACTTAGATTTTAAAGTTACAAAAAAAGGTATTGTCATGTTTTGTGATGATTAAATGAACACAATAATGAATGCACATACATATTTGAGAATAGTGAGAAGAAATTAAAATACTGTTCTCATAGAAATGAAACAAAACTTATAATTAATTTTTTAGTATTTTTTCTGGTTGTTTTTTCTTTTGGGGGGCAGGCAAACCTAGGGGTTTCAGGGCTTACTCTGGCTATGCACTCAGGGATCACTCAGAGTAAAAAACATCTGCCAGGGGACGGCCAAAGGAGAGCCCTGGCAGCTGTCCTCGGTCGACCGCCCCTGGGTTGGGGGGGGGGGTTCGGTCCCGCGCTGCTCGCCCAGCCGGGGTGGCCCAGGCCATGGGACAGATGAAAGAAGAAATGAGGGCCAAGCAGGTTAATTGATCCATTGCCTTTTATCCCATTCTCTCCACTCGGCCATTCCAGTCTCTCTGAGCTCCTCATTTCCCCTCTCTCCTCTCTCCCCAGCACTCGTCCCCCCTAACTCCTCACTCCTCCATCCCCACTTTCTTCTCCTCCTTCACTAGTCTCTCCCCCTACTTGTCTCTCTCTACCTTGCCCTCTGTGCTACACACAGTCTGGTAGCAAAATCAACATAAGAAAGCCCTTCCTGAGGGCCCATCAGGTTCAAAGGCAACACCACCTAGAGGTATCCCAAAACCCTTCCTGACTGCCCACAGGCAAAATACCTCTTAAGGTGTTTTTCTCCTTTCCTCAGTCCAAAAACTCCCTCAACATCTTAATACTAGTTATTTTGTATGGACACAGTAAAAGACACATTGAGGCTTGTAGGGCAGCTCTCCTGGCAACATCTTGCCACAGACTCAAACTAAAGCACTCAGGCCAGATTAATCATTCCTAACCCTATCAGGGTCCAAATGTAGTTATTATTTCTTGGATCATGATAGCATTTGTCCATGACCAAGCTCTTAACTTTTAGTTAAACATTAGGCACTTTGGCCAGGCCCATCTTCATGTCAGGGTAGCACATAACTCACTGCTTGCCCTGGGTCTGTCTGTCCCTCATTGGGACCCTGCTTTGGGGGTGCTAGGAAGTAAGGGCAGCTGAGGCTTAGGTTAAGAGAACAGATGCCCAGGAGGAAAATATCATGTAGATTGAAATGACTCCCAGGTTACAAAACATAACATTTACTACAGTCTTCCTGTGCCCATACAAAAGGACATGGCTCTGAATAAACTATGCAAAGGACTCAGGAGAAGAGAAAAACAATATTTAAAAGTCAACAGAACACTAAGAAAGAACTTACAAGTAAACACAGAGGAATGGGAGCACTGTGATGGGAGTAACCCAATAAACCTAAACTACCTGAGGATATCTTATCCTACAACTCAGGAGAATATATGTGGGGCCTGATTAAACTTGCTGTACTATTGCTCCAGCTCTAGAATTCTTTTTTCTTTTAATATTCTTGGTGTGTAAATATAAATACCTTTTTAAATTCCATCTTCACACACCTTAGTCAATGTCAAACTTTAAAACTGATGTCTCATTTGAAATGAGCTATTACTATTAATATGATTATTGATTAATCTAAGTTATACCACAAATTCAATTGGGAAAAATTAAACAGAAAACAGGATTACCTATGGTATTTCTTTAATCACACACGATCATAGTTTTGTTTATATTTGCCTCACCTTCCAGACTCTGGTTGTTTCCACAAGGCCTGTGTTTAGCATCGATTGCTGTTCCATAAATGTTGACCAAATATAATTGGATTAAATAATTATTCCAAGCATTATGTGTTTTGCTGTGTTCCCTATTATTTGCTTTCTGAGATGCTTTTCCTAGAGGGGAGGGTCAAGTTGGCAGACAGAATTCACTGAGTGCTCCAACGTGAGGTTAGGGATTTCTGCTGAAATAGGAGAAAAACAGGTGATCGGCGTGATTAGGTGTCTTTTAAGACATACTTGCCTCATGTTACAATGTTAATCTGATACTTATTCTTCTAATCAAGACTACCTGATAATTGCAAGGCCGGAGGTTTCTTATGTGTTATTCAGGACAATGTTAACCTGACACTTAAATCTTTCAATCAAGAATACCTGATAATTTCCAGGCTTCTTATATGTGACTCAGGGACAATGTATATTGCAGACTCTTCCTACTCCCAGTTTTTGTTTTTGTTTCCTTAAATAGTAAATATACTATATTGTTTCAACCTTAGATCTGCTGGAAGTACTAGAATTTGCTCATATTCTAATAATTGGTGACAAAAGAGTTGCTCCAGGTCAGTGCTCACATTGGTGGAAGGACATGCATGAAATGATTGGGCACTAGATACTTTGAGCACATAAGTAGTATTTAATAATGCTTTCTTCAACAAAAAATTTGGTTTTGATTTGACTGAAGGGCTGTATCTTTAGTTCTTGAAGCCCTTTCAGTCTTTTCATGGCTATTACTGTTAGGGTCAAGCAGACCTCTACCCGGGGAGGCTCGGAGGAAGAGACGTCTCCGGGAGAGACGGAGACAACTCTTTCTGCAAACACCCGCGGTTTATTCAAGCCAACATGTTGGGACCTCGCAGCATGCCTGAGAGCCGGCAGGGCTGAGGGCCCTGAACTCAAAAAGCAAACAGTTATTGTATCCTTTTGGGAAAAAAAAGGGGGGGAATCATACCTATTGGATCAAAGGGAATCACACATATTGGATCAAAGGGAGTCACACATATTGGATCAAAGGGAATCACACATATTTGATCAAAGGGAATCACACATAGGTCACTTAATTTGCTAATCTAAACTGTTACGGAACTGTTAACTAAAAATGTTTGCTTACAGTTCCTAGAGCAGTTTGTTGGCCCATTTGGTGACCTTTCCTGCCCAGCGGTAGGTCTTGAAAACATCTTTCAAAGCAGCCAAGCAGTTACAAAGGCAAATTCAGGGTTAACAGAAGCAAATTTTTAACCCTTAACTTGCCCTCCTCCTCATTACTATCATTCAAATAATTGTCATATCAAATACAAAGATCCAACAGGAGAGTTCCAATGACTCCAGCTGGATCAATTTGAACAGCAAAATATTATTGTAACCCAAAGCTTAAAATAAATCATGTTACTATAAATAGATAAATACATCATAAATATTATAGAAATAATAGGAAAATATCCGGAAGAGAATTTCAAATAATTTATGCACATTTTCTTCTTAAGACGGTAGAATTTGATTCCTCCTTGTTCCTTAAGTTTTAGCCATGACTTGTGATCTCATATCAAAAGAGAAAGATTTGGAAAAGAGGGTGTGATGTTATAGGGGATAAGTCTGACATGTACCATGGTCCAAAGATGATCATTACTAACCTCATCATTGATTATATACAAACAATGTATACATTATTATTGTATACAGTTATAAATTTGATGACGTTGACACTCTATTTTGTAATATTCTGCTTCAATGCTTGTTTGACCAGCTTGATCAAGAGTAAAATGTTAGGTAAATTCCAATTTAGGACATATTATTAAATGCCTGACCCATGAAATTTTGGACTGTTAAGGTCATTAAAAAGAAGGAAAATTTCTTAGCTCCCAGAATACGCCAAGGAAAGAGAAACATTTGGTGTAATATGAATACTGGAATCA
This sequence comes from Sorex araneus, assembly GCF_027595985.1. Taxonomy (NCBI): domain Eukaryota; kingdom Metazoa; phylum Chordata; class Mammalia; order Eulipotyphla; family Soricidae; genus Sorex; species Sorex araneus. The sequence continues at coordinate 295,540,749 of NC_073313.1, read as the reverse complement.
AACTGGTAAACACTATTTGAATCTGAATGTGATTTTCTTTAATAGGGTCATTTAGTTGTGACAATATGGCAATGTTTCACTCATATGAGAAAATAAGAAGGGAGGGAGTGTAATATATGTACTCTCCATAATGTTTTAAAATAAAAACTACTAGAAATTCTTTTCAAAATATAAAATTATTCTCCACTAAAAGTTTTATTTTAAAAAGTAATACTCAAGTACTCTGCTACCTATCCCATGACATCCCTGAGGAAGGAAGAGAGCCTCAAACCTTATCAGCAAGCTCTACTGCGAAATTTTTAGGGGATAAACACACCAATTGCTAAATTAGACTTATGATCAATTTTGCTTGCCTGAGGTTAATTTATTTTACTACCAATGGAAATGAGTATCTTTATATCTAAACAGCACGTACAGCATTTTTAAATGAAAACTTGAATAATCATAAAGATTTCAGTTGTAATAGATATTTATATATTCCATTTCTGGAGGATTTCATGACTTGAGATTGTCTACTGACATGGGACTTTCATATTTCTCTGATAAGGTAAAGTCAAACAAATTCAGGGTTGACGAAAGACCTCTGATTAAGCCTCTGATGAGAGATAGTCCTTGTCTGACAGAAGCAAGATTATACCACTCATGATGATTTAAGTGAAGAGAAATAGTTCCTATAAACAACTCTCCGAGGGAGTGATTTCCTATTCACACCTTTCTAGATGAAATACATATGCTCATTCTTCCTTTGGATCTGGAGCTCTGAAAGCAGAAAGCCATGCAAAGTTTCTCTAAATGTGACCTTGAAAAGGCCCATTTTTTATGCTGAAATTTAGTGAAATCACCAGTTCATAGTAACTATTAATCACAACTTCAGCCTAGGTACATAAAAAAAGGTTATCTTCTAACGAAGCAGTTTCTTGTATGTCCCCTTCATAGAAAAGGCCTAGAGCTGGAGGCGACCCATGTATAACCAAAAGCCAATAATTATGCTGAATTAAGTGTCTCTTGGTGATACAGGCTCTCATTAGGCTCATGCTGAGCCCATTAAATATCATTTCAATTCTAACAAGTATCGCCAGTCCATCTAAAGCACAGTTTTGTAAGCTGCTACTCTCTGGTCTTCCAAACCTTCTCTTATGACTGGAGAATTTATTGCCAGGCCAGGAATTTTGTTTACCACTATCCCTTCTCAGGGAGCATTTCACTGATTAGCAGCCAGGAAAACACTCAATGAAGTTTTCATTCTGTTGGTCCTTCTATAGTACCAAGCATCTACATAATATAATTAAATGTCAAAGAAGTTTATGTGGTATTTAAGTGACTAGAATGGATCCTAGATCTGAAAATTAGATTAGATATATGAGAGGGGAGGAAGAAAACATTGTTTCATTTCTCCTTCCTGATGTCAAAGACTTCCACTAGCTGTGTTTATTATTCAGTTACACTATAAATTTTTTCTTAGTGCTTTATGAAGTTCAAATAACTCCATTTATCAAAAGAAATATAAGTTATTTTAATGTTTTATTGCTACAGGAAAAAAGAAAGCTCAGTGTTTGGAATATAATTCTTATAAAACATATTTAGCATAATGGGAATAAGGAAAATGGGAGATTAACATAAGAAAAGCAAATGAACAAAGTTATTATATAATAAAAAACAATGCATGAGAGTAAGAAAGGGAAAAATTGCAGTTTTATACTTTCTTCTTGTTCTATAGCTCAGCAGCTTCTTATAAGTCTTCCTGCAAGAGAGAAAGCTTGGTGGGCTTTGCCATTGACTTTATCACTGACATTTGACACTTCACTTCTAATTGGCTGCCTTCTAGTGTTCAAGACTAATAAAATGAAAATGTGATACTTTGGTCAGCATACATATATACATGTATATATATATATAAATGTGTGTATATATACATATACTATTTATAGGTATTTATATATAAATATATATCTCTTTTTATAGAATTTTTGTATTAAGATTCTGTGCTTTAAAATAGCAAGAATTATTTAATTATTTAGATCAGCAAGCACAGGGCCCTTCTAAAGGTGCATTCCATTTGATAAGCATTGAAGTCAGACCAATGGGATTCAGTTCTCTTACGTTGACTCTTTTAATATTTTATCTTCAATCTCATAAACAATCTAATTTTCATATATAATTCAGAACAAAGACACACATTCCTAATTAAAATGACAACAAAAGGATGAAAGGATCACCTTCAGGTGGAAGGCCAAAAGTGAATTCCCAGTCTATTCTAGGGATGGGAATGCAAGACCGGCCTCTCCTATACTTCTGTGGCCTGAGCCCTCCCTTCAAGCATGTTGTGTCTATATGCCTTATGGATATCCAAGAGCCCGACTAGCCTATTTAGTTCTCAGTTGATTTTCACACTTCACTTTGCATCTGTCAGGAAACCGTCTAGCTTCTGCAAGTTTCTTTGCAACAAGTGTGAAACCAGAAAAGTCTATAGGCTCAGGGACTTTATGGTTCTCGTGTTTATTTTCCCTTGGTCATATTAATACATAAATATTCAAAAATTAAAGGAACCTGCAGAATGCTTCATGAAAACATGTTGACAGTTATCTTTCAGAGTAAAACCTTTTTTAAAAAAAAGGAAAGCAATGATTCTGAATTGAGAATTTTCGAAGTCTGCAGCTAGTTGGTCAAGGTCAGAGCTGAGATGTGGAGGTAGAGAATTTATTCGAAGGAAAAACTGTTTGCTTTGAATTTTTCTTTCTATCTTTCTTTTTTTGCTTTTGGGGTCAAACCCAGCAATGTGCAGGGGTTACTCCTGGCTCTGCACTCAGGAAGTACTCCTGGCGGTGCTAGGGGGCCCATATGGGATTCTGGGGATGGAACCCAGGTCGAGATATGCAAGGCAAATGTCCTGCCCACTGTACTATTGCTCCAGCCCTGCTTTGAATTTTTCTAATTGAGGTAACTATTATTCAGATTTATATTTGCTTTATAAGTGCAATTTCATTATACCACAACCAACATGAAGATACCACTATTCCCCCTCAATATACTGGTCTCCCCCTTCCATGGGCCCCCAACCCTAACCCTTCCCCACTCCCCATCTCTGCCACTCCTTATGCAATAACCTTAAATCTCTAGTCAGAGTTCCAAGGTTTGTTTCTGTTGGTTTTGTGTTTTCCCATGTTTTACAGCTGTGTATAAAAATATGAGTGAAATCATATGGTATTTGTCATTTTTTTCCTTCTTATTTGTTTAACTTAAAATGACTCATTCTAGTTCCTTTGATGTTGTAGAAAAATGCAACATTCTATTTATTTTTTTATGATGGCTCAGTAGAATTCCATTATATGTGTGTGTGTTTATAATTCATCTGTCATTGGATGTATGAGTTGCTTCTAGATCTTGGTTATTGTAAACAGTAAAATAATAACATTCATGTATATATATCATTTAGAATTATAATTTCATTTTCTTTAGAAATTTACTAGATCATATAATAAATCCATTTTTAACATTTTGAAAGTTCTTTATACTACTTTTCATAAGGCCAAATTATATTTTGATATTTATTTCAAATGAATTGCTTCTAAATTTTTTTATTTGTTAAAAGTTTTAAACAAAGGATTTTGGCCAAAGATTATAGTATTAGCACACATTGAAATAGTATAGTAAATATACATATACAAATGACACATAACAACACACTTTTCATTAAGAAATCGTATAACTAGTGAAGCAAAACTTTAATATTTTAGTGACTAAAATTAAAACATCAGTTAGGTTTCAATAGACTTCAAAACCAGTCTTTTTCCTTTTGGATAAAATGCCGATTTTAGGACTCCTTAGAAAGTTAACTCATTTGATATTTTATTCCCAACAAGCACTATTCTTTATTGATAGCTCAGTAGGTAGTAGATTTTAAAAAATTATTCCAAGATATTTGATGAGTAATGCCTAAAATGTAGAAAAGGGATGCCCTACCACGCAAGTGAAAGGGAATGTAAGAAAAATGATCAAGATTCATATTTTTACTAAAATTAGAGGAAAACAGGTAATTTCATACCTATTTAGTGGGAAGATTATTCGGAAAAAGTGTTATTGAGGGATTTTGAAATATTTATATATACAGATGATATTACTAACTTAGATTTTATTCTTGTTATAATGAAGGGTGGATAGTTTAGAAGAGTAAATAAAAGCTGCACAGTCAAAGGAAAATGGTTAGATCAGTTAAATAGTGAGTACTATGTAAAGTGCTGGGAAATAATGACTAATAAAAACTGACAATGTTTCTTTCTTCTCTTCACTATTTCTCGTTCGGGTGGGGGAGAGAGTACATAAGTAAAATGAATACATAGGTAATTAATATAATAACATCTGGTACTAAATCATATGAAAAATAGAAACGTGTAAGATAACAAGGCATCTAGGTGACTTTTTTTTTACAAGCTGGGCAGACAGGGGATCTTGGAGGTAATAGTATTTGAACAGAAATTGTGTGGAGTAAAGAGGAATCATTGAACAATCTGGGAGATCTCACAGAGCTAACAGAAAATTCAAAAACGCTCAGCAGCAAGTTTGGCTTACTCAAGTATCCTTAAAGAAGCAACGGAATCAAGTGAGAGAGAGGAAAAAAAAATGTGGTGTGGAGGTGGTGAGAAAGGAACTCTCATCCACTGCTGATGGCAATGTTATTAGCTTCAACCTTTATGGAAAACAGTGTAGATGGTTCTCAGTAACCTTAAAATTGAGCTGCCATGCAACCCAGCAATACCACTTTTGGGTATCTATAGCCAGGACAGAAAATCATTCATTAATAAGTACACAAAGGGACACAATTGCAGCACTCAGTATAAAAGATTTGAAATCAACTAGATGTCCAACAACAGATAAGCAAATCATAGAGATGTGGTATATAAGCACAAAGGAATATCATACAGCTGTAAGGAATGATGACATCATGCAATTCACTGCAACATAAATGTAACTCATAAATCTTTTGTTAAATGAAGTAAGCCAGAAGAAGGGTAAACAGAAGATGATACCACTTATATGTGGTATTTAGAATAACTAAATGAGAAAAGGCAACAGTTCAAATGGAGGGATGCCTATATCACTCGACCCCAGAAAAAAAAGGGAGAAGGAAAGAAATTGAGTGGCAGAGATTGGCAGAGAAGAGATAGATAAGAAGAAGCATTGGGGGCAAGGTCAAAAGCATGCAGCTTCATACATTGTTTTTAAGAATATAGAGCTAAGTGTCCAACCACAAAGTCAACAACACTGAAATCATGAGACCCAAACTCTAATAACCAAACTTGAACAGATGCCTGTCAAGAGAGAAGTCTGGGTCAGGTGGTGAGGGGAGAGAGAACCAGAGAACACTGCAGGAGAGAATTTAACACTGGTGGTAAGTTCAGTGCTGGAACATTGTATATATAAACCCAACTATAAATAACATTAATTACAGTGCTTTAATAAAATATTTTTTAATATTTAAAAAAGAGAAAAAGGATAAAAAGTTAATTGAAGAGGCATCCAATTAACTGACGTTCAGTTTCTTTTAGACAATGATGCAAATTTTTACTATTTTCAACACAGTAGGAAGACATTAATGGATTCTAATTAAACGAGTATGTGGTATGACTTACATTTAACAAACAGTATGGGTGGTGAAGTAGAAAAAGAGTCTTCTGGTATGAACTAGAAATTCAACAGTGATTGCTTAGCTAATGCATCGGTAGTGGATAGGTGGGAGGTCTATAGACTGAAGACTTTTTAAGTTAAAATAATTAGAATGCCTTTTGATTGGATTTATGTTGTGGATGAGAAAATATCTGGAAGAGTCTGTTATTTAGGTGTGAAAAACAGAGGTTAGATTTAGCATAACTGAGAGCGAGATAGCAAGCTAGGGAAGGTGGGACAGAAGCATCAATTCATTGCAATATTAATGTCTATATTATCAAAAATTCTAAATACTGAACTATTGAATATACATTATGATTCATAAAATAGCACGAAATAATATTTATAATAGCATTTTACTTAAATGTGTACGTGAAAAATAGCTAGTGATTAAAGACGCTAACATTATCACCAATTGGTGAAATTATAGCTGACTCTGATTTTTTTCATCACTCCATTCTCTGTTTTCCAATTTTTTTACTATAAACATGTGTATTGAATCAGAAGAAATTCATTTGAAATAGCTTTGAAGATCATGGAGAAAGATAATTGGGGTAAAATATGGTTGAGAAATCCCAGCTGTTTGAAAATCATTAGGAGCATCTGATGAACACAAAACACAGCTGGCCCAGAGGACAGAGATATTACATAATTTGAATTCTTTACCATATTTGTTAAAATGTGAAAGAATGGAGAAAAGCATCCCTTTAAAATAAAATGATTCCCATCTATTTTCTAAGCTTAACTGAAAAAATATGCCAGCAGAAAATGCTGCACAATCTGTAGCATTGACTAAATACATTGTAGAAAGAGTGCAGTGGTCTTCCAGCATCTCACATGGATGGGCTGCATAATGCTGTACTCCAAAAATGTAAAATTTCCCTTTATTATGTGTCACTTCAAGGAATGTGGAAGTGGCCTTTAGGAAATAGGAAATTTTCAGGACAAATTTTAAAGCCTGACTAGTAATTTTTCCTTTATTCTTGCAAATTTAAGAAAGCACAAAATATATGTTTGAGCAATGAAGAAAGGACGGCTTCAAGTGGTGATAGTTTTGTTTTAGGATATAGTCTTTTTATAAGCTTATATGCAAAGCTGTAATACATATTCCAGGAACTTATTTACTCATAATCATCTATTCTTTAATGCTGAAATGTTGAACATCTGCACAGTGTTAAGCAAGAATGTTATACATATATCACTATAGTCTATGGTTAGATATCAGTTATACACAGAAATAAATAAAATTTCAATTACCATTCTACAGCCAAAAAAGTGCTGTTAATTTCTTCTGGGTCAATGCTTTGAAGCAAGACTGCTAAAAAAATTAAATACATTGTCTTTTATTTTTCTGGATTAAATACCTTTGTAACTTTTATTTATTTTAAAATCTTTTAAAATTATTTTTTAATTTTTAATAAACTTGCTTAAAATAATTGATTACATTAAATATTTCAACAAGCAATCCCACCACCATTACTCCTTTTCACCACCATTATTTTGAATTTTCCCACCACCACTCAAGCCACTTCAGGCAGCCGCTAGATAATTTATTTTGTATTACTTGTTATGAATAATATGAGATGTCACATGGCTAATTGAATCACAGATAAATACACAGTTACAAAGTTGTTCAGGATTGGGTTTCAGTCATATACCATTCCAACGTGTCTCTTCACAAGTGTACATTTCCCATCAACAATACTCCTACCTCCTCGATGGCAGGTGCTGCTGCTTCTTCTCCTTCCTTTCTTCTCCTTTTCCTCCTTCTCCTCCTCCTCCTCCTTTCTTCTTCTTCTTCTTCTCCTTCTTCTTCTTCTTCTTCTTCTTCTTCTTCTTCTTCTTCTTCTTCTCCTTCTTCTTCTTCTTCTTCTCCTTCTTCTCCTTCTTCTCCTTCTTCTCCTTCTTCTCCTTCTCCTTCTTCTCCTTCTTCTTCTTCTCCTTCTTCTTCTTCTTCTTCTTCTTCTTCTTCTTCTTCTTCTTCTTCTTCTTCTTCTTCTTCTTCTTCTTCTTCTTCTTCTCCTTCTTCTTCTTCTTCTTCTTCTTCTTCTTCTCCTTCTTCTCCTTCTTCTCCTTCTTCTCCTTCTTCTCCTTCTTCTCCTTCTCCTTCTTCTCCTTCTTCTCCTTCTTCTCCTTCTTCTCCTTCTTCTCCTTCTTCTCCTTCTTCTTCTTCTTCTTCTTCTTCTTCTTCTTCTTCTTCTTCTTCTTCTTCTTCTTCTTCTTCTTCTTCTTCTTCTTCTTCTTCTTCTTCTTCTTCGTCTTCTTCCTCCTTCCTTTTTCTTCCTCCTTCTCCACTTGCCCCCCCTTCTCCTTTTCATTACAGTTTACAAAACAGATACTATAAACTTATCAGGTATATTTCTTTATCTATTTTTTTCAACACAATAAGATTGAGTTTTAAGTATATATTACAAGGGTTGTATCAGTTTATAAATTCACACAAATCATAAAAGTCACCTAATCACATACTCTCAAAGAATTAAAGAATGGTACGTTTTTAATGTTTTCAGCTCAGATATTTCTGGGGGAGATTGAGGCAATCCCTAGTCGCTCTCAGGGTTTATTCTTGACTCTATAGTCAGCCGAACATATATGGTGCCAAAGATTGAAGCAGAGATGGTGGCATGCGAGCAAGCACCTTAATTTGGCTGGAACAAAAATCTAGATGCTACTCCCAACTGGAAAATGTAAAAATATATTATCTTAAAAGTTGAAAAGAGTTCACTTCTCATTGCAGTCCATAGTACTGAGTTTGAACATCTGAACTCTAGGATTGAGGAAACATTTTTCCATGTTTTAAGCCAAATTTACTGTAATTTAGATTAGTATCCCAGAAAAAAAAAGTCTCAAAACTTGTAAAATATTTTCTAAAATTGAAGTTTACATTTTGAATTTGTTTTATGAAATTTCAGAACCTTTTTTTTTTTGTAGGGCGGGAGGAGGGTGTACCTGGCTGTGCTCAGGGTTTACTCCTGGCACTGTGCTCAGAGATTCACTCCTGGATGGGTTTGTGGGAGCACATGAGATGCCAGGGTTCAAACCCAGGTCAGTTGCATGCACAGTAAATGCCCTAGCCTCTCTGTGTTATTGCTCCAGCACTAGAACCACTCAGATTCAATCTCATTAACTTTGTGGAGGGTCTGTTCTATAGCAAGTAATGACATACATATTTCTCTAAAACTGTAGTAGCAGTGCAGTTTTATCAACAGTATTTATATTGAGACTAATTAATAGGAATCAGAGAAGCATTGCTATGTTTCAGTATTCATAAAATGTCATGTTGCATACTGAATTGAAATTACTTTTTTTTCTTTTTCTGTTTGAAAGACAATTCTTGGTTCATTTACTCCAAAATTTTAAAGTAGTTCTATTGATAAATGCATTATAAGAGATCAAGAGTCACTTTTGATTTAAGTAGTTGTTTTTGAAATTCGGGAGCAGCAAACCTAAAGAATAGAATAGTCACAAGAGAGTCTGAATTTTTGATAATCAAGATTTGATTTCCTTGTAATTAATTCTTTTGGAGGTAATCCAAATTTGTTATCACATAAATACAATTTAGTGTTGTAGATTGTGAACTCTAAATACATGAAAACAGGAATAAATATGAAAAAAATGGAAACATTCATTTAGATCATCAACATAAATAAAATAGAAAAAAGAATATAACAAGAGTCAGTATTTAATGTAAAATTATAGGGGAAATAATTATAGGAAAAGTCATAGGAAAAATTCCTAACTATAGGGGCTGGAGTGATAGCACAGCGGGTAGGGCGTTTGCCTTTCACGCGGCCAATCCTGGTTCGAATCCCAGCATCCTATATGGTCCCCTGAGCACTGCCAGGAGTAATTCCTGAGTGCAGAACTAGGAGTAACGCCTGTGCATCACCAGGTGTGACCCAAAAAGCAAAAAAAAAAAAAAAAAATTCTAATTATAAATTACTTGCCGTTCAATATTAACAGAGCTCAATGCCTAATGTAAAACTGACAGATATAACTACTTTTTTCATAAATACTGGAATTACTTGTTAAGTTTCAAATATAATGAAAAATGTCTATCATCATTGTGATGGAAAAGAAAGAAAGGGCAAATTTAATTTTGATGGAATCAAAATTTTGTAGTCTCTTATTTCTCTCCCATAAGTAATAATATGTAAATGACAATGGAACAAAAATATTAAAATGATAAGAACCAAAATCATTAACTTCTCAAATAAAGTGTTTTACCCAAGTAAGCTGTTTTCTGAACTCAAAAAAGACAAAAATATTTCAAAATACATAAGGACTCAGATACCATGCAGCTAAATATAAAATGTGCTGTAAGTGAAGGACACATTTGATAAACTCATAAATTTCAGATAGAAGATCATGTAAATATTACTAAAAATTTATAACCTCCCTCCTTATCTGTGAGAATAACGAAGGCATATATATCCAATAGCCTGGTGATTTTATAGTCTTTTTACTGCTCTTTCTCACCAGTGGAACTTGGCATGGATAATTTCCATATAAGGAGATTGTGAGACAGCAAGCCTCAAATGGAAGAGGTTCGGTGTAAAGACTCTCAGGGCAGCCGGGGGAGAGCACTGGTGGCTCTCTCCATCCGCGCTCAGGTTTGGGGGTAATCCAGGGCCGCTCTCCCAGCCAGGGTGGCTCAGGCCATGGGGCAGATGGAGGAGGAAACGAGGGCCAAGCCAGTAGATTGATCAGTTGCGTTTATTACATACATTCTCTCCACGCGCCTGTTCCAGTCTCTCTGAGTCCCCCTTCTATTCTCACAGTGCCCCTCATTCCCGCCTCCTGCTGTCTCTCCCACTCATCTCTCTGCACTCCGTCTCACAGCCTGGGCTCTCTCTCTCCTCTCTGGATTCTGACTCTGACCTCTGCATTCTGACTCTGACCTATTCTCCTGGATTCTGACTCTGACTGCTTCTTCTCCAGCAACTCCCTGACTACCCTTTTCTGCCTCTTTCCCCAACTCGTCTCTCTCATCTCACGCACTCTTCCTTCCTAGCCCCTCATTCCTCGATCCCGGCTCTCCTGATTCTGCTTTTCTCTCACTTGTCTCTCCATCCCAAGTGGTCTCTCTCCACCTTGCCCTCTGGGCCCAAGCTACACCTAGTCTGGTAGCCAAATCAACATAAGAAAGCCCTTCCTGAGAGCCCAAAGGATACAACACCTGGAGGTATTCCAAAGCCCTTCCTGACTGCCCACAGGCAAAATACCTCTTAAGGTGTTTTTCTCCTTTCCTCAGTCCAAAAACTCCATCAACATCTTAATACTAGTTATTTTGTATGGACACAGTAAGAGATACATTGAGGCTTGTAGGGCAGCTCTCCTGGCAACATCTTGCCATAGACTCAGACTACAGCACTCAGGCCAGATTAATCATTCCTAACCCTAGCAGGGTCCAGGGTCCGAATCTAGTTATTACTTTTTGAATCATGACAGCATTTGCCCAGGACCAAGCCCTTAACTTTAGCATTAGGCACTTTGGCCAGGCCCATCTTGATGCCAGGGTAGTACATAACTCACCTCTTGCCCTGGGCCAATCCCATCCCTCGTTGGGATCCTGCTTTTGGGGGTGCTAGGAAGTAAGGGCAAATGAGGCTGAGGTCGAGAGAACAGATGCTCAAGAGGAAACTATCATCTAGATCCTACCTTACAAAAGCATAGCATTTACTGTCTTTGTGTTTCTGACCACATAAAACACTTTATCAATGTTAGCTAGTACTGTTTATTAAAATGTACAGAAGAAAAGAAGAAAAGTAGAAGAGAAAAGGGTTTTAAAAATAAAGAATACCTCGATGACAATCTAGAAATGATCATCCCTACAGAGACGATATTCCTGAAGCCAAATTCACTTGGTCAGCAAACAGGGTAAACACCTCCACCCGAGATACAGCAAGTCGTGCCCACTCCCATGCTCTAGGGAGCTCCGTAGCCTCACATCCTTGCCTGTTCCCTGCAAGCCAATTGCTTGCAGGCTTTCATTTCCAAGGGCTAGAACTTGGGCCTCTACTAGATGTTTCCATCAGGCTACTTAAATCCCACTTCTGAGGCAATTGAGAGTTCCAACTGCCTGTGGAGTAGCCTGACTAAGGGGTGCATCCTTGCTCCCCTCACCTCTCCTGATGTCTTTCCCCACTCTCATTCTGACAACACTTCCTAATAAAATGCTTTTGCATGAGCCCTTAAAAAAAAAAAAGCATAGCATTTACTGTCTTGCTGTGCCCATACAAAAAGGACATTGCTCTGAACAAACTATGCGAAGAACTTAAGGAGAAGAGAAAAACAATATTTACAAGTTAACAGAGCACAAAGAAAGAAGTTACAAATAAACACAGAGGAATGGGAGCACTGTGATAAGAGTAATCCACATAAACCTAAGCTACCTCTGGCAATGATATCTTACAGTTAGGCCTGATATTTCTTTTTTTTTTTTATTTTTTTTATTTTTTATTTTTTTTTTTTTGGTTTTTGGGTCACACCCGGCGATGCACAGGGGTCACTCCTGGCTCATGCACTCAGGAATCACCCCTGGCGGTGCTCAGGGGACCATATGGGATGCTGGGATTCGAACCCGGGTCGGCCGCGTGCAAGGCAAACGCCCTACCCGCTGTGCTATCGCTCCAGCCCCCTAGGCCTGATATTTCTTATACAAAACAAGTATTTCTTATGCAATAAAGACTTAAATATGTAAACATGCTTGCATGCATATATGTATAAAATAGATGCTTAAGTATGTGATATATGGAAATATAACATACGTATAAGGCATCTATATCAATAAATACATATATATGCACATATTTGTAACTGATTCTTACACAGCACCTTAAAGACTATTTGTTCAGATTATATAAATAAATATTTCCTGAGGTTAACACCAGCATTTTCTAACCACTTTGACTAATTTATGTATGTTCCTGAGCTCTGGCTATTATATTTAATTCAATGTAGAAAGTGACTTCTTCTCACATGGTGAGAGGTTGCAGCTCTATGGTTATTTGTTTCTAGCCTGATATAATGTGTCTTTTTTAATGCTGAGACATAATAGTACTGCAGGTAGAATATTGTACTAAGAACCATGTATATGAAACCTTTCTCTTACTCTGCAAGCTCTTTTATATGATTTCTCTAAATATGTGCATTTATATTTTAAGTATTCTGTCTGCCTCCAGATTTGTGTGCTTAGATAAACAAGAACTGACTTTCTTTTTGAAACAGAACAATATAATAGAGAAAACTGGAATGTAATGAAATTTATGACCCAGATCTGATACAGAAACATAAGCGGGTGATAGGCTAAGCTAGTTAAGGAATTTTTTTAGCTTTTTTTTTTTTTTGCTTTTTCCCTAGAATTCTCGGGGGTTTGAAAGTCTATTTTATATTGAAAACTAGCTTATTACAATGATTTCACTTGATTTCCTATGACAAGTATTGTTGGCAAAATAAATAAGTATAACATTGAAACTTGCATTGCCTATCTCTGTGTACCTGTGAAACATGTGGCTCCACATAGCTGATTCTGTCACCAATTTGCATTATGATATCTCTCCACATGAAAATGTAATAGACACTGAAATTGTATCTTTAGCTGATTCTCTCAGCTTAAGAAAGTTTTGTATACAATTCAGAAGCACCCACTGTGTTATTCTCTCGTCTTATTGCATTTCCCTATATATTTGGCAGAAGTTATATATTACTCTATAAATATTTATTCTGAAGTAGAGGTCCCAAATTCTTGAGTTTTATGTCTTCTTGTTGTTATCTTGATGTCTTTATGATACCATCATTTTTATACATGTTTATTTTTTAATTAGTGAATCACCGGGAGGGTACAGTTACAGATTTACACATTTTCGTGCTTGTGTTTCACTCACATAATGTTAGAGAACCCATCCCCCCACCAGTGTCCATTCTCCATCACCAATCAACTCAGTATTCCTCCCACCCCCCAATCCCATCCCCTCCTCACATCCCACCCTGTCTCTGTGTCAGGGTATTCCCTTTTGTTCTCTCTCCTTTTGAGTGTTGATCATTTGTTTTTTCTAAGTTAGCTGATAAATCAGTCAATAATTACCTTTGTGACTTGCACTGTAGTCTCAAGGAATGTAGGATCTAATGGTTGCGTTTCAACCCTATTAATGAGCATGGGTATACATGAACTAGAAATTTTGCTTATTTTGACATATTCTTTTTCCATATCTGCCCTATGCATAGCATTAGACTGCTTTGGGAATATGTGAATACCAATATTCAATCCTATGAGGTCACAGAAGTAGAAGTGCATGTGTTTATCTCAATTTTTTACCACTGTACCAGCATCCCTGATTGGAGTGGTAGGACAGTGGGTAGGGCATTTGCCTTGCATGTAGCTGACCAGAGTTTGATTCCTCTGTCCCTCTCAGAGAGCCCAGTAAGCTACTGAGAGTATCCCACCTGCACGGCAGAGCCTGGCAAACTACCCATGGCATATTTGATATGCCAAAAACAGTAATAACTAGTCCTAAAATGGAGACATTACTGGTACCTGCTCTAGCAAATCGATGAACAACTGGACAATAGTGCTACAGTGCTACAGTACCAGCAACCTGGTTTATCACACAGATTGAAAAGGAACAGCATAATATGTTTTTTTACATATATCAAATTAAACAAAATACTTGGTAATTTGATGGTACACAACATAATTTTTAAAATTCACTGTTGTACTCTGATTTACAATAATATAAGTAATGGATTCACACATACATCATTCAATGCCACACCCACCACCAAAGTACTCACTTCCCTTCCCCTGGGTCCCCCAAAGCCCTCCTGTTAAACATTCCTCCTAACAGTTCTTCAGTTATGTGGACCATTTCTCCCGTTTTGTTTCCTTTGGCCATTATTCAACACAATGGTTAGTTACATGTATCTATTGTGAAATAATTGCTTCAATAAATTCAGTGATTATTCATCAACTCACATAGTGTTAGTATATCACTGTATCACTGTCATCCTGTTGTTCGTTGATTTACTAGAGCGGGTACCAGTAACGTCTCTTTTACACTCAGCCCTGAGATTTTAGCAGCCTCTCCTTACTCATCTTTCCCAATGATTGAAGGTTCTTTCAGGATCAGGGGAATGAGACCTATCATTACTGCTTTTGGCATATCGAATATGCCATGGATAGCTTTTCAGGCTCTTCCATGCAGGCTGTTTACTCTCAGTAGCTTGCCGGGCTCTCTGAGAGGTATGTATATATATTTTATTGTATTTGGGATATGAATACACCATGGAGAGCTTGCAAGGCTTTCCTATGGGGCAATAGACTCAGTGTTAGCGTAATAAGAAATTTTAAGATCTGCTTTCTGAGCAATTTTCAGATATCCAATGTAGTATTGTTGGGGACAGAGAGAAAATACAGGTGTTAAGACACTTGCATGCCCTCATTCAATCCCCAGCACTACATATAGTCCCTTGAGTACAACCTAAAGTGATCTCTGTGCATGTGAGTCAAGCATAAGCCCTCAGTACAAGTTAGGTGTGTTTCCAGCTCCCATTCCCACCCTGTCAAAATATACTGTTGTATCTTTGAACTGGAAGTTAATGTCTTTGACAATCTGCTTTCAAATTTTCTACCTTCACGCCTCTCTGCCTCTCAAAACTACAAATCTGATTTTATAAATTTGATGGTTTAGATTATTGTTATATAATATAGCAATTTTCTTTCTGTCAATTTATTTAACAAAACAGAACACTCTCAAGATCTTTATAGTTGTATAGCATATATAAATAAATTGTACATAATTTATTTAATTAATTCATTGATATCCTCAGGCTGTTTGCAGTTTAGGTTATTTTTTTTCTAGATAGTGCTGTAATTAATGTGGAGGTAGATTCCTTCAAGATAGTGATGATTTTTCAATAGACTACCAAAGTACAAAGAGTGAAATCAAACAAGCTATTGCCAAGAAGAATTAATTAACAACTTAAAACGGGAAAATATCTATGGTAAGGGAGACAAAAATCTGCAAACCACATAACTGTTTAGTGGTTTATAACCAAAATACATAATGAGCTCATAAAACACAATATAAAAGAAAAGAAGGAATTCAGTAAAAAAATACATTTGCAAAGGACATGAACATGTATTTTTTAAAAGAAGATATTCAAGTGGGCTACAGGTATGTAAAAATGTGCCCAACATTATGAATCATGAGAAAATGCAAATCAAGACTAGATAATATACAGTTGCATTTTAGATTTGAATGGATTTTGCATATAAGAATGGCTTTCATGAAAAAACAAGCAGTTATGAATACTACTGAGAACATGGAATAAATGAAAGTCTTGTACACTATTAGTGTGCATATATATTGGTACAATTTCTTTGAAAAAATACTCTCAAGTCTGTCAGAACATTAAAAATAGGACTATCATATGGTCCGGAAATTCTATTTTGGCGTATATATCTGAAGGAAGTAAAATTTTTATTTGCTTAGATTTAGACCTTTCTGCACTGAATAGAAATTTTTTAAAAAATATTCTTTCCTTTGTGGTGGTTCTTTCATTACATCTGATATAAGTATTTTGGTACTTATTAGCAAATCCAGAGTGTGTGGTGTAAAGAAAGGTTTCAGGCTGGAATAAAACATGAAGAACATTTGGGAAAATGAATTTTCAAAAGAAAGCATTTACCCCACTCTCCCCCCAAGGACTGCCCTTTGTCACTTACCTTAGGGAAGGCATCTAAGCAAGTTGAACCTCTGGTCCTGGTGGCTTCAAAGAACCAAATAATAATATTCTGAACAACATTCTTCTCTAAAGATGAGGAGTCTTATGATTGTGACTTATTCTGTGGAGAAATGGAGATTAAGGGATCCTTTTATGTTGCCATTAAATTCTAAAATTTTATGTTGTCATTAAAGAGAAAAAAGAGACAAAGAAATCATATAAAGTGAAATTTTTTAAAAGGTGGACCACTAAAAGTTTAAAACGAAGTATCAGTTCTGAGAAAATCACTCAAAGAGTGAAAATTCATGCACGGAACTCATTCATCAGCATGACAATTTTTGAGAAGCATAACCTGATAAACTTTATGTACTAGATATACAGCGTATTGGTACATTAATCAACACCTCATGCATACAGCACATGATTCAACTGAATTCAAGAATAAATCAGAATTCTGGATCCTAAACTACACAGATACAAAAGAAAGATCTATGTTTATATTCTATAATTCACATTTTTGAACTTTAGTGCTATTGAAATTAACGTGGTTACAAGAGTTTTCACTGGTCTCTATTATCTTTACAAAATTTCTGAAAACTGGGTCTGGAGCATGCGGCCGACCCGGGTTCAATTCTCAGCATCCCATATGGTCCCCTGAGAACCACCGGGAGTGATTCCTGAGTGCAGAGCCAGGAGTAACCCCTGTGCATTGCCAGGTGTGACCCAAAAAGAAAAAAAAATTCTGAAAACTAAATTAAAACTCTCTAACATTTCTTTAAGAATGAGAATTAATTTTAGGACTGAGAATATGGATCAAAGAGTAGTGCACATATGTGAGAGGCTACAAGTTGTTTGGATTTGGGTTTTGGTTTTTTTATTTTTATCGCATAGTAGGTAACTTTTTATTTCCTTTTAATTTTAGTTGATTGAGATTCCATGGTTTATAATTCAGTTAATAATGATTTCTCTAATATAATTGAGACTGACGTCCAAGGACAGTAGACACAAGGGCCAGGAATATTGCTCCATATATGGAAGCCTGTCTCATGAGCTGGGGGAGAAGGCAGCTGGAATAGAGAAGGGATTGCTAAGTCAATGATGGTTGGAGGAATCATTCGGGGAGGGAGATGTGTGCTAAAAGTAGATAAAGAATCAAATGTGATAACCTCTCAGTATCTGTAACACAAACCATAATGACCCAAAGTAGAGAGAGAGTATCACTGTATTGCTGTCACTATCATCTAGTTGTTCATTGATTTGCTTGAGCAGGCACCAGTAACATCTCCATATGAGACTTGTTACTGTTTTAGGCATATCAAATAAGCCATGGGTTGCTTGCCAGGCTCTGCCATGTGGGTGAGATACTCTCAGTGGCTTGCCAGGTTCTCCGAGAGGGACCGAGGAATCGAACCTGGGTTGGCCGCATGCAAGACAAACACCCTACCCACTGTGCTATCCCGCCCAGAGAGAGAGAGTATGGGGGAAATTGTCTGCCATAGAGGCAAGGGTGGCGGTGAAATGGAAGGGTATACTGGAGACATAGGTGGTGGAAAATGTGCATTGGTGGAGGGATGGGTGTTCAATCATTGTATGACTGAAACTCAAACATGAAAACTTTGTAACTGTATCTCACAGTGACTCAATTAAAAAAGAAAAAAGTAATGATTCCTCATGCACCTAATTGCAACACAATGCCTGTTACCAGTGTGCTTTCCTCCCTCTCTCAAGGACCCTAAGCCCATCCCTTTCAACTCCCCTACCCCATTAACTCAATTGTGTGGATCAGTTCTCCCATTTCATTGCTTTGTTGCTACCTTGCTGTGTATCATTAAATGCTGCATCTGATAGAGATCTATCTGAGTCTAATTCTTTCATCCTGACTGAATTTCCCAGTATATCCTGTAGTTCCACCCATGTTCCTGAAAATTGCATTACTTTGCTTTTTTCTTGTTTCATAGTATTTCATTGTGTGTATGCCATAATTTATTGATCCATTTGCTCATAGTTGGGCATTTGGGTTTTTTCCATAGCTGTGGAGATGAACATAGGTGTGCATATATTTTTTAATTAATATTTTTATGTTTGGGAGATAGATGCCAAGAATTGCCATCACTAGGTTGTATGGGAATTATATTTCTGTTTTTTGATAGATCTCTATCTTGCTTTCCACAGAGGCTGAACCACAACATTTCCATCAATAGCGGATGAGGGTTCCTTTCTAACTACAACCTTGCAAACACTGGCTGTGTCCTGACTTTTGATATGTGGAAAGGCCTGAAGTTTGATTCCTGCGTCATAAATGGCCTCCCAAATAACACTATGAATAGCCCAGGTGGTCCCCAGCACCCACATAACATGATCATGACACTGAAACAAAAACAAGTGGACAAGAACAAAAAAGCAGATTGCTTCTAGACTACAATATTGATATCCCTTCTGATTCAATTTATTTCTTCTTTTTTTAAAAAAAAAATTGTTGAATCACCATGAGATTGTTACAAGTTTTCATGTTTGGGTTACAATCCCACAAATGAGTGCAGCCCTTCTATGTCTGTCCCTCTCTTTCTGACTCATTTCACTTTGCATGATACTCTCCTTGTCTGTCCATTTATAAGCAAATTTCATGACTTCATCTCTCCTAATAGCTGCATCGTACTTCATTGTGTAGATATATCAAAGTTTCTTTAACCAGTTATCTGTTCTAGGGCACTTAGGTTCAGATTTGGCTATTGTGAACAGTGCTGCAATGAACATATAAGTACAGATATCATTTTGACTCTGCTTTTTTGCATTATCAAAATATATTCCCAGAAGTGGTACTGTGGGGTCATATGAAAGCTCAATTTCTAGTTTTTGAAGGACTGTCCAAATTGTTTTCCAGAAAGGCAGGACCAGTCGGTATTCCCACCAACAGTGAAAGAGTGTCCCTTTTCCCACACATCCAAACCAGCACTGGTTGCTATTATTCTTTTGAATGTGTCTCTGTCTCTGTGGTGCGAGATGATATTTCATTGTTGTTTTGATTTGCATCTCCCCGATGACTAGCAATGTGGACCATTTTTTCCATGTGTCTTTTGGCCATTTGTATTTATTTTTTGGTGGAAACTTCTGTTCATTTATTCTCCTCATTTTTTGATATGGTTGGCTGTTTTTTTCTTGTACAATCCTACTAGTGTCTTGTATATCCTGGATATTAGTCCCTTATCAGATGGGTATTGGGTAAATATTCTTTCCCATTCTGTATTTTGGTCACTGTTTCTTTTGAAGTGCAGAAGCTTCTTAGTTTGATGTAGTCCCATTTGTTTATGTTTACTTCCGCTTGCATGGTCAGTGCTGTATCATCCTTAAAGATGCTTTTAGTTTCAATGTCATGGAGAGTTCTGGCAACATTTTCCTCTATGTACCTTATAGATTCATGTCTAATGTTGAGGTCTTTAATCCACTTTGATC
Source organism: Sorex araneus (assembly GCF_027595985.1). Taxonomy (NCBI): domain Eukaryota; kingdom Metazoa; phylum Chordata; class Mammalia; order Eulipotyphla; family Soricidae; genus Sorex; species Sorex araneus. The sequence goes on along the minus strand of NC_073313.1, from coordinate 295,520,913 downwards.
TGACTTTTGTGCCTGGCATTAGACAGAGGTCAGAGTTCATTTTGTTGTAGGTAGCTACCCAGTTTTCCCAGACCCACTTGTTGAAAAGGCTTTTCTTCTTCCACTTCACATTTCTTGCTCCTTTGTCAAAGATTAAGTGACCATATATTTTGGGGTCTGTGACAGAATATTCAACTCTGTTCCATTGGTCTGTAGGTCTGTTTCTAGACCAATACCATGGTGTATTAATTACTACTGCTTTGTAGTAGAGTTCGAAGTTTGGGAAGGTGACGCCACCCATCTTCTTTTCCCCAAGGATTGGTTTAGCTATTTGTGGGGTTTATTGTTCCATATAAATTTCAGGAGTGTTTTGTCTATTTCTTTGAAAAATGTTATGGTATCCTGATAGGGACCGCATTAACTTTGTATAGTGCTTTGGGCAGTATTGCCATTTTGATAACGTTAATTCTCCCTATCCATGAGCAGGTTACGTGTCTCCATTTCCTAGTGTCCTCTTTTATTTCTTGAAGTATTGTTTTATAATTTTCCTTGTATAGGTCCTTCACCTTTTTGGTTAAGCTGATTCCAAGGTACTCGATGTCTTTCTTCAACTCTGTGAGTAGTTGTTTTAATTATTTTGCTGGTCCCTCATTAGGTGCATATATGTTTTGGTATTGTTAGTCCTTCCTATTTTACGAATCCCTTTATCAATAAGAAATGACCTTCACCGTCTCTTGTGACCTTTTTCAGCCTGAAATCATTGTGGTCTGAATGTAAGATGGCTATCCCAGCTTTTGTGTGGGAGTTGTTTGCCTGTAGGATTTATTTCCAGCCTTTGACTTTCAGCCTGTGTTTGCTCTGACTGTTGAGTTGTGTTTCTTGCATGTAGCAGAATGTTGGGTTCAATTTTCTAATCCATCCTACTACTCTGTGTCTTTTAATTGTTGTGTTTAGCCCATTGATATTGAGAGAGATTATTGTTATAGAGTTTTGTCTCATTTTTCTGCTGAAATTTGGTGTATTTGAGGTGTCTGTCTTGACTTAAAGTAGTCCATTCAGTTGTTCTTGTAACCATGGTTTTGAGCCTATGAAGTTCCTGAGCTGTTGTTTATCTGTGAAACTGTATGTTGTTCCTTCTGTTGAGAATGAGAGTCTAGCCGGGTAAAGTATTTTTGGTGAGGCATTTATTTCATTGAGTTTTTTCACAATATCCCACCACTGCTTTGGGGCTGTGAGGGTTTCATCAGACAAGTTGGCTGTGAATCTTAAGGATACTCCTTTGTAGGCAATTTCTTTCTTTGATCTTGCTGCTTTCAGGATTTTGTCTCTATCTAAGGTTTTGGTCATTTTGAACAGGCTGTGTCTTGGGGTATTTTTATTTGAATTTATTCTAGCTGGTACCCTTTCAGGACTCCTGAATGTGGTCCATGTTTTCTTCAGCTCTGGTAACATTGTAGCAGTGATGTCTTTGACAGTTTCTTCTTCATCAGGGTTTTCTTCCTGTCCCTCTGGAACTCCAATAGTTCTTATGTTACTTCTCTTGGCTTCATCAAGATCTTCTCTTGAGATCTGTTCCTGGATTGTGAGTCTCTTTTCCATTTTCTGTTCTTTTCTAGAGAGTCTCTAGACTTCATCTTCGAGCTCACTGATTCTGTCCTCAGCAGCTGTTACTCTGCTGCAGAGGCCTTCCACTGAGTTTTTTAATTCACCTACTAGGTTTTTCAGGTCTGACATTTCCCTTTGTAATTTTGTTTGCATTTCCCCCATTTCTACCTTCAAATCCTCTTGTACTTTATTGGCATTCCTTTCCATTGTTTCTTTTGGTTCCTTAAGTATCGTCAGTTGCTCCCTTCTAAATTCCCTGTCAGAGAGGTTATCTAGCACGTCATTGCTGTTGAGGTCTTTGGGCTAGCCTCTTCAACAAGTAAGCTTGGTGGGGTTCTGCGTTGCTTTACCATTGTGACCTATGTGGCTCAGTCCTTCACGCACACTGTTACTATTCTGCTTATGATGCAGTATTAATTGCGGTGGGCTTAATGAGTTATTGGTAATGTGTTTCTCGTGGTGAAGCTAACCTAGTGGAAGTTCCAACTAAGAGGGTAACTTACGGTTCTTATGGGATATGGAGGGGGGAGAATATCATGGGCCGGGTACCTAGATGGGATGAGTAGAGTGTGCCCAGACCTTGCAGATTTGGGTGCCCACAGTGTGCCTCAATTCCCGCCCCCCGCAGATCAAGGATGAAAACCGGCTTCCCTGGGGTCTAGTTGCAATCGTGGCTCCGGGAAGGAGCCCTGATATGGGCCCGGTACCTGTATGGGATGAGCAGAGGGTTCCTGGGGTCTAGTTAGAATCGAGGCTCTGGGAAGGAGCCCTGGCATGGGCCGGGTATCTGTATGGGATCTGATTCAATTTCTTAAGCAAAATTTTGGCATTAAATTTTTGTCTGAACTTAACCTTGCTTTATAGCTTTCTTGCACTTATTTGGAAATTATCTCTCTTATTTTTCCTTAGCTATCATTAATCTGAGCCACTGCTAAATGGACACAGGTTAAATAGAGAACATTATACTTTGTGTCTTTGCTGACTTCCCAATACTAGCAAATGTGACCTTGTGTTCAAGCTCATTTTAGTTCTGATTGAGTAAAAGAAAGCTTATTCACTCATTGCCTCTGTCCTGATTCTCTGACTCTTATTACAATGTCTGATTATATTTATTCATCAGGAATAAGTGGTGACAATAATGTGATTGAGTGATTCCGTTTCTAACATAAATAGCAAATATTGCCCTCCATGCCCATTGTTCTCTTGACCTTAGTAAAGAGTCAATTGTTGTTCTTTTCGAGTCTCTCTAGGAACATGTGTACTTAAATTGTGTTTATCACACATTGCATTGAAATTGTTTACTTGATCTCCCATCACACTGGCCATCTTTAATTTTAATCACAACTGAACTTCAGCATGTAGAAACAATAATTTCCACTCAAAACAACATAACAGCTGAATTTTTTATCTTTTTCTCTTTATAACAGACAAGGTACTCAATGCAACTAATTTTTACACAATTTTAAAAATACAAATTATACAATAATTTTAATGGTAAAATCATGGATCTTCCATGTACACTAATGAACATATTTTACTTAAATGTCATGAATACATCAGAAAAGGTTAGAATTCACTCAATGAAGTCAAAGAAACAAATATTTTAGAAAGGTTAAGTGACATGAATTTTCAAATAGAATTATTTCCTTTGTCTTACAGGAAAGAAAGTCAACTAAACCTCCATTGAGATAATATATTTTTCATCTATAGATTAAAATAATTGCTGTAAAATTTGTGATCCTATCCATATCATCTGAAACAGTATTTTCTTGAAAATACCAATTTGTACTGAAGTTTTCCATGTAATTATTTTAGTTCTCAAAAAATATGTCATATTTGTTTGATTTTATTGAAACACTAAATTTTACTTGTTACTCCAAATGCAAAAATCTTTTTCCCTGTTGTGACTCTACTCATTTTTGTTTGTTTGGTTGGTTGGTTTTGTATTGTCTTTTTTAGTCAATTACTCCGAGGTACAGTTACAGAGTTACAAACTTTCGCACTTTTGTTTCAGTCATACAATGGTCCAGTGCCTATCCTCCACCAGTGCTCATTTACCACCACCAATGGTCCCAGCATCCTCCCACCATCTCCACCCCGTCCTACCCCCACCTCACCCTGTCTCTGTGGCAGAGCATTCTCTTTTGCTCTCTCTCCTTTTGGGTGTTGTGGTTTGCAGTAGAGGTATTAAGTGCCCATCATGTTTGGTCTATAGTCTACTTTCAGCCCGCATGTCCCATCCCAAATGGTCCCTTTTAGCACCCTTTACTTGGTGGTCCCTACTCCATCTGAGCTGCCTTCCCCCCCCAGCATGCGAGGCTGGCTTCTAAGCTGTGGACTAATCCTCCTGGTACTTATCTCTACTGTTCTTGGGTGTTAGTCTCCCATTATGTTACTTTATATTCCACAAATGAGTGCAATCTTTCTGTCTATCCCTCTCTTTGTAACTCATTTCACTTAACATGACATTTTCCAGGTTGATAAGTCAATTCCCAATCATTTTTTTCTTTAAGAAAAAAGTTTTCCTACCCATGAGTCTTGAGAACTATGAATGTGTAAAATGATGGTGTATGAGTAGTGAGCTTAATCAGAGGAGTGTTTAAGTATTAATGCAGTTGAAGGCTTATGTACTAACATTGCCAATATGGCAACCTAAATCTATTCTAAAGCAAACTCAAATCTCCTTATGGTGATTGTTCGCTATCTCTTTATCTTTCTCATGTTCTTCAAATCATCTTTTATCTATGCAACTCTTGCCACTTTTCTATTGGAAATCATCTTTACCTGTCTCACAGGTAACTTGTTTCTTTGTGGCATAGATACTACATATCCGTATACTTTGCCCCTTATTATTCTTCAGCTCTGGAAAACAAGGTGGGAATTTTTCCCAGGCAAACATCAACATGTTATTTTTAGGTATGCCTTTCAGTTTTCCTAGGTCTCCTGGTCATGGATGATAGTAGGAAAAAATGGGAACAGTTAAGATTTCTCCCCAACAAGTTTTCAGCATGTTGAGCCAGTCATAGTGTTAGAAATTGTAACTGGAATAATTGACTTTGATGCTATCAATTTGAAGAATAGAAATGGCAAGGGAGGCAATATTAAAATTCTCTTCCCTCTGCATTTTTTAAGCAAACTATTTTTAGTTTGTCAACCAAGAAAATGATGTATTCTGCTGCAGAAAATGTATAGCTTGTTGACACAAGATAAAGAAACTGAAAAGGTGACACTTAGGAGGCAGATCTCAAAAGTAGAAAAAAAAAATCTTTATACATTTGTGACTCTCCCAGACATTTTAAAAAGCAAATTGCACCTTCACTGCTTTTTTTCATGTTATTTGCTCCCATGTAGGTTAAATTAGGGGAAGGTAAAGGAAAATTGAATCAGACAATTGTCTCAAAAATTAAAATAACTTATGACAAATATTCAGTTTCCATTAAATTTAATATGCTAAAACTTTTCCATTAAGTAAAACTACTTTTTAAAAGATATTATGACAATGAGATCTGTGACTAAACTGAAAATATTATACAAATACCTCTAAGCAGGAGTTGGAAATATTGGTGACTCATGCCATCAATTTTACTAATTTATCATTTATTTTCTTGACTTTGTCCCATACATTACAAGCATTCTCAATCAGTAAATCTTTGCTATTTTCAGACTTAGAAGCTAAGGAAACTTGATGAATTAGAAAAGATTGTTTTAAATGTGGCTTATTTTAAATGCCTCATGCTTCATTTGGGAAGATAGGATGAAAACTTTATTGCTTTATGAATAGGAAAAATTTGTGCTTCTTTTACAATCAATTATGGCAGGCTTCCCAGACGAAGTTAAAGTTGAGGTGAGGATTGAAGATATGGCTTGCCAAGATACTCATACAGTTTATGTTTTTTGGACTCGCAAACTATTTGATAGATAGGAGCAGCGAGGTATCATTTGGCTAAAGTGTATATTGTCCAGAAAGCGTCAAGTACTCTCTTGCTGATGAATTTTTCTTACAGCTATTTCTACTCAAGGTTCATTTGTTTTAGGGTGACCTGTGGGGACTTATTATTATTTTTCTTTTCATAACTATTTGATTTTGATTATCACCTAGACAATAAAGTTCGGGTTTGTGGTACTAATGCACAGTATGGAATGGCACAGCACCACCTCTACCAAATTGCCCCAAACATTCCATCCCATCGCCGTGTTCCTATACATCATCTTTCTCCCTCTCCGGCTACGCAGGCTGAAGAACAGAATTAGAGAGACGGTCTCTTTTGTTTACCCTCAGGCAACTTCAAATTCTGTTTAGCTATGTCTATTTGTTTGTTTAATTACCATCATTGTAAAGAAAGCTAAGGACATGATAGATTCATACTAGTCAATCTTCTTAAGAATGGATAGATTGGGCTGGGAGGATAGTACAGCAGGTAAGATGTTTGTCTTTCATGTGCGGACTACGTGGATTCAATATCCAGCAGCACACATTGTCTACTGAGCACTGTCAGGAGTGATCCATGAGTACAGAGCCAGCAGTAAGCCCTGAGTACCACACAGTTGGCCCCAAAACCAAAAGCGGGAAATAACAATGGAGAGGTTTACCTTCTTTTATTTCACAATCAAATTTATATACCAAAAGCAACATGGATATGGCAATATTATAGACTGATCAGTAGGAAAATATTGTAATAGATAATATTAGGAGAGGCTAAAAGAAAAAGATGAATCTAGCATTTCTATGACGCCAAAATCTGCCACTCAATATTGTGAACCTCTGAATTGAATGTTTATTGGAAAACAATTTGTTTTATAGTTAAATCATTTCAGTACATGCTGAGATAAGAAAGCTATTTTTTTAGGTACATTTGATTAATGTTTTTGGTATTTTATTTTTGTAAATAGAAATAAGTAAGGGACCAGTTTGCTAGCACAACAGATAAGGTGCTTGCTGTCCACACAGCCGGGTAAGGCTTGATTCTCAGCGTCACATACAATTCCCTTGCCCAGCTAGGAGGGGGTCCTGAGCACTGAGGCAAGAGTGAGCCCGGAATAGCACTGGCTGTGCCTCTCCCATCAAAAAAAAAGTTACACCAAGAAAATGAAAGTTACATAAAGAAATCTAGTACTGGCAAAATTATTGTCCAACAGAGTTACTGGTACTTAAAAATACTGTTCTTATGTGGAATAATGGCATTTATAAGATTATAAAAGCTACTCATATGTGAAATAAAAAGAACACTATCATCATTATTTTAAAATCTGTTGTGCTCAATAGCCTAAACAACACATTATGCAGCACATATAACTGAAAATATGACATTAAATCATATTATTTTTAAAAACACAAAATGTGATATTAAATATTTCCCATAACAATTTTCAAAGAATGTGTACAATTACAATGCATAAGTTAGTATAGTATGCTATTTATTTGAATAATGAATTAAATAGAAGAAACTAGATTTCCCCTACAAAAATAATAATATAGTGTTACCAAAGTGTCTTTATAGTAGTAAATACATATCCAAGGCTGAGTATTAAATCAGGGAAATATGAATAGACTGTGAACTTTGGAGATATATTTTGTCTCAAAATGTAAAAGTTTATTTAGAAATTAACTTCTGAATATAATTATTTTTCACTTTCGTGACAAAATAAAAATGCAAGTAGCAACTCTATTTACAATTCAAACATTATGTTTATCATATTATTCCTAATTTTTGCTAAAGAATAACCTACATATTACTAAGTACTTTCACTATGAGTTATTTATAGTGTAACCTTATGCACATCATTATCTCTTCTCATTCTGAAATGCTTCATTATTTAACATTGTAAATAAAATATCACACACACAACTACTGTCCCGTTGAATTTTATTCTTAATCTGTCATATTTTATGTCCTAATGTCATCACAACTGTTTTTCCCTCTACTCGAAATGTCATCTTCTCCACTCCAATACTTTTAAATGGACATATAACATCACTTGTGGATTTAAAAATATCTTGCTGCTTTATTGTATCTATGTAACTGAAACCATTTCACCTACTGAGTCTTTTATTCAACAAACCATAAACTGCCTAAGAGATACTGTCTCTTTTGTTTCCTGTGTCTGTAACCCCTGTGGTCTGATTCACATGGTGTCATGTGAAATTAAAAGTGTCTGTTGAGTGTCTCAGAGATACCTCAAAAGGTTGAGTTCATGCTTTGCAAATGGAGGTCCATGTTCAATCCTCAGCATTGCATGATCTTTACAGTACCAGTGGGAGTAATCGTTAAGTGCTGAGAATAGATCCCAAATACATACATACACATATATACATAATATAATATATGCATATATATATATTTGGGATATGCATTGCACGGCAGAACCTGGCAAGCTACCAGTAGCGTTTTTGATATACCAAAAACAGTAACAGCAAGTCTCATAATGGAGACATTACTGGTGCCCACTAGAGCAAGTTGATGAAAAATCAATTGCATAAATTAGCAGAGGAAAGTGTTTTTATATTTATAGCCATTAGAGAAAAATTATATAATTACTTTAATAATATGGATACTTTTCCTTTATATTCAATTTTTAAAGCCTTTCTTGCAATACCTTCTTCCCCATATTTATTTCATTATCATTATTTGTCTTATTTTCTAAAAGCATATATTTAATTTACCTGATTTTATTCATTTTAATTGTTTTAGTGAGGTATCATAGTTTATATGAAACAATTAAAAGTTGTGCAGTTGCAGAGCCATTACACCAATTCCTTCACCAATTTTCAAGATCCTACTATTATCCTCTGGTTCTCCCACCCCATCTTGAGTCCCCAGTTCTATTGATCATGACTCAAATTTTGTCCGTCTTAGGGACTCTCTAATCATTTTCACTGTGTCTTTATACTCTGTATGGGAGCACAATAATCTAGTATTTCTTTTTTACCTTATGACTTTCATCACTCAGCATGACACCTTCCAATTCCACCCACGTTTCAGCAAATTGTAACATTTCTTTTCTCATAGTTAAATAGAATTGTATTGTGCTTAGATATACTACAATCTCTGTATCCTTTAATCTGTTGCTAGGCATTTGGGTGTTTTCCAGATTTAGGCAATTTGAATAGTAATATAATAAACATAGTTTTATACTTTTCTTTTTGGGTTATGTTCTTGTGGTCTTGGGGCAGATGGCTAGAAACAGAATTACTGGGTCATATAGAATTCTATTTGTAATGTTTTGATAATTCTGCAAACATTTTTATTAATTTATACCTTATTATGATATCAACATTGTCTAGTATAATGCTAAATTTCATTTTACTTAGTCACAACCACTTCTTCCTGTTTTTATTCAGTAATTTCCTGCAAATTTGGTGCTTTTCCAATACAATGCCTATGTGGGCTGATTTCTAACATGTTCTTTTGTTTGTTTGTTTGTTTGTTTGTTTGTTTGTTTTGCTTTTTGGGTCACACCTGGCGATGCACAGGGATTACTCCTGGCTCTGCACTCAGGAATTACTCCTGGTGGTGCTCAGGGGACCATATGAGATGCTGTGAATGGAACCCGGATCAGGCATGTGCTAGGCAAACACCCTACTGGCTGTACTGTCACTCTAGCCCCCAGATTTCTAACATGTTCTCTTCGTTGAGTTGAGGGAAACCCTGAACTCAAACTTTTCTCAAAATGACCTGGGTTAACTTTCCTTAGATTCCTCATTGTTCACATGCAGAATATTACAGCCCATCTGAATATTATGTTAAAGTGGCTGTTAGCTCACATCATTAGAGACAAATAAGAGATCAATCCCTGAGGTCTGTCCAAAGAAAGACACCAGCAGGCTGGCCTGGGCTCAGTTCTGATTCCTCATGAGGTGTACTAGAAGCCAATCTTAAGCTGGTCCACAATTACGGTTTTGAAAGGCATCGCACCATACTTCATTTAAAAAAAAAACTTTCATTTCATTTTGTTTTTTGTTGAATCACTAGAGATATACCGTTACAAAGCTGTTCATACAATGTTCCAACACCCACTACTTTACCATGCACATTTCCCACCAGCTGTGTCCCCAGTTTCCTCAGGAAATGTTCCAGCCAGAAAATGTCAGTTCTGAACTTGGTGTCGTCCAGTATTTAAAAATTCTGTGGAAGCACAGGGGTTAACAGGAGCCACTGTTCTGATTCTAACACATATCCTTTCCCTATTTGTATAAATGAGATCATTTTGGTAGGATTTTACCTGAACTCATCTAAATTAGATAGATTATTTCTTAGTCATCGTTTTCTTTCTTAGATCTGCCTTTAAGTGCATTAAATTCTAGGAAAATGCTCTAAATTCGTGGGAAAATGGATTATAATTTATCTGTTTTCCAAGTAGCTGATAGACCATTTCTAAGCCCTAAGCGTGTACACACGTGTGCACAAACACACACACATCCACACACATGCTCACGCACATGCGAATGCACATCTTCCAATAATTTTTGTTCTCCGATAATTTCTTTAAACTGAAAGTAACATGAGATGAGCAACAGGAAACTGTGACAAAACAGCTATAGTTTCAACAAAAATGTTGGTCACCTGTTGAGTTTTGTTTTATTGTTATTGTTTGTAGTTAAATCTTCAAAAAAGAAAAACACCTAATCTGACATAGAGAAAAAACAAGCTCTGGCAATAACACTGCTAAGCAGAAATTTAAAGTTTGCAAGAACTTAATGCCCCAAAGTAGAGAGAGAGTATGGAGGCAAGGGAATGGTGGGAAAGGGGGGGTATACTGGGGATATTGGTGGGGGAGAATGTGCACTGGTGGAGGGATAGCTATTTGATCATTGTGTGATTGTAACCCAAACATGAAAGCTTGTAACTATCTCACAGTGATCCAATAAAATTTAAAAAATAATAATAATAGTAATTTTATTTTATTTTATTTTATTGCTTTTTGGGTCATACCCAGTGATACACAGGGGTTACTTCTGGCTCATGCACTGTGGAATTATTCCTGGCGGTGCTCGGGAGACCATATGGGATGCAGGGAATCGAAACCGGGTTGCCACGTGTAAGGTAAATGCACTACCCGCTGTGCTATCACTCCAGCACTGGTTGCAAGAATTTTAATATTACAATTCCCCCCCTTGGAACTTTTCTAACTATTATGTAATCAAAAAGCATTTGCCGTAATCCTATTTTTTAAAAAATTATAGAGACAAGACTAACTTGGACTTTTGGAACTTGTAGCACAGTCTGAGTGCTTAGTTGACCTAGAAAAGCTCTCTAAGGACTGAGAAACAATTAGAAATTTAAATGCATGGATATGGGGACATATTTTATATTATGTCAAATGTTTCTATTATACCACTAGGGGGTAAAAGACCTTCCATGACTTTCTTGCTGAATTTTAAATGCTTAGTATAAAAAATGTAGAAATTAATTACATAGGTAATTTTTAATCAGAGGGTTTCAACATATTTGACAGATAGTCACTCATATCTAAAAATTAGAATGAGAATGATCTTTAAACCATGAAAATAAATAGACTTTCATTCCTAAACAAAAGCTTTAGCAAGGTGATATCATTTTAGATTTCAATTGCATATCAGAAATAGTATTAGATGCTTGGAGTCTCGTTAGATACAAGATAGCTCCCTACCACTTGAAAACAATACAGGATGCTATAACTAGACACCCCCATAGTTCCTTGGTGAGATTTTTGAAAAATGATATCCAGTATATTATCAAGATGAATAGTTGGTGGAAATCAGTATAACAAAAGTTCCTTAGGGAATAGTTTCTCTGAAGAGCAAGTACTTCATATGCATGTTGAAGAAGATTGAGTAATTGAGTTTGAGAAAATATAACAATATAGAAGATTCTGCTTCTATGTTATTAATAGTCAAAAACACACCATTGCTTATGAACATGTGTTCACCTGCCTTTATCCTTTTGATGTTGTATGTCCTTCGATGTGTTAGTTCTTATTAACATTAGTCAACTAATATTGTTAACTCTTAGTAACGTTAGTTAATTGCCTTTCAGTCCTATTTTCCCACACTAACTCTAGCTCTCACTGTAAAAGTCACAGTGTGCAGGTTAGGGAGATGCTTCTAAGGTTATATCCCGTGGCACTTTATGGTGCTGTTACCACTTCGGGGTTTGTGGCCTAAGAATTGCACATCTAGGTGTAGTTTCCCTAAGAAAGAACAGTGAATAAATAAAAGTTAAACTGTGAATCAGAATCACTTCAAGGCTCTGTTTAAAGATAGATCCAGGACAACAAACCCAGAGTTTTATTTCACTAGGTCTGCTGTGTGGTGGGATGACTTATATATCTTTTGTTGGTCTGAACTTTTTAAAAAAGTTTTTTTATAAACTAGATTTTACTGTACTTTGCATTTTATAGTTATAAGTATTTTTTAATTCCCTGAACCTTTTCCCAGTTGGGATAATTGGGATACAATATCACAATATCTATTCTTCAGATCTATTGTAACATTTTTAATTGAATCACCATGAGATACAGTTACAAAGCTTTCATGTTTGAGTTTCGGTCATACATGATCAAACACCCATCCCTCCACCAGTGGACACTTTCCACCACCAATGTTACCAGTACTCTCCTTCCTACCCTCCCCCCCCACCGTGCTCCTATGACAGACAATATCCCTCTTTCTCTCTACTTTTGGGCATTATGGTTTACAATACAGAAACTGAGAGTCCATCATATTTGGTCCTTTATCTACTTTCAGCACACATCTCTTATTCTGAGCAATCCCTCCAACCATCATTGACTTAGTGATCCCTTCTCTATACCAGCTGCCTTCTCCCACAGTTCATGAGGCAGGCTTCCAATCCTGGCGCAATCTTCCTGGCCCTTGTCTCTACTGTCCTTGGGTGTTAGTCTCATATTATTTTATATTCCACAAATGAGTGCAATGATTCTATGTCTGCTTTTCTCTTTCTGACTCATTTTCCTTAGCATGATATTTTCCATGTCCATCCACTTACAAGCAAATTTCATGATTTCATCTTTCCTAACAGTTGCATAGTATCCCATTGTGTAGAGGTACCAAAGTTTCATTAACTAATCATCTGTTCTCAGTTACTTGGATTGCAAAAAAGCACAGTAGAATTGACATCTGCACCTGCATGTTCACTGCAGCACATGTTCACAACAGACAGAATCTGGAAACAACCCAACTTCCTGAGAATAAGAAGCTTCTTTTTTTTTTGTTTCTTTTTGTAGGGGGCACAGGGCTTACTTCTGGCTCCCCACCCAAAAATCTCTTCTGACTGGCTCTGGGGCCATGGGATGCAGGGATCAAACAAAGTCCAGCCACATGCAAAGCAAGTGTCTTACCCACTTTATTATCTCTCTAGTCCCCAAACTTATGGTCATTTTTATATTTTTTAAGACTCTATATTCAAGGAAGTCTGCCTTGGTTGCTTCAAAACCTTACTTTCTTAGGTAAAATTCCATGGTGAGCAACATGTTTATGTGATGCTGACTCTAATGTGCTGTTCCTCCATGGATTCATGTCAAAAGAATAGTTTAGCTCAATGGGCTGAGCATAAACTTTGCATGTGGAGGCCATGGTTGGATTCCGAGATCACATGATTTCCCCAGTAGAGTCAGGAGTGATTCCTGAGTGGAGAGTCAGTAGAAGCTCTATGCATGGCCCAGAAGAAACTCATACTAACAAACAAAACACACCAAAACCAGGTGGCTTTTTAATAGAACAGGTTGTTTCCAAGCACATACTAAGACAGAATTATTCTAATTATTTCTATTATTGATCTAATGATTTGCATTTATAGCAAGATAACAGGTCAATGGCCAAAGGAAAAGCACTCCAACTTCTTTTGGTTCTAATGAAGAAAAAAATATTGTAATGTGTTATTGATTTAGACTTGGTGGAAATTTAGGACTGCATCAGTGTAAATGCCAACGCCATTCTGGTGATAGAAGGTTACTCTGAAGCAGCAGATCTGTTAAGGCACTGTTTCCCATATTTTAATATGCATATCAATCACCTCGAGGCCTTGTTAAAATGCTGATTCAGATTCAGTAATCAGAAATGGGATCTGCAAGTTTGCATTTCTAACAAGTATGTAGCTGATGTGAACTACACTATCTGGAGCAACATATTGAACCACACTGAGCAAAGCCCCTTAACAACCCTACTGGTGTTTCTGTGGCAGATGAGTTTCTTTTTAAGGCCAATTCACATCCCAAATTTATCTAGTAAATTTAATAGTTTTAGTTTTATTATAGTAGTCAACTGCTCCCGTTTGAAATCTTTTTCACAAAAGCAGAACACACAAAAATAAACAAAGTACAGCTAGTATGCCTTTGAAGTTCATTCTTCATCATCTGATCGGGATACTTATTTTTTTGGTCTTATGTCTGATTGATCTAACATGGTATTAACATCTGATAATTCAGGGCTGGAGTGATAGTACAGTGGGTAGGGCGTTTGACTTGCACAGGGTCAACCAGGGTTCAATTCCCAGCATCCCATATGGTCCCCTGAGCACCTCCAGAAGTAATTATTGAGTGCATGAGTCAGGAATAACCCCTGTGCATCATCAGGTGTGACTCAAAATAGCAAAAAAAAAATCTGATAATTCTTTCCTGTGTGTGTGTGCGAGCATGTGTGCAAGCGCACAGAAGACTATTCAAAACCAGTGTTTCCCAGACTGGATGGTGCCACTACCTGCAGGTGGATGCTGGAACTATGAAGGGACATCGTAATAGCTTCAGAGCAATAGGTAGCATGTTTTGATCACATACAGAATATAGATTTCCAGGACAGGCATTCAGCAAACGTCTTATTTAAAAAGATAATTCTGAAAAGAAGGGGATGTAGCAAATAAATTTGGGAATCTCTGGAAGGAATTATTTAACTATTGTAGAGTTATGTTTATGAAGCCAATGTGGCCGTATGATCTGTCCATTGAGATGTTAATGAGGTTCATCTGGTTCTTTTTATGACTGCAAAATGAAATGTATACTTTATGTTCCAAATGTTCTTTAAAGTAGTTAGTGCTTATAAGAAAGCCCCCAAAGAAATGCAAGTCATTTCTCGAACATAGCCAACACCATGCTTAATTTGATATCTTTGAACACCATGCTTAATTTGATATCTTTGTTCAGACCTCTTCCTGATTCTCTAGAGTGATGTAGACATCAGAAAAAGACATCGCTGTGTCAATTTCATGAGAACTTTAACACCAGTTGTCCTTAGCACATTCTACTTCCTATTAAGAAGAACTAGGCATCTAATCTCTGAATCCTTTAGTTATCCAGAAGACTTCCAGGCAGAGGGACTCAGATTCTAATTTCTGTAAAAGTTCTCAAATGCTAGGATAGCATAAGTTTCATGAGAGGGATATTTTCAGAAAAAATTACTACAATAAATAGTTTTTAATTTATTCATTATTGTTGAGGATTGCTTTTTCCCACAAATGGACAAACATAAGTACTTTGAAGTTATAAGTTTGTATGTCCAGTCTAACCTTTTTCTATACACTGTCCAACTAGTTATACAAAATGAAAACTGTTTTCCTAGGAAAATGTAGCTTGTATCCTGAGCAAAAACATTTAATCCTCTAAATAAGCCATCAATTCTAAGATAGTTCTTTTGCATGCTATAAATTCTCAGTTGACCTAATAAAAAAACAATACTTCCTCTAAGACAAAATCTTATTTCACTCATCCATCAATGCAGCCATTTATCATAATGTCAGGAAGATTTAGCTTTTGATATTAAATACTGTACATTCTTGTTGTGAAAAATGAATGGAATAAGTTAACAACCTTAGCATTACTGCAAGTGAAGCAGTAACTACACTTTTCCCTTGCTGTCATTTTTCCTCAGAGAATGAATCGATTTGCCAACTTCTGAAAGTAATTTTAGATAAGCTATTACTTTCAAATATTAGCATTTCATGGTTTCAAACCAAAACTCTTAAATACAAAAAACTTTTGTCTTTCGATAAAGATTTATATCACTGTGCTTGGCATATATAACATTTCTTGCTGTGTCTAAACATAACCTTTAAGATTATATATGTAGATTATATTTCTAACAGATTGCTTAAGAATTGGGTATATTATTGTTTCAAGGAAAGGGTACTTAGGAAAAGAATGGTTTAGTGATTATAAGATCACCATTTCATTAAATCCTGCAAATCGTTTGAAATTTTGTGTAATGTCTTGTATATTTTCATGGCATTTTGATTAAAGCCTGAATCTGGCTTGGTGTGACATCCAGATGCCAGAGTAACATCTTAAGTATTACAAAATGACTAGGGCACAAAGAGAGCAAAGAATGGCCATGGAATGACTTGTAAGCATAAAGACAAGAAGGATGCCACAATGAATGAGAGGAAACACAGGAAGCCAGAGAAGGTAAGGACAGAAATAAATGAGAGAGAAGGGACAGAGTGGGAGAGTAGAGTGAAAAGCCACAATGCGTGTCACTCTGAATATCCCTTAGTGCTTCACAATTCAATGATTCTGTAGTCAGCTATGGGTTCCTCTGCTGCAGATACTGTAGAGTTGTTTATTTTAGAAGGCAGCTCTACCTATTTAATGCAGTAATTACTAAGCATTCAGGCTCAAGAGTCATTAACAGCATGTGACTTAGGCAATGTTTTCCTCAGCCAGATGTCTCAGCTCTAGCCTCTTTTATTTATTTATGTTTGTTTCTTTTGAGGTCACACCTGGCAGACTCAGAGGCTACTCCCATTGCAGTGCTTAGACGTTGCCCTTGGTAGTACTTAGGGGAATGTGTGGGTCACGGATCAAACCTGGGGCTCCTGCATTTAAAGCATATTCATTCCAGTCCTTTGAGGCATCTCCCAGTTTCAGTTGTAACATCTGCTAGAAGAAAATTATGTTAGCATCCAAATCATACAAGTCTTCAAAAAAAAAAAATAAGTTGACTGACCTCAAGCACTTAAACATAAATGCCAGCAATTAGCATGGGTGACAGTAGGCTATTTTACCTCTATTTTAAGCAAAATGAATCTGATGCTAAATGACTTGATCAATGGCTGTGCGTGAGCCTGAAACTCCGTGTCACTTAGAGGTCCAGAGGAAAATGTTGCATACTCGAAAAATTTTAATCCAGCTTAACGAAGGGAAATTCATAGAAATGAGGATAATGTGAGGTCAGGGATATAGTTCCAGTTATAAGCCATCTTCAAGCCCCCAGTTCAACTTCAGCACCGCTATTCAATTTCAGTTCAACTTCAGTTACACACCCGGCATTACTCCATGACTCTAGGGTCCTGTGGGGCTATGCTTGACGAAACTACTGACAAGATTAAAAATGATGATGATTGGGGTCGGTGATAAGCTGCGAAAGATGGTAACTAGCTCGAACACAAAGAGTAGGAAGCTGCTATCCACCTCCCTGCTTTGCCTTGAAAGGACAGCATGAGTGCAGTCAGAATCACACCTGCCTTGGAACAACAAGGCCCAGTTAAAGGACACATTTGAAAAGAACTGCAACTGTATCTGAAGTTTGCTTGATATTCACTTGAATATTCAAATGGGATCATTCTGTTGTTCTTGGTTTTGTTTTGTGCACTGAAGAATGCTTAGTTTTTAGTTTAAATTAACCGAAATTAAATTAAAAATTGGGGTGTTCCCAAGTGGTGCTAGAGAGGCCTGGGCCCCATGGGTCATTCTCTTCCAGCCAGCTGGAGGTTCATTGCAAGGGCCTGAGCGTGCCTGGCTGCTTCTGCCCTACAGTTCTGGGGATCCCTCCAGCCCTCTAGGTGGTACCTTGGGGGCTTCCAGTGCCACACCTGCAGGATGTTTATAATGTTAACTGAAATAGAATAGCACTGCTGCGAGGAAGACAGGAAGAAAATTATTTGCCTGGAGTGTAAAGTTTGAGGTTGCTCAGATCAATATTCTGGCATGCTGCTTCCTGCCCCATGAAGACTCTGCTTTAAATACCATTGCAACAAGCCGACAATTCTCAGTAGAATACATTTGCCATTTTACTAGCAGTTTCAATATAACAAAATATTTGGCCTCTGATGACTACATGGTCATTTTTCTCTTGTGGTATCATGATTTAAAGTAGTAGTAGCAGTTATGTTTGAGGGTTATCTTGTCCCTGTACCTCACCTATCACAAGTACAAGTTTCCCCCATCACTGTCCCAGTGTGTCTACTTGTTCTTGTATCCACACATCTGTCCACCATCCCACTCCAGCTAGGCAGCCTCAGTTGTGTTGATAGTAGCTTAGGTTTGTTTTCACTGGCGATTGTCTACTCCTTACTTTATTTCTTTATATTCCACATAAGCAAGATCATCTGGTAGTTCTTCTGACTCAGTCCACTTACCAATGCACTCTAGTTTCATGTATATTCCATTCTATCTTGTGAAAGATTAGATTTAATCTTTTCTTATAGTTGAATAGTGTTTCATCATGTGTATACGCCAGTTTCTTTATCCATTCATGTGTTGTTAAGCACTTAGTTTTTCTAATATTAACATAGGTTATTTCCAGCCTGTGTACTGCATGCAAATAGTACTGCAGAGATTATAGATGTGCAAATCTTCTTGAATAAGTGTTTCTCTGTTCATGGGTAGATGACAAGGAATGGAATCCTGGGGTCGTATGGAAATTTTACTTTTACTTTTTTGAGTTTTCCCCTTACTGCTTTCCAGAGAGACTGAAGCACATGTTGGTTTGACAATCAGGGTCATTTTTTACCACATCCCTGCCAACACTGGTTGTTTCAAGACTTTCTGATAAAGACCATTTTTTTTTTTCGGTGTGAGGTCTTTATCTCATTGTCATTTTTTTATTTGTGTTCCCTGGTACTATATTTTGTTTGTTGTTTTTTTTTAAGTGACACCTGGTAGTACTCAGGATTTATTCATGACTACTCATGTATTACTCCTGGCAGAGCTCAGAAGATCATATGTGTTTCTGGATATCAAAGTTGGGTGTGCTTCATGCAAGGCAAGCACATTACCTCCTGTACTATCTTTCTGGTCCCTTCCTGGTAATATTTAACATCCTGGATTAACAAAAATAATGGGTTAATTTGCATTATAATATTGCTATCAGAATCAGATAACAATCAAGGTTTGAAAAAATGCAATAAAATAATGATCTTTATTAGGTAGAATTGTGTCTTTTCTCATTACATTTGATGAAGTCTTGTCTCAATGCAGATGTCATAGTGGCAAGGGGCTAGAGTTAGATGAGCTGGAAATTTTCACTGCCCAAAGGAAGAGTTTTTTAAAACGTTTCTCTTTGTAGTTGACTAAAAACACTTCTGAAAATTTTCCTTTGTTTTATCCAGTTTATTTTTTTTGGGGGGAGGGGAGTAGGTGGGTGGGTGGTCACAACTACTAATGCTCAGGGCTTACTCCTGACTCTGGGCTCAGGGATCACTTTTGGTGGTGCTCAGGGAACCATTTGTGGTGTCAGGGAATGAACTAGAGTTGGCCATGTGCCAGGTAAGCACCTTACCTGCTGTATTATTTCTTCTGCCCTACAATAGTCAGTTTAATTCCACAAATAGTATCTATCCATTTGATGACATTTCTATCTCAGTCTTGACAAACTCTTAACAATCTCAGACTTGGCCAGTGCTTCCTAAGAGAGAAAATTGTCCCAGAGTGAGAATGACGTGTAGACAAAACTAACCACTCCATAAATGTAGGAGGAAAGAAGAAATGCAAATAATACATACTCTGACAACCTCACTATAACCACTGTGTTCCTTTTGTCAGTGACACTAATCAAATCCAGACAGTAGTAAGATACGTGTATGGAAGATTCTACCTGTAGAATGAGTAAACATAGGCATAAGACAGTGAAGAGAAGTATGGAATAATATATGAAGCAACAAAAGTTGAATAATTATACTGATGCCCAAAGAAATGCATTAAAATACATGTTTCTGGACCATATATTCATTGTTAGAAATTTTGGGGGCAACATAAAAACAGAAGGTGTGCCATGATTTTTAGAATCTTGGAAAAATTTCTTTTTCCACATGGAAACTATGAAAACAACAACCTAGTTGTTTTTCTAAATACTGGAAATATCAGCATTTCCAGCATGCATTCTAAACAAAAAATATAAATGTAACAGGAAGAAGAGAGAAAATTTCTCTTTGTAGAACCCTCTTTAAGTCCCAGATACATTTTACTAGTAGAAAAGTTTAAATTTACATAATGGTAATATGGGAAAAGTTCCACAAACAAGAATATAGATAATCATACTCTTATCTTTTCCCTAAGCTCAGGATATTTCTTCAGAAAGATCTCAACATCCTTAATTGTCAACACACTGATCATAAGGTCCTTCTGATGCAGGGGTGGTGACATCAGGATTCTGCATTGGTCTATGGTTCTTAGGTTCTTCCAAGACTTTCATGAATGAAAATATTTAGTAGAAATTATGCTCAGAATCGGAGTTGGAAATAGAGAAGTTTTTTGGAAAATAGAAGGAAACAGGAAGGAAACTTCCTAACCAGAGAGAAACTTAGTATAGGACTAAGTTAACTAAGGCTCATTTTGTGGAGGTTTTCTAGGAAAATTGGGTCTTTGTGTTACAGAGAATGCAAGGAAATTAAAGAATTTTTTAATTTAATTTAATTCCAGAACTTTTAACTGAAAAGTGGACTCTGCATTTATTACCTCTTGATAAGAATGTTCTGGAAAATTTGAGGATCCAACAGAGTGGTCCAGCCATTGCTTTAGGTATTGCCCATCATCTCAGTCTCCCGCAGAGCCTAAGCTCTGAGCAACATTTTATGATGTTGGACAATTGTTAACTTCCCATTTATCAGTAGGAACCCCAAAATTTGCAAGAATGTTTAAAATTTAAGATGGGGACACTAAAAAGGGGACTGGGCTGGAGGAATAGCACAGCAGGTAGGGCATTTGCCTTGCACGCTACTGACCCAGGTTCGATTCTCAGCATCCCATATGGTCCTCTGAACACTGCCAGGGGTAATTCATGAGTGAAGAGTCAGAAGTAACCACTGTGCAACACCAGGTGTGACCCCAAAACAAAACAAAAAAAAACAAGAAAAAAACAACTAAAAAATGTGACTTCAGGTAAGTGGAAACTGAAGCTTCCTTTTTCATTTCCTTCAGTCTAACATCAATAAATCAGATAAATCCACCAAAGTGCCCTACCTGTTGTACTATCACTTTTGCAAAAAGAAAACAAAACTCTATTTCTAAGTTTCTGAAAAACAATTTTCTCACCAAATGGTCATCAGTTGCAGTTCCTTTTTTTTTTTTTTTTAATAGACAGAATACACCAATCTTCATGCAAAACCTTTCTGCTCATGTCATTGTGTGTCTGCATAAGTTATGTCTGGCCACCTACCACCACATAGATCCTAAAAATTCTAGGAACTATGCATCCCAAGACAAGGAGGATTTGATCTGTGGCCCTTTCCTTGGGTATAAAGGTGGCACTACCTCACTATGTATCCTTCTGACCTTTTCTGTGCTCTTATCTAGAAGAGAATTAGAGGTACCTGGGGGATAGTTCAAAGAGCTGGAGTGCATGCATTTAGCAAGTACTTTAGCAATTCTGAATCCAGTTTCTGGTAACACATGCTCTTAAGACCAGAGGGATGGCCTGTCACTGTCAGTTGCAAACAGTACCAACTTCTGGGTCTGAGAACCTTCACAACCTTTCAGTCATGCCTAGTATCAAAGAGAATGTTCTCAGGAACTTTAACTCTGTTAGAGATGCCTTTGAACATAAATGGAACCACGGTATTCCTTTTTATTCATTCCTTTATTTGGGGTTTTGGGTCACATCTGAAAGTTCCCAGGGCTTATTTCTGGCTCAGTATTCAGGGGTTGTTCTTGGTGGGCTTAGAGGACCATTTGGGGTTACAGAGATAGAACCTGTATGCGAGAAAAAAGCCCTTCTTGCTGTACTATTTCTCTGGCCCAGAGCACTCCTTTTCAAACATCATTATTAACCTTTCAACTTCTTTAGATGCTTTATGTACAAATATACTAGTGAATGGAATAAGTGTTTTTTTTACACATTTGTGGTCAACACATGTAAAAAACTAAGGCACGCCGAAGGGCATGTGCACTCGCGGGCTCTCTGGGTGGCTCTGTCTCACCGCCCACATTCAGTGCTCTGGAACCACTGTGTGTGCTGTTGGTCAAGGGCAGGCGACGGAAGGAAGAAGGCCAAACTGGTTGCTCGATCAGTTTATTTCATTCCCTCTCCCTGCTTCTCTCCTTGCTCTCTGTCTCTCTCTGGATCTCTGGATCTGGCTCCCCAACCCACTCTTACAGCCTAGTTAAATCTCCCCAGCATGAGGAGGTTGGGGCGTACACATAGGTGTGGTCACCATCAATAGGGTAAGGTTCCTTTCACTCAGGGGATGCTTCTCCTAGGATTGACTCTCTTTCAGCAGGAGGATCCACCAAAGGGTGGAGTCCCATGAGTGTGTTTCTTCTCTCCTCAACCAGTAAACATATAAGCATTCATAATATTAATCATTTTGTATGGACACAGTAAGAAATGCATTAAAGCTTATAGAATTGCTCTCCTGGGGCCATCTTGATCTCAGACTACAGTGCTCAGGCCGGATCAGTCTTTCCTATCCCTAGCAGGTTCCTAGTCTCATCATTACTTTTGGATCATGACAGCATTTGTCTATGATCAAGCTCTTAACTTATAGTTAAGAATTAGGCACTTTGGCCAGGCCCATCTCGATGCCAGGGTAGCACATAACTCACCGCTTGCCCTGGATCCGTCCCGTCCCTCCTCGTCGGGACCCTGCTTTTGGGGTGCTAGGAACTGAGGGCAACTGAGGCTTAAATGGAGAAAGCAGATGCCCAGGAGGGAATAATATTCGAAGCCAATTAAGCCCCAAGTTACAAAAACATAATATTGTCTTCTTGTGTCTATACAAAAAAGACATTGCTTTAAAGTAAATTATTCAAAAGGCATAAAGAGGGGAGAAAGGCAATGTTATAATATCCATTGTCCTAGGAAGGTCTAACATTAAAAATTAGCAGAGTCAGATTAAGGGAAAGCCTCGAATTAACTGTTTTGGGGAAGAGCTCATAGAGAAGTGATTATAGCTAAACAAAGGGATGGGAGAGATTCGGGAACACCTTGATGGGTGAGACTGGGGTAAGCCTAAACTCCAGGAAAAACTGGGACAAGCTATTCATGGCAAGAGGGGAGAGGACAAAGTAATGTCATCCTACTAGCACACACAGACTTCAAGACTACTAGAAAGTGGTGTCCCACCCAGAGAATAGCACCCAATAGCATAAAGGGGTGTTCTTCAAATGGATAACACCTTAAGGCTCAGTGCCTCAAAATATTTCTTGAATTATTTTCATTACTTCTGACCTCCCAATCTGTTAGTCATAGGCTTCAGACAGGAAGATTGCATTCCATTATTATTTTACCTCAATCATTCTCATCCCTTATTGTACAAGTTCTCTGTCACCAGTCATATTCAAAATTTTTACCTGTCAAGAAGATGCATTTTCAGAAGCTTGAAATACACCAATATAGACAAGTAGCTTATAGATATTGGGTTAGTATAATTTCCTGTTTCATCAAATAATGCATTGCAAAATTTTTAAATAAAAATACCCTATAATTCAAAATTTTATTTTAGTGATCAATTCTAAATTATTATATGTGTGTGGGTTTTTAGTGCATGCTTATGTTTTAGTGCATATTTTGAGAAAAAAAAGTAATGCACCATTGTATGTTTTCAGTTGACTAAATACAGTGAACTGCCATTTTTAGAAGATGATTTTGTTTTGTCATATGAAAAACACACAAAATTAAATGTATACAAGAACAGTATGAGTGCTTTTGTATCAAACTTAGAATATTCAATTCATTTCCAAGATCTTGAATTTTACAAAATGGCTGAACTCCTGGTAAAATAGTAAGCTAACTGAAAAATAATTTGAGTTTTTTTATTACTAACTTATAAGATCTAAATAAAGCCTTTTTGCAACTATTATTATTAATGCTTATATACCAGCAAGCTGCAATTTAGTTCACACAAGAGAATTAAATATTTCATTGAGAAATTCTAGTAACATTCAGTGAATGGAATTTTCCTGGTAATGGCATATGATTTATCTATATTAATATTATTCTCCAGAAATTAAAAAACACCCTCTAAATAAAAATATAAAGGGCCAAGTATGTGGATCATATTATGGTTCCTTGTATACATGAGAGTATGATTTGATTCCTGGCACAGAAGAAAGAGGAGGAGGAGAAAAAAGGCAAAAGAGAGAGAGAATGAGGAGAAGAAGAGGAGTAAAGAGGAGGAGGAAAGGGAAGAAGAGGAAGAGAAAGAAGAGCAAGAGGAGGAAGAAAAAGGACCAAAAGGAGAGGGAGGAGAAGGACAAGGAGGAGAAGTAAGAATAAAAGAAGAAGAAAGAGGAAGAAGAGGAAGAACAGGAGAAGGAGGAAGAAGAAGAAGAAGAAGAAGAAGAAGAAGAAGAAGAAGAAGAAGAAGAAGAAGAAGAAGAAGAAGAAGAAGAAGAAAAAGAAGAAGAAGAAGAAGAAGGAGAAGAAGGAGGAGGAGGAGGAGGAGGAGGAGGTGGAGGAGAGGAGGAGGAGGAGAAAGAGGAGAAGGAAAAGGAGAAGAAGAAGGAGTAGAATGAGGAAGAAGAGGAGGAGAAAGAGAAGGAGAAGGGGAAGGAGAAGGGAAAGTAGTAGTAGTAGTAGTAGTAGAAGAAGAAGAAGAAGAAGAAGAAGAAGAAGAAGAAGAAGAAGAAGAAGAAGAAGAAGAAGAAGAAGAAGAGAAGAAGGAAGAAGGAAGAAGAAGATGAAGAAGAAGAGAAGAAGAAGAAGAAGAAGAAGAAGAAGAAGAAGAAGAAGAAGAAGAAGAAGAAGAAGAAGAAGAAGAAGAAGGAGAAGAAGAAGAAGAAGAAGAAGAAGAAGAAGAAGAAGAAGAAGGAGGAGGAGGCGGAGGAGGAGGAGGAGGAGAAGGAGGATAAGAAGGAGAAGAGGAGAAGGAGGAGAAGGAGAAGGAGGAGAGGAGGAGGAGAAGGAAAGGAGGAGAAGGAGAAGAAGGAGGAGGAGGAGAGGAGGAGGAGGAGAAAGAGGAGAAGGAAAAGGAGAAGAAGAAGGAGTAGGATGAGGAAGAAGAGGAGGAGGAGAAAGAGAAGGAGAAGGGGAAGGAGAAGGGAAAGTAGTAGTAGTAGTAGAAGAAGAAGAAGAAGAAGAAGAAGAAGAAGAAGAAGAAGAAGAAGAAGAAGAAGAAGAAGAAGAAGAAGAAGAAGAAGAAGAAGAAGAAGAAGAAGACTTCAGAATCAAACAGTTAAAAGCATTGGGAAATTGTTAAAAGCATTGGGAAATTATTAATCAAAGTGAAATACAACAACTAAATATTTTGATTTGTGTCAAGCACTTGAAATTCATAATTTAAAACTAAAAAATGTCATAGGCCAGAAATGAGTTTTTAAATCACAATTAAAAGATACGTGACTCATAATAACAATGTAATAGAGCTAAAGAGGGTCATTGAAGTGGTTTGTGAGAAACAGTATTAATGATAAAATCATATTTTCAAGAGGGAACAATGATATTTTTAGTTAGAAAATGTAGGAGGAATAGGAGAGGCAAAAAGTAAAGAACTTATATAAATGATTTAAAGAGAATATAGATATTCAGAAGAGATTAAACTTTGGATGTTTGCCAATGAAAGTAATGAAGTAAAGCACAGTGACTAATTGAACTCCTCTCCAATATCGCAAACAGCATAGTTACTCAGTTTTCCTTCATTCTGTGGAGGCAGTCAGCAAAGTGAATACTCTTTAGTTCTGGAAAATCATAAACTGAGCATGCTAGCCCATGGTGAATATTGTCATAACAGGATAGTAAATAAGTCCCGTAAACTCTTATCTGTAGCAGCTGATGTGATTGATTTGTGGGGGGATAGACACTCAGTTCTTTGTAATTCTAGTAGTCCCATACATAAAGGATATTCTGGTTTTCTGATTTATTACCATAGGAACATAATTATATCAACTCTATATGAAATCTTATTACTTAAATGGCAGAGGAAATATTTTATGTCCCCACCCATGTATATGGTTGCTTTTAATAAAAATGAGTCTTCTTACGAGAGTAATTGATTCAAAGATGAATGTTTCCATAAGTTTCTTTCAGTCATTTTGCTTACTTGCTGACTCTTTTGGTTTTAATGTTTACCTTAAAATTTATCACTGGATGGAAATAATTGGTAGGTCTAAACATTTTTTCAACAACGGGAGTCGTTATTAGCTTTTAAATAGATAAAAATATCCTTTCTTTCCCATAGTGCAAAGTGGAATAGGCTATTATTACTATCCGAGTACATGAAATTGCTTTAAAAAAAATAAAAGGAATAGATTGTGAAAACATTTAGTCAAAGGAGTTCTCCAGCTGACTGAACATTTATGGGTATCTCACCATCAAGGGAAGGTAAATTCACATACAAGTAGCTATTTAAAAAACATGTGTATAATGATAGTTGTTAAACTTACCCAACTGAATTACACCTAACTTTAGACAGAAAGGGCAGAGTCTATATATAAACAAATTGATGATAAAGAAAATGATAACAGTATAATTACTGACAAGAATATAAAGAGGGCAAAGTAAAGAAGTTCAAGATAAACTTTTTTATAGTTCATCTTAGAAATGATGCAGTGAATTTCAAGAAAAAAAATCATGGGAGAGTTTAAAAGACACATATGTACACGGTGCTTTGTCACTTCTGAATGGGAAGTAATCTGCTTTGTTTTGAGCCAGGTGGTCTTTAGGCAGGTGTGGGGAATTAGGTAAATCTCAGTGTGTACTTCCTGCTGGGCCTATGTCTTTAAAGGAAAGCAATCTAAATTTAACAAGAATCTGTGCTGTCAACCTCCATTGCACATTTGAATCCCCTGGGGTGATTTTTAAGTCTAGTGTAACCTAGGCTATGGTTTTTAGAAATTCTGATTTAATTGATTGGGTATAGGGAACTTCTCTGTGTGTTTTTAAATGCTACACTGTGGAGTAGTTTGCACCAGGACTGTGAACCTGTACAATATGTGTAGCTATTAAATCCCAAATGACAAATCAAAAAGAAAACTGAGGTGCATGGTTTGTGGGACTTTCTCAAAGATCCATTTGTTTATGATTTAATTTCCCAGAGCAGAGAGCAACTCTAGCAAAGTCCTGCCTCCTTCATACACCAATGATACCCTGGAGAGGGCTGTTTATCATAATTTAGCAATGATTTATTTGGATCCATTCAGGCATTATTGGGCTGAGAGGTTGGATAATAGCTCAAACGAATGTGGTAGTGGAATTCATTTTCCATAAGGACAAGATAAGACTGGTTAGATAAAGTTAACTAATTTTTTAAAATTAAATCGCCAAGAGATAGAGTTACAAAGCTTTCATGTTTAACTTTCAGTCTATAATGATGGAGCACCCATGCCTCCAGCAGTGCACATTTCCCACCACCAATGTCCCCAGTATCCTTCCACATACACCTTCGCAATCCTGCACCTCAACACACATATTTGTTTTTCAAATTTTTATTAATGAATCACCATGAAGTACTGTTACAAACTTATGAACTGTTGTGTTTGAATTTCAGTCATGCCCTTTCTCCTCCACCAGTGTTCCCAGTATCCCTCCCACCATTCCCACCCCATCCCCACCACCCCACCGTGTCTCTACAGCAGGGCATTCCCTTTTGTTCTTTCTCCTTTTGGGTGTTTTTAAGAATAGTCCATATTGTTTTCCAAAAGGGCTGAATCAATCAGCATTCCCACCAGCAGTAAAAGAGAATCCCTTTCTCCCCACATCCGCACCAACACGAGTTGCTTTTGTACTTTTGGATGTGGGCCAGTCTCTGTGGTGTGAAATGATATCTCATTGTTATTTTAATCTGCATCTCCCTGATGATTAGTGATGTAGAGCACACATTTTTAAGAGCATTGTTCTTTGATACAGATCACCAGGGCAGTAAATACCTAACAGGACACAGAAAGCCTTATGCCAGTGAAACAGTAAACCACATGTACTATCAGGATTTCACTTGGTGACTTTCAACCAGAAACCACTTGATAAGCATCTTACACCTTCATTCCTCCTTCATTGTTTTTATTCCAGCTTTACTACTGGATTTTGCCACAAGTGATGTTGCAGTCAAAAAAATCTGCTCATATATAACGTCTTTAAACTCACGGACACTATTCATTCTAATGTCTATTATCACAATTCTAGGCAAGAGACTATTTGTAGGTACAAAATATTTGTTGCCCACACCTGCCCCCCCATCTTGCTGTTTAAATGCAAAACTGAGAATGGATGGAATACAGTATTTCTTTTAAAAAGGCAAAGGAAACAGAAAATTTCAGTTTTTGAGAAAAACTTCTGCCAAAATAAAACCTCGTTTTCTTCCACCATCTCTCAATCTCTCATAAATCCGTACATTCTTGTAGAACATTTTTAGTGGCAAGTGCTGGTCACAGTACAGACACAAAATGCTTGTGAAACTTAAGTGTGGAAGGAGGCTCAAAGAACAAGGTGATACAAAATTGCAGGTATTTAACAATTTGGCAAATACTGTTAGGAACAGAAACAGGAAATTTAAAAAAGGATATGACTTACATAGGTGAGAAAGAATGGATGGTCTTTTAGAAGACGGGATTAGGGAAGTTCATCTAGAAAGATGATATTTCAACTGACTCAGAGTATCAGCATACTTTGCTCAGCTAAGTATTAGGAGAAGAATATCCTGGCTAAGGGAGGAATACTAAGAAGATAAGGCAAGAGGTTTGGTGACATTGAGAAATACAAAGAAGACTTAAAAATAAAAATTAAAAAAATCCCTTCTTCAAAACAAGCCCTGTTTGTGATTAGATGACCCCTGAATGTAATCTTTTTTTAAAAAAAAATCACAATAGTTCTTTGGGCTTTGCGTTTTTAAGCTATGAGACCCCCAGGGGAAATTCACAGGTTTGAGAGTGTCCCTTAAGATCTTCACTTAAAGGTCACTGAGCATTTATTCTGTCAGCCCATGTTTCATAAAATTGACCTGAATGGTGACTTCAGAACTCCCGCCTGGATGTGCAAGTCTGACTTTTGAGTGCTAAAGCTAGAAAAAAATCCAGCTCTTTGTCTGGTATCCTTGAAGTGCTTTATTCTAGAGTAGAGGACCCATATGTTCACAAGAACATGTTTAATGCCCTCCGTTGGAAGCACAACCTCTCTGCCCTTTGGGTTTGAATTATGCAGTCTCAAATTCAGTGGAATCAGATTGGTCTGAAGAAGTGTTCTAAAGAAGTTCTTTATAAATTAGCACAAAGCACTTTACTAAATTCTTCTTCATATTCCAAGTACTTACCACAATGCCTAGCTGTCCTAAAATTGATCCTAGGCTGAGCGCAGTGGGTAGGGCATTTGCCTTGCACGCGGCAGACCCGGGTCCGATTCCTCCACCCCTCTCAGAGAGCCCAACAAGCTACCCAAAGAATCCCACCCTCATGGCAGATCCTGGCAAGCTACCAGTGGTGTATTCGATATGCCAAAAACAGTAACAACAAGTCTCAATGGAGATGTTACTGGTGTCCGCTCAAGTAAATCAATGAACAAAGGGATGACAGTGCTACAAATGCTCAGAAGAAAAAAAAATGACAAGATCTTTGTGAGACTCTAAAATGATATTAAATTCAGATTTCAGGATTCATAAATAATCAGGGGGATTGAAACATACCCAGCTGTGCTCAAGGACTTCCTCCAATCTCTATGTTCTAGAGGAACAGCCATGATCAGGGGGACACATGCAGTGTGAAGGGATTGAACTAGGGTCAGTGCATTCAAGGCAAGAAACTTACCTGCTATACTACCATTCCGGATTCCATTAATAATTTTTATTGAAGCAGAACACAGATGTTGTCTAATTCCACTTCCATACTGTAGTGATAAGGTTGAGAAGTTTGGATGGGACATATAACTGTATCAAAGCTCTACAAAGGCAGTACGGCTTGAAGTTATAAAATATTTAACATTGGCTCTTACAAAAAAGTTTGCAAACCTCAATGATAAATATTTGCCATGTGAGTGAATGAATACATAAATAAATGAACTGCAGTAGCAAATTCACTTTCATATAATTACTCCTTAATGTTGTATATTCCATGGCAGAGATCCAGGCCTTAACCTAGATATTAACACATTTTAATAAAAATATGAGAGTATTACTTGTGCATCTCTCTGCCATGTTATTCTAAGCCACATTCAATCAGAATAAAAAGCTTAATTATATTTTCTAAATGGGCACTTCCTATTTGTGTAATTAAATATACATGTCCATGCTTCTTTTCATTAGAATGAGGCAGGCCCCAAGAAGCTCTATTGAGATAGTATTTTTGTCTGGTCCCTCATCTTACTCTGTAAGTGTGTGTGTGCTTTTCAGAGCCTGCCTTCCTTTTGCAGCTGTCATTTGGTCCTAACCTTTTAGAAGTTAGCATCAAATGGAGTATACAATTATGCTTTACAAGTAAATGACCAAGGCTGGGAAGATGGTACTGGGGCTAGGGTGCTTGCCTTGCATGGGTTTGATCACTAGTACTATGTCATCTCCTGGGCACTCCTGGGGTGGAGTTGATGGTCTCCATCACTCCAGGCCCCACTAGACCATATTCTTGGGACTTAACACTGAAGTACAAACCCAGTTGCCTGAGAATTGCCAGAATTTACCCTGGATCCTTGAATATCACTTGAAGAACCCCTCCAATATAAATAAATAAATAAATAAATAAATAGGAAAATGATTGAAAGACACTACAAAACAATGAATCTATTGACATTTTTAATGAAAAACTCCATAGAACATTATACAAAGTCATATAAAAACTAGAAGGAAGTTACACCGAGCATAGTTGAGCAATTGAATGATTTGTTACTTGCACATTTCTGGCATTGGTATTACTGGTGCTGTTATTTATTTATTTTTCCAACTTTCTAAGACGAGATTGCCCAAAAAAGCATTTTTAAAATTGTATTTGTGTGGATGTAGCAATAACTTTTAGTTCCATTTGTTTTTTCCTATGATTTAGATATTTAAGTTCCCAGAAATAGATTTGGGCTCAGATAATGGCACTATTTTACTATTTTCTCCTTTTGGGGAAAAATAATTTGTATTCTCTCTGTTATATATCACCAAAGTCTCCACAATTTTTTTCCATTGAGGGGAAATCTGAGAGCTCTGAAATTTAATTTTCTTTATTTTTATTTAAGTACTTTGGAGACAAATTTATGCACATTTCATTTAAGTAGAATGTTTACTTGTAATGCGCTATTGGGGGGATCTTACTCTTTCTAATTCAGGGTCCTTTAGAAGTTAATACTAGCTAATTAATCCAGCTCATTAGCTCAAAACCTCACTGACTGCTAAGAGTGCTGCTAATGTAATAAGCTTCCCAGTTAATGGAGTCAAAGCAAACTTCAAGGAACAGCTAGTACCTCATTCATTAAGTTAATCAACTCTCTTGACATTTCATAGACAACCCATCCTGGTGGGAAAGCAATAAAGATGTAAGTGGATGTTCTATTCTGTTACCCCATAGCTGACTCAAACTTAAAATTTGGAAGGGCATTAGTGCAAAAATAGTAGGTATCCACACCTTTAAATAAAATTGAAAAAAAAAGTAAGTGCTACGTTGTGATGTTCGTCAGAAATTAAGTTTTAAATGGTCAGTATAGTCAGTTACTATATAGTTAAGATCCAGGATACTTAAGAAAATTGTGCATTATACACAAGAGCTACTGTACATATTTTAGCCCATAAAAATAGAATTTGGGATTTTATCATCCTGCCCCATTATCTTCTTTTGTCGACTAGAAGTCAACAAGTATAAAATATATTTTATATTCTTATAAAATAGCACTGTAGCACTGTAGTACTACTGTCCCATTGTTCTGATTTACTCAAGCGGGCACCAGTAACATCTCCATTGTGAGACTTGTTGTTACTATTTTTAGCATATCGATAATGCCACGGGTAGCTTGCCAGTCTCTCTGATAGGGACAGAAGAATTGAACCCAGGTCAGCCACATGCAAGGCAAATACCCTAACCGCTGTGCTATCACTCTAGCCCAGGGTACAAATACACATTTTAAAAAATATTTTCTGTTTATTATATGTATTAACTTTATTGATTATTATTTTCTAAGACGAATTTTTAGGATTTTTTTAGGGAAAAAAAACCTTCTTAGAAAATAAGAATCAATAAAGTTAATACACATATTCAAGAAATATTATAGATTATTTCACTTTTTCACATGTTTATTTTAAAAATATTTATGCTAATTATAATATAATTGTAGCGCTGAAATTAATTACATAACTGAGTTCCAACATTTAAAAAGTATACAATACCAATTTTTATGTGAAAATTGTTATATCTGATCAAATGGATGTTGTCTTTGTCTAAGAATTTTTAAGATACTTGTTGCTAGTTGAACTTTCCATTTTATTGTTTTTGTTTGTCGATTTTAGTTGCCTCCTATATATGTAACTTTCCTATCCAATTGGATGTGCTCTTGCTGTTATCTCAGTATTGAAGAACTAGGAGGTATAGCATCTTTATCCATATGGTCCAGAGACTTTAGGATCAATGATCTAGGCCAATAATGACATGGGGACAGCAGGGTTTCCATAAGTGGGGGTGGGAAGAGGTGTCCACCCTGACACCAAGAAGACTTCAGAGTTCTCAGTCTGAGCAATGGGGTAACAGAAATTATTCTCAGTTTCACAACACTGCAGATAATATTTGTGAGTCATGAAGTTGAGCCTGTGTCATGGCTACAGTGGTGGGTACAGGTGCAGCTTCAGGGTCTAGGGGGGCTGTCACTTAGCTCACCTGCTTCCCAAAGGTGCCCTGTAGTTTTCAGTAGAGGGGAACTAGTGTTCCACAAAGTTTAGCTGCTTGACTTGCATCTCCTTGGAGATTTAGTGAGAAACAATAGATCAGGACTGCAGAGTGAATAAACATGACTGTAATTATGGAGGTGGGCATGGTCAATGTGACTTCCGTAACTATGGGGTTGAGGTATTGTTGCCCACTCTAAATCCTAGTAACACCAGAGTTCTCCGCCTGGACGCTAGGGTTCCTGAACTTATTTGCAGCTTGACATCTCTGCAGAGAATATTCATTCATGAAGCAGTGGAGCTGAACACTTGGCATGGTTGTAGCTGCAGGCTATGGGTACAGCTGCTGAATTCAGTAGGGGGAGTACTAGCCCTGTCCAAGGGCACTTAGAAGTTTTTAGCAGAGAGGACTGATGTTGCTGTGAATTTTAGATGCTTGGTGTGCATCTTCTCAGAGGTTTTTGGAAATCAGTAAGGCAGGGCCAGTGGGTGAGTCAATATGGCAGCAGGTGTGGGAGAGAGGAATGGCTGAAGAACTCCTGAAAGTATGGTTGGGATATGCTGCCCATTATGACTCCTTGAGACACCAGATAACTCTGTCTGAGTATTGGGAAACTGAAAGTATTTGCAGTTTGGCATCTCTGCAGAGAATTTTTATGAAACATTGGGGTTTAGCCTTTAGCCTTGGGTGTGTTTTCAGCTGTTAGGTATGGGTGCAGCTGCCAATGCTTGACCACCTACCAAGGATGCCTGGAGTTTGCTTTTGTAAGGACCATTGTCCACGTGAGTCTTAGCTGTTTGGCATGCATTTCTCCATAGATTTACTCAGGAATCTGAAGGGCAAGGCGGGTGGTAAACCAACATGACAGTGGCTATGGTAAGTGGGCGTGGCTGCCAGGGCTTCTGAAAGGTTGAAGGTGTGGGTGGAGACTGCCAAGCACAACTCTGAGAAGACACTACAATTCTCAGCCTGGACACTGGGCTACCTGATATTACTCGCAGTTTGGCATCTATGCAGAGAATATTGGTGAAGTGTTGGAGTTCAGCTTTTGGTGTGGCTGCAGTTGTGGGGTGTGCATAAGGCTGGTAGGATATGGCAGAGTAGGTACTAAGCCGGCAGACCTTGAAGGGGTCCTTGAAGTTTTCAGTAAATGGGATGGTCGTTTCTATGAACTTTGGATGCTTGACGTGCATCTGGGACATTTGTTTGGGAATCTGTAGAGCAGAGTTGGTGAGTGAATCAACATAACTGTGACTGTGTGAGCTGTACAAGCCACGAGGGCTTCAGGAAGTATAGCAAGGGGTTGTGGGCGAGGGAGGCTGCCCACACAGAATTTGAAGGTACACTGGATTTCTCACCCTGGGAAGCCGGTACCTGAAATTATTTTCAGTTTGGCATCTCTGCAGAGAATATTTGTGAGAGGTGAAGTTGAGCTCTTGGTATTGCTGCAGTGGAAGGATGTGGGTTCAACTTCAGGGTCTTTGCCAGGGTGGTTACTTGGTGTGCTCTCCTCCCAAGGGTGCCCTGGAGGTTTCAGCTTTGATTACTCATGTTTCCGCAAGTTTTAGCTGCATGGCATGCACTTCCTCAGAGATTCAGCCGAAAATCAATAAAGCTTTACAAGTGGGTGAGTCAACACGGCAGCAGCTTTGGGAGATGGAGCCACTCTTATTTAATTTTTAAAACAAATCAGAGGAAGATGTGGCTGTTATTTTTCTTGATTTTCAACAAATGCATGATCCTACTCTAGATGATTCACTTCAATGAGGATGCATTTAATATGGTCTCTATTTTCACTCATCATTTAGCTAATACGACCCTTAGATTTATCATTATCTATTGAATTCTTAAATCTTTCTTATTTCTGGATCATGTTCCTTATCATAATTACAATTTAGGCAGATTTTCATGTCTATAAAATGTTGGACTGCCCAGCATTGTATAGACTTCTTTTTTTAAAAAAATGGTTTATTTTTTTTTCATTAGTGAGCCACATGTAGTAGGATGTTGGGAAGAGTAGGTGTAGCTGTTGGCAATGAACAAGAAACTGAATTAGAGACAGACAAGTTTTGTTTCACTCTGAGAATCTAAAGACTTCCTCCTTTTGTTTTCTTTTTTCATTTTTTGAGTGGGGCCACACGTGGTGATGCTCAAGGCCTTCTCCTGGTGATACTTGGGGGACCACATACGGTGCTAGGGAACAAGTGTGCTCTCTCTCTAACCATCTATATTTACTTATCTATTTATTTACTCATATTTTCATTGTGATGCCACCTGGCAATATTTAAGTCTTACTCCTTACTCTGCTCAGAAATCACTCCTGGCAATGCTTGAGGGACCAGATTTGGTGCTGGGGATTAACCTTTTTACCATCTCTCTAAGCTCCTATTCTTATGTATTTGTTTTTGTTTTGTAGACACCCTTGGTGATGTGCAGGGTTTGTTTCTGGCTCTTTGCTTAGGGGTCACTCCTGGAAGTGATTGAGAGAATATATGTAATGCTGGGGGTCAGCCTAGATACTATCTCTCTAACCCCTGTTTTATTTTACTTTATTTTATTTTGTATTTTTGTTTTTGGTCACACCTGGTGGTGTTCAGGACTTACTCCTATCTCTGCTCAAGGATCACTCTTGGTGGTGCTCAGTGTATGGGTTGGTGGTGAGCAAAACAAGCATATTACCTTTTCTACTACCTTTTCAGACCCCATTTTCTTAATAGAAGATGAGTTTACCCA
Organism: Sorex araneus; assembly: GCF_027595985.1. Taxonomy (NCBI): domain Eukaryota; kingdom Metazoa; phylum Chordata; class Mammalia; order Eulipotyphla; family Soricidae; genus Sorex; species Sorex araneus. Next base: position 295,485,690 of record NC_073313.1, on the reverse strand, counting down.
TTCAGACATGTGCCTGCATTATCCCAAATTCCACTATGTGAACCCTGGCAGTGAAACATATTTTCTCTCTACTACTTCTAATTTTAATCAATTGGTTTTACTTAGCACCAGGAAATTTGTTCAAGCCTCTTTCATTCCTTTCTTGTTTTGTATATTTGAAGTTGGTGAGTATTCCATGGTTCTACAAAAATCCCAGACTAAACAAGTTTTTTCCATAGTTTGCACTGAATAATATGCTAGAAATATTTTTAAAACTCAGTCTCTTCTCAAGGAATTTCTACAAATTTTGAAGACTATCATAAAAAAAAAACCTTATCCATTTGAACAGAAAATTGCAGAGGCAGTACATAATACTTCATATGAATGTACATAACAACTTTATTTATAATAGCTGGTACCTGAAAAGCACTTTAATGCCTACCTATACATTAGCAGATAAACAACATTGTATAAATATATAATGGGATATATACCATTGATTAAAAAAAAAGTACACCTACAACAAATAGATGTAGCTCTTGCACTCAACTGATATAAAATTGTAGATATCATCTTATCTACAGTGAGGGAATATACACCATATTTGCCTTTGAACCAGAAGTGGAAAGCAATGGTAAGGAGAAAAAAGGAAGTATAACCAAACGGCATGACATACCTTTTGGAAATAATGGATATTTCCATTATCCATCTATAATTCGTGACTATATATTGGTTCACTTGTGCATACATGTCAAAGCAATAAATATTATAGTTAAATTATGTGTGAGCTGGAGTGATAGCATAGCAGGTAGGGCTTTTGCTTGCACGCAGCTGACCCAGGTTAGATTCTTCTTCCCTTCTCAGAGAGCCCGGCTAGCTACAGAGAGTATTTCACCTGCACAGCAGAGCCTGGCAAGCTACATGTGGCATATTCGATATGCCAAAAATAGTAACAACAAGTCTCACAATGGAGACATTACTGGTGCCCGCTGGAGCAAATCGATGAGCAACAGGATGGCAGTGACAGTGACAGTGAAAATAGGTGTGTTATACTGTGTGTAAACTATTCATCAATAGAGTTATTAATAAATATCTTGCAAACTTCAAAAACTTTTAATTAGTACTTAGGACTCAACCTTTTTATTTCAAAGCTAAACACAATTATAAACTTTTGAATCCACGTTTTCAAAACTGTGTTTAAAAATAAATTTTGTAACAAACATGTTTTATAAATAATGGCATCTGAAGTGAAAGTTCTACTTCTTAATTAATAAAGCTAATGCTTAGATAATTGGTGTTTTCAAATTGCAAGCCAAGGTTGCATTAAGAAAATGAATAAAGATGTCTCTTTGTGGAATGGGATTAAATAATGTAGTTTGATAAATTGATTTAGATTCATTACTTATCTTGTTTCATTTTTATTAAAAATTCCTTCAGATATGTAAGACCCAAGGAATTATTAATTTAAATCTTCCATTTGAGAAAAATGAAGAACAAAGTCAAGTTTCACTTTTGCAGTCAGTTTAACAACTCATATCCTTTTGGGAGTGAGACACTTTACATAAAAAAATATTAAAACCTGTAACAATATTTCAGAAAGTTCTATTGTAATGCATCTATGATTAACAGCTGTATATTTTGTTTCTTTGTTTTTGTGCAATTTTGTAATTTTTGGTTTTTAACTATCAAAACAAACCATTAGTTGTTCTTAAGAATTTCCTTATTTTTTAAAAATGTTTCCCATGATTAGAGCAGATAAGTTCAAATTTTATTCAGCTTATCCTGTCATAGTGTCTTAACACGGTTAAGAATAGAAAAACTGTTCAGGGATAGATAGCTATGAAGAAATAATCATTAGAAGGGCCAGGTAGATTAAAAACAGCTTAAGGCACTTGTCTTGCATGCATCAGACCCCAGTTCAATTTGTGGCACTCTATATGGTACCATGAGCCCCTTCAAGATTGGCCCCTAAGCACAGAACCAGAAGTAAGCATGACCTGGTTTAACCTACCACACATCCCCTGCCCCCAAAAAATTCAATATAATTTTTGCCTCTGAAAGTGGTTCCATAGACTATGAACAGAAGTCTATCTGTGGGAAGAGAAGCTGTCATTTGGTTTGTTGTTTTTACTGTTTAACCAACCACACCATCTAAATGTATCAGTATGAAAAAGCAAGCATCTCTTTGAATCTGTGCAGTAGCTATGTGAGTTTGTATTACCGAGCAATTCTGCTCCACTGGGGACCTCTGTGGTTTTTCTTCCTGACCTCATGTTCCTCTGATGAACTCCCATTGTCCCTAAGAGGGACACAGAGGTGTAAGATATCTCAGATGCTCCACAGGATTTCCATGCTCCAGTGGTTTTGCTTGGACTTGTTTGCATGGCAGAGATTCCTGTGACCCAAGAAGTGTCATTTACACTGAGGTCTATTGAACAAAACAAGTGGCAATGCCAGCTGGACTTCAAGGCAGTGGGAAATAATTTTTGACGAGAGGATCTAGAAAAAGTATGACCATCAGCATGGTGTAATATGCTGGAACATCTGAAATTAAATTGATTTTTAATTTGTGTATCATGCAGAGGAAACTATGACACTCTATAACTTACAGATATTAACAGACCTTATTTATTGAGTGGATCCCAGATGCATTTGTGCTCATGAAGTCGGCTGTTTCTGACATTGAGATATATCTTTCTTCTTTCCTCAATTTAGTTGTTAATAATTTGTTTTATGTATAAGTCAATTTAGTCTCCCTTTTACATAGTAAATGAGTTTAGTTAATGCCAGACAAGTGTTCTAGCAAAAAAAAAAAACTACATAAACTTATTTACAATTATTGGGGACCAGAGCAATAGTACAACAGGTAGGGCATCTGCCTTGCACGTGACCAACCTGGGTTCGATCCTCAGCATCCCATATGATACCCCAAGCACCACCAGGAGTAAACCCTGAATGCAGAGCCAGGAGTGACCCTTGAGCATCACCGGATATAACCCAAAAAACAAACAAAAAATAAAGACACCTTATTTACAATTATTATTTTCTGTCCATGCTTGCCACTTATATAGCTAGTGGAATAAAAGTTAAATTATGTATTCATTTCTTTATCACCCTTCATTTTAAAAATCAATTTAATTTCTAATAAACCAAGTATCAATCTTCATTAAGCAATTCAATTATGAAATTCCTCATTTGAACCTGTATGAATATACTTTTAAATGGTGTGAGTAGCTTAATTCTTAAAATTAGAGATCAAATGTTATATAAAGGATGGAAAATCAAGTTTTTATGACTTCTATTGAAAGAACTCATATTGAACTGTGAACAATGTTCATGAAAAGATAATAAATAAGATTAATGATAGTCCATGGAAATTTTAGTATCACCATACTTTTAAATGATTTATAAGTTAATGCTAATAAGGAAAAAGGGAGTAATACTAGAATTTCATTTTCCTAAAAAAACCTGAACTTCTAATGCTTTTCTTGATTACACATATAAAAGTCCATTTCCCACTGCTCAGACACTTACTATCCAGATATTTTTACACTAAATTGAAATAATAACTATTATTGATGTGAAATGATAGGATCTGAATCAATTGCACACCTTTTAAGATCCACATGTCCTACCACAAATTTGTTCTTCCTTCCAATATTTGAGAGTCTCCCCTTTTCTATGAGCCAGTATAATTGAGAGGAATGTATCTTTTTAAATTTCTTCCAATATATTGAAAGAAAAACATTCTGAGCAAATAATACATTATTTTTTTTAGAAAAGCAGAACATATACTTAGGTTTCTAAGATCCTGAATACACAAGGTAGGACCGAAAGCCTCTGTTAATGAGCCAGTCTGACCTTGCATGTCTCTGAATGGAAACTATAGAACAAAAGACAAGGCATGTTTCCAGGGAAGACACTGCCAGCTTCATACAAAGCTGAAGTGGGGATGTGACTTTCAACTAGATTTCTTGAGAATCAGGGTACATTTTCAGTGTTACCTGAAATGTATAGCAGTAAATGAAATGTCATTATTATCCCCACTTTCAGAGGATTCACTGGAAACTCTAGAGGATTAAAGTGACATATAATTAGTGATAATCATAGTCCTTTTGCTTCACAATCTATCGCCTACTTAGTTATAAAAAGTGCCTCTAAACATATTTATAGACCACAAAAATTTAAATTTAATTTTAGTTGAAATGTTCATAGTCTTGAGAGAAACCAATGGAAGAATTTCAATATAGCATAATACATTTCCCTAAAGAAATTCCTTCCATCCATGTATCATGCCCATTATCAGTAAATAAAGTTCGGCTTCTGCAGTCAACAAGCACTGAAGCATGTGAATGAGGCCAACTTTAAATACGGCTGGAGTGCTGTATTGCAGAATGAAGTCGGTTGGAGAGCTGATGGAACAGAGGGACCATTTGGAAATACTCTAAGAACACACTTATAAAAATACCAAATCCACATTAAGGGAAACTTAAAGATACTTTGTTTTGACTGTTGGAAAGGAAACAATGGTACACACAGGGACCCAGGTGGTTAATGTACTGTTCATTATTACTATAAAGGAGAAGACCTCGGTCTCTTAGCTCCTCAGAAACCACAGTCAGTTGATTACATAGTACCCTACAGAATAGGCTATGTGTGTAAATGAGCAAACATCTCAGATATTCTCTCAAAGCTTGCCAATTCACTTGGCTTTTGCATTTCTGTGTTAGATTATTGGACAGGAGGAATCTTTACAATGCTGTTTACGCAGCTAGAGATTCTAAACTTCTCTAAAATGCGATAGAGAAAATGGCAATAATCCTAGTTCACTGACTTTACAAATAATTTATTTATTTACAGATAAATAAATAAATAAATGACTGCTCTAGCTGAAAAAAATTTCAATGAATAATGGTGATAATAACCTAAAACTTCTATAGTGTTAGTAAGTTCCTTGATATTTGAATCAACCTAATTTGAGGGAAATGGTTTCTTCTGTAAAAGCATTGATTTTGAATGACAATCAAAATCCAATGAAAATCAAAAACCAAGTTTGAGCACTTGGGTTCACATTAAAAAGTCAACAAGGATTGAGATCTACATACTTTCTTATCTAATCAGTTTACAGAAGGGAATGAACACAAGGGCTTGTAGATTCATTTCTTGGCTCATTGCAATGACTAGAGAAAGATTACACATAGTGCTATAAAACGTTGGACAAAGCTACTTAATATTTATTTTGATGTCTGTTAGCAATTGGCTGATTTGGAAGAAATGAGGCATCACTTTAGATGAATGTTTCAACAAATATTCTAATCCCAGTAAATTATTGTCACTTAGAAATAGTAAAATTTGGTGAAATTTTTATGTTATCAAGTTTTATGTCTGCCTTTTAACAAACAAATTTATAACAACTGGTAAGGTCTTCAAAGTACAATATTCTCTACTGAAATATCAGAATAATTGTGTTTATTTTTATTCTGTTTAGACTTTTGGTGACCCATGCCACCAATCATAGATATCTCTACCTATTCAACACATTGCAAAAAGGGGTTTCTTAAAATAGAACTTGCTGATAAACATTTCATTTTTGACCTGTCGTGAGCTACAAAGAGATCTATGAAAGGAAAAATCATAATAAAAAGAGAAAAATCTGAAGATTCTGGGGAACTCTGACTTTATGCTTACCATGTAGTTATGTGGTCATGTTTCTTAAAATTCCTTTCTAGTTCTCAGTACCTACAAATACACGGATATCTAGTATCTAAAATGTCTTTGTTTCAATAATCTCTCATGTGGCATATCTTTTTTCAGGGATTTTTGAGACTGGAACTATATATCTAAGATATTATGTCAACATTTTGTGTGATTGATTTCTATCATGCTATCAAGAAATGATCTCTATCATTTCTTCTGAACCTTTTTTTTCAAGTTGTTGGAAATAGTTGAAATACTATTCATATTGGATTAGAAGTCAGTATGCTTCATTCAGAATACAAAACAACTTATATTGACTTAATTTCCTCACTAATTAAGAAAAATGATAATTTATGTGCTTTGAAGAGAGAAAGAGAGAGTGAGCAACAGAGAGAGAGAAAGAAAGAGAGAGAGAGAGAGAGAGAGAGAGAGAGAGAGAGAGAGAGAGAGAGAGAGAGACTGGAGGAAAACTACAACAAACCATAAACTAAATAGATACTTTACACAAGTGTTTTGGTTAGTTTATTCTGTTTGTTTGTTTCCTTTTGGGACCACACTCAGTGTTGCCAGGCCTTAGCTTGGCTCTGCACTCAGCGCTCACTTTTGGTGGGGCTTAGAGGAACATATGGGATCCAGATAACCAAACCTGGGTTGGCAGCCTGCACGACAGGACTCTGCCTTCAGTACTATCTCTCCGAAGAGATATTACACTCATATTTTTAAAAATTATCTATAAAATGATTTTCAGTCTAAAGAAATCTACACATGATTTAGTAGAAACTTAGCCTTATGCATTTGATAGAGTATAATAGTCTCTATTCTAACTAAATTTTGAAAAGGTTCATTTGTATTAGAAACTTAGTTTTATTTTCTGCTATAAATAACAATTTGACTTGCCATTGTTTTAGTCTATAACTTTGAAAATGTGAGGTAACTTTCCATGATAATTTGCATTTGGATACTGAAAACACAATTGTCAAACAAACATATAGAAAATTTGTGTCAAATTTTCTTTACATATTTTCAAGATGGTGAGAAAAATACAAATTAAATTTCAGGAACATTCTAGGGATTCGCGTAGTAATAAGAAGAAATTAATTCTAAAAATAAGATCATTAGACTTATACCTGGCTATCATTTTTATAATATCACTTAAGAGTTAATTTCTCTATCAAATTTTGACATTGTAACAACTTATCAACTTCTTCAATTTTACAAAATGTGTCAAATAAAGTCCATCTAGGAGACAGGAAATGCATCACTTATTTTAACAAAGAATTTATAAAATATCATGCTGGCAAATATAGTTATGAGCTTTTTCACACAAAGACTAAGAGCTAATTTTACAGGATAATAGAAAGAGCCTTCAGCACTTGCAGGATTCAGGATAGAAAGCGGGAGTAGGCATCCAAGTTATTAAAATTAATTGTTTGGAGATGGTGCCGTATGAAGATATACCTCAGGTTTTCTTGGTGCTGGATACTTAAAGTGGTTCATGATGAGACTAAATGTTGGAAATACTGAAAATGTTGTAAAGAGTCTAGTCTGGTATTATCTATTATAGAAAAGGAATTATTATCAACAAAATGGTGAAATGTTATTAAGATAACTCTGGAATAAGAAGATGCAAAGACAAAGTCCATTATGGAAGCAAATGCTATTATGTATTCTGGCTTCACCATCTCCTTCCAGTGATTTAATTAGCAAGTTGTAATATCAGCAGCTCAAACAAATGTTTTGTAAATTTTCCTACTCTAGCACCCTTAAGTCAATTATAAAAGTCCTCACTTCAAGCTGAAAGACAATATAAACCACTAGAAATGTGATAGTTCTAGGTAAGGATGGTAGGGTGTATGAAATTTTATTGCCTGACCATTGTTAATCCAACCTTTATTATTGAATCTATTGGGTTGTGGGAAGTGCTATCATATGCTATCAAGAATTAAGCAATCACAATTTTTTCCAATATTAAGACACATGTTTTCTTTATCAGAAATTGTGAGGCATCAGGTATTAAAATTAATGTAATTTAAGTACTTTCAGAGTTTTTGAAAGAGATTTAAGTAGCTCATTATGCAGCCTTTCATTATATTAGAAACATTTGACTCATCATCTTGACATCACATTATACCTAAAGAACATACAGATGTACTCACTTTAATTATTCTAAGGTAATTTTTTCCAGAGTTTATTATTTTAATGATTTCCATATTGTTAGGAATAGTCTATGGAAAGTCATGACTATTTTTAGAAAAAAATTTGGTAAAAGTTATACATGTTCAAAATAAAGATTTCAGTTGTATGTGAAAAACTATATATGTACATATATAGTTTTAGAAACATTTAAAAAAACTATATATGTACATATTTGCCTATACTTGTCCTTATAAAAAGAATACTGTGTATTCTTTTGTTCTGTCACACTAAAACAGCATGGTGCTCCCAGTTCTTTGCATTATCTACATTCAAATGTATGTTGAAGCAACATTTAAGTTTCCCAGTTGTTGAGAATTTAGTTTTTCCTCATTTTCTGCACTTCTGTATGATGGCTGATGGTAGTAATGATGATAGAAAGTTAACAAGGCTTCACAGAACTATATTTGTGCTTTATTTTATAGATAATGTGCATAACAATATGTGTGGGTAAAATGATCAAGTTCCATAGTAACTGTCATTATTTTAATATAAATTTCTAAGCCAGTCCATGGTGACCTGAAACAGCCCGAAAGAGACCCAGCCAACGCCTCTATGCGTTACCTGCTTCTCTTGCTGAAGTTTTCTCTAACCACTCTTTATCTTTCTCGCACCCAGATTCCACACCACGTGAAGCCCTTGCCCTATTACAGCTACGACCCGCCGGTGATGGGGTACTGCCAGGCTCACCAGCCGCTGCATGTCAACAAGGGCTACGAAGCAGTGTCCCCAGAACAGGACGAGCCCGCCAGCCTGGAGCTGGGCCACGACCACAGCTTCATCGCCACCATAGCCAGGTCGGCAGCACCAGCCATCTACCTGGAGAGAATAACTAACTAGCGCCGGGGCCAGCGCCTCGCTGGGGAACCTGACATGGGGAGGGAGGAGGGGTGACACCACCTCGCAAGCCAGCCAGCTCATTGGTTCTGTGCAAACGTTTGTGATGCAGAAGAAATGCAAAGCCAAGCCAACCCCAGAGGACCAGGGATGCACCTGCTGAGTAACCAGGAGAACGATGGAACATTCTTGGCATTCAGACATTCGTCGAACAAAACTGCTCCTGGATGTAAATAGTCCAAGTGTCAAGTTCTTATAAAAATAGATTTCACCCTAGCTACGTATAGGTTTGTTTGTATATTTGCTTTTTCTACACTGCATGGTTCCTGGGCTGGAGAACCACGGGGAAGGGTGGGGGAGGGGGGAGTGGGGCTGGGGGGCAATTGGGGGAAATAATAGTTTTCCTTGTTAGGTGTGAATAACTTTCACAGATTTAATTCAATTGCTTTATTTCACCATTCCTTTTTACAAAGTTTGTTCTTGTTTAGTTTGTTTTATTAAAATTTTCCTGGTCAAGTGCTTCTGTTTTCCTATATTGATGTGAGCACTAAAGCTTACATTTTGGACTAGAGACTTTTTTTTTAATTGCTTTACCACAGACCGCAAAGAAACAAATTTGACAAGTTTGACAAAACTACTGGAATGAAAATCCAATATAATCTGGAAAAAAAAAATGACCCTTCAAGAGACACCATGTACAAATTGTGAAGTGTTTTAATCTTTTCTGATTGATAGTCATCACTGTAAGCTTTCACTGTGTCTGTGTAAGGACAAACGGCAAATGGGGAACCTATGAGAATCTTCAGATGACAAACAGCATAAATATGCTTAAGCGAACTGAATAAAGGTATATGAAGAACAATGGCCATGTGAGCAATGAATGAAACTGCCAAACCATATATATTTCTAAACATGTGTAGCCTTGCCTTTTAAAATAATTATCAATTAGCTTTTGTGTAGTTTTTTAATCAATAAAAGAGACAATATTGAAAAAATAAATACATTATTTTGTGGTTGGTACACCACAGCTCACCTAATGTTGAGTGATTTTTTTCTATATTGTGAAATTATTCTATTACCTATCAGTATCTTATTGATTCTATAATAATACATTGGTCTCCATCAAATGTTTTCTATGTGTCCAGCTCTCAGATAGAAAGGTACTACAACAGGTGAAAAGGAAGTATGAACCCTATTTTAATGTAATAACTCAATCAGTTATTTTTGGATAACTATACTATAACTCAAATTAAATTGACAGTGTTGAAAAAGAAGTATTTATGGAATATTAGAAGTTGTAAAATCTGGAAGAAAAGGAGTATTAATATTAATTGTTGTCTGAAATAATTGATCAGCTTTCTTCTGTGTGTTAGAGCAAAGTTTTAGTTTAAGTTAAATTTTTATAACTTTATTTATTTCATGTATGATGCTATATTTCAATAATTTTCTGATTAACTGTGGACATTATCCTGAATTTAGTTACAGGTCTGATTTATCTTGTTTATTTTTAAGAACAAAAAGAAATTATAACTCCTATGCCAACCTTTATTAATTAAGTTTTTGCATCCTTAAAGATGTGTATGTAAAGTGGTACAAGTGGGCTTTATGAAGATTTATATTGACAAATGAGATTCATTTGATCCTATACTTGACTAAAATAACATAAAGAGATATAAAGAGGCTCATAAAATTTCCATATCAAACTAGTGAATAGTCCTGAGCTTGTACTTCTGTTTCCTCAATCATTTTCTTTTACCACATTTAAAACCAGAAACAAAGTCAAATTTTCTCTTAATTTACAGAAAGAAGTCTTCATAGGAAATTCTATCATAGTATTCTCATAAAATTTATTTTTTTCACACTGGAAGACAGTCTATTGCTACTATATTCTGATAATGTTCCTGTTAACTTTTATAATCTAGATTATCTTTAGTAATCATTCCAGTAGAATGGATTGACCATTATATATGATTTAAAGATACTTTTTTAATGTTGTGACATACTTTTAATAACTAGGATGTTAAAGTTATATATTTTTACATTATTTATAAAGTTATTATGCAGAATATTTTAGTTTACATAATTAACAAAGATTCACTTAAATTAATTAATTTAAGCGAATTAATACAAAATTCTACACCTTATTTGTAAATTCAATAATAACTATGTACTCTATCTACAACCCCATTTCAGACTGTGGTAGTTTCTGAGAGCTCATATTTGAAAAATCTTTATAAAAACTGGCTTAAGTCACTGGACATTCTTTTAATTTATTTCTTATAAGCAAAAGCCTCACAAATTAATAGCATTCTTCATGTATTTAAAACTTCCATACATGACCAACATCTATCTCAACTCTAATGTGAAAAAAATCGAAATTATTGTCATTTCAAATATGAACATTTTCAACAAATGTGGAGTAAATGTATGTTTTACATATGCCAGAACAAGTTTTGGAAATATATTGATCTTTAAGCAAGAACAAAAAAGAGTAAAACAAAGTCAGAAACAATTAGGCTTACATAATGGGAAAAGTATGTAATTGGAGAATCCAGGTTTATTATGAGAACAACCATTGAGAAAATAGCATCATTAAAAATAATTTTAATGAAGATAGTTATATTTCAACAAAGCAGTTCCGAACTATATACTGGGTTGTTCACTCTTTAAAAGTCAATCATGTCTATGTTGAAAACGAGGCATAATCAAAGAGCATGCAAGGTTTCTGCTACTTATCAATCAGACCACATTATTGTCTGGTCCCTCAGTGATAGCAAATGGACTTCTTTCTCATCACCATTTCTACTGCATTCAAAGCTTTGCTGTGCAAAGTGATTGTCCTAGATTCTCCTTTCTCCCTCAACATAAAATTGCTTATAATTTTGGACTTAACCATATTAGACTGTAGTATTAACTCAGTCAAATGAAATAAATTTATTCTTTTAATATTCAGATAAATCAAAATTCTACATGAAGTTTGTATTTTTGCATACTCTGAGTCTACTTATATAAAAAGTTTTTTTTTAAAAAATCCACTGTTTTCTGTAAGTCAAGAATTATTTTCATTTCATTCCTTTTTCATGTTGGAATATTAGAGTCCATTCTAAGAAATAAACTGCATTATTCTGAGACATTCCTAATTAGCAAATTGATTTTATGCTGCAATTTTTATTGAACCTTGAAAGAATATGTAGGCCAAGGTATATCAGTGCATTTATAGGACAAGGACATTAAAACCATTCCAAGGAGGAATTGTGAACATGGCACAGATTAGCAGTTTATTAATCAAATATTTTAATTACTTTGTTAATATTCTTAGTATTGCTGAGTTTTCATTTACCTATTATCTCAAGAGATGAGGACATATCTAAAATCAGAAGCATGCTTAATACGTGTATAATTGTAATTGTGATTTAAAGTTTGCTCTATTGCAATTTACCCACAATATTTCATATAGAAACCTTGTGAGTTTCTATATAGAAACCTTCTATATAGAATTTCATTTAGAAACCTTAGGAGTATGGATTTAAAAAAAAATATCAGTTTACAAGATGCCAAATTCCAAGTACTCTAAAATCAAATCTAGACTGAGTATAATTTTGAATTTGATTTTCTCGTTTGTTAAATGGTGAAGGGAAATGCCTGCAGATAAATGCTCCAGGCATCTGTATTTCTTCTCATGCCACATTTGGGGGGCTTAGGAGCCACACCCAGGAGCATTCAGGGCTTAACTTTAGCTCTGTGCTCAGGGACCACTCTTGGTAGATCTTGGAGGTTGTCATATTGGTGCCAGGGATCAAACACAGGTAGGCTCTGTGCAAAATCTCCCATGTGATATTTTTTGGGGTATGGGCTGTGTGTTGAAAGGAGGGAGGGATGAGTTTCCAAGTGGTGTTCTGGAGGTCTAGAGCCTCCTAGCCAATGAGGCTGCCAGTTGAAGGCAAGGTCTTAGAATATGCCGCTGCTCATATTTGACAATGCTGGACAGTTTTGGCAATGCTGGAGATTTTGCAATCCTGACAGTGTCCCGGGGCCTAGGGAGTACGAGTGCTGGGAACCACACATGGCAGTGGTGCACACATCCTAAGTGCTGTAATAGCTTCTGTATCCTGTGCCACCCTTTCATCATCACACACATATGATCTAAGAGTAGACCCAGTCACTGCCCTAGGAAGAAACAAATATATTTTCTAACCTGAAATCTTTGCATGTTAAGAGTAACTGTGAGCACCTGTGAGTACCTGTGTCTCAAACTTGGAATTTGTTGGAACAGCTTAACATTACTAAATTATGTATCATGGACCTCAAAATAATAGATATATCAAAAATTTGAATGTCACTGGTCACGTCCCAATTTTATTCATAAAACCGCACTGGAATTTAGAATATCTACTTACAAGAGAATATCTATAAAAATAAAAGCCAGAATTTTTAATGTTTTGCAATGCATGACATCTGTTACTAGTTAATAAGAATTTAAAGTCGGTCCATTCGCTGGGTGAAGCTGTTAAAACATCACAGATAATCAAATAGTGAAAAGAAGAAAAGAGAAACAGATTTACTCTAAGAGGTCCGTGAAAGCTACGCAATGTATTTAACTGATTGATTTTTATAGTGGCCATTCCCAGTAATGGTTAGTCTAGAGGTGTGGGCCTAAGTTTGCATGTTCTGACCTTGAAATGCAATGCTTGACCTGGTGGAATTAGTAGGGTCCATGTAGTGCCAGAGAAATCAAATTCAGTGCCTTGCATATGCTCCAACACTTTAAACTAGAGTTTCAGCCTAGCTAATGACTTTTAATTATTTTTTTGTGTGTGGGGGGTGTATATAACCAGTGTGCTCAGAGTTTACTCATAGCTATGTGCTCAGAGGACCCTACGAAGTCCCTAGAATTGAACCTGGGCCAGATACCTGGAAAAGACAAGTGACCTATCTGCTATTGGACTGATAATGCTCTGTTGGCACAATGGAAATTAAAGTTTATGTGTTCATAAATAGGTAGTATGTAGAATTTGCCCTTTGGAAAGGCTCCTTGGCTTCAAAATTAGGAAGGGGATAACATGGCTAGATCGACAAGGTAAATTATTGCCATAAGAGTATTGAATTTCTTAGCTAAAGAGACAGTAATATCACTGTCTTCCTCTTGCTCATACTACAAAGAACATTATATTTCAATGTTAATCAGATTTTTAGTACCAAACATAGTTTTCTACACTTGAAGTGACTCTTCTTGCTCATCTACCCAGGGTTCTACTCCTCTAGGCCTTCCATTGTAGATCCTGGTCATCAGGTACTTTATTTATTATCTTGCTAGAGAATGCATGCAATCTCTGGAAACCACGTAGGCAACTTCCTATCAATGATCATTGATGTGCACTACTCCAGAAGTAGAATCCAGTTTACATAGAGTGATAGTTCTAATCAGTACAGATAAGAGGGGCTACTTTTACTCTGATATGCAGAATTATGGCTCACAGGTTTTCAAAGGTTAGAATGAATGAAAATGACCTCAAAGAGATTTAAAAATAGATTGGTGAGGCCAGAAACACAGTTGAGCAGGTAGGATGTTTGCCTTGCACTTGGCTAACAGGACTAGATGCCCAGCACGCAGTATTGTATTGTGAACCAGCCAGCAGTGATCCCTGAGCTCAGAGGCAGGAATAAGCCCCGAACACTCTCAAACAAACAACAATAGCAACAAAATGGATTGGTGGTCTGGGGAAATAGGACATGAGCTACTGTGCTTTCCTCCTTTCCTCGTAGGCAGCTGATCCTGGTTTGATCCCTTGCACCAAATACGGTTCCAACAAGAGCTCAAGGAGTGATCCTTGTGCTTAAAGTCCAGGAAAAGCCTGAAAACAGCCAGGTGTGGCCCAAGCCACAGCCCCACTAAATATATTGGCAATTGCCCAATGGAGGACTAGAGTGAGCGCTTCCCATGCAAGCGTCCCAGATTCTATTGCTAGTACGTCATCCCCCCACTGAACAACTTGAAGTGTCCCACCCAAACAAAAAAATAATCAGTGGGCTCCAAACGAAACATCTCTTATGCAGTAGATTTGTAGTGGCATCTAAAACACTATTTCTACAATTTCCATTAGTGAGAGGGATGCTAGTGTATGAAACAGAGCTTCATTTTGATAACCATTAGTTAAAGCGTATTTATATACCTGAAGTTGATGACTTCACACGAGTATTAAAAATGTGTATTTCATATTTACTTAAGATTCATCACAAAATGAAAAATTAAATTAAGAATTGATTCAAAGAAGTAGAAACAATCATACAATCTGAAAGCACCATGCCTTCATAGAAAAAATACCTTTTCAAGAGGTGTCATGTACAAGAAAGACATTATAATTACCACAATAAGATTCAAGTAAAAAGAAAAATTTAATGCAATACATTTTTGATGCCAAAGTTGAAAATGTATTTATGCAAATGAGAATAGACTGTATACTATATTGTATTAAATGACTTGAATTTATTTACATATGTTAAAATCATATAGCAATCAATCATCACAAACTGACTTTTATTGATTTATTTTCTTATAATTCCATTTGCCATTCCTTTAAGTTTTGTTGGAGCAAGTAATATGAAATGGATTTACTATATGCCTTCTACGAGGGCAGGCTGGAGAGTGAGAAGGGACATTGGTGAAGAGAAGAAGACCCTGTGGTGGGGTTGGTGTTGGGGCATTTGTATGCCTGAAACAACTCTATTATGAACAACTTTGTAAATCAGAGTCTTAATGAAAACAATTTAAGTAATAATAAAACAAAACGTAATTTATCATGTAACACCAACAGAAGATGCTCTCTGTGAAAACAGAGGTAAGAAATAACCATTAGCAATAAGCACCACAGTAAAACAGATTTCTATGTTAACAGTTAATTAGAAAGATGATGCATACACCATGATCTTTTGTAAATTACAAGGTGTACTTTTGGAGGAGCTCCTGCCTGGTCCTCCAGGGGTCCAGAGACCACTTCCTGTGAGACTGGTGAAACAGGCCAGTGGTTTTAGTGCTAAGGACCGAAGATGTGATACTGCTCTGCTTTATTCTGTACTGGAAACTTCCAGGGAGATATGGCTTGGAAAGCCATGTGGTACTGGGCATCAAATCTGGAGGTATGTCTCCTAACCCCTTTAGTATCTCCCTGACCCTAACAAGGCATCCTAGCAATTGTAGAAACTGTAGAAATATACAAATATACAAACAAAGAAGCTCATTTAATTTTGAATAACACTGGGTTTTCTCAATGTGTTCAAACACAGTACTCTCCCTTAACTTAATAGCTATAAAAAATACTGTAGATCTAATGTTGTGTGTAACTCAATTGGAGAACATTGATTTAAAGAATGTTCTTCCTTTGCTGTCAAGAAAAGCATGCATCTTTGTAAAGAGCTCGCTCCATATTTACAAATGACATAACATATTCTTACTTCTGAGATGCATGGAGGCTTTTTCTTTATTCAAGGATTCAATATACTTAATTCTACCTATAATAATAAAACAAATGTCAAATTCATCTGTATTACATGAGAGCAAATAATTAAAATGATAACTGTGAATCATGAAGGGAAAATTGAATCTCCTTATATGACATTCCTGTTCCTTTGGAGGAGATTAGGGCCATTGTTTGTACACGGTAAGGCATTGAAAACTCTGAATAAATCAGAGAATACACAGAAATGTAGACAGCCTTTATTATCTAAATTGACAAATTCTTGATCAGCCACTGTCACTCATTGTCACTCATTCCTGTGTGTTTCTCAAAGGAGAGTTTCTCCTCCTTTGGGGAATAAAAATTTTAGTAAGAAGGGAAAGATGATAAGAACAGACATGGAGAGTGATTCATACTAAATCATTTCCAAACAAGATTCCTGCAATTGCTTAGTACCATAGATTTTAGATGGTGTGCATGTATAATTTTTCATAAATACATAGAATTAAAATGCAAAATATTATTTCAGGCATAATATTAGATTTTCTGTAAGTTAAAAAAGCTACCTATACATATAAGGTAGTTTGATGTACACATATAAGGTGTACCTATAAGGTATACATGATGAATATTCCCTGGGATCGAAAAATACTAATATTAACAAAATCATTGACTCTAACTATGCCTCTCTGGATACATTCATTTGATTTTAAGTAGTAGGTAAATTTGATGAAGGATGGTTTAAGTGAGGTTTAATGAGGCAGTACATTGGTCTTTTTTTTTTCCAGACTTCCATAACTAAATATCAAGGGTTTAAGCAAGATAAATTTATTTTCTCACAGTTCTATAGACTTAAAAGCTCAAAAGCAAAGTGCTAGCAAAGTTAGGTTGCTGGAGCATTCCTTCTCTTGCCTATAAATAGCCGTCTGCTAAGTGTACCCTCATACAGTAGAGAGAGAGAGACAGAGACAGAGACAGACAGAGAGAGACAGAGAGAGACACACACAGAGAGAGAATTTAAATCTTTTAGGTCTTTCTGTAAAGAGAGTAGGAGTGATAATACTGTGGGTAGGGCAGCTACCTAGCATGAAGCCAACCTAGGTTCAATTCCCAGGACCACATAGTCCCCTGAGCCTGCCTGGAGTCATCTCTGAGTTACGAGTCAAGAGTAATCCCAGAGAATTGTCAAGTGTGGCCCCCAAACAATAATGATCATCATAAAAGATACTCATCCTATTAAATCAGGTTACTAACTTTGTCCTTGGTGGATTACACCCAGAAGTGCTAAGATTAACTTGCTGGATCTGAGCTCAGGGGTCCTCCTCACAATGTTAGTGGGTATTTATGGGGTACTGGAAATCCAACTAGGGTTGATCAAATAAAAGGAAAGCACCCTAATATCTGTATAGTCTTCACAGCTGCCACTTATTTAAAAAGTTCATTTAGGGAACAGGAGAAACAGTGCAGTGGGTAGGGTGCTTGCCTTGTGCTCAGACAACCAGCCCCCATCCCCATCATGCAATATTGTTCCTTAGGCCCTGCCAGGAGTGATCCATGAGCACAGAGCCAGGAGTAAAACCTAACACTTCCAAGTTTGGTCCCCAAACCAAGCTTTTAGTAATTTCTTTCTTTCATTAATATTACAATTAAAATTATATCTTTAAAGACTCTGTTTCCAGAAACATTGGAGATTAGGGATTCCTCAAATAAATTTGTCAAGAAAACCTAAATCCAGAGTCAGCAGCAAACCAAAGAGCAACTATAAAAATATAACAACCTTTAATATATAAACTAGTATGGTCCAGCTAACTTTAAGGAGAACAGAAAAGGAGATAATGTGAAGAGACACTTTATTCTAGCAAAAGAATGCTTGAAAGAGAGAGAATAAAAAAATTAGTTGGTGCTGAATGGATCTAAACGATAGACATATTTTTAAAGAGAGATTGCATGTTTGATTGTATTTTACTCATACAAAATACTAAAACTTCTCAGTAATACCACCAAGAAGGTTCAATAACCTTTATACAGCACTTGAACATTTCATAAATAATCTGTAATTTAGAGAAAAAAGTGACAAAGATTCCCCAGACTAGTTTTTACTTTAATCCCACAGTGTTTGTTGTACAAAAGCATCCCGTGGGGGCTCAAAGGCCCAGAGGATCCTCTTTTAATCTTGTTCCAGTTGTCCCTGAGCACTGCTAAGAATGATCCCTGAGCATCATGCCAGATGTTTCCTCTCAGTGCCAAGTAAAGGCCAAAATTTTTTCAAATTTTTTTTCAAAAAGTCAAATAAGGTCATGTAAGATCAATGAGAAGTTGAATATTGTATATTAAAAGTTTTCGGACCAGAGAGACATATAAGGGTTGCATGACACCCGCCTCATTCAATTCAGGCACTGTATATGTCACCAAACACTCTCAGGAATAATCCCTGAGCTCAGAGACAGAAGTAAACATTTTAATCCTTTGGATTTGGCCCAAACCACAGCCACTTCAAACATATCTATGTATAAATGATTATGGGCTGGAGCATAGCACAGCGTTTGGGCTTTTGCTTTTCACATGGCCAACTCGTGTTCGATTCCTCCGCCCCTCTTGGAGAGCCTGGCAAGCTACTGAGAGTATGGAGCCTGCACGGCAGAGCCTGGCAAGCTACCCGTGCATATTGGATATACCAAAAACAGTAACACTAAGTCTCTCAATGAGAGACATTACTGGTGCCCGCTAGAACAAATCTATGAGCAACGGGATGACAGTGACATAGATGATTATACACATAGATGATTATATAATATATTAATTTCTGTAGGAAAGATGCTTTATCAGTTCTATTTATCAATGTTATTTGATTTTAGAATATTCTTTTTTAAAATGGCATATATTGACCAGTGGGAGAGTGAGTTTCTCAGAGTAACACGTTTTGCAGCACACTGTATACTTAATGAAAGTCTAATCTAGTTAGAGGATTCACCGATAGAAGAGAAATAGGAGTTATTACTTCTATTTTTTGTGGTTTAAAGTTCTAATGCCTGCAAATGTAACATCTGGGGTTTATTACACATTAAAACATAAACATTAATTTTTTTCATAAAATTTATATAAAGCTTTTTTATTAGCATTTACTAAACAAAAACAGATAGCACACCAATTTCTACATAAAACAGATATCTCCATTCTCAATGTTTTATCATGATTTTGAAAAAGATGGAATGCTGAGTTTAATCATACTTTTAAATCCACATACATTGAAAATTATAATTACAAAATAAATTGATTGTAGAATAAAGAATTTCAGAGACAGGTGTTGATGTTTTCAATGATTAAGGTTATTAAAGTATGAAAAATAAGAATTCCTTGTTATATTTTCATATACAAACTTGTGAATATAGCATAGGGTGATGACTTCTGAACTATTTCATTCATTGAATTTTATTTAATAGGCATTACTATGTATCATCTATTTATGTTATCCCACTAAATATTAAAAACCCCTATAATTATAGGTATGCAATGAACTATTATATTTTTACTTCTTATTGCAATGTATTTTTTCATTCTATAGTTTATATTTAGTTCTTTTAAAAATGCATTTATTTTTTCTGTTAAAATAATTTTAGCACTATTCAGATTATTTTATTTTGGATAAACTTTAGTAGTTCTTTGTGTTTTTGCTTTTTGAGATAAGAACATTTCATCCAAGTTTACTGATTTATTTATAGTAGTTCCTTACAATCCGTTTAATGGTATTGTTAGAGTTTTATAGATTTTATTGACATTTACAAAACTTTTTGGCTTCAATGACTTTCTCTATTGGTTTTCTGTTTTCAGTTTTGTTGATTTCTATTTGTAAGCACTCTCTTCCATTTTTCTGCTTAAATGAGACCTTTGTGTTGTTCCTTTTCTAGATAATTAAAGTAGGCAAAGATAATCAATATGATAGCATTTCTTTTAAAATATAGGCTTTTCATGCTACTAATTTCTTTTGAAAATTTTTGTTCAAATATTTCAAAGAAGTTGCAAGAAACTAAAACTGTGGACCAATGTCTATCATGGACATAAACGCAAAAAATCCCCACAAAATACTATCAGATTAAATCCATCCAAAATATGTAAAACATATATTGTCTAACACTCCAAGTAGAATTTAGACCAGGAAAATTGATTTCATATTTGAAAATCAATGCAAATCACTATAACAAAAATGAATGATAAAATCCACAGATAGCTTTAGTAATTTCAAAAAAAAGTAAACACTTTTAAAAACTCTTAAAATAGTTACAATTTTTTATTGCTTTCAGGTCACACATGCAGAGCTCAGGTAACTCTTTGATTCCAGGGATCAGACAATTGCCTCATGCGTACAAAGCAGTTCTCTAAGCCTTTAAGAAATCTTCCTGGTCTACTAAGGTAATTTCTTAGCCCGGTCAATGGTATCCACCAAAATTTTATAGCAAACAGTTTACTTAACGGAAAATTAGTGAAGCAATTTCCTCCTGAAGATCAGCAAACAGTCCAGAATGCTCATTTCCTTAACCCTTAATTAATTAATTAAAATTAATTAATTTCTTAATTCTTAATTCTTAAATAGTTCTTAATATTAATAAACTAAGTTTTGTCCAAATGAGCACAAGGAGGACAATGTAGGGGTCAAAGTAAAATAAATGAATTAAACTGTAAATATAAAAAATATACTTCAAAATATTCTTTACATTTTCTAGAAAAACTTTTATATATTTTATTCCTGGGGGGAAAAGTGCACTACTTAGTTTCAAGTGTTCAGAAAATATTTTGTTCTTGTGTTATTTTCCTGATTTTTTCTTGTTATATTATGGTTAGAGAATGATAATTATGCTTTGGACTCAAATGAAAACTAAAATGGGGACTGGAGGGATAGCACAGTGGGTAGGGCATTTGCCTTGCATGAGGTCAACCCGGGTTTGATTCCCAGCATCCTGTATGGTCCCCGGAACACCACCAGGAGTGATTCCTGAGTGCATAAGCCAAGAGTAACCCCTGTGAATCATCAGGTGTGACCCAAAAAGTTAAAAAAAAGACCCAACACCAAGCAATCTGGAATATTTGGGGTTGCAAATTTTTGGTAGCAAATTTAATCCCCACTTCAAAAAGACTGCTTTTTAAAGCAATATCCCTTGGTATTGATTATTATAAAATGCAGCAATAATCATATAAAATAAATTGGAATATAAATATCAGAAATAGATAGAAAGAGAGGGGAAAAGATGAAAGAAAGAAGGAGAGTTGGGAAAGGCAAGGGTGAGAGAGAGAGAGCAAGAGAGAAAGAACATGGGAATCTCTTACCATTTATGTTTGTGCCACCTGAGAACGTGGAGATTTAGAAAGCCAAAGCAATAAGACTATGCAATTAGAAATAAACAGGAATTGAGAAAATGGAGCTAGTTAAGACAGCATTCATGTTTCTGGGTGGAGAAGCTGAGAACTCTCCCACAGGAGTGATAACTTGGATTGTGATAGAAAAAGAGACAGTTTCTTGGCTCTATTGACTGTTCAGAACTTGAGGACCTTCAGATGGTAGGACTTGGAGAATAGAAAATAAGTCAATCTGAAATTACTTACATCTGCATAAGTTAGATTTTGATATTAAATCACTTGGAATTGAAGAGTATAATCATACATTGTGTGAAAATTGAGAAGGGAAGGGCACTCATACCAGAAAACTCCATAACAACAAAAGTGCATAAAGGAATTATAAAGATTAAGAGAGAGAAAGAAAGAGAGAGAGAGAGAGAGAGAGAGAGAGGATATTCAGGATATTAATGGAATTACAGAGTGCACTAAAGCCAAGGGGAAAAGTTTTTCTCCTGTTTTAAAAAATAACAAATTGGTCTATAATAGCAAGTAGTATAAACTTGTTGGTACTAGAAATATTAACACATATATTTTAAATACATATTACATGTGTATGTATAATAGTATATATGTAATATATAATAATATATATCTGATATATAACAGTGGAAAGGGTTTCATTAGGACTTTGAGCTAGATGAAATTATGATCCTTCCTACTCTACTAAGCTGTGTTTCCAAATAATTTCCCATGGTATGTGAATATACCTACCCAGATATCTAATTAAGAAACATAGATATGGTATAAGTATGGATATAGGCATAGATACAAATCTTCTAAGAGCTCCAAATTCTCTGCTGTTTTTAGTACTTGAGAGGAAAAATTCATTCAAGAATTCATTTATCAGTTTTGATTTTTACCAGTTTTTAAGTTGATAAGCAGGTGTGGTAGGTTGGATTGAAATAATAAAATACACTTTCTTTGTCAAACTTTCCAATATCTAAGTTAAACATTAAATGGCTTGAGAACTACCATGTTACTCACTTCAACTTGCTTAAAAACCACTTTCAACTTTCAACTTATCAAAATACAGGAATAGGAAGATCGAGAAATCTCACCAATTTTACCTTATGATTTTAATTACTTATTTGCATAAGTTATAAGGCTAGCCTAAGGAAAGACAACAGATTCTAGCTAAGAAAGATAAAATTTCTTTCTTATTTTTCATCATAATTCATATTCTATGTCTTTGTCTTAAAATGCTGAGGATACTAAGTAGGTCTAATTCTGTATATATAAAATATATCTAAACCTAACTAGAACTGGTTAAAAATAGGCAGATAAAACATGACTCCATTTTAATATATTTTTAATTCAATTTTTTTAAAATTTGGTTTGGGGTTATACCTCACGGTGCTCAGGGCTGACTCCTAGCTCTGTGCTCAGGGCTTGCTCCTGCCAGTGCTTGGAAACTCATATGAGATGCAGGTGATGGAACTTGGATTGTCCTTCTGTAAGGCAAATGCTGTAGCAATCGTACTCCTGTTCTAGTCTTTAGGGCATTTGCCTTGCACGCTGCTGACCCAGGTTTGATTCCTCTGTCCCTCTTGGAGAGCCCCCCAAGCTACCGAGAGTATCCCGCCCGCATGGCAGAGCCTGGCAAGCTCTCCATGGTGTATTCGATATGCCAAAAACAATAACAAATCTCAAAATGTAGACGTTACTGGTGCCCGCTCGAGCCAAATGATGGACAACAGGACGACAGAGCTATAGTGCTTTCATTATAACTCCATTCTGCATTTTACTATTGAATGATTTATTACAACTCTCCTTCCCCTTCCTGTCCCACATCTTACTTAGATAAGTAAGCTGCCGCTTCTTCACATAAAACACTCAGCATGGAAAGTACCACCCCTGTGAATGCCAGTCTGTGTCTTGGAAGCCACAGTCAGTTCTACCTTGTAACTACCATGAACCTCAAGCCAGTCTCTTTTTTCTTGCTCAAGACCACTTTCAATCACTTTGTATGCCCTGTTATTTCCAGAAATCCACATTATCTGAGTACTAAGCCTTTTTAATAGCCTCTATTCATGTGAGTATCATCTGTTTCAATACTCAAACCAAAGTTAATAAAACAAATATTGCAACTCATTATTTGGCGGGTAATTATTATAATTTTGCTTTGGGTCCACACCCAGGTGCTCTCAGAGATTATTAGAGGCTCTGTGTTCAGGCTCACTCCTGGCAGTACTCAGCAGGCATGTGGTGCTGGGAAATTTTATGGACTGTAGTATGTGTGACACACAGGTCAGTTGTGTGCAACCTAAGGACCTAACCCACTGTAGTATTGTTTCGACCTTTCTTAATGTGTGTGTAATTGTGTGTGTGTGTGGTTATGTTGTTGGGGCTCAAATCCAGGACCTCTCTCTTACATGCAAGTCAGGTCCTTTGTCTACTTTCAGCACATATCTCTCATCCTGAGTGATCCCCCACCATCATTGACTTAGGGGTCCCTTCTCTATCCCAGCTGCCTTTTCCCCCAGCACATGAGGCAGGTTTCCAACCTTGGAGCAACCCTTTTAGGTCTTGTCTCTGCTCTCTGTGGGTAACACATATTTCTTTTAATAAAACTCATTAGAGTGCCAGCGTTTTGTTTTTTTTTTTTAGGAAATTGCATAGTCAATACTTCTTTCTTTTCAGATAAATGGCTCTCATCCCTCTTCCTTCATTATTTCTCAGTTGTAAACTTATAGGCTTGAAGTTAATATATTCAACTCTTCTGTTTAGTGGTAGATGAAAAAAATTATTAAATTATATAATTTACCCTGGAGTCTTCTCTGAAAATGTTAAGGCCTTATTAACTATCCAAACAAAATTTCTACATTTTATATATAAATTTATAGAATGCTGACTAGGTGATTCATGAATAAAACCATTTTGGAAATTATCTATGTCTTTATATATACTCTGGATTACTTCTCATTTCTCTTGCTCATAAATTTCCAGAAGACTACAGTTTTAAGTACTCCTGATCAAATGCACACAAACAGAAAACTAGATTTGAACCAAGCGAGTTAAAAAGTATTAAATAGAGTGTATAATACAAATTTGTTATTTATGGCTAGAGATAGTTAAGAACATCTGGATTTCCCATTTTTTCCCCTCATCTAATATAGTCAGTAGAAAGATACTGACTTAACTTTTCATTAAGAAAAAAATTTCAAATAAATCTACCCTCCTCAGCAATGCTGAGATTGCATGTGTTGTGTTACTGTTGCAAAGCTTGGTTTACTATCACGCATTTCAAATTAACTATCAATAACAACTACTTTATCAATTAAATACAAGGTGATTGCTACATCTTCAATCAGCCTTTATTCAGTCGCATAGCATCAAAGAAATGAATCTCACTTTTATGTGTTTATTTTGTAATAATCTTAGAAGCTTTAAAAAATAAGAATCCTTTGTTAAAAAGATGTCTCATCAGGAAATAAAAAAGGATTCTTATTTTTAAAAAGCATTTAAGAGTAATAAACATAAAGAAACTTTTCCTGTTCTTCCCATCCCTCTGCCAGTTACTATTTTTCTCAAATTTCCAGTTCTTTTAAGCTCTTTGCCTTTTCAAATCTAATTTTTATGTTAATGTTTCAAAGAACACTTTGCCTTTTTGAATCTACCTTCTTAATATGAGTACATCAAAAGGAGAAGGACACAAGTACCCTTGCCATGGCACTAGAAATTATCCCCAGAGTAATCAGACTTGTTTAATAATGTATTCTCAAAAGTAAGATAAATTACTTTGCCTGGAGTATGTCTTTAATTTGTATATGTCTATTCTCAAGATCTTATTACTTATTTCAAAGAGCTAGGTAAATTGTCTCCATGTATGCTAATGAACTAGCTATTTGAAATGATTATTTCTTTACAATCAGTGCTATTAGATCCCTCAGGATTTGAACTACTCTTACTGGCTGAGAGGCTTTATCCTACTCTCTGTGTAGAAATTTGGGAATTATTGAAGAGCTGCTGATGATTGAAGTGATTTCCTTTTATAAGCATATTTTTGAGACATTTAGTCAACCTGTTGTAACCCTTCAGTTTCAATTTCTTTAACAGAGAAAACACAATAATATAAGAACAATCCAAATATTTTTAATGTGTTTTCTTTAAGGTGTGAATAAACAAATAATAAAACATAACATCCTCTTAATTTTGTTTATTTTTTAGTTGGGGACTACATCCAGCAGTGTTCAGGGATTACAGGAATAATCCCTGTAATCTGCACCCAGGGGTCACTTAGGGTAGATAGGCTTGGAGGACAAAATAAGGTACCAGGGATCAAACCCTGAGTAAGCCTCATGTATC
The DNA here is from genome assembly GCF_027595985.1 of Sorex araneus. Classification (NCBI taxonomy): domain Eukaryota; kingdom Metazoa; phylum Chordata; class Mammalia; order Eulipotyphla; family Soricidae; genus Sorex; species Sorex araneus. The sequence goes on along the minus strand of NC_073313.1, from coordinate 295,459,840 downwards.
GTAAGCCTGCTGCTCACTGTGTGAGCACCTGTCCTCTTAATTTTATATGTAACAGAGGCTTAAATTTCTTTTACGTTGGTTTTAACTAGTTAGTTCTAAATCTTGGGAGAGTCTGGCAGGCTCTCTGTGGTGTATTCATATGCCAAAACCAGTAACAATGATGGGTCTCATTCCCCTGACCCTGAAAGAGCCTCCAATGTGGCACCTTTGGGAAGGATGAGTAAAGAGAGGCTGCTAAAATCTCAGGGTTAGGACGAATGGAGACATTACTGAGACTGCTCGAGAAAATCGATGATCAACGGGATGATGATGATGATGATGATGTTGAGGATGATGATGATGATGATGATGATGATGAGTTCTAAATCTAGAATTATAGATTATTTACAAAATGTGTATATTGTTGAGAGATGCAGCTGGGTATTGCAAATATGGAAGTAATTTTTAAAGATTATTTAAACATTTAAACAAATGGGTTTTACCCCTTTTTAGACTGAATCCACAAATCAAGGATAGGTAGAATATATCATTAAAACTACATTGGTATTCGGCACCGTTTGTAATGTTTTACTTCCTATCTAAAACTTGAACTTTTAGAATACAGGCTTTTTATACCACAAGAGGAAGTACATTCCAGTGGAAAATCACCTTCTATAATTTGGAAGTTTTTCAGGATCTTGGGTGAAAATAAACAATTTCAGGGTGCAGGTACCATTAGTGAAAAAAACAAAGTTTATATTAGAGAAATCAAAAGTGCAAATTTAGATAAAATTGAAATACATATTCAGCCTTTGACACCGGAGCAAGATTTATAAAGGACCAGCCATGGTGGTAAATCCAAGCTCTGGAATTGCTACTAGATGCTGATAGTTTTCTATTTTACCTGGTGATGCTCCTGACATACCTCTGACTCCATGCTCCAGGATCAATCCTGTCTGGGCTTGGGAACCTTATGTGGAATCTAGCAGGAAGAGGATTCAGCTCTGTCAAGCCTTTCTCCTGTCTTATCTCTCTGGCTCCCAGTTCTAATAATTTAGTGGTAGCTTATCCATGTCTTTTGACAGGAGTTTCCATGAAGTCTCCTTGTTGTTTGGTCCTATATGTTCTGTCATACCGACAGAACTGTCATGGCCCCAATAGGTGTGTGATTTACCATTAGTGGTGCAATTGCAGTGTCAAAAGGCTGTTGTCTGTCAGTATACCAGTGATTTATGGGTGAATCTGATTTTTGCTAGATCGTGTTCTTATTCTCCAATTCAGCAGAAGATTATAGGATGTGGCTAGTGGGATGCTAACTTCTCTGTCCAAAAGGAATCATTGGGTTATTCTGAAGATGACTGAGTCCTGTAAGAAGATACAATTGAGAAAATTGGAATCAAATTTCTCATGAATAATTATTCCTGGTAGACAAACTCAAAACATAATATCTAATAATATAACACAATCAAAAGATAATGTCTGATATATAATCATCAGGATCATTTCTACTGTAGATGTATAATTGTTCATAACACTACTACTGCAAACAAAAAAGACATCATGGAAAGTAACAAAAAATGTGTACCTTCTGTTCTACATCATCTAACTCCTAAGAAGGAGACTCCAGAAGCAAGTTGATGACCACTGACCGGGAATTAACACACTATTCTCAATCCTGTTATTGGGGATGAGAAAACTGCAGAAGAGAGGGGAATACTTAAATTAAATGTGCAAATGGTATTTTGGGGATTAGAATTTCTTTTAACAACAAAGCTCTCATGATAAAATTAGGTCAGTGTTATCATTTAAAGGATTAATTGCTCATGAGGAAAAATTCTTAAAGTTTTAGAAAAATAAAATGAATTTGTGTTTAGTCCATAAAATTGATGTATGTAAAATATATACATATATAATTGCATTTGATCTTGAACTTTCTGGTCAATTTAATTAATTGGACTTTCTGGTGAAGTTTTTAAATTATATGTTCACTAATAATAAAAGCAAGCTCCCAAAAGAGAGCGATGCAGAGAGTCTCTTGCCTGTACGCCTGGCTATCTTTCCCAGGGCCTCTCAGAAGGGATGAGCTCCAGCTTCCCTCCCCACCTCGAGCAGAGCTCTCGGCAGCCGAAGACCACCAGAACCTAGCTACAGCCATGCCCGAGGCCCCTCTCCACACGTTCAGACAGGTCTCACGCATGAAGGTACAGGCAGAGGAACCCAGGTGTGTGTAATTCCATCAACGGCTAACATCCAGAAACTTAAAAGCAAGCTCCCAGAAGAGAGTGATGCAGAGAGTCTCTAGCACGCACACCTGAAGTTTTTTAATTATATGTTCACTGATAATAAAAGCAAGCACCCAAAAGAGAGCGATGCAGAGAGTCTCTTGAACAGAGCTCCTGGTGGTCAAAGACTACCGGAACCTAGCTACAGCCATGCCCAAGGCCTCTTTCCACGCGTTTGGACAGGCCTCATGCATGAAGGTACAGGCAGAGGAACCCAGGTGTGTGTAATTCCATCAACGGCCAATATCCAGAGACTTAAAAGCAAGCTCCCAGAAGCGGTATATTTAGCCTACTTCTCCCTCTGGGAGAAACTGGCAAACTTCTGAGAGTTTCCTGCCCATATGGGACAGCCATGATGTATTCATATGCTAAATCCAGTAATAAGCTGGATCTCATTCCCCTGACCCTGAAAGAGTCTCAGTGCGACATCATTGGGAGGGCCAAGTTGAGAGAGACTTCTAAGATCTCAGGGAAAGGACGAATGGAGAGGTTACTGAGCCCGCTCGAGAAATTGACGGTTAACGGGGATTTCGTGATTCGTGATAATAAATAATTAATCCAATTAAATCATTGTAGCTTTGTTGTGTGATAAAATATGTGAATTCTCTGAACTATTAATTTGGTTTTGAAATATGTTTCAGACTAGAGGTCTGCAAAGTGAGGTTCTCATAGCAAAAATGTCACCTAAAAATTTGTTGGACATGAATATTGGGTACCATTTTCCAAATATATTGTAATTGAATTTTGGGAGTGGGACATAGCATGTTTAATTTTTAAGCCCTAGAGTAAATTCTGGACTGGAGCGATAACACAGCTGGTAGGGCATTTGCCTTGCATGCAGCCGGCCCTGGATCTATAACTCTATCCCTCTTGGAGAGCACAGCAAGCTACCAAGAGTATCCTCCCTGTAAGGCAGAGCCTGGCAAACTACCATGGTGTATTCAACATGCCAAAAACAGCAACAACAAGTCTCACAATGGAGACATTACTGGTGCCCACTCGAGCAAATCAATGAACAGTGGGATGACAGTGCTACAGTGCTACAGAGTAAATTCTAGAGAGCATGGTGATATATATTGGATCACTGTTCTAGGTATTCTTCTACTTATTTTGCTTACCTTTCACTTGACTTTCTTTTTACTTTCATTGATGATAATGAAATCTTGTATTATTTTAGAAAAGTCTAGGTAATACTATTATAACAAATATTCTATATATCTTAGTTAACTTAAAATAGCAGGCGTATCTATTTTTCATGTTACATGCTCATTGGGTATAGGTAGGTGCTCTGCAAAGAGGTACAAGAGTAGCTATCTCACACCATCCCTTACATTGTTAGTTTTCTTGTTATAAGTAAAAGTCAAAAACATCAATAAGTCTCTAGAAGTGAAAGAGAGCAGGAAACAGAAATGTAAAGCAGCAGTTCTATATATGGGTAAGATTCTGAGAGCAAATAAAGTTTCTTTCATTATACTCTAAATAAAACCAAAGTATTACCTTCTGTTCAACATAAATGTCTGTAGAAGTTTAAATAGCATTAGGCTTCCCAGTCTTGTTTATCACAAATTTATCACTATAGCAGTATGACTTTCAAAAAGAAATGTTATGGCATATTTAAATCTTTTAGCTCTGAAATTCATATTTTACCATGTTTTCTAATTTATAGCATGTTCTTTTATTGAAATACTGCTACAGAATAATTAGGCACTCATGGGTTTTCACTTATCCCTGCCAATATACATAAAATGATTAAAGTCTGATTAAGTCTATCTAATACTATTTTTCTAAAATAGCATAAACCACTCTAATCCAAGATATTGCATATTGGATATACAAGAAAGGATATTGATATCATTACACACAATAACTCATATTATCTGATACTTATTTCCAATCATTAATGAATTCAAAAATATTCAAAACATGACACATAGTTGTACAGACACAATTTTTAAAATGTTCCATTGCAATTTCTGGCCCAAGTTTATACATCACCATGCACAATTCCATTATTATATTTTGGGTCTCCCGTCTGAAGAGAATATTAAAAAATGTCATTTCATAGGCAGGATTGAGTTGGGAGGAAAAATATAAGACAAGTATTTGGGTGAAGGTACACAACTTAGAAAAATATTTATAACTGAAATAAAGAGCAAGTTAGAAAGAATTAATGAAAGAATTTGTGAGTATATCTCTTATTTTGAAACTTGATATTGAAAAGTTTACATTTCACTTCTAAAAGTTTGGTATTGGAAAGTTCGAAATGGAAATTTCTTGCAGTATGGCAAATATTCCAACATCATTAAAAAAAATAGAACTAAAAGAAAAGGATGAGTAGGCTTGGAGCCACGTGTCCTGCATACCTGAGTTCTTCTGGGTGTGGCCCCAAATTTAACAAATTTGGGCCTCTATCTTTACAAGACATCCTTGGATTTGCTTCCTAAACTACTTAGAGGAATGCTGGTATATAATAATTGTTTACTTTGGGTACTCTTAATATTTTCCTTGCCATAATTATATGACTGAGAACCATGGTGTCTATCTCATTTCCTTGGCCAGAAAGCTATGACAACATGTAGGGCGCTGGCCTCTCTTGTATATTACAGGTTGGGATTCAATCCCCAGTACCGATACAGTCCCTGATCCCTTCTAGGAGTAATCCCTGAGCACTGTAGCGTCTTCCTCCCAAATAATAACAAACAAAACACCATATTATTTTCTGAGAAGTTGAGCTAAAGTTCAGGTCCTATTCACGGCATGTGGCAGTGGTAGTATCACAGCTGGGGACTGTACTGATTTATGTGTGTCAGCCTGGAAAAGAATTTTCAAGGATCACAAAGGTCTTATGAGGACACAGAGCTGAAAGCTTATTGATAAAGTAAGTTCTGAGCACTCTCTAGACAGAGGGTGGGAATCTGAGCTGATATCCACTATGGTCTCCATGTTTTTCCTTTTTATATCGTTTATCCCTGATTTCACTAGTCCCACCCATCTCTGTCCATTATATTAATATTTCTTGGGAAAAATTGTCTTCTTAAAACAAAAAATATTGTTAAATGAAGGTCTACAAAGAAAATGAAAGCAGCGGCAGAGCTGTCTCTAAGCTTCAGTTGCCATGTGATAGTGTTTTGGTTCTGTCTTTGAGTTATCTGTGAAAAGTCACTTTCTACACATTGTAGGTGTGAAATCTGCTGGCTCTGTTTTCTGTCAGCTCTAGTGGTTGTGGAAAGTCCCCTCTTCACCCTGTTTTTTTCCAGTCCAGGGGCATCTGTGTTAAAACTGCCAACTACTGCCATACGGTCTGATAAATTCTCTTTTCTCTTCCTCTCCTGTAATCCCTTTTCATGTCTGAATATCCAGCTTGCATTTCCCCTTCAAAAGATGTATGCCTAAGATTATCCTAAGAGAAAAGGGATAAAAATCCATTTCCAAAGTCGTTTCCTCTTAGAAATAAACATGGTTTATCCTCCTAGGATACTTCTACTGGCTCCAAGCTGTGGACGACAGTGAACGGAGAGTAAAACTTTTCCATGTATGATCACATGGTCCATATTAAAAATTTGGCTGTGAAGAGAGTAGTGGTTAGTATTGGGACGAAAGATCCAGATTTCTTAGAGTTCCTGTAATTCTGGAAATGACAAGTTTAATTAGAGTTGCATGATACACAAGGCACAGATCTAAATAAATACTATGATGATTACTTTTCCCGTAAGCAATAGTATTCAAGAGAGGTTATTTCAGTTACATTAAACATTATATAACATTATTCAAAGATGGCCAGCAATCTGCAGTCCTTTATTAATACATTATCTTGGACTTGATCATACTGAAGCAACCAATAACCAAATGACCCCCAAACAAAATTCCTCTGTAGTATCAAGGAGGCAAGTGACTCACTGAGCTGTCATCATATCCAAAATTGCTGTTTTGCAAGGCCACGGCTGCAAGAATTAATCTGTTCCTGGAGTGTACGGAAACTGACTGCAATCTTCAGTGATGTGGGTCAAATCCTCAAAGAACATACTCAGAGTACAGGACAGAAGCCAGAGCCATAGTACAGTGGGAAGGACATTTACCTTTTACACAGTCTGCCCAGTTTTGATCCCTGGCATCCCATATGGTACCCTGAACGCTGCCAGGAGTAATTATTGAATGCAGTCAGGAGTAACTCCTGAGCATTGCCAGATGTGTCCACCCAAAAAATCAAAAGAAAAAAAAATATGACAAACTTGTTGGAGATTAAACTATTCCTCCCATTCCTGTAGCCACTCCTATGGAGATGCCAAGGTCACCAGTAAGGGAATATGTATGAGAAGTCTCCCCGTTTTTAAAGGTGTTAAGTATCCAGATAATGGAAAGCATCTGCAGTATCTACAGAGCTCAGAGTGCCTATGCCAGTCCACTTGGCTGCGAGATGCAAGATGTGCAGCTAAAGTAGAAACTTCTTAGTGGCTAATAGGTTGAAATTGTAAGAGTAACCATTAAGAGGTTTTGCTCTAGCCTTCATGATATATTGAAACATCACATAACTAAGATAGAAGCTGCTAAATGAGGCTAAACAAAGGTGAGAAACTTGAGTAGAATTTTAGGTGATACCTTTTCTGAGAACAAAGTTCTCATCTTTTCCAGGAGTAAATATTATAGATTAAATATCGACTAATTAAACTAAATGAAGGAAGAAAATAATTTTTGTCTGAATCATGAAATATTAGCTAAAGACTGCTGTAGAAATAACCTGCACAAAATATTGAGAAATTTGAGACTGATCTACCTGAAGGGAAGTTTGGGTGATTTGAACTCTAGCTTAAATACATTTTGGCTTTCCTTCACAAAATGGTCCACAGTTGAGAAAGGGAGACTTTTAATATAAAGACTGAGGTTTTATGACACTGCATGTAGTTTTCTCAATGCAGTTGCATGAATGAAAGAATGTGGGGCTGAGTTTTAAGGTGCATGTATGGATTGAAAAACAACTTTGTGAATAGGAAAGTATTCAGGTTTGCTTCCTAAAAAAGAATAGAAGATGCAGTGTGAGATATGAGCATTCAGAGTTAATAAGGGGCCATGTATAAGTTATGGCTCATAAGGTAATTTGTAGAGAAAGGCTGAGCGCCATGGAAGCCCATTCTCTAGTACATGCGGGCTGAAAAAGGTCGTGGCCATATTAAGTAGAATCTATACATAATCAGATGCTTGGCATAAATACAAAGACTTCTGAGTAATATGGAGATGCAGAGTGTATTTAGCTGCAGAAATTCTATTTAATAGAAGTGCAAAAATAGAAGGGATACTGTAGAGAAGAATATCACAGGATACAACTGTAGTGAAGGGATTGTTTACAGTATGTGGAGTGACAGAATGATCACTTGGAAATTCAGTTCTTGTTTTTTTTATGTTTTTTCTTCCTATTCATACTCCTGATATATCAAATTTGTAATGATTGTTCACAATTTTATACCTTCTTTTACATCAAAGGACATTTGATTACTCGAAATGGTGTAACTGGAGCGCGATTACTGAAATAAGGTGGATAGAGGTCAAGGAAGGAGCTAAATGTACTATATTATGAGATAACCCTCCTCATCAAGGAATGATTCAACCCAAAGCATCAGTAGGAAACGTTGACAAACTTTGATATACACTGCTTTGATTCATCTAACTCCTAAGGTTTAGTGAGGTTAATAGATTGAATCTGAAGCGAACACTATGAAGGTCTGCTACTACGGACAAATTAAACCATTAAAAATGTGCCCATTATCTAAAGCCTTCTATAGCAGTAAAATTAAAAAACTCTGAACTCACAGAGAAAACTGAAGTAGTACTTGAATATTGGCACAGCATAGATCATTGTTTTCCAAACTACATTTCTTGACCCATTGTTCATGACAGAATGAAATATATGATGACATTAGAAAATGATTTAAGGGCCAGGGAGCTGACTCAAGGGATAGAGCATAGCTTTTTCTGTTCTTCTTCACCACTGGATACCTCACACAGTAATTAAAAAATCAGAAACGAGAGTATAAAATATTAAAAGTAAAAAATTATTATGGAGATTATTTTTTTCAAATGTGTTCATAATTTATCACAAGTAAACTTATTCATTGTATCACAAATAAAATAGTAAAAACCACTGTTAAAAGTTTTCTAGTTTGTATAGCATTTTATCATTCAATATTTGCCTTTAGCCAAAGATAAGGTTTTCATAGCACATAAGTGGAAATAATGTTTGATGCCATCTGTAAGTTGTGGAGAACAGCATTTCTACTAAAAAAAAAGTAGAAAGACTGAAAGAATTTATTATATTCAACACATCAAATAGAATACATATTTTGAAGACATTCACTCAACATTTTTATTCACTGATCAAAATAGTAATAGTAAATATATGTTGTTCTGTTTAATACTCAAAAGCACATGTTCACAAAATATACTAAAATTTAAGGAACTCTTCACAGAATAATGATGCAAAAATCATGGCTAAGCAGATTCACAAATTAATGATATATTATGGATATAAATGGTTTGGGGACTGAAGTGATAGCACAGAGGGTAGGTCGTTTGCCTTGCATGCAGCCGACCTGGGTTTGATTCCTCCGTCCCTCTCGGAGAGCCCAACAATCTACCAAGAATATCCCACCCGCACGGCAGAGCCTGGCAAGCTACCCGTGGCATATCCGATATGCCAAAAACAGTAACAGCAAGTCTCACAATGGAGATGTTACTGGTGCCCACTGGAGAAAATCTATGAACGATGGGACAGCAGTGCTGCTACAGTGCACAAATGGTTTGAAACTGAAGACGGCATCACATCAAGTAGAAACTGGAACAAAGTTTTTAATATTTTTTAGTAAAGCAAACTAGTTTTTTTGAAAGAAATTTACTTATAAAAGTGTGATAGGAGAGAAAAAGAGATAAATGTTTAACAGTGAACATGAATTTTTCCATATTAAAAAATCTTAATAATAAATTTTATTAAGGTGACATTGAGTTCACAGCATATCATAATTTTACGTACAAGTACATATACATAGCCACATACATATCTAAGAGTTTATTGTGAGAATTTAATCCTCAAATATTTCATCTTATAAACATATCTTCTTACAGAAACATTTGTCTTTAGACATATCTCCATATATTTCACTACAGATAGTCTTCTCAGACATTTCTCCTCAGAATTTCCCTCAGATAAGTCTCCACAGATGTTCTCTTTATAGATATTTCATCTTTCATATACTGCTGCACACAAAATTTTCCTCAATGTTATTTTTCCTCATAAGAACTTCTGCTCTTACTCTGAACCTGATAACTTTCTCCTTACATATTTTTTCTCCTCAAAACTTTCTTTCAAATTTTCCTCTTCAGAACTTACCTCCTAGGGCACTTTTTTCCTCTTCAGATAGTCTTTCTTCTGCAGACACTTTTCTCCTCAAATAAATACATTTCCTTCTCCGATATGCTTTCATTTTTTTTTGTCTTGTCATAACTTCTTTCCTCAGAAAATTTACTCCTTAGATAAGAACTTTTTTTAATAACTTAATTCCTCAAATAATTTCTCTGAAAGTATTTTTTCATAAATAAACATGTCCTCAATGTTTATCTCAAACACTTTCTCTTTTTTCATGAGAATTTTCTTCCCCCATTCTTCTCCATCGACATTTTCCCTCAACTATTTGTATACTCAAACATCACATTACATTACCCAATGTAGGTAATTCTAATAGATTCTCTATATGGATTTTTTTCAACACAGGCATTTTTTCCCTTATGCAAATTTCTTCTAACCCCTGACTTCTCAAAGTTTTCTTCAAACATTTATCCTAGATAATTTTTTCTAAATAAACATGTCCACATATGGATAGACTGATTCAGAAATATGTGGTATATGGAAAGGTACAGTTGTGGTACATATTTTTGCACATATATATGCATGTAGGAATATAGATATTTATACATTTAAATATATATATATATGAAGATACATCTCTGACTTCTGTGAACATTTTTCTTTACTTACATTTTTCCTTACATGTTCAGGTATGTTTCTTGAGATTTATTCTTTTATGAGTGGCTATTGTATTGTTTTTCTAAATATTTTTTCAGAAAATTTAATTTTGATGCTTATATATTTAAATTGATGGATAAAACTATAGATCAAATCTATAAATATTTTTATTTATGGAAAAGACTCCAAAAAGGGTTTTAAAGTTGATCTTGAAATTACATGTCACATGAGAGTATCCAGAAACATACAAACAATTTATATTAATTTAATTCAAATATCTTTCATTTCTCTCTAAAAGTAGAAATTTTATCTTTGGTAATAAGATTATCTAATTTCTAGAGTCCTAAGGATATGCTAAATTGGTAAAATGAAAATACCAAAGAACTGTATAATCATATTGCATTTCTTCCTTGTTCAGGCATTCTGCAATGGGTTGCTTTAGAGCTTTGTAGCTTAAATGAATTTCCAGGATTCAAATATTTATGGTAAACAGCTGGTCATAAGTTTGTAGCAATGTATAAATCACAAATTATTTATAGGCCATTATGTGAGATAAATTGTTTGCAAATATTTATAAACTATTCACAAGGCACACAACCTTTGAAATGATTTATCATGTAACAGAATACATGAAATTATGATGAGTAACAAATAAATACCTTGTAAAATATTTACAATGTATCAGTTTTACTATTAATTAGTTTGCTTATTATTTCAAGTAATTGGTAACTGATTTACAAGTTAGCTGTCAGCCAGGCATGTAAGACATTATGACATTACAGCTTGGTACAAATATTTCTTAAGAAAATATTAATGACTCTACTTGGTAGATCTTTAGCTTTATTGTCAAAGTAAATAACTAAGGAAAATAGTACATATTTGAATTTCAGAAGGATCATTAATTTGCTGGAGAGGGGGTGTTGGTCTACACCCTCTGGTACTCAAGGCTTACCCCTAGTTCTGTTCTCAAGGATTGCTCCTAGTGCTGATCAGGAAATTGTATGTGGTATACTTGTATGTATAGCTCGCAGGAATATACCTAATACCAAATCTAGTGACTCACTCCCAGCCTAAAGAATATAATCAGCAGTTCAACCACAAAGTAAACATGCCTTATAATATCTGGCCTTATAAACTTATGGATCATGAAAAAGAAAGAAACTCTTTTTTTTTTTGCTCTTTGGGTCACACCTGGCAATGCACAGGGGTTACTTCTGGGTCTGCACTCAGGAATCACCCCTGGTGGTGCTCAGAGGACCATATAGGATGCTGGGAACCAACCCAGATTGGCCACGTTTTTTTTTTTTTTTTAACAGGACTACAAGAGAAACTTTAATAAGAAACACACACACACACACACACACACACACACACACACACACACAAATATGTCCTTTTTATACTTGAATTAATTAGAGAAAAATATGGATATACACATGATTGGGAGAATGCAAATATCAGATGAGTTTGTTACTAGGTCTGAAAAAGAATAAAATAGATACATTCATTAGTATGAAAGATTTTTTTTAGAAACATGGAATGGCCACGTTTAAGGCAAATGTCCTACCCGCTTTACTATTGCTCCAGCCCCAAGAGAAAGAGACTCTTATCTGAACAGAGTTGAAGTATATGGAGTCAGATGGTAATATCTGCAAAACTGCATAGAATTGACCTAATTATTACAAAAACTTTGTCAGAATATACTTGAAAATACAGTAAATATATATATATATATGTAATTATAGAAATTTAATTTGTTTTCTTTGGGAATTAGTCAAATTATTTTTATCTTAACTGTTTTATCTATAAAACACAATTCAATAATATTATCACAAATAGCGAGTATGTGTCAGTATGGAGACTAGGGCTGTTATGCAAGTGTTAGGTTACTTCTCTCACACATTTTTGACTTGAACGTTTCTGAGATTCTACTATTGTTATTAAAAAAAAAAAACATGGAGTAGGTAGCTGTTACTATAAGAAAGTACTAAGCACCTTCATCAATTAGCCAGTACAGTGTTTGTAGTATAACTTAATTACAAGATAAAGCAATGATGGAGGTAATAGTAGCCTGAGAAGTAATCAGGGGAGCACTGTTTTTTTGTTTGTTTGTTTGTTTGTTTTGGTTCGGTTTATACTCAGATTTCCAAGGGAGACAGTTACAGTAGCATTTTGTTTGACAATGGGCAGTAGGGAAAATAAATTTGTGAACCTCATTCTTTTGTGTGGGGGTCAGCACACTCAGCAGTACTCAGTATTTATTTCTTGCTGTGAGCTCAGTAATTACTCCTGGCTGGGCTCAAGGAACCATGTAGGTCCTGGGAATTGAAACAGTCTACTGTAAGCAAGACAAACACTTTACCCCTGTATTATCTCTCCAGCCCTATTGTTCAAACTTCTGAATACAACAGGATGTCAATGTAAAAATGTATTTATATTATTTATTTGCACAGTAAATTAAAAGTTCTTGTCTTAAGATTAGTTAATTACACCAAATTTTATATGGAACTCAGTAGAAAAATCTTAATGGAATTCATAATGTGTGAGTGGGAAAAAAGTGATATGACATAGTCACTGAAAAAATAACATGGTAGTGTATGGACTGATAAAATTTATAGACATTTACATAGCAAGTAAAATATATCATTGCACTGTGAAAATATGCCAGTTTATTTGACAAAAAAGGCAAATATGTAAGTTTATGTAAATGCATGTATCTTTCTTGTTCTGACATATTATGACAAAATAAAAGTCACATCTAAGCACAACACATGAATACTAGGAGAAAAGGGCTGGAGGAGAGGAGACAGATTTATTATCGTATATGCTGTTTTAAATATTTCGAATTTTAAAACATTTCAATAGGATTATTTATTAAATAGATGTATGTGGGATTTTTATTAAAATACATTCCTAAAAAAAGCGTAAAATACATCTATATGGTAATTCTCAGACAATCTATCAAAAATAACAATAAATAGATTAAAAAATCCTATCGGGAAAACCATATTAGCAAATTAATATTAATGAGAAGTTTAATAGCCAGGTGAAGAAATTAGATAAAAGTATTATATTAGTTTGATTAAAATTTCACTACAGAGTGAATATGCTTTGTCATAAACATTTATACAGTTATATACATAGCATCCGAATGCCAGAAGGTAGTACTCAAACACTAATTTTGGTGGAAAGATTTAACATAACTGTTAAATTTGACAAATACAGAAAAATATGACAAAGTGGAATGAAATAATAGCTTTAACAATAATATCACTTTAATAGTTTAATATTATTTACTCTATAGTACAAATAATATATACAGTTTTCAGAGATGCTTGAATATTTTCTCCAAATGAGTCAACAAAAAATATCTAATTTAGATCACATTATCTTATCTCCATTATATAATTTCAGAAGGTAACAATAAAATAAACCAAAATAAGCAAGGTACTGGGATACCAAAAGCACTATCTTCAATAGCATTTGGGACAAAGAGATTTCAAAACTGGAATTACAGACTTTAAAGTAAAATGGACTATGACAAAACTAAATATTAAAGTGTATGAGATGCAGCTAAAGATAAAGCCAGATGAAGAATTGTCACAACTGAAGATTTCATTATGAGAAAATATAATAAATTGAATTCATATTTTATTAACTGAGAAGAAATATCAAAATAAATACCCAGAAAACTATTACTAAAAATATTGTAAAGGTGTATAAAATACAACTAACAGGAACAACAACAATAAAATGAATGGGAAAGTTTAAGAGTTTATAAAAATTCTGTTGTGTTTTTTGGAGTAGATCAATTTAATGGGCACTCTACAAAAAATAAGAAAACACTGATGAAAAGAATAGACATTAGAGATACTACATAACTACAGAAAACGACAATCTGTGTGAAAACTGAATTTTTTAAAAGATAGTAAAATCTTGAGAAATTTATATTTAAGAAAAAGGCAGGGGCTGGAGAGATAGCACAGCGGGTAGGGCGTTTGCCTTGCACGCGGCCTACCCGGGTTCAAATCCCAGCATCCCATATGGTCCCCTGAGAACGGCCAGGGGTAATTCCTGAGTGCAGAGCCAGGAGTGACCCCTGTGCATCGCCAGGTGTGACCCAAAAAGCAAAAAAAAAAAAAAAAAAAGAAAAAGGCAGTAGATATAAGTATTCATTTATTAATGAGGTGTAAGGGATTAAACAATAGAAGAAAGTTTCTAAGAAAGCATCAACACAAGTTAATAAATAAGTTATGGAAACAAAGAAAATCTCTTTGTAGTAATTAAGAGGAATAAGTAGGAAACCAAGAAATAATACACGGATATACATGCACTTCTACTTAATGCAGTGATTCTTGGATCGGTGCCCTGCACCATATATGGGCCCCCGGGAACCAAGAGTAGTCCCTGAATACAGAAGCAAAATTATTTACGCCCCTGAGAGCCACCCAAGTGTTCCCCTGCCTCTCGGGCCCCCCCTCCCTCCTGCATTCACACAGATCAAAGAAAAGAAGAGGAAGGGGAGGGGGGGAGGAGAGGGACTGGAAGGGGAGGGGGAGAAGAAGGTGGCTGGGGTGCAAAGTTAAGGGAATTAAGTTTAAGAGATCTGCTTCTTTTTGCGGAAGAGTAGGTAATATTGGTCACCTGCTGACAGTTGAGGGGAAACCCCAGACCTAAAGCTGGAGAACAGAGGTAGAGATTGTGAGATGCTTTCGCCAAGAGTTTGAATGGAAGGTTTCTAACGGGAAGCATCACTTAATCGCTGGCAGTGACCAGAGAAGATGGGCACTCATCCCTATCGTTTGTATTTGGTAGATACTGAGCCACATCGTCAGCAGCCCTGCCAGGCTGCTCCTGCTAAGTTTCTTTGGGAGATGGCATCTCCAAAGGTAGAGGGTGAATGGATCTTCTGAGTTCCTCTAACAGCTGCATAGTATTCCATTATGTAGGTGTACCAAAGTTTCTTTAACTGGTCATCTGTTTTGGGGCGCTCCTTTTTTTTTTCCAGATGTTGGCTATTGTAAATAGTGCTAAAGAGTCTACTTTTAAGAAGCATAGAAATAAGGCTAAAAAGGAGCTGTATAAATTTGAAAATTTAAACCATGTGTTAAAAACAAATAAACTAAGTACAAAAAAATAATACAATCTGAGCAGGTAATCTGGGTAAACACTCAAGGCAGGAACCATGCAGGTGGTACATTTGAGAAATCAAATAGAAGTCTGGGGAGAGAGTACAGGATGTAGAGCATTTGACTTCCATGTTGCCAACCCAAGTTTTATCTCGACATTGCAGTCTTCAGAGCACTCCATCACTCCTGAACAGAGAGCTACAAATAGCCTTTGAGTACCACCAGATTTGGTCCTGAAACCTGAAAAAATAATAAAACAAAATAAAATATAAATTCTAATAATAATATGCAAAATAAGATGCAAATGGACACATAATATTTGTGTATAACATCTTTAAAGAGATTAGAGTTTTAAAAATAAAAATTTGTGAAAGCATTTATAAAACAATATGAAAATGAAAAGATTTCAGACATGGAAAGCACCAGTAGTGTCTCTAGGTCAATAGTATGATAAATAAGTGTGTATGATTACAAAAGAATAGTACAAGAAAAATTGATGGTGATTAAATAGTTGTATGCCTTGATTGAAATGGGTGTTATACAAAATAATAACAATGGCATACAACTATGAACATACATTGTGACAAAGTCAATTTCCTGATTTTAATAGTTCTGAATTGTATAACTTATAAATAGACTCTCAATTATTATTTAAGGATGGTGTAGGTGCTGAAGACCACTTTTAGCACTCAGGGTGTCTTGGATTTATTTGTGCTTAGGGATTGCTTCCAGTGGTAGTCAAGGGACAATGTATTGCTAGGGACTCAGTCATGCTTAACAAGCACCTTAGCCCTAGCATTATTTCTGGTTTTATATTTTTAACAGGTTATGAAGTTCTAGAGTAAATTATTTTCACAATAGCCCATGACTCTACTATCAAATCAATATAAAAACTTTAAATTAGAAAATATTAGAAAACAGTCAATTTATATGCAGCCTTTTAATACACTTTCTTGTAAAATATACAAATAAAATGACCAATGGTAAGTTTTATTGATTTGTAATTAAATTAAATCTAACATAAACAAAGAAAATCCTTTTTTATTAATTTAAAAAGCTTTCTCTAGCAAATTGTCAGAGAGTTTTTTAGCATAAAAAGTAGAAAACCCAATTCTCTTACCACTACAAGTTCAGATTCTAAGAAACTGAATCTATATATAATATGTACATAATGTCTTTTTCACTGAGAAATTATTTTTTACATTTCATCCTAAAGTAAAACTAAAAAGAGAAGTTTACATGCATATAATTTCAAGGTTATATTTTATAATGCAACTTATGTAAGCAAAAAATTACCAGATAGGGCTGGAGAGATAGAACAGCGGGTAGGATAATTTGCCTTTGGACGCACCAACCCAGGTTCGATCCCCAGCATCCCATATGGTACCCTGAGTACCATCAGGAGTGATTCATGAGTGCAGAGCCAGGAGTAACCCCTAAGCATAGCTGGGTGTGACCCAAAAAGCCAAAAACCAAAACAAAACAAATGAAAAAAATTACCAGATAATCCAAAAATGTTAATATTAGAAACTGAAAAGTGAATATTGTCTATTAAAACTATGTAGTTATAGCATGTGTAAATATATTGTACACCGAATATCACCAAATATTGCTGTGGAGTCATTCATAATGGATTGTTTTGGGTGGGTTAGGCACAACTAACGGTGCTCAGAACTTACTCGTGGTTTTGTGCTCAGAGATAATCCCTGGTGAGGGTCTGGGGACTCCTAGGGGTCCCAGAGGTAGAACTCAGGTCTGTTGTATGCAAGACAAGTGCCTTACATACTGTAATAGTGTTCCAAACTTGCCAACCTTAATTTTATTTTGATCTCCTCCATTTTATATTGTTTCCAGAATTTCTTAAAAGAAAAATACAACCTCATTAATTTGAAAAATAAGTAATTTATTTTAGGTTAACATGTAATTAAGTAAAGGCTCAAGTGACAGGACAGTGGGTAGGGCACTGGGCTTACACACGGCCAACCTCATCCAGCTCCTACCTGGGTTTGATCCCCACCATCCCCTACTGTCCCCTTTGAGTACCACCAGGAGTGATTCCTGAGCAAGGAGCCAGAAGTAACTCCTGAGCATTACTGGGTGCCCCTCTTCACCCCAAAATAAAAACAACCATAAACAAAACCAAAAACATGTATTTAAATAGAAAGACAGAATATATTAGAATCAATTAGGCACTAAATGCATTTTTCAGAATGTATTCTAGGGTATCTATACATACATAAATTAACATAATCATACTATTCATCAATATAATGCCATTATAGATTCTATAATTCTATATGGTTGTAATTTGAATATTATCATATATATACTTTCATCTTAAATGTGTTTTGAAGAATTGTTAGAGTTTTGCCTATAAATTTAGCTGAACTGTTGGGTATTTTTATGAAGAAAGCAAAATTTATTCTTTTTTCCTACTCTCCTCTGAAACAACATCGTCAATCTAGTTAATGGTGAATAAGAATGTTAGAGACATATGTGACAATTGATGTGGAGAAATTAGGTTCCTCCTGGCAATTATCCATCAAGAGCAGGCTGACTGATTGCCAGAGTTAAAACATATGCAAACTGTCAGCCATCATAATAGGGCAAATATCCCAGAACCTTAGTGCAGCATTAGGTAGAAATTCAGGTTTCACTGCTAGGAACCTGCCCCTATACCCCACATTCATAATCTTCCATCAAGCCAGGTCTACACATTTAGAGACGTCCATCATTCCAACAGTCAAATATATGTCCTGTCAGATATATTCAATGGCTCTCATGATAAGTTGGATGAGAAGTGACATGTTATACATGATTGAGTAGAAGGGCATATCATACACAATTCCTTCTGTCATACTTTGTCATTCTATTTCTATATCTAGATAAGGGCCTTAACCTTGACATTTCTGTAGTACAATATTTTGGAAATTCATTAAATAAAAAAGTAAAATATTAAATGAATTATGGATGAATATGAATATAATAAAATAGGAGAGTAAAATGATCACAAACTTAGTTTGATTTCAAGTTGTGGAAAGAAGGGTACCAAATTTCAGTAAGAAAATCAAAATGTAAAGACAGTGACATTCTAATTCTACCTAAGCTCCCAAGTTCTCAATCTTAAATATTGAGCTGGGTTGATGTGTCTATAAGTGTTACGTTCTTTTGTAAGGATATGTTTCTCATTAAACAAATGAAACATATACATATGTAAGTAATATATAAGTAATATATATATATATACATATATACAACATATACATATGTACAATATACACATATACTCAGATTTTTCTGAAAATTTCTATCATTTAATCATTTTGCTATAGTATCACTAACATCCTCAGCTAAAATTTCTTTTCTCCTTTAACTCAGACACATTAGAGAAGAGAAGGCACAGTCTTGGCATCTCTAAAGTTATTTTACAATCTTTCTTCGGAAAATGAGATAAAATTAATAATTTTCCCCTTTTTATGTCATTCGGCTATGTTTCATATTTGAGGTATCCCTTGGGATCACATCCATGACTTATAAAGTTTCTCTCTGCTTCCTAGGTGTCCAAGTGAAACTCAGGGAGAGCACCATTTTGCTTTTACAGTTTTCTTTTCGCTTCTCTTCTTTTCTTTTTTTTCTTCTTTTTTTTTATTATAAGCTTAAATCCTTTTAAGCACAGATTTTTCTCATTTTTCATACTGCTAAAAGCCATTTTATTTTCTTTTAATTATCTTTCTGCTTCCTGAATAATTTTGAAATATAAACAATTGAAGACAAAAAGAACATGCTTAAGTGCAGGAGGTATCATCTTGCTTAGTGTAAAAGTTTTTTAATTAAAAGAGTAGAGATGTAAAACAATACCTAGATCTAATATTTATGACTAACTGCTCTAGAGAGAAAAGGGTGCTGAAAAATAAAGAATGCGAAGCAGCTAGACTTGGAAAGAATAAACTCCAAACTATTCATCCAGTGACCAAAATGTTTTGAGTATCTTATACATACAGATTTGAATCATTCCTCTTAGTAATAACAGGAGTCGGTGATATAGTGCGGTACAGTGGGTAGAGTGTATACTTTGCACGCTGCAGAACTAAGTTTGATCCCCAGTACCCCATATGGGTCTCTGAGCCCAGGCAGAAGTGATCCCTGAACACAGAGCCTTAAGTAAACTTTGAACACAGCTGTGTGTGATAGATAAACAAAGAAAAAACTATGAGAAAGTAGAAAATGCCCAATTCAGAGTTCTGAATAAATTGTGCATATGCTTCTTTCTAAGAAAGTAAAGAATAATTTTCTATTCTTTATGATTTTTTAAAATAATTTTGTTTGTTTGGGGGCCACACCAGACATGCTCAAACTGAATCTTGGCTCTGTGCTCAGCAATCACTCTTGCCAGGGCTTAGGGGACCATATGTGGTTCCAAGGATGAAACCCTGGTCAGCTTTAATTTTTTTATCATTGATTTACAATATTATTAAATTTCAGGGGTTTAGCTACACACTTCTTATATTTTTAAGACTCAGTTTTAAGATTCTACCACCAATATTTTAGTGTCACTAAGTACCACAAAAGACCCCTCAGCCTCTGCAACCATCCTTCATTTCCTTTGGCAACCACCAAATTTCATCAAATTCCAGATTTCTGCTGGCCTCGGAGAGATAGGACAGCAAAAAGAGAGTCAGGAGTAAGCCCTGAGTATAGTGCTGTGGCCAAATTAAAAAAAAAAAACAGCAGTGGAAAGATAATTAGTTATATTTGTTTTTTTTCCCAGTACAACTTTCTTAGCTATTCATATTCCAGATATATGTGAAACTATCTATTAATTATCTTTCATCCCATTGTTTACTTCACTTAGCACAATCGCCTCAAGTTTCACTTATTTGTTCCAAAAAGCACAGCAGTGTGTGTTGGGGTAGGGGGGTGAGAGAAAGGGGGGCAGTGGTGGTGAGGAATGTTTCGGGCTACTATCAGCAGTGCAAAGGGACTATTCCTGAATGACCCTTGTGATGCTCAGGGGACATAAAAAACAAAACAGACGAAAACAAAACAAAAATTGTCACCGTAACTGTCACTGTCATCCTGTTGCTCATTGATTTGCTCGAGCGGGCAAAACATATATATATGTTTTTTAACATATATATATATGAATTTATATATATATATATAAATTCACCATGAGATACGATTACAAAGTTTTCATGACTGAGATGGAGGAGACAAGATAGGAATAATAAGAGTTTTTTTTAAATGTATATACTTGTGTAAATATCACTAGTTTTGCTAGAGTATTTGCATCATTTGAATCTTAAAGCTAACAAAGTGAAACTAAAATAAAAACTCTGGCAAAAATTTAAGAAATAATGAAATGAGTGACCAAACAGTTAACCATATGAAAAATAGAACAACGAAGAGGAAAATGAACGATGGGACTGGAATAAATAAAGGTACAACTGAGGGTTAAAGGTGAGAGTGACAATTTAGGCAGAAATTTAGAATGAATTAAAAGTAAGTGTGCGATTAAAGAAATATATATATGCATATATATATATATATATATATATATATTTGAGTGTGTGTGTAGCAAATAGGACTTAGCTACCAGACTCCGCACCACGCTGTTTTCAGTTAGGGAGCCCTAGAGGGGGGTGGGTGAGAACCCTCCCCACCCCAAGGGACCCAGCCTAGGCAGCTGACCTCCACTACCCAACCGCTGCCACGCTCTAGGCCACTTTCCAGACATGTTATAAGACACTTCCTACCTATTTTTCATAATTACCATACCACATTTGATGGAGTTCAGACAGTAGGTAACAAAAAATAGAGTAATATATTTATAGGCATATATATATACATATATATATATATACATATATAGAACTTGGAGAGCTTGGCAAGTTACCAAGAGTATCCCGCCCACATTAACAGAGCCCGGCAAGCTAGCCATGGCGTATTCGATATGCCAAAAACAGTAACAATAGGTCTCCTCATTTCCTTGACTCTGAAAGAGCCTCCAATCATTGGGAAAGACAATTAAGGAGAGGCTGCTAAAATCTCAGGGATGGGAGGAATAGAGACATTACTGGTGCCTGCTCTAGTAAATTGGTGAACAACGGGATGACTGTGATACAGTGATATATGTAACACTGTAGCACTGTTGTCCCATTGTTCATCCATTAGCTTGAGTAGGCACCAGTAACATCTTCATTTTGAGACTTGTTGCATATATACATATATGTATATGTATATATATAAATAGAGGGTAGAGGGAGATAATATGATACTTTAACTGTTTGTTGTACAAGAAAATTCCTAACTCCTAGTTGGTCAATGCTATTTAATCAAACCCTTGCAAAGATGATGGGAAAATTTTTTTCAAGATTTCTTGTAATTTTATCACAGAACTGATTGAAGAATTGTTTGATTCTGAAAAGGATTTGTGCAAAGCATTGTATTTATGTCTTGCTATAGTAAATAAGTGAGATAATTCTAAAAACAGCAGCCTAAGGGGATAGGTTAAATTTCAGTGATTTATGCCAGAAGATACGCAAGATAGAATACAGAAATTGTACTGTCCTTAAAGATTACATTTTTCACATTAAGTTTTTAAATATTTGAAAGTATGCTATATTGTCTCCTAGTCCTTTAAATATAACTGGGTAGGGTTAAATAGTCAATTAAATTAAATGTTAAAGATCTGAATCAAAATACTCTGATAGTCAGATTGACTTTGTTCAAGCAATCAACCCCCAGATAACAACAAAAAGGGCCAGTAGTCTGAATCCATGTTGCCTAACTGCTATATTAAAATAATGTTGAAAAGAGTATTATTTTAATTAAAAGGTAAGTACTGGCCTGTAATATATTCCATCCACTCTCCACTATACCGTTGTTAGCAAATAATGTTTAACTGTCGTTGTCTCAGCCCATTAGCTTCTCCATCTGGTTATCTTATTATAGTGGCTCAGTAAATTAGTCAATGTTCTTATAACCTCCAGGAAACCCAGAACAGGTCATGTCTTTTGCTAGATTGACTGGAAATTGCTATCATTAGGTAGCGTGTCTGTATTCTCTCCAAGAGTTAATGGGCACAACTGTAGAAAGTGTCTGGGCCTGTGGCCTGGTTGTTTTTATATCTCTCTTTGTAGACCCTGGAGCAATGTGAAGATGTACGACCAGAACTTTTGCAGGTTCATTCCTGAAAATACTCCATTAGTCTAAACAATTCTAACCTTATCTTAAAACTGAATTGCACTTGGCCATTAGTACAAAACCTTGACTGTCTTAGTTCTGGGATGCTGTATAACATGTAATAGTCATCGAATTATTCTGTAGCATTTTTCTCTTTTCTGAATGGGCATTTATTATATTAAATGGATGCCAATAATTTTAATAATTGTGATTCTCAGTGATGTGTTTATTTATATTTTAATGAATGCTGTAAATTCTTAGCACAGAAGAGAAGAAAGGTTAAGATGTCAAAAATGTGTCAAAGAGGCACATGATAGTACTCATGAACATTTGTAAAAGGGCTGGAGAAATTAAGTCAAAGGCATAAGGTGTTTGCCTTATATGTATCTGAACCCAGTTTAAATCCCCAGCACCACATCCTGTCTCCAGAGCACCACATGCGGTCCCCACCAGGAAGAATCCCTGAACACAGAGTCAGCACTAATTCCTGAGCACCATTGGTTATGACCACAAAACAAAAAAAATTTGTTGGATATGAATTGGAACAGTACAATGTGTCCTTTATGGTAATTTGATTTAATAAGTGAAATGTATGTGTTATTTATACTTAACACTATACATCAAATATATAGTTCAGTGGTTATAATACAGAGAGTCCAAGATATAAGAAAAGGGACAGTAGGGGACAACTAGAGTGCATGGCTGCCCCAGATTGGAGGAGAGGGTATGATTAAGCAGTGAAAAATTTCAATGGTGATGAGGAGTATTTCACTTGCAAAACAAAAAGGAAAAAGTTCCATGTTGTAGTAAGAATGAGTTATCGATTCAGAGGGGAGAAAATTTGCTGATTTTCTCTTCTTTGCAATGCAGGAAAGCATATCATTACATTTGCCAAGTGGGTCAGAGGATGATAGAATGATATAAAATTTAAAATGTATTTAACTGTAAATACAAATTACAAAACTACCATGGATGGTATACTTATATGAGTATCAATCATACTTGAAATAACTATAACATTCATCTTTTTTTTAAAAAATAGGATTTATTTCAAGAACAATGCACATAGAATAGAAAAAGAATACTGTCTAAACTCTCTTGTAATATATCATTTCCCTCCATCCAATATGTATTTACCTACAATGATAAAAATATTACCACTTAAAAATAACAAAGTTTCATGAAAAACCTATTTGAGCAAAACAATCTCTTGCTTTTGTTTGAAATATGTGTATGAATTCTGTTCATTTATTACTGAACTTGCACTTTCTTTAACTGTGTTCTGTAACAGTGATGCTTTCCTGTGTTTGACTATGTAATGATTATATATTTTTATTTATATAGGCGTACTTAATTAAATTCTAAAGAGAAATATGTCCATCAATTTTCACCGTATGGACAGAAGAACAGGGAACAGTGCACATAATAGAACAAACCAGTCTGTTTAAAACCTGCTTGGTTTCATGTCCTAAAACATTGGGAAAGGGAATAGTTTGCTTTGTTTTATCAAATTGTGTCAAGTAGTTTTACTTCTCAAAGGCTGCTACCTCTGGTGGGTAGGAGACAGTAGCAGCAGGCTAATGCAGCAAAACAGCGTGAAATAAGCACAGGGTCAGCCAAACCTGATAACAATGCCAGCAGGGAAAAAAAATCACCTTAACTCAAGGAGAATTCATTTGGCTGTAGCTATCGCTTTGCTTTAGGTAGTAATTTGAGTCTGCTGTTTTGGTACTGGGGTATTTCCTTTGAGCTTTATTTTTAAGTTGGTTCTTATATTCAATATGGATCTGTTATGCATCTGTGACTATACTGTAGAGAAATCTGAAGATCAGTTGGAATAGACAACTCTAGTGAAGAGTTTAAATATACCATGAATGGACACTTTCATAATTCAATATGTTCTGATGACAAGTAAAGAATGAGAACAAGGTTGGGGATAAACTGGGCTCTCTGTAACAAGATGCAGACCTTCTGCTTTCTGTCTTTGTTCTGGAAGCATGTTTTAACTTTTTAAAATTTAGATAACATCAATTTACAGAAATTTTATGTTCTCTACAGGTACAATTTTTCCCATTTTCCTACCACCATAGTACTAATATTCCTTGACCTTTTCCACCAAACCTTTTAAACCAATGCTGACCCCTGACTTGATAGCTTTAATTCTGTGGTCACCGTCTAAATGTTTGATTTCAATGTTCATTTCCTTGTTTTATTTCTTTATATGCCACATATTATCAAATAATATGGCATTTGTATTTCCTCTTCAAGTCACTTGCTTAAAATGACATCTTCCATTTTCATCCATATTTTGGAAAAATGCATGGTTTAATCTTCTTTATAGTTGCATACACACACATACACACATCATGTTTGTTCTTTATCATTTATCTGCCATTTGATATTTCAGTTATTACCAGATATTATTTTTTGTAAATTAAATATTTTTTTTATAAATAGCACTCAGTGATTATAGATGTGTATATACCTATTATTATCACTTTTATCTATTGTGGGTGGTTGGTCCCCAAAAGTTCAGTGCTACTCAAGTTCATCAATACTATTGGCTGGTCATGCCTGTAATGATCATGTAACTCAGGGTTGCATGTGTGTAAAATAGGGAGCATCCCCCTTTGATTATCTCCAGAGTGTGAGATAGAAAATAGATAAACATTTAACTTAGTGTTTTTATTTTCTTTTGCTTTGTATAGATACCTAGAATAAAACCAATGAATCACCCGGTAGTTCTATTTTGATTTAAAAAAAATCTCCATAATACAGTTTTCTATAGAGATAAAACCAGTTTGTTTTCCACTAACAGTTGAATAGGATTTCTTTTACCGCATATCCCCCCACCGACACTGGTTGTTTCTGATCTTTTTGAAACAGATCAATCTCATAGGTGTGAAATAGTAACATATCACTGTAGTTTTAACTTTTATTTTGACCGATGCTAAGTTGAGCAAATTTTCTCATGTGCCTTTGGACGTCTGTATGTGTTCTTTTATGAAATGTCTGTTTAGCTTTTTTCCTCATTCTTTGATAAAATTGAAAGTTTTCTTGTTGAATTTTGTGAGTTGCTTGCATATCTTTGATATTTATCATACTATGTAACCTACTCTAATATTGCTTTTTCTTCACTTTGTTCCAGAATATGAACTTTGTGTTTAGTACCATCTGATTCACATTTCAAAGAATGTGTATCTAAGAACAGAGGCTTTTGATGATTTCTATGCTTTTCCAATTTGGAATTTTTTTTATGAAATTACGACCTTGAAAAAAATCCTTTATAGACTTTATATGGGGATTCAGTGGGGACTCAAAGTTAATTAGAATGTTTTCTCTATCATTTTTATAAACAAGTATTTAAAAACCTTGATAATATTGCAATAATTTTATAAAACTCCACTTCACACTATAATATTAATATTATTAAAATTAAGTCCATAATATAATAATTAATTGCATTTTCAGCTTCAGTTGCAATACAATTATCTCCTCAACTAATTATGGTCTCATATGGCCCAGCAAATAAAAATTAATTCATACACAAAGAGTTATGTCTAAAACCCTACCTGAACAACTAATAATATTGCAATCTACTGATACAACATTTCCTTTGGGAAATATCATATATGCTCCTTAAAGAATATTGCTTTGATATTGGTCAGATATTTTCTTGAGGCTAGAAATTTTTCTCTTAGAACTCAAACTGCTATCACAATTAACTCTATTTCTTGCAGAGACTTTCTTACATAAAGTAGAAGAAATTAGATCATAGAACCTGTTATGAGTAGAAAGGAAGGTTTAATTGTTTGATTTGAGTCAGACTTGTATAAAGCTTCAAATTATAGGACAACTGAACCAAGGGAGCAGAGTGTAACATGGAGATGATGCCTTGTTGAAGGTAGAGTTGAATTTCAAAACAAAGAAACATCACCTTCAGAATTTCAGTGAGAGAATCTGTAGAAGGTCATGGAATCAGAAGGTACCATTGTATTTAGAATCCAATGGTATGTTGATTCTTTTGTCTTGGTTCACCTGCCAAGGAATTTTATTGATATTTGTAAAAAAACAACCTTTGGTTCATTGATACTATGTATCATCTTAAGAATTTCTAATTTACTGCTTTCAGTTCAGTTTTTTATTATCCTTTTATTTTAATGGCATTTAGTTTTATTTCTGCACCATTTATATTTCCTTTAGATGTAAGTTTTGTTTACTCATTTTTTTACCAATATGCAACCATTTTGCTATAATTTTCCTCTTAATACTATTTTTCCACTACATTACACAGTCTGCTTGCTCCTCTTTTTCCTTTTTGTTTCTCTTCAGATGTTTTAAATTTATACTTTGACTTTTTTATTGTCTCAAGAGTTCTTCAGTATAATTCCTGTTTTTATGTCTTATAGGTTTCTAAACATTTTATTGTTTTTTAATTCCCAGTAAAACACCATGAGGGGAAAAGATGCTTGATATAATATAAATCAACATATGTCTATTAAGACTTCTATTATGTTTGAATATGATATCTTTCAGATTTATTCTCCGTCTGTGATCAGTTATCTCTTCCTCAGGCCCAGCTATGATCATTAGCAAGCGCTAAGGACTTCCAATACAGGACTGAATCCCAATCATGGTCAACTTTGTAACTGTGTGTCTCAGTGTTATTCATTTAAAAAATAAATTAACAACAACAACAACAACAACAACAAAAAAGAATCCAATGCTACGTTTTACTCTTTAGACAAATATCTGATGTATTAAGCCAAAGAGGGATATATATACACATGTGTGTATATATTTATATACATGCATATATATTACATTATATTATATTATATTATATATTTGCATATATCTGTGTGTGCATAGGTTTAAACTAGAGGGGGAAATATATATACAAATATAAAATAATATACATTTAGATATATACATATACATATATAACTGTATGTTATAGTAGAGTAAAAAAACTTAAAACACATATCTGTGGTTTCTTTTAAGTAACACCTTTTCAAAGTTAAGGATAGATATAATATTTATGAAACATTTGCTCAAAGGTCACAGCCTGAGGAAGAACCATCAAAAACAGCCCTAGGAAACACAACACTTGGGGACTTTCTCAAGAAAAATATTGGAACAAGGTGTTTGAAAGTTCAAATTATGAAACTCTCTAAGAATAAAATCATAAACTTGTTTCTTTTATCTATTGCTGATATCAAACCACACTGACTTATTAGAAAGGGAGAATTCCACAGGGAATAACATCTTTCAACCAACTGAGATGAAGAGAATAATTAATGGTATATCCTCAAGAGAGCTGTTCAAAAACTTGTCTGAGATTCTATCATATTTTAGCATGCCTATGAATGTAGAGTTAATGACTTTTATTAATTATGATATTTTATGATATGTTAATGATATTTTACATGATATGTATTTTAGATGTAAGTTTTGTTTACTCATTTTTTTACCAATATGCAACCATTTTGCTATAATTTTCCTCTTAATACTATTTTTCCACTACATTACACAGTCTGCTTGCTCCTCTTTTTCCTTTTTGTTTCTCTTCAGATGTTTTAAATTTATACTTTGACTTTTTTATTGTCTCAAGAGTTCTTCAGTATAATTCCTGTTTTTATGTCTTATAGGTTTCTAAACATTTTATTGTTTTTTAATTCCCAGTAAAACACCATGAGGGGTGTTGATTCATTCAGAATTGTGGGAGGTCTGAGTGATATCATAGAGGGACTGTTGTAGGAGAAACAATTATTCCATTGGATATTACCCTCCTAAGTTTGAGTATAGATATAAGGATAAATGAGGGTAAATAATTTGGACACATATTACTTTGCCTGAAAACAGAAAAAACATGTTGAGGATAAAGTATGGGTCAATTCGGAGCCTTTTTCTAGTGCATTTATTGTATTTGGGATTCGTTGCTATGTGGCTTTTATTAGATGAACTTAGATAATTTAGCCAAGCCTTTGAGATGGAGGAAAAATAGATGAAATGTCTTTGAATGTGATTTTAAGCTTTTACCTCAATTATAAATATTGAAAACCGAATAGCATGTTTTTATGATTATATATTTTTCAGTAATTCAAAGCAAAGCCTAAATTCCAGCCTCAGGAAAATAAAGTGACTTAAATATTTCCACCTCACATTCTCAGATGTGAAGTGGAAATAACAACTGTATTTATCACATAGAATTCCTGTGAGGGTTGATGAAATATAACATTTTCAAACATTAAATCATCTATTCACATGGCAGTATTCCAGATAGCATAGACAGTCACTTTAGTAACTTTATTAATAAAACGTACAGATGAACCGAAAGGTTGTCTTAAAAAATGGTTAGGTCAAATAAAACCAGGTAATTGTTTTCTACTGGTGATCCTGGTTGTAGGGGATGTTATTCAAACCTTCTATAGAGGTAAGTAGCAAACAACCAAAGGAGCATTGCCCTCACATAAGGTTACCAGATTTAGCAGAACAAACACAGAACAACAAAAAAACCCACTAATGTTTTAACTGTATTTGAAATTCACACAAACAGTAAGAATACTCCATATAATATTGGCAATATAGTTTATACTCCTAAAACAGTATTGTTTAAATGAAACACAAAATCTCCTAGGGGTCCTTTAATTATTAATTTTTTTCAGATGATTCCATTCTTGTTGAAAAGAGAAAAGCATTGAAGGTAAAGGCTTCCAGCTGAGTCCTGGCATTAGAGTAAAATTAGTGGATTTTTTTCTCTGCTGAACAGATGAAAAAAAAAGATATTTAGATTAACATAACTCTGGAAGCAAACACAAAAAATTATTCAGACCCTGAACAGAGAAGTCCAGCCATAGTAACAGGGGTTTCTGTCACTTGGGCCAGAGCCATAATACAGCTATGTGGCATTTGCCTTCCACGAGACCATCTCCGGCATTGCATATGGTCCCCTGAGTACCAACAGTAGGAATTTCTGAGTCTAGAGCCAGGAGTAACACTTTAGTATCACTGGATGTGGCCCAACCCAGCCTTCACCCCTAAAAAAAAACTCTAAACAACTAAAACCTTCAATTACAGAAAGGATAGATTTCACTGCACAAAAGAATGACAATGTGTGCAAAAGATTTGTTGTATTGTTTACTCTCAGTGTCTTAACACATTTCTGTCTAAGTAACATAAACCAGGCTTAGTAATAAACATTATATCACTTGTTGACTCTTAATGATGAGAACTTGATTCACATTTTGAAGTTAGGTGTATTCTCTGAATATGTTGGATCTGCTTAACAATTACATCTGGCTTTGAGCTTAAGGGCAACGCCTGGGGCTGGAGCTCCTGCTGGCGTTTGCCTTGCAGGAGGCCAAAGGCCAACCCAGGTTCGATTCCCAGCATCCCATATGGTCCCCTGAGCACTGCCAGGGGTAATTCCTGAGTGAAGAGCTAGGAGTAACCCCTGTGCATCCCCGGGTATGACCCAAAAAGAAAAAAAAAAAATAAGGACCATTCCTGGTGTTGCTTGGGAGACCATCTAGGGTGCCTAGGATACAATCTAGGTGAACTTCATGAAAAACAAGCACATTTTCTCTTTACTATCTCTCCATTCCATTTTCAGAATTTTCTGAGAGTTTGCTTTCTGATTCTTCATATTGCATAATTGTTGTAATTAAGTAATTTTTCCTTCTTTTGTGCTAAAGCCAAAGCTGAACCTCAGAACTCTAACTCTGTATCGTGGCTCAGATAACAAAAAATAAGATTTCTAGAATAAAAACAGGTGCCATGCATGCCCTATGCTTGATGCTGTCAGAAAGCTTTTTTAAGATATGGTCTCATTTGATCCAGTTAAAACATAATAGGTGAAAATTCCAAGGTTTAAAAATGGATAATAATTTCTCCTGTAGGCATACAGCCAATGAGTGTCAACTTCTGAATATAATCTCTGGATTGTTCAAACCTGAAAGTCACAATATAAACTACTGAAGAATATTGATATTCAATGACAAAGAGAAGATACTATTTTATTGAACTGCTGCTTTGGTCCCCTAAACATATTCTGCACATGTGAGCATTGTTCGTGTTGGGCAGAGTATCAGTTTTACTAAAATGAAATAAATGAAACTTAGTGTCACATGTCCTCTGGCCTAGCACCAAGCTGTCATGTTTTTGGTATGACAGCATATTGGTAAAATGAATGTATAAGCACATTTCAATGATTTAACCTTGAATACATTTGATATCTCTAAAATAGTTATTGTATTTGTAAAATTACAAGCGTATGATCACTTAAACCTTAACCATTCCTTAGAGCTGAAGTATAATCCTAAGGAGATGTTCACTTAATGAAGTGAGTTTTCCCTTTTAAATGGTTTTGTATCTGACCTTGTCATACCATTTGCAAAACCTGTGCGATAAACTTTAGAGGCTAAGGCTAGTTCTTGGATTAACGGGAGAGGTAAGATAAACCAGTTCTGTTCATCATTCTGCTGGGTGAGAAAAAGCACAGAAATATGAAATTAAAAAAAGAGCGATGAAGCCACGGTATCAAGAGAAAAGGACCTGGAAATAGAAAAAGACGCTGATGGGAAATTCATGATGGGACACGCTCTCCTTCTGAATTATATCTGTGCCCAGGAGAGAGAAAAAAAATGAAGTAAAAGGATAATTTTCAATGAGGTAGAAAAAAGGGGCTGCGAAGAGTTTCCTCTTTGCAAATCTGAAGGGCAATGGCATGTGTACAGTTCCCATTTTGTAGCAGAATTATAAAGAGATGAAGGAGAAAACACTTACTGGAACATCTGCTGTGCAAACCACTTCAAGAAAAATAAACAGGGAGCAGAACGAGCACATCTGCCCAAGCCGGGGCACGTGCAGAGGTGCGGGGAAGTGAGCAGCAGAGAGAGCGGCACGAGGAAGGGCTTGGAGGGCTAGCTCCTGCTTCGGCTTCCCCGGAACTGCTGATCGAGGGTTAATCACCCAGAAGGTATTTTTAGATAGGGAGACACACCTCTCAATCTGGCTACCAAATGGCAAGGTATCTGGGCAGGAAATAGAGTCACAGCAGCCAAAACATGAGAGTAGGCTACCGAGGCAGCTGAGTACCACGTGTGTGGAGATCGCTGCAGCCCCAGGGAGAGGTGGTGAAGCCCTAGCACTGACTTAACTAAGGAACTGAATCGGACCGTGAGCTCGAGTATGCGCCACTCCATCAGAGTCCTCACAGCACGGGAGTGTCTGTGTTTTAAAATAGATGGAACTTTATATGAAATTATAAAATAAACGTGTTTTTTTTTTTTTGGAGGGGATGGGGGCTGTTGGCACACTTGGCAATAAATGCTCAGGACTCACTCCTGGTGAGGCTCCAGGGACCGTGCTGGGTAAAGGGCATGAAACTCAGGTCAGATATGAGCAAGGTAGCAGCACTGTAGCACTGTCGACCTGTTGTTCACCGATTTACTCGAGCGGGCACCAGTAATGTCTCCATTGTGAGACTTGTTGTTAGCTATTTTTGGCATATTGAATCCTTGGGTAGCTTGCCAGGCTCTGCTGTGCATTCAGGATACTCTCGGTAGCTTGCTAGGCTCTTCAAGAGGGATGGAGGAATTGAACCCAGGTCAGCCGCGTGCAAGGCAAACGCCCTACCTGCTGTGCTATCACTGCAATCCGTGAGCAAGGTAAGTGCTGCTTTATAGCTCCAGTCCCTAAAACTTTCTCAAGCTGAGCCATGCTCCATTTAAATAACAAAAAAATTCCTATGTACTATCAAGCAGAAGAATTAATTACAAAATGCTAGCAGACTGTTACTATAGCTTTTCAGGGAAAGTTGCTCTGATATTTTCTCTTGTTGGGCAACATTTCACAATTTCTAAGTTAAAGCTTTGTCTTAAAAAAAAAAACTGAAGTCAATTTACACTAAGGTTTAATGATGGATTAATCAAAAGACTTGCAACATTTTCTTTTCTTTTCTTTTTCTTGATAGTTACTTGTGGAAATTTGTGCTTGTCAGTATCGTAACTCCTGGAATCTAAGTGAAATTTGGCGTTTTTACATGCAAAAATTGATTTTTTTTTTTTGCTTTTTGGGTCACACCTGGTGATGCACAGGGGTAACTCCTGTCTCTGCACTCAGGAATTACCCCTGGCAGTGGTCAGGGGACCATATGGGATGCTGGGAATCAAACCCGGGTCGGCTGAGTGCAAGGCAAACTCCCTACCCGCTATACTATCGCTCCAGCTCCCCAAAAATGGATTTTGAAGATGTGATTAAGAACCTTGAGATTGGGAAATTATCCTATATCATAGAGATGAGATTTATGTCACCACCTGGATCCTAAAAGTCAAATAATTCTATTTGTCCTCAGAGAAGAAGATATGATGAGAAGAGCTGGGTCAAACATGCAGGTCTTAGAATTGAACTGAGACAGCCAAGAGAAAAGAATGCAAATAACCTACAGCAACTAGGGAAGGAAAATAAAGACCTGATTTTTATAGCATCTCTAGAAAAAAAGAAAAAGGTCATAGCAACTTGACTATAACATAGTGACACCTTGGACAGACACCTACAGAACTAAAGATATTAAATTTGTGTGTTTAAGTCATTATGTTGTGTAAGCTCCCCGTGGCATATTCGATATGCTGAAAACAGTAACAATAATAGGTCTCATTCCCCTGACCTGAAAGAAGCCTCTAATCATTGGGAAAGATGTGTGAGGAGAGGCTGCTAAAATCTCAGGGCTGGGACAAATGGAGACACTACTGGCACCTGCTCAAGTAAATCAATGAATAATGGGATACAGTGAGACGGTGATGTTTGTGGTAACCTGTCATAGCAATACTAGCCAACAAAGAAAACATTCTAGCACTTATATAGGTAAATATTTTCAGGTGCTCAATTAAGTTATTCTAGATCCTTTCTTAGACCATCTGCTTCATAAATTCACTTACCCTTCCTAAAAGGATACTTTGCCTTTATAGTCAATAAACTTTCCATAGATGATAAAGTAATAATGGAAAGGTAAAAAGGACTATTCATCTAATGCACTAGGGAAATATTACACATTTCTTGAAATGTATGATATTATAGGAGTTTGCCCACAGATAAGTGAATTTCTCAAATAATTCCTGGGGAGGTTCTGGAAATACTTAATTCTGTTAATTCTAACACAATCAATACAAATAGAGAATTAAAAACCTTGGCTTGTTTGTGAATTAATTTTATCTACATGCCAAACTCTAACATTTCTGCCAAATGCAATATAGAAGGGGTATAAATTAGAAGAGGACTTTTGGTTCTCAAGTTTGTTGCTAGAATTTTCTAGCAGACTTCAGCAGGGAATAGATGGGGATTGATTTTTCCCTAAGCTCCTATTTATAGCATGTAGACTGGAAATGAATGATTGCTTAGAGTGATGGGAACCTGTAGTTAACATGATAGTTGACGAACTCGGCCCACTACAACGAGGTACTTGAGCATCCGGAACCAAATCATCATTTGACTACCTGCTTAAAATAAGTGTGGAAAAAGTGGGAAGCACAGGAGCGTTGCCCCGAGAATGGAGGTCTGCTGTAAGAACAGAAAAGATGACAGTCATGATGAATGTTGTAAATACATGAACCAAATTTCTCAGAAATGAAATTGACCTGCTGAGTTGACTTACACTTCTCCCCACAGCTTCCAAAGGACTGATAGGGCTAGCACCTAGAAATCAACTTTACCAACAGCTGCTTTCTAATCAGTAGATGCTATCATGTCATAAAGTGAAATATAATTGTCTAAAAAGAATCTTTACTCATATTCCATAAATTTTGTAAAATTATTTTCAAGATTTTTTTTTAAAAAAACTTACATTCTTATTATGGAGTAAAATGTGCATACACAGAATAAATATTCCGCATAGTTGGAGACAGAGAGATGGCACAGCATAGCTGTGCTTGCCTTGCATGCTGCCAACCCAGGCTCATCCCCTGGTACCACCCAAGGTGCCCCCAGCATGTTCAGGAGTTCTCCCAGAGCACAGTGCCAGTTCAGGAGTTATCCCAGAGCACAGTGCCAGGAATATGCCCTGAACTCCTCTGGGTGTGGCCAACGAAGTTACAGCTAAAAATTAAAATGAAGAACGAAAATTTCACATGGTAAAATAAGTTCTGAATTATAAATATCTTCCCTCCTCTCAAGGCCTTTTCTCAGAGGAAAACACTAACCATTGTTCATCGTCTGTGTCTCTCCATGTTTAAGGGAGTTGCCTTTATGATCTTTAGCAATGTTATACTTTCATACTTAATGTACCAATCTATTGGTTTTATTAGCTTTAAAGGAGTTTTTCAGATTTATACACTTTTATACAGTAAATAAAAGTATTTACTAAATTAATAACACAGTAGCATGTCATCCTTGCTATCCTCCAAACTCTCACTTATATACTTTCAAGTAGTTTTCTCCAATTGTTCTGGCTATTTCTGAATTATAGCTAATGTATTTTTTATATATTTCTTAACATTGTAATTTTACTCACAGTCCTCTGTGGATTTTTCTGCGCAAAATGAAGTTTTGTTTTCCTGAACATCTCTCAAAACATTATCTCCTATTCTCTCACTAATCTCTGGTTTGTTTATGTTGTGTAAGTGTGTTTGCAACCTTGGGTTGTTTTCTAAATATCAACTCAATATGCCTCTAAAAAATCAATAATTAAGGAATGAAAGGTTGTACACTAAGGATACAAACAATTTGGAGGAGAAATATATATTTATGGGAAGATTGTGGTAGTCATTTAATTATGTATACTTTA
The DNA here is from genome assembly GCF_027595985.1 of Sorex araneus. Taxonomy (NCBI): domain Eukaryota; kingdom Metazoa; phylum Chordata; class Mammalia; order Eulipotyphla; family Soricidae; genus Sorex; species Sorex araneus. Next base: position 295,424,476 of record NC_073313.1, on the reverse strand, counting down.
CAAATGCATTATGTTGCAAGCATTGAGTATATACAGCCTTTTCTGATTTTAATGGCTAAAAAGAAGGTTTAAAATATATTTTAAAAAGTTATAGACAAATAGGGGTCTGAGAGATTGTACAGCAAGTAGGTGCTTGCCTTGCATATGGCTAACTAACCTAGGCACCCCCACTGGTTCATTGACTTGAGAGTGAGCCCTGAATAGAGGGTCAGGAATAAACCCTGAGCACTGAGCATGTCCAGGTCTGTCCCTATGTAGCCCCCCAAAATTGACAAAAAATAATGAATGCAGTATTAAAATATAAAATAGAGTTAATGATTAAAATAAGGACCAAAGATATAACTGAATGGGCTGAGTATTTTCCCTGAAGCCCTAGGTTGGATCCCTGGTTTTGTGTGGACCGTAAGTACCACTAGGAGTGACCCTTGGCACATAGGAGCAGCCCCAAAGAACTGAAGGACATGGTCCATAAAAATAAACAAAAGATAACCTTGAAATTAATATTTTAAATAAAAGTTATGAGATTTATAATCTAAATGTGAATTAGAAATTATCTTCAAATTTATTATTGAAGATACCTTAAGCATAAGTGCAAAATCTTCAGGAATTATATGAAATTAATAGCTTGGGAGACTTAAGTACAGCTCTCAATATTCATGACACAAAAATGTGAAAGGGTATAGAAAAACAATGCATTCCCTTATTTTCAGATATGCATGTGCATTTATTAAAAAAACTTCCATCCTAACAAATCACAAAATTCAATCTCACTAAATCACTGTCACTGTCACTGTCATCACGTTGTTCATTGATTTGCTCAAGCAGGCACCAGTAATGTCTCCATTGTGAGACTTCTTGTTACTGTTTTTGGCATATCCAATACGCCACGGGTAGCTTGCCAGCCTCTGTCATGTGGGCAAGATACTCTCGGTAGCTTGCCAGGCTCTCTGAGAGGGGCGGAGAAATCAAACCCCCATCGGCCTAGTGCAAGGCGAACGCTATCACTCCAGCCCCTCATTAAAGAATAATAAAGGATTGGCACATATGAAAAATTCTCAGAAATTTAAACATTATTGTAAAACTAATAATAATGATAATAACTAGGCTACAGAAACATCCAGTCATCTTAAGTAGCAAAATTTAGTATTACAAGTGTGTAGTTTCTATTTGTCAAATTTAATGCATTTTACCTTAAAATACATAAATATTTTGTTTTAATACTTAATAAAAGTGGTTTTTGAGTTTGTCTAGGATAATAAAGAAGTAAAGTTTTAAAGCAAGTGACTGAGTTTGCTTTCTATTGCCAGATATTTCAATACAATCTACTTCAGAAGTAATTTAAACGTTGGAGCTCTGCAGGGAGATGAGTAAGCAATGAAGCTATGTGCAAATCTTAAAATATCAAAATAATTACATTCAAGTCAAACTTTAAGGGGTAAACTATTCAATAACCCATGCTAATATAGTTTCCTACATTAACAAAAAATTCTAAAGAGATTATTTTACCTTGCTGTATATGCCAATGCAATTTCAAATAATTAAATGTACATAATAAACCTCTGAAAGAATAGAATAGACTGTATGAACTACTTTTATTTATTACCTTAACAATGAGAGTCATTCTAAGATTAATATCAAAGTGAAACTACAAGAAAAAGTCAGATTTTGTGGAAAAAAAGTATTCTGAATGTCAAAAATCAATCATAAGCAATATTAAGACACAAATGGCAAGCTGAGAATTATGGGGAATAGGGGGGCGCAATCTATCATAGAAAATGAGAGAAGTTTCTTGTGGTAAATGTGACTCACTAGTTGCTTAAATCCTCTCAACACAGTCTTAAAGTTTGATAGGAATTGGAAAGAAAAAGACTCCCTTCATCCCACTCCCTTAATTGTTTATATTTAACCTCCTTTCAAAAAGATAAAATAGCACAAAAATGTAAATGAACATTGTAGCACATCATGCTTTAGGTCTTTACTTTTTTTTTGCAGGTTGAGGGCTTAATGTTTGGTGGTTACTCCTGGAACTGCACTGGGTTCTTGGGGCACTCTAGGTGGTGATGGGGCATGATGTCCTGCCAAGTATCAAATCAGGGTCAGCCACAGAAAGTGGTTTAAGACAAATGTCTTAACCCTTCTTCTATATCTCTGGCTCTTCTATCCTATTGCCTCTTGCAGGAGAAGTTAGGTCATTGAGGTGATTGATTTTATGACTAAAACACCAGTGATGAATCCAGTGAGTACTCAGTGTTTTGTAGGTATAAGAGTTATAGAGAATGAGACATGGGTACCAGTCATCTTTCAGTGTATTGGACCTTGAGTAGCTTAGTTTCCAAGCATTCAATTTGTCCATCAACTCCCATGGTAGGCAAATGTCATGGTACTCTCCTCTTGGTCATTGTGTATAGACAAGAATCATGAAGCAGACACAATTTTTCATGTGATTAATGAGGGTTTTAGGTGAGAGAGAGAAGGAGAGAGAAAGAAAGAAAGAAAGAAAGAAAGAAAGAAAGAAAGAAAGAAAGAAAGAAAGAAAGAAAGAAAGAAAGAAAGAAAGAAAGAAAGAAAGAAAGAAAGAAAGAAAGAAAGAAAGAAAGAAAGAAAGAAAGAAAGAAGAAAGAAAGGTAGTATGTATAAAGGGGCTAGACAAATATGTAATGTAGCTTCTACCCAATAGGAACTTTAGCTCTGGAGGGAACTCTGGGCCATCTGAAGTACCAGGTTAAAAGCAAGGAACATGAGCCTCAGTATCTTATATAAGTAAGTTATTATTGGTGTCTTCTGAGGAGATAGATGTTCTAATCCCCAGGTGAGACATTTCCCATTAAGTCAAAGAGAATTCTGGGGAGAATTGGGCAACTCTGAGCCAATTCTCTTAATGCTTGGGAACTGCTGCCTTAATGGTTAGGTCTGATTCATCTACTAGTTCCATCCACTAGAAGCACATGTTTGGCTTCGAGCCTGGGTTTCAAGCTTCTTCCAGTGATTTTACAAGCACTTAATGATGTTCTATATTATATTCTTTCTGCTGGTTAAAATTGTAGTGGTTTCTGTTATGTCAAACTAAACCCTGACTAAAAAAAAAATATCATGAATAAGGATTAAGGAAAAATAAAAATTGCTAACCCAATTATGACATTATGTAGCTTCAGTGGTTAAAAAATGTAAATAGTAAAATAATTTTGATCTCTATTGAAGTTAAATGAGCAATTCTTTTAAAATTTTTTTGAGTCTGCCTTACCTTTGTTCTGCGAAATAAGAATGACATATTCTATATGTAGTTAGAAAAAGCTATAAAAAATAAAGTTAAGGTTTGGCAAAGTGTAAAAAAAATGAGCATTCTAAATAATTGTCAGTGGTAATCTAATTAGCTAGAGCTTTTATAAAAATTGATTTGTTAATATATATCAAAATCTTAAAATTTATATCTATTAATTTGACCAAGCATTTATACTTAAAATAATTCTAAGAAGACACTTTTAACTATTCAGAAAATGTATTTAACAGTTCTGAATACCACAACATTTATCACAATATTTACACTGAAACAATATCAAAAGATTAGAAGTAACCCAAGTGAAATACCAAATGGTATCTGGAAGATAACGAGAATATATATTGTATGCACATATGGCACTGTTGGTATGTGAGTATATACATGTACACATATGGCATTAGTATATTTATATGTATAAACATCATACAGTCATTAAAATTATAGACGCATAGTTATACTGATAAAAGCATCCCACCAAAATTTAAGTACAATAATTGTCTTTTTTCCTCTGAGGCTCTGTATAGAAAAATGCCAGGAAGGAGTAGTACCAAATGCATAGCTCTGATTTCTATTGCAGTTAAATAAGCAATTCTTTTATATTCTATTGAGTCTTCCTTATCTTTATTCTACAAACATTCTACCATAAACACGTATTGCCTGAATAACTAAAATGTGCTATGTTTGAAATTTAGGGTTTCTGTTTATTAGAACAGTGCTGCTAGGCGTAGGACTCTGTAGCTGAATCAACCAAAATCAGATGGATGTGGACTCTGACCTCTTTTGTGTTGTTGCTGTTGTTCTTTCCGGTTTTTCTGAATTTGACACAAAAGGCAGAAGGAACAAGTGACTTGTCAATATTCTCTTTTATGTTTCTCCAGAGAGCCTGTTCACACCTAAAGCTGCAGTTTTTTTATCTAGCTAGAGGACCCAGTGAAACGCAGGAAAACGGCTTTCTGAAAGGGTGTGATGATTCAGAGAATGAAAATCTTTATCCTCCATCAACAGACTGGCAGTTGAGAGTCAGGTAACCTTCAGGTAGTGATAGGAATTTGAGCCCTGAGTTGACACACCGAGTTATGCTTTTACTTGTTCTTTTTTGAATGAATAAAGTCAAAACTGGGAATTAACCAACCCACCCAAGGTTTACTTCATATTGTAGTTTTAACCTTGTTCACTGCCTCTGCTATTTCCTGTGGTTGATTCAAAGCAGGAACAAACTGTGGATTCATACTACATAAATTCATCGTCTCCAAACTTATGTAGCTATTCTGGAACATTCTGCAGGGTTGTCTTTTGTTATGACCTGCTGTAAAACCTGATGGTGTGTGTACTGTAAACATAGAAAGGTCTAGCTAACAAATGGGTCTCTAGTTGTTTTTAAAATCCCATTCCTACTTTAATATATTTTACTTGAGTGTTGGAGCAGGCACTTAATTTAGAAGCTCCTTTATTATTATTTTTAGGATTTTAAAATTATTTTCTTCTCAAATGTCACAGAATGTCTTACCGCCCATCTGCTCAAGAGGCATAATTATGAAACTGACAGTCTTTTGTGGCGCCTCCCTAAGTGGGAGGAATGAACACATTTTCATTCAGTTTGGGAACTTACATTTTTGGCTCTCTTCTTTTCCCTGAGGGAATAATCCTTTTGAACAGGGCTCACATTACATAAGTATTTGCAAAATGTGTAAGGAAACAAGAAACTCTTGAAAAATGATAGCCCTGCTGACAATGCCTAATTGCTTAAGCTAACAAGTCATAATTGGAAAGTTGTCACTTCAGCCCCTAAATGGCTATTTCCAGCCAAACACTTAGCCAAATTTTACATAGCAGGGTTGCCTATATCTATGCAATTTTAGAGCTGTGTAGACAGTATATGATTGCAATATTTGATTAAATTTAATAGAAAATAATAGCATTCATAACATTTTAAGGTATTACACTGTAAAAGAGATATTTGCTAAGAATATTAAACCGATCTACTTTTATAACTAATTGATAAAAGACAAATCTATTTATTAGCTTTTGTCTATTTGGGTCAATACCCAGCAGTGCTCGGAGGCTCCTCCTGGCTCTGTGCTCAGGGTCACTCTGGAGACCGTGTGGTGCCAAAGACTGAACTCAGGTCCCCTGCATGCAAATCATCAGCAAAGTCCATTGAGCTCGCTCTCAGGTCCCCAAACAAATCTATGTCTAAATACCAATAAGTTCTTTTCCCTTTTGTTTCTATTTAAAGTATGGTGCTTTTAAGTATTTTCCCAACATTTATTTAAAAACAATATCTTTTTATTGGAGTCATCCTGAGTGACTCAGGATCCAAGAAACCACCACAAGGGATTCTTGGCCATATGAGATGATGGCTCCATGCTGGACCTGGAGGCCAGTGCTGCTCTGGCCCTGTCGTGCTGGGCATTGCCCAGACTGCCATGTGGCACTCAGGACCCCCCCCCCCAGGCAGTATCCAAGTAAGCTTCGGCGTTCATATAGTGACATGGATTAAACCACTTGTGTAGTAGACTCTTTAACTTCTGTAGGGTATCTCTAGTGCCTACACCTAATCATTATGAGGGTCAGAAAGATAGTACAGCAGGTAGGGCACTTGCCTCAAGCATGACTTACCCAGGTTCTGGTGTAGACAGATAGACAGAGAAAGGCCCTCGGCAATGAAACTCAGGTCAACAAAACTTCTGGGAGGAAAATTCTAAGGCTGATCCACCCGAGGATACAGAAAACAGAGACCTGATAAGACCTTCAGCAGCAGATCTGAGGAGATTGGACCCCTCCCCATGAAGTTCCTCGAACCCTTGGACCTCTCCCTTAATACAATTAACTTTAGTGATTCAGAAAAGAGCCTATAAAAGCCACCTTGAACAAAGGAAGGGCACACATATGCTGCCCCAGCCCATGTGCTGCTTGCGCCCCCCGCGTGCCTGAGCTTGTGCCCACGTGGCTGAGCACATGTGGAGCCTGAGCACAGGTGTCATCTGCATCTCCCCGCTTGAGATGTGTACTTTCGTGCTTTCCTGTCTAATGCTGCTGGGATGTGTGTAGGGGCTCCGCCCTTGGAGAAGCCCAGGTTCTGTCTTGAGCATGTTTCTCTCTCTCTCGCTTCTCTCTCTGTCTCTCTCTCTCTCTGTGTGTCTCCTCTCTCTCTCTTCTCTCTCTCTGTCTCCTCTCTCTCTTTCTCTCTCTCTCTCTGTCTCTCTCTCTGTCTCTATCTCCCTCTCCCCTTCAAAACCTCCAAATACAAATTGTGTAATTTCACTCACCATTTACTCCTGAAATTCCTTTCTGCAAGGCGAGACAAGAACTCAGTAACCCTGGGTCCCAGGTGGCAGAGGCAGACCAGGGAAAAAGTGACTATCTTTCTCCCCCCCACTTCACATGAACCAACTGTGGGGCCCACCCCTATCATTTCCATCATTGGCACAAGCAGAAGTGGCCCTTGAGAACAGAGCTGGGAGTAAACCTTAAGTACCATCAGGTGTGTTGCCCAAACCAATAAATAAATAATAAAACTTGATACATTTCCAACATTTAAAATATCAATTTGGGACAATTTGATGCATGTGTATGCTAAGTTTTTTCCTTTTGCATGTCCTTTGTTTACCTCTGAAAGGTGATAATTTTAAGAGAGATTGTAGTACCAGTATTCAGAAATTTTGAGACAGAGCATAATTTCACAAAAAGCTATTTTTGTAAGGCCGGAAATATTTCAATTTTGTTAGCAAAAGTTCTGAGTAACAAGTAATCTATTTGTGTAAAAATGTCATATTTTAAGAGTTAAAAATTATATAAATAAAAGAGAGACAAACATATGGGCATAGAGAATTATTTTGGAACTGAAAATATTACAGTGATTCAAGAATGTGCCTTTTTCTAAAACTTTAGATGTCAGGTTAAATCAGTCAAAACCTTTTTAAAAGTACCTATGGTTGTGATACACAGTAAGGAATGGAAAATAATTAGGCCCTAGAACCCTGGCATAAATTCTAGACTAAATTTTTATCTAATTTGGGAAATATAAATACATGGAAAACTGTAGGAATTATATAGGAGTGAGATCTCTTTTGTGGTGGTAGGTCAGAAACTATGGTGATGGGAGAGGACACATCAATATGCATAGATAGGTATAAATCTAATCTGCTAAAATGTCGTGATTTTTAAACCAATGGGAACACTACACTGTAGCACTGTCGTCCCATTTTTCATCCATTTGTTTGAGTGGGCACCAGTAACATCTCCACTGTGAGACTTGTTCCTGTTTTTGGCATCTACTATGCAATGGGTAGCTTGCCAGGCTCTGTCAAGCAGGCAGGATACTCTCAGCAGCTTGTCTGGCTCTCTGAGAGGGGTGGAAGAATCGAACCCCGGTCAGCTGCATGCAAGGCAAACGTCTTACCCGCCATGCTAAACCAATGGTAAGTAAAAAATTTCAAAGATAATAAGTGAAAGTAGCAGAGACTTCAATGACTTGTGTTTTGAGCAGAAGCTTACAAACATTTTATTTTCCATCATCAAATATATTTTAAAAACCCTTAAGATTAATAAATTCCATTAAAGTACTTTAGTCTTGGGGCTGGAGTAATAGTGCAGCAGGTGGGGCCCTTTCCTGGAATGTGGGTTTGATTCCCACAATCCCACATGATCCCCTGAATCTCACCAGAAGAAAACCCTGACTACCAAGCCAACAGTGAGCCCTAAGCACTGCAAGTGTGGCCTCCAAACAAAAACAAAAAATTAGGGGGCTGGAGCAATAGCACAGCGGGTAGGGTGTTTGCCTTGCACTCGGCCGACTGGGGTTTGATTCCCAGCATCCCATATGGTCCCCTGAGCACCGCTAGGAGTAATTCCTGAGTGCATGAGCCAGGAGTAATCCCTGTGCATCGCCAGGTGTGATGCAAAAGGCAAAAAATAAAATAAAATAAACCAGGCTGCTGTTTAAAAAAAAAAATTAAAGTACCTTGGTCTTCTTATTTAAAGTCTTCTTACATGTTTATCTATGTACCGAATATCTCATGCCTTACTTGGAAAGATTTATCTGTTTCAATAATACATGGATATATAAGCACAGCTGCCAAGAGAATAAGACTGCAGACAGGAAGCAAGTTATTGAGTAGTTTATTACGCCTGTCAAACATGATATATTGATTTTTCCACTTTTCTTTTCAATATGAAACAGTACACATCACTGTGTCCATTAGTCAGATGAGGAAACCAAGGACAATGAAATAATTTCACTCAAAGAGAACTGGGATGTGGCAGACAAGGAGCTGTTTCAATTCACTGCTTGCTTCTCTTACAGTATGTTTGCTACAGAAGAATAAATAATAGAATCTATTTAGTTTTTACAGCAATTATTAAAAAGTAAAAATTACTTTGCTACAAATAGATGAAGGTAATTTTAGCTTTATTGTTAGTTTTTGTTTATTTATTTAATTTTGCAAGTTTTGGGATTACATTGAAAGAAGTGAATCAACCAGTCAGACATGCTTTGAGCGGTGAAAATATGGCCATGTGTGTACTGGAGAGTAATAAGTATTAAGTACTACTCTTTTTTTTTCATTTTTTTAATGTAGGAGCACTGCTATTTATTCAGCCATTGATTAAGCTGATTTAATTGGGCATGAATTCCACATTACATTTTTAAATTTTTTTAATTTTATAGGTTAGTTCACAATGTTTGATTAACTTCAATATTCAAACACCAGTTCCACCACCATTACAGCTTCCAACCACCAAATTCAGGGTGTTTCCATTCCAAGCCCCAATCCCTGTCCCAAAACACAACTGGAATAGTATATTTCATATTGTCTGTTATGAAGAACTGCTGAACATGCTTACAAAAAGTGTTCATATAGGAAATAGTGTGAAGATTGTTCTATTTTGGCAAGAACCATTAAGACATCCTATAGAATATCACTAACATTGTTAAAGTTTGGTTGATGTGAACTTTGGTATATATATCTGAAAATATGTATATGTGCATATATATATATATGTCCTTCTATGATTTGTTGCCTACGATCTGAACCCCATCAAATGTGGTGTGAAAATTATGGAGAATAAGTAGAGAGTGTTTTATGATGAGTCGCATGACTGCAAAAGCATGAAATTGTTTGCTCATGTGTGAGGCTCAGCCCAAGCGCATGGGGAGTGGCCATGAGCATGGCAGCAGTTGGGGTGTAGGGCTTTTTGGCTGATGGATCTGGGTCCCTTGGAGCAGGGAGGGCTTTTGTCCACCCTCCTCTGGGTCACCTCAGTCTGGCGCAGAGTCCAGTGGCATGGTGATGGGGTCTTCATGTTATGTTCCCTTTCAGGAGAAGCAGCTGTGGCATCTGGATGGTGGTTGATGATGAGATTATCTGCCGCCAGCAGGAGGTGGCTTATGGACGTGACCAGAGATGGGGGGAAAGCAGGCAGAGGACCTCTGCTCCTGGTCCGGTTGAGCCCAGAGTCCATGGTCACAGAGTTCCACATTACCTGGGTTCCGTAGGACTTCACTCATGAATGATGCTTGGCCTGCATATGTGGGGAGCTGCCTTGAGTGTCAGTGGTTGAGTTGTGGAGGTTTTTGGCTGCCAGAGCTGGGTCACTTGGGGTGAGGAGGGCTTTCACCTATCCCCCTCTGGGGTGTCCCATGTGAAAAAGTCTGGTGTGGAGTCTGGTGGCATGGTTATGGGGGCCTCATGTTATGCTCCCTTTCAGGAGAAACAGCCTTGTGATCTGGCCGATCTCCACATTACTTTTTTTAAAAATTCTATTCTAAATGCTAATTTCATTTTATTATGTTGTTATTATTTCCCCCGCTTTTTTATTCATCGTGAGATACAGTTACAAAGCTTTCATGTTTGAGCTTCAGTCATACGATAATCAAACACCCATCCCTTCACCAGTACACATTTTCCACCACCAAAATCCCCAGTATTGCCGCCCCCCTTACCCCCATTCCAACCCTTCCCCTGCCTTTGTTAAGCTTATATAGCTGAGTGGGAGGTGGTTTGTGGATGTGTCTCCCACATACCTAACTTTTGGCCCTTTAATTTCTTGGTAAACTTGGCCCCAAGTTGTTAGGATTCTGTGGCAATTTTGGGGTATTGGGAAGCCTAAAGGCACCATCATGCTGCTGATATACTCACCCCGCAGGTACAGGTTGACCTAGTGGTGGCACCATATCTCCTTAAGTACTCCTCTTAATACAGTCTATTATGCAATATTTTCTAAATTTTGAAATATTTTAAAATTTATTTTATGATGCTAAAAGTTTTTAAGTAAGCTCTCTTGTTGAATTTTTCTGATAATTTAATTCCAAAATATTTATCTGTTTCATCTCTGTGTGGACAATAAAGGGATAAAAGAGAATATGTGTGGCTGGAGTGATAGTACAGTGGGTAAGGCATTTGCCTTGCATGCGGTTCAATTCCTGGAATCCCATATGGTCCCCCAAGCACCGGCAGGAGTAACTCCTGAGTGCAGGTCCAGGAGTAATCCCTAAGCATAGCTGGGTGTGAACCAAAAAGCAAAAAAAAAAAAAAGGAGAAGAAGAAGAAGAAGAAGAAGAAGAAGAAGAAGAAGAAGAAGAAGAAGAAGAAGAAGAAGAAGAAGAAGAAGAAGAAGAAGAAGAAGAAGAAGAAGAAGAAGAGATAATATGTGATGTTATAGAACTATTTCATAAATAAAAATGTAGTCTGCTAGCAAGGACATAGGAAACATGTTATATCCCAGTATGGCTGCATGAGTCATAATTCATTTATTTTGAAAGGCATTTCTTTTAAATATGAAGGCATTTAATGCTGGCACTTATGTGCTCACACAAATCTCACAAAGTACTGGCAGATTCTGAACAGATTCATAAAGCAGCCCATACAGAGGCTCCATAGAAAAGGCCCAATTCTAACACAATCACTAATGGGTGAAAAATGAAGTCATTTTTGATTCAGTTACTTGAGTCCTAATCTGTAGAGAGGGAAGTTGCATTAGAGCTGTTGGCTCCAGGGCCCTGCTATGATGGTTACTTGATATACAAACAGGAAATGGATATTCAGAGGGTCATCGAATGCCTCCCTACTTAACCTAATTATAGTATCAACACACAAACAAGTATCTAAATCCAAGGTTCTAAGTTGCACTTAGAGTTCCAGGTACATGAAAGTTGGAGGAAATATTGTTCACTATCTTCAGTAAAGAAAGACACCCTTAAGGAGTTTGGATTGGATGATGAACAAGAAAATCTAGTATATATGCCATGACAGACAAGTCTTAGTTGGCCATGGAATGTCTCTCTAAGGCATGTTCCTGAAATAGAAGGAGATACTGCAGGATACTGACATCCATATCCAGATATGTAATCATTGAGAAAAGCAATGATTTCTGAGCTCAGAGAAACCTTGGAATCAATTAGCATAAAGAGAACTACATAGCAATTAGGATTTAATAAAAATTGTAGTGCAAATTTGGAGTCTTCATTTCCATCCATTTGAAGTTTCCTTTAATGTTGATACTTAATAGTTGGCATAAATAAGACCATGTCAGACCCTGGGAAGCACTTTCTGTGGACCACATTTTTTTTTAATTGTATAAATAAGGTGAAGAACTCCATTATGTAGATTGAATAGATTGATCTTACAGCCACAATGATAAAGTTTATTTCAACTGATCTTTCCAAATTCAATTGTGCTGTATGTTCTCAATGCACTTGGAAAATGATCATTCCATATGATAAATTCATGCTGCAAGCCCTTATAATGTGCCAAATGAGCTTTTATGTGACATAGTAACTTTTAAAGCTTGCCAAAACTTTGAAATGTTGGAAAAGGTGTTGCTAGCTTTCAGCATGTGCTAATTGGGTTTGCCTACCCAGATGGCATCGGAGGGGGAAAAAGGGGGGGGGGGAGAGGTTCCAGCTTCTAAACTGTTCTAATCAAGAAAAAGAATATGGATAATCCATACAAAAATAAATCATTTAACCTCTCTGTTTACCTTGGTGGATATAATAGGGTGATTTCAATTTCATTTATCGTGTAGTAAGATTATATGTGTACGTTTACTATTTAGAGGAAAATAGAAGCACAGTATCTTAAATAGTTTTGCTCTTATAAGATTGCGAGCATTTTTCAGAATTGCTAACTTAAAGTGAACCATCCACATTTTTATGATTTTATAAATGGATCTTACATAGCTGCTTAAACAGAATTGCTTCTATGTGAGAAGATCAGGAGGGATCTTTTTATTTTCCTATGTGATTTCTACATACTGTTATATATCAATGATTCCATACTCCCTTTATTTCTTACATGCATTGTTTTACTAAGTGCTTAAAATTTACCAAAGATATATAAGCTCCTTTGACACATATGAGTGACTTCAATCAGCCATTGAAAGAAAAAAATTCATTTTGTCTTAATATTTGTGGTTTCTGATTATCTTGCTGACCTAAAAGTTTTGGGATCACACCCAGCAGTGCTCTGGGTTTACCCTGGTTTTGTGTTCCGTGATAACTCCTGAGGAGCTTGGAGTACTTATAGGGTGCCAGGGATAGAACCCGGGTCAGCTACATGCAAAGCAAATGTCCTACCCCTCTACTATTGCCCTGACCCCTGTGTTTCACTAGTATGTGCAAAAAAATTATGTATTATCAGAAAGTTTTAATAATATAAAAAAATTAACATACTTTATTTTCACAAAAAGGTCACCAAATTTATTAATATACTTCAATTCTATTGTTTATCTTGTAGTGTCATTTGGTCTTAGATTCTAGTAGAAAGCCTTGGAATCTGACCATTAATTGACAAATAAGAAATCTAATCATTTTTAAAACATCCTGGATGTCCATTTGGAAACAAATTAAGACATGCTTTTTTAAAAAAAATTCTATTAGAGAATCACTGTGATGTACAGTTACAAACTTATGAACTTTTGTGTTTACATTTCAGTCATATGGTGATTGTTCACCCATCCCTCCACCAGTGCCCATTCACCTCCACCAATGATCCCAGTATCCCTCTCACCACCCCCACCCCATCCCCCACCACCCCACCCTGCCTGTACGGCAGGGGATTCCCCTTTGTTCTCTCTCCAAGACATGCTTTTTAAGCCAGTATCATCTCTGATAAAAGTCTACAAAAATTAGGTGAAAGTGCATTTTTGTTGAGAAGTTAGAAGTTAATTAAAATATTGTATAAAACCAAGTAATAAAATATTCTAAAAATTTAAGTGAGAAGAATTTCATAAGACTGACTTCCTCTATTCTTTTCCATCAACCTTTAGAAAAATAACCAAACATGCTGAAGAGACAGTGCAGTAGGTAAGGCACTTAACTTGTATAAAACTGATCCTGGTTTTGTTCCTGTCACAGGGTATGGCTCTGTGGAGATTGCCAGGAGTTATCCATGAGCACATAGGTAGGAGTTAGTCCCTGAGCACTGCTGAGTGTGTCCCCTGAATCCACCTCTCTACTAATCAACAACAACAACAACAACAACAACAACAACAACTATGGAAAGAACCTGCTGGAATAAATTTTGGAACAATATTAAAATAAATTAGATGTAAAGCTAATTTGCAACATGAGATTGCCCTACAATAAAATGGGGGGAGGGAGAGGAGGAACATACTAGAAACTGACTCACAACCTCCCCTCTGTGAAAGCAATATGGTATTACAGAAAGCTAGTAGAGAAGATTTTTATAAAACCACAGTAATCCTCTATGATTTGAAAAATCAAGAACTACAGAATATTTGCATCTACCTTTCATACACACAGTAGACAAGCACAAATCCCCAGGTAGAAACCCTAATCCCTAGTATAATGGCATTTAGAGATAAGCCCATTGGGAAGTAAATCCTTGTTGATGAGGTCACAGAAAGCTTAGTTGTTTGTTTTTTACAAGAGAATGACATACAGAGCTTCCTGGCTCTATTTTCTGCCATGTGAAAATAAAGAGATGACTAGTTAGTGGATTCTCAACAAACATTGTTTATGCCATCATTGTAATCTTGCATTCCAGCCTCCAGAACCATAAAAAATAAATTTTTATTGTCTAATTTCTTTATTGCAGACTATGCAGTAAAGTCTTTAGTTTATACTAGACTGTGGAACAAAATCTTTATTTTGCCACCATAGATATAGGCTTTGATCAGTTGTTTGCAAGAAAAATAAACCAGACAGGAGGCCTTCATCATGAAATGCTTTTCTCTAATGTTATAGTCAGGAGAACCAAAATAGTTCTAGTTAAATTTTCTATTTAAAGCATATTTTCCAGATCAATTAAAAGAGTATATTCAATATAAAGACAAAAATTTTAAGGCAAAGTGTGGGTAGGATACTTGCCTTGTACAAGGCTGACGTACGTTGGATTATGGCTACCACATATGGTCACCTGAGTCTAATCAAGAGTGCTCCCTAAGTTCTTAAGTGCAGAACCAGGAATAAATCCTGAGCACTGCAAGGTGTGATTCCAAACCAAAACAAAACAAAGTCTTCATGGAAAGGAATAGGTAATATAGTAGAATAAAAATATGGGGTATCACTTTTTTAATTATTTTTGTGCTTTTTGGGTCATACCCAGTTTTGCACAGGGGTTACTCTTGGCTCATGCACTCAGGAATTATGCCTGGCAACGGTAGGGAGACCATATGTGATTCTGGGAATCGAACCCTGGTCGGCTGTATACAAGGCAAACGCCCTACCCACTATGCTATGGCTTCAGCCCCCACTTTTTAAATTTTTAATAATAAGTTTTTGATCTTTTATCTTATCATACAAGGTAAAAGATATTTACAAAATAAAATAATATATACATAAATAGATGTGTATCAATAGATATATTGATAGTGGCTAAAAAACAAAAAAAATCATTAAAAGGATAATGCAAATAAGAAGAAATACAAATTGGTTTATTTATTTTTTAAATTTGGGGCCATTCCTGATGGTGCTGAGGGTTTACTCCTAGGTAAGTGCTCAGGACTATTCCCAGCCTGGCTCACTTCCAGCTTGACATGGGTGGTGGTCGGGGAACCTATGGAGTGTCTGGATCAAACCCATGTGGGCCACATGAAAGGAAGCACCCTACCAGCTTACTACCTCCCCGGCCCCTAAGTTAACATATTTAATATAAAAGGCACAATTAGAAACATTTCCATTTATCTTATGACATTAAAATCATTTATATTTTCTAAGCCATTTTGTTATTTATCTGAAATTAATTAAGCAACGTTCTCATTCTCTGTAAGTATAAAGTAAGATATTTTATGTTTCAGTATAGATAACATGTTTTAATATGATCTGGCATAAAGAAATCATTCAGTCATTTCCTGATTGATTGTAGCCTGGCTATGGTCTGTGAAGGACTACAGTATAGTTTAGATTATATTCCGAACCTTTCAATCCTGCAATATTCTGCTCCTTGGAAACTTTGCACAAGTTGTTTTTCACTGTAGATCTTTACTCAATAGTAACCTTATCACGGAAGTCTCCCTCATCATGGTGTTGAAATTAGTCCTCCCAAGGCATCCCTAATCACTCTATCATGGAAACTGAAATTCCACACTTCTTTGCATCCCACATAGCAGTATGTGTTATCAGGTGGTGTGTTGAATCCTGCCCCTGACAGGATTCATTCAAGTCCTGAGGCCCAGTACCTGCAAATGCAACCTTCTTTGGAAACAGGGTATTTGCAGATGTAATCAAGAAAAAATCCTACTGAATTTCAGTAGGCGTATCCCCAATGGCTGATGTCTTTGTAAGAAAAAATGGAAAAGGATATCTTTATAGAGACATTGAGCCAGAGAGAGATACATGGACACAGAGCTCAGGCTGCACACAGAGAGAAATGAAGGAAGTCACAAGGGGAGTAATGAGGTGCCACTTGTGGAAAGAAAGTTCTAAATCCATTAGAAGCTGGATGCAGCCAAGGTTTTCTTTCTCTCCTTGACTTTAAGATAATAGTCATACTAACATGTTTATATCAAACTTCTATCTTTCAGGACTTGTGCCAAGAAATTTCTGATGCTTGAGTCACTAAATTTATGGTCATTCATTATAGTAGTTCTAAGGAACAAATACACATAATTTAAAATTAACCTGTTTATGTTTGATGTTTTGTGTATTATTTGCCCACCTTCAGAAGCTTGTGCCCTGAATGAGAATAGAGGTTTGTCTTTACCAGTGTATTTCCTGCTATGCCTACAGCATACTAGGTACATAGTTAATGAATAAATGCATGAAACATGAATAAAATCAATATAATCAAAAAGTAAAATAGAGCTCACTATGAATTAGCAATGCCTATATTAACATATTTTCTCACTTGATAACAAAATTTCCTCAATTTTAGAAAAATGTGATAAGATATTTTATCACTCTCACTGCCATTCCATTGCTCATCGATTTGCTCGAGCGGGCACCAGAAAGGTCTCCATTGTGAGACTTGGTGCTACTGGTTTTTGGCATATTGAATACACCATGGGTAGCTTGGTAGGCTCTAATTGTTGTGTTTAAAGTCTCAATGATAGCCACACTCAACAATGATAAATACATGCATAATTTTATTACCCATTTGACAGATATGTTCACCTAACATTTTAGGACAATTATGATTCTTTGATTCCCCATTTTCTAAAAATAATCCATCACAGATGTTATCATATTTTTCTTTATATTTTCCTGGGACTTCTTTAACAATAGTTAAAAATTTTAACAAACAAATGAGAAAGAATACTGGATGAATAAAGGTGATTAGATATAAGATTTATAACTGCATATAACATCATGCAAATATTTTATATGGATATTGACTCCTACCTTATTGTTAAGTGAATAATATGTGGTTATAACTAAATAGCTTTGGGTATTACTGGAGAACTTAATGAAAGTTATTTCTGATGGGTGAATTTCAAGTAATTCAAATTTTATTCTGGGGCTGGAGCTATAGGACAGGGGGTAGGGCATTTGCCTTGCATGCAACCGACCAGTGTTCAATTCCCAGCATCCCATATGGTCCCCTGAGCACTGCCAGGAGTAATTTCTGAGTGCACGATCCAGGAGTAACCCCTGTGCATCGCCAGGTGTGACCCAAAATAAACCCAAAAAAATAATATTTTTTTCTGTCGTTTAGTCTTCTTACATTCTCTGCAATGAAAAATTATTGCACTTATAGTTAGAAAAATGTTAGAAAGGAGAATAATTGAGTAAATACTTTTGGGGGGTCAACTAATGCATATCCTTAAGTACTATTATTATGTTCTTCATAAGTGCTTCACTTTTCTGCCAATTTAAGTCTACAAACTTTCTAATGCTAATCATGTTGCAGACACAAAAAATGATTAGCCAATTTTCAAGTCAGAATTCATTTATACTCTTCTTGATAAGCCTAACAAGAGCTGCCTTCACAGGTACCTTGATAATAACACAGTTTGATAAAAACACGGAGTAGGAGAAAATCGATCTATAAACATGGTAAGGCGATGCCCAAGTTATTTTCATTCCATAGAAAAGTAATGCCTTTAATGAAGGATGGACCATTCATGAAAATAATATTCCTTAGGGGAAGGAGTCTAACTTAGAGGAAGGAGTCTAATTATATTCCTTAGATAAAGGAGTCTAACTTGATGAATTTGACAATATATTTTCTCTTGTTGCTAATGTTTTTCAGCAATGTAGACAATGTAAACAATCAGAGGAGAATGAAGAGAAAGTACAGAGGCAAAAGCAGACGCTGTATATCCTATGTACCACACCTTAATCCCCAGTGTCATATGTTCTCCAGATTGCCATCTGGTTCAGACTGCAGGTGGATGATCACTTCCAGATATGGCCCTGGAGCTCTCAGGCACCACCAGAGTGGCCCTGGGTCATCCTGACATGCCAGGGTCAAAGCAGTGTTATGTTCTCAGGTCTTGGGTCCAGCATTGAACTATCAGCTCAGTTGACTAAGGATGTGCTTGGGGCCCCCTTCGTAGCACTATAGCACTGTAGTCCCATTGTTCATTGATTTGCTTGAGCGGGTACCAGTGATTTCTCTATTGTGAGGCTTGTTACTGTTTTTGGCATATCAAATACACCATGGATAGCTTGCCAGGCTCTGCCTTGTGGGCCAGAAACTCTCGGTCCTTGTCAGGCTCTTAGAGAGGAAGGAAGGAATTGAACCTGGGTCAGCCGCTTGCAAGACCCAACCCGCTGTGCTATCACTCCAGTCTATGCCCCTCTATTCCAGAAAAATGGATCATGTGTCAACTTTTTATACTTTTGATATACAAAGTTATTGCACACCCACTGCCACTGCAGTGTCCAAGAGCTTCCCTCAGCATCACCGAGTGGAGTAGAATGTTCTTCCAATTGAACCATGTCCCACTGAAAATTTTGAGATTATTCAACTTATTTGGATATGTCTGGGTTCCTCAATCCTTTTCCTTGGCCTATTTCTTTTGGCAGTTTCTTAAGATTACTGTCAAGTCTCCCCTTCTTGTCATTCCAGGATGAGTTTCATTTGGTTTGTTTGATTAGGTTTTTCCGGCCACACACAGCTGTGCTTGGGGCTTACTCCTGACTCTGCAATCACTCCTATTGAGAATCAGGGAACCATATGTCATCCGGAGGATGGAACCCCGGTTGGCTGCAAGCACCCTGCTGCCATCCTATGTTCTATCTCTCCAGTCAAGGAGCTCTGAGGTTTTTGACCCCTTTAAGAACACACTTCACTCCTCCCAATACCAATACACAGTTATATCTACATTGTCATAGAATTTTTTTAAACAGCAGAAAGAATATACTTTTAAGTTATAATAGTGGCCATATTAAGAGAAAACACAAAAAAGTTTCCATGTAATATGAAACCTTTCCAATATAAGATAATATTATTGAAAATGTCTCTGATGAACCTCTAATAATACTATAATTAAGAAAAAATAAATTAAAACTTGCAATAACAGTTGGGAAAAAAAAGAACACACTTCACATACAAATATTACATTTAAGTACCTAGTACCTAGTTGTTATCTGGCTGCTATTAAATGTTGGAAGAAATAACTATATGGAATATTGAGGGTCAGTGAAAAATCACACCTTAAGTTATGAATCAGATAATATCAGGTAACTCCAAAATTAGAATGACTGTGAAAGAACAACCAGAGTTTCACTAACCCATGATGACTTTGCAATAATAAAAGTAACTTCCTGGATTTTGTTCTGACTGGGGAAATTGAATTCTAATTAGATGAGAGCAAATTAGGTATTACAACTACAGGGCATCTTTCAATGCTGTGGTATCAAAGGAAATTCAGAAAATGTTTTTACTGTTTGTTCTTAAACTTTACTTTGTTTCCTTTCTCTTAGGCATGCCAAAATGAATAACAGAGAAACAAGTTCAAACCTATAATGTTCATTTTCAGGTATTTTAGGCTTGTATTTTACAGCAACATATCCCCTCTCCTTCTAAATT
This sequence comes from Sorex araneus, assembly GCF_027595985.1. Classification (NCBI taxonomy): domain Eukaryota; kingdom Metazoa; phylum Chordata; class Mammalia; order Eulipotyphla; family Soricidae; genus Sorex; species Sorex araneus. Next base: position 295,404,763 of record NC_073313.1, on the reverse strand, counting down.
TTACAATACAGAGTTAATTTGCATATACCTCATGAAGTAATGGATTGTTACTATTTTTAGGTTGGTGGGAGAGTAGTTTTTATCAGAATAATAAATATAAAAAGCTACAAACTAATTATAATATGGCTAGAAGCAATGCCATAAAATAAATAGGAACTAAACTATAATGTCTTTGTTTATTTTATTATATAACAATAATTTTAAACCATTTGTTTGCTTTTGAGCTAAAGAATACTTGCTTTGCTCTTGTTGGCTTGTTTCATATTTTATATAAACCAAGTAAAGAGAAATAGTTTGAGAAATTACTAGTGAATCAGGACTTAATGAGTTAACCCTGACCAAAGTGAGCCCAGTTGTGGTAGAAATATTAGAAAAGTGTTTTGAAATAGCAATTTTATTGGCATAAGGGCAGTATTAGAGCATAGCATTTGAAATAAATGCATTGTGCATAAAACTCTTTTAGGAAAATACAATGATGCATCATCTTCAATGAAAAATATACTGTTACTTTCTGTACTACAACTTGAACTTTAATCATTTCTCAAAGGCCAGACTTTTCCCCTTCAAATATTTACATTCAATTAAGCTGCTGAATGAGTCTGTGCTCAGAATAAAAAATAGTAATAAAGAATTGAACTGCATTTTGAACTGAAGGATGGTTTTTTTTTTCCATCAACACTGTTAAGAACATACTGACATACTGGTCTTTTTATAAATTAACATAGAATTCTGAAATAATTGCAATTCATTGTATCAGATGGACAAGATAGAGAACTGGAGAACGGTCATTATCCACATGCACAAAACACATTACGTGACTGCAATAATTCCTCCAGTAGAAAATATTTCATTTATACTCAATTTACATGGAAACACTTAAGAAAATGGCAAAGTGTGAAGATGATGGCTATTAAAAGATCAGCTCGATATCTTCTTGCCGAAAACTCACTGCTGTGCTGCCCTTGACGTGACCTATAGAATTTCATGTTGGCAGGAAACCAACTTTGAAATTTGTTCTGTAGCAAATCATTGTGGCAATATACTTCCAGGAATTAAACCTTTACATCCCAGGGTAGAGTTGCCAGAGAGCATGGAGGGTCTCTTCTGATAGGAACCATGAAGGAGACGTTGGCCAGAAATTCAAAGCCATATGTTAGACCTGTCAAAAATGATATGGCTCTGCTTACAAAAACCTTGCTCAGTGGCTTTGCCAGGAACCCCGTGGCAGTGTCCTGCCGGAAAGCCATTGCATGTGTTATTACTGCCAGAAATTGATGCCGCCCTGGGATAATCTAACAGCACTAAAAACCCAACCTCTGGGTTTCTACCGCCAGGCTTTAACTATTAACAGAGCCTGTGAGTGTATTACAGGGAAATAAGGTCTATTTGCCCTCTCTAGGGCAAGGGTGCCTATCCTATTGGCTTCAGACACTAACAGTTAATTAGCTCTTTGGAAAAGAGTCCTGGCTATGATTGGGTGAGTTGTTTCTTGATTTACATGAACTAAAGCTAACATTTTCCCAAGAATGTACTTAAATGCTAGTTTTGTTTGTAGATGATAAATAGTTATGTAAGAGAGAAAAGCTAGCTACTTTGGTGATAGAGGAGTAGTTGGTAGATTATGTAGTAAACATCAACTTAGTATTTGCTGTACAAAGCCTGGAGTAATAACACTTTGATATCTTTGTGTCATAAAACCAATAGATGATGAATATTTTCAATATTCTATAGAGCAGTGAGTTTTACACACAGACATTTTATGTTGAAAATATACCACAATAACAAATGCACCAAGTCCATATTTAGGATCCAAATATATTTTTAAAATATTTCAATTTGAACTAATGAGCCTATTTACCAAAGCTGTGTAAAACTGTGATACATAAAGCATAAAGTATGGCCCATGAGTGGTGCCAGATTCTGATTTGTTGTAATTGTTCTTTTTATCAGAGAAATACAGAAAATTTGAAGTGCTTAGACAATATAACCATTTGCATCATTGAGATGTTTTTCATGTATTTTATGTACTTTATCACATACTAATTTGAAATGTGCTTAAAATTGTAAATGATCTCAGTACCAGAGATAGTTTGAGTTGTAAGTGTTCTAAAATAGCCATCTAGCTACCATCATCTCATCCTTTTATGATTAGAATTCATTTTTTAATCCTAAACTGAATAACACATTCCTTCATCTCTGCTCATACAACCATAATAGTTATCAAAATTTAGCTCTCTTTTAAAATTAGTGTTTCTATGAGGTTGGTGACATAATACAGCAGATAGGGGACTAGCCTTGCATGCAGCTGACCCTGGTTCAAACCCTCGTAACCCCATAGGACCCAGCTCAGCACTGTGAGGAGTGATCCCTGAGCACAGAAACAGGAGTGGTCCCTGAGCACAGAGCCAGGAGTAAGCCCTGAGCACCTCTGGGTATGGTCCACAAATACCCCTAGATCAAAAATGCATTGTGACTACTCAGCTCTGCATTCTTTGGATATTAATGTCTTAGATGCCTCAAAATTTCTGTGCTAAGAAATGTGTTAGTTTATAATTCCACAGTGAGCACTTTCCCCTTCTTAGTTCATTCTGGGGAATACAAAAGGTGTTGTAATTTTGTTAAAAAAAAAAAAAAACTTTTGTCCCTGGGCTGGGAGATATCTCAAGGGATGAAACAGGTGCTCCCACATATAATACTTTGTACCACATAGATCCTAAGCAGCTAGAGGGGTATCCCTGCTGACCCACTATCACCTCTATACACAAGCTGCACCCCATCATTGCCTGAACTACAAGAGGTCAAATTCTGTCTCCTGGGTAACAAGTATTAATAATAGAAGAAGTCTTGGTCTCCAAGAACTGATGCAGAGCATCCTACTCTCATCCAGCAACAAAATAAAAGTGTAGTTCTTCTACATAATTTCTCTAATGACACGGCTGACCCCAGTTGAAAAATCAATATGTAATTTTGCTTATAAAGCAGTTGAATACTGCAAACTCAGGTTCAATCCCCAGCACTGCTTATGATTCCCTGAATCTTGCTAGGAGAGATCCCTGAGTGATAGCCAGGATGAAGCACTGAGCATCTAAAAGTGTGGCTCCAAACAAAACAGCATTACTATTTCCCCTAATTTTTAAAAGAAGTGTATATGAAATCAGGCTTCTGCCTGCAAAAAAAAATTATTACAAATTAATTTTTGATATAATCCTTTACCTTTATCACTCAGATTCTCTGCAAATTTTGTTTTAAATTCTGCTATTAATAAAGTCTAATTAGTGTTTGTGATACATAAGAAAATAGTTTACCTCTTTTATCTGATAATTTCATAGAAAATTCAGTGTTAGCTATTTTTATGTCCCAATCTGAGTCCTGCTATTACAGCTGAAAAATCAGAGATCTACTCTACTGTCAGAGCATTCATTATATAGCAAAAAATAATACTCAAAGGAATAATTTCATGTATTAATATACAAAAGATCATCATCATCATCATCATCTTCATCATCATCATCATCCTGTTGATCATCGAATTTCTCAAGCGGTCTCAGTAACATATCTATTCGTCCTAACCCTGAGATTTTAGAAGGCTTTCTCTACTTGTCCTTCCCAAAGATGCTGCATTGGAGGCTCTTTCAGGGTCAGGAGAATGAGGCCCATCATTGTTATTGGTTTTGGCATATGAATACACCATGGGGAGTTGGCGAGGCTCTCCCATGTGGGCAGGAAACTCTCGGTAACTTGGCAGTTTCTCCCAGAGGGAGAAATAGGCTATAAGTTTCCGGGAGCTTGCTTTTAAGTCTCTGGATGCTGGCCATTGATGGGATTGCATGGCGCCAGGGGCAGTCTCTAGGTGTGACTCCCTAAATCTGGGTGGAAGAGGCCTAGTCCTGATCCAAGCAGGCTTGGAGGTCTCAGCCCGGGTCCCACACACCTCAGTTCTGTAGGATGACATTGCTTTGTCCTTTCCCCCCTTGCCACAAGGAGCTTAGGTTCATCCTAGTCACACCCATTAAGGTGTTCCCGTTCCCGAATCACTCCCATTTCTTTGTTTATCTGTAACCACTTCTCTATGCTCTCTTCCCCAAAACAGTTAATCCGCTTTCCCCTAATCTGACTCTGCTAATTTGTAAAGTCACTTCCTAGGACACTGAATTTATATTATAAGTTAATATTGCCTTTCTCCTCTCCTTATGTCTTTTGAATAATTTACTTTAAAGTAATGTCCTTTTTGTATAGACACAAGAAGACAATATTATGCTTTTGTAACTTGGGATTTAATTGGCTTCGAATATTATTCACTCCTGGACATCTGCTTTCTCCATTTAAACCTCAGTTGCCCTCAGTTCCTAGCACCCCAAAAGCAGGGTCCTGACGAGGGACAGGACGGATCCAGGGCAAGCAGTGAGTTATGTGCTACCCTGGCATCGAGATGGGCCTGGCCAAAGTGCCTAATGTTTAACTATAAGTTAAGAGCTTGATCATGGACAAATGCTGTCATGATCCAAAAGTAATGATGAGACTAGGACCCTGCCAGGGATAGAAAAGATTAATCTAGCCTGAGCACTGTAGTCTGAGATCGAGATGGCCTCAGGAGAGCAATTCTATAAACTTTAATGCATTTCTTACTGTGTCTATACAAAATGATTAATATTATGAATACTTATATGTTTGCTGGATGAGGAGAGGAGAAACACACTCATGGGACCCTGTCCTAGAAGGAGCATCCCCTGAGGGAAAGAACTTTACCTCTATTGATGATGACCACACCTATGTGTAAGCCCCAACCCTCTCATGCTGGGGGGATTTAACTAGGCTATAAGAGTGGGTTGAGGGGCCAGATCCAGGGCCGAGATCCAGAGAGAGATCCAGAGCCAGGAGAGAAGCAGAGAGAGAGAGAATGAAATAAACTGATCGAGCAACCAGTTTGGCCTTCTTCCTTCCATCACCTGCCCTTGACCAACAGCCACACACAGCGGTTCCAGAGCACCGAACGTGGGCGGTGAGACAGAGCCACTCGGAGACCCCGCGAATACACACGCCCATCGGCATGCTTTAGAAAACTAAAGCATGGGTTCCTCTGCCAGTACCTTCATGCATAAGACTTGTCCGGACGTGTGGAGAGGGGCCTTGAGCATGGCTGTGGCTAGGCTCCGGAGGTCTTCGGCTACCAGGAGCTCTGCTCTGGGCGGGGAGGGAAGCTGGAGCCCATTCCCCTCCGAGGGGACCCAAGAGAAGACAGCCAGGTGCTCTGGCCAGAGATTCTCTGTGTTGCTCTCTTCTGGGAACTTGCTTTTAAGTCTCTGGATGTTGGCCGTTGATGGGTTTGCATGGTGCCTGGGGCAGTCTCTGGGTGTGATTACCTAGCTACTGGAAAATATACAAAGGATAATAAAAGAAATTAAATATAATTTTTAACATGCCACATGATACTATTTGATATAAAATGTAGCTGCAATTTTTCAAAGAAAAGATATTTAAACATATTGTTTGGAGAAACTCGTTATCACAAAAACATATATAGAATGCAACACAGTAGTCTTATAATTTTATTGGTATTATTTCAGAAAATGATACATGGAAGTAAAAATACCAAAATGTGAACTATTTAATAGTTTATGTGAAAGATTTTGGAGCTATTTTTATTTTACTTAGTGTATTTTTCTGGATTTTCTTAATATTTTACAATAAACCATGATAATTTTCAAATATTCTACAAAAAGTACGTAATTGGGATTTTGACTTGATTTATACTCAACTAATTTGTCAATGATTGTAATATTTATATCATTTAACCTATTAAGAAAAACAATGCTAATTTATGAAAATGTTTAATCAATTATTTCTTTTAATATTTTATTTAGATTTATAATATTCATGCCTATTTTACATTATAATTTTATATGGAATATGTTTTTCTATTAGTTGTCTATTAAGTTAATATCTGCTCTTATTCAGGAGCTTTTTAAATATGGTCACAATTGATACTAGGTAAATATTAAAATCTTTTTTTGTATTTTCATACATATGGAAAAATTTTTATAATGCAAGCTATTATCTTTTATTTCTTTTATCTTTCTCCAATATGAACATGTTTTTCCCTTAAAAATTGGCATCTCCTTTTCTGCTCTTATCCTCTAGCTTTAGATGTGTGGTTTCACATTTGATCTATTGTTCTTTTATCCCCAGAGCTGTTTTATCTCTCCACAAGAAACAAGAGTTTTTTTTCTTTAAATCATGTTTCCCCTTTGAACAGTGGATTTAAAAATTAGATAAACCATTATTAACACAACCTCACGGCAGGACACTAGTTGGAGTGTTACCATATTTAATAGATGAGTACAAATTAGTTTAAGGCCTTAGGAACAGGTCTCCAAAATGTTGAAAAATGTAAGGCAGATTATTGAGGCTTAAATTTCATTGTTATAATAAAATTCTCATATGCTATTGAACAGTAGCAATAAAGAGAAGACATTCACCAAGATTATATACATTCTCAAGGAAAACTTGTGTTTTTCCTAGAGTATATGATATATGTAGTGGTAGTCAGTCTTTTCCAAATACTGTGTGTAAGTCTAAAGATCCCAAAAGTAATATTGTTGGAAATCAAAGGACATGGTTTTACTTTCTACTTTTTAAAAATCAATTGTATTTTGTCGGCTTTGTGATGAGACCTGGTCATATTGCAAACATAATGTGTTTATGTATAAACCTGGTCATATTTACAAACATAAAATCTTGGCCTCCACAGGTTTATATATAAAGGATAGTTTATAAGTAGATGAACACCTAAATATTTTGGATAATGATAAATGTCTCTAAAAATAACAGAACAAAGAAATGGGAGAAAGAGATAGACTAGAAGTTGGAATGTTTTTCTACACCAGCTAATAATATCATTTGAGGAGGTAAACTTTGAAGGAAATTGCTGAGAAAGCAATTGTGCTAACAGTGTTTAAAAGAGAGAGTGAACACAGAGAATCCAACTCAGATCTAAGCTTAGTCTTCTCCAAATTTAGCTTAGATATTGGTTTTGTTCACAAATGCAAATTCCTAATAATAATGATGTCTTGTTGTCTACCCGCCTTGGGTGAGAGCCCTCCCTGCCACAAGGGACCCAGCCGTGCACGGCAGCCGACTTCCACTACCTAACCATCTCCACATTCCAGGCTCCTTTCCATATGCTCGGGCCAAGCCTCATATATGAGTCAACATATTCTTGGACTGCATAGTATGACAGTGATACAGTGATACAATTGTCTACCACAGTATCACTGTATCACTGTCATCCCATTGTTCATTGATTTACTCAAGCGGGCGCCAATAAAGTCTCCATTTGTCCCAGCCCTGAGATTTTAGCAGCCTCTCCCTACTTGTCTTTCCCAGTGATTGTTAGGCTCTTTCAGGGTCAGGGGAATGAGATCTGTTATTGTTACTGTTTTTGGCATATCAAATACCCCACGGGGAGCTGGCTAGGCTCTACCGTGTGGGTGGGATACTCTCAGTAGCTTGCCGGGCTCTCCGAGGGGTATATATATATATGTATATATATATATATATATATACACATACATATATATATATTTCCCTCTAATAACCATTAATTTTTTCCAACAAGAAATTTAGATTGAGAATTTCGATTTCTCTGTAGGCTCAATATTCTGATGAGAAACCTTCGTCAACTTGGCTCTAACACTCGAGTGTTCCACACAGACAGACAGATAACAAATAACTAAAAACACCACACATATGTGCACACATTTGCAGTTGATCAATCTGACCCTTCAAAAATGGCAGGGAAAAACTGATGGACTGAAAAAAGGAAGGAACAGTCTCCAGGGCAAAATTAAGCCCTCTTGGCCGATTGGGAACTTTGCTCCCCATTTCCCAGCCTGACCAGCTGTTTTCCTGCTTGTTAAAAATGGGTCAAGAAAGTGCTTTTGATATAAGCCAGAAAAATGAACTATGACAAAGTTGTTGAAACCTAAGGTGGTCTGATGTTACCATTTTAAGGTCTTATTGTCTACCAATTCTCATATATTCAATAAATGTGACTTCAAACAAACATTCTCTCAAATTAATTATAAACACACAAAAACATGGTATCTGGCATATCTGACATGAAATATGACAATAGTATTTTTCCCTTGAAATGGACATTACGGTTCAGAAGTAGACTTCTCCCCATTAGTTCTCTCCCAAATTCTAAAAAAGTGGATTATAATGAACTATTTATAAGAAGTGTCCCTTTTGTTTTGGTCCAGAGCGAACGTCCAGGAGTTAAGTACTTGCTTTGCACAAGGTCAGCCCTAGTTCACTCTCTAGAACCAAAAACTAATCCCTGAGAATAAAACCAAGAATAAACCCTGAGCACTACCATGTGTGACCATAAACCAAACATTTTACAAAAAGAAAGATTTTCCATTTGGTTGAAAGATAATGCTGAAATTAATTAAATTTAATATTCTTTAAATTTAACTCTTCTTACAAAGAAAAGTACAAACTTTATGGAGAGTTTCTGTTTCCAAGAATAATGCATCACATAATTTTAGTCTCTGAAAAGCTATTGACCGACTGTTGTACTCTGAAATTTTAAGGACGTCATTTGCATTCAAATTCTGACCTTTTTTATTTTTTCTATCACATTCCCATTATGAATAAGGTAGTTTATTCTGAACTTCTCATAGTCAGAGCCTTTTCATATGTTGGATATTTTATCATTTTCTGCTTATTCTAACTAAAAGACCATCTTATGATAACTTTGTGACAACCACTGGCTTCTGTGGTCGTCTGGTTATCAAATATTACACCCAATCTGGGTCATTTTTATAACATTATAATATTCCTAAATTGCTTACAAAATGTAGCTTCCTTTGAGCTCACATGTACTCTTTTCTTTTTTGAACCCTTCATTAAACACCACTGTAAAGGTTTTATGTCAAGACCCTGTTTTAGTATTACAGTCTACATCTGCTCTGATTCTAGGGTTCTGTGTTTATCTGGGCATTTTAACATTGAAATCACACAGGATATGACATTTCACCATTAGCTTCAGGTCAAGTACCAAAGTATTTGCTTGAATTGTGGACTTTGTCAGGTATTCAATGCTGCATGAACAAGATAGTTATGATTCTTTTGAATCCAGTGAAGAAAAATCATATAACTGTCTCCTGACTGTTTACATAGTCATTTAATTAAGGACTTACTACATACATGTGTTTTCTTGCTTTCTGATCTGTGTGTATGAGTATGTGAAAGAAGAGTGTCTTAAAGATAGACTGAAAGAGTATGGTCAAGACAGAAAGAAAATTTTCTTTCTTCTTACTTTACCCATCCATTATTGAATATTATGAGATTGGTATCTTTATGATTTATTCACTAATCTGTCTACATGCAGAGAAATTGAAATAGAAGTAAAACATTAATTTATATTATTAAGTAATGCCCATGAATTAATTAATACCCTTGAAGACACCATAGATAACATGATTTTGAGATTCCATTTGGTAAAGAGGTGAGATATATTGCTTTCAATATGAATTATGGTCATTATCATCATCCGTTGATTGTCGAATTTCTCAAGCGGTCTCAGTAACGTATCCATTTATACTAGCCCTGAGACTTTAGAAGCCTCTCTTTACTCATCATTCCCAACAATGCTGCATTGGAGGCTTTTTCAGGGTCAGGGGAATGAGACCCAGCATTGTTACTGGTTTTGGCATATGAATACACCATGGGGAGTTTGTGAGGCTCTTCCATGTGGGCAGGAAACTCTTGGTAGCATGCCAGGTTCTCCCAGAGGGAGAAGTAGGCTAAAAGATGTCACTTCCGGGAGCTTGGTTTTAAATCTCTGGATGGTGGCCATTGGTGGGATTACATGGCACCGGGGGCAGTCTCTGGGTATGACCTAGCTACTGGAAAATGGGAAATCTGGATGGAAGAGGCCCAGTCCTGATCCGAGTAGGCTTGGAGGTCTCAGCCCCTGGTCCCACACACCTGGGTTCCTCTTCTGGTTCCTTCATGTGTGAGGCTTGTCCGGACATGTGGAGAGAGGCCTTGAGCATGGCTGTGGTGGTCAAGCTCTGGAGGTCTTATGCTGCAGGAACTCTACTCGGGGCGGGGAGGGAAGCTGGAGCCCAATTCCTCCAAGGGGCCCCTGGGAAGACAGCCAGGCTCTTGGGCCAGAGACTTTCTGAGTTGCTCTCTTCTGGGAGCTTGGATTTAAGTGAATTATGGTAGGCAATATTATTGCTTTAAAGTTCAAGGAAAAATATTTTTGTAATACTGTTTAACACCCAAAGAAATCAATTGCAGATAATATGAATAATTTTGCTAGTTCATTTTTTTAGCATCCTTGTGTGTTTAGTAACTTCCTCTTTTGGAAATACTTTGTGAAACCATAATCCTTTCTGCCTTTGAAAACCTAGAAAACCAGACTTCCTTGCAGAAATAGGAAGACAAAGTATTTAAAGCATAATATTTACACATAACACCTGATCTTAAAATGAGAGTTAGAGATAAAGAGAAGTGGGAACATTGTAAACTCCTTTTAAGTGATAGTGGTATCATCATCAGTATCAAATTTCTGAGTGCAATAGTGAAGAAAGTGACATTCTGTATTCTGTACAGAGTGAGGCAAACTAGAAGGTCCAGACTTATAACTGTGATAGTGCATGTTTTTTTGCTCATATATTTCATAGTTGCTCTGGATTCCAATCCATTCCCCAGCTGGATCACTAAGATACCTGGGAGTTCTTTGTAGTACCTAATACATCTTTTCAATAAATTTCAGGTTTTTGATTGCTGTAATTAAAAACTCCTGTTGAGATACTAGATTTTTCTCTGTACTTGGTTATCCCACTGCAAATTTAGCAAGATGATATTATATTAAATCCATAGATTCTGGAATAATCATGGGTTGGGAGTTCCTGTTATTTCCTCACTTTGAGTTTTTAATTGGAGCTCCAAATACATCACTAATGAATTCTCAGAGAAATATGACAGCCTCTAGCTAAAGTCGAAAAGTCAATTTTGACAAAATGAAACCCATCCAAACTGCTGCTTATTTTATTTTTCCCAGTGACCATAAATGTTTAAGGCTCTTTCCATTAATTTGATTTTTATAGTTTAGTTCCAAATAGAATCTTGGTAAAAACAATTTTTATTCCTCTATATTAAGCTCTCCAGTTATAATGAAACTAATTTTTAGGAGTTCAGTGAAAGTTTCCAATTAATGAGATTAAAGAATCTGAGCTTTCACCTCGTTCTCTTAACTAGATCTCACAAAGACTTTTAAAGGTTAACTTGGTACTGCTTCAGGGATCCATGTTGCAGGACTATTGCTGCCTCATTATTGAAGTAGATTTTATCATATCCTGACTCATTATGAATTCCAAAATATTATACTGTCTTCAACTCTTTTTCTATCATCTAATTATTCATTAAATAGTAACCTCTGAAAAATGTATACGTTATTAAGTAAGTGTTAATGTGTCTACTTAGGGCTCTGGAAATAACATATATTAATTCCTCTTGACCTTTCTTTACCCGTTATATATTTTCAACAATTTTCACCCACAATGATGACATGGTTATCAAATACTGGTTGATACTTTTATGTAAGAAATTTCTTTCATAAAAATAATTGCTACTCATCAGGAGAACATTTGTTTTTTGAAAATGAAAGTCTACTTTATATCTGGATATAACAATTTTGTTGTCTAAAACAAATATTTTACAGTGCTTTTACCCAAGTAGAAAATGGCCAATGTGTCTCATGCTCTGATAAAATATTTACCTGAAAGTATCTCCTCTTTTAATTATAAAAATAGAAGGGAGTCAGTGCAGTGACCTCCTTTATTTGTTTGCTTGCTTGTTTGTTTGCAGGGGTATTCACCCAGCTGTGCTTAGAAATACTCATTGCTCTGTTCTGTGTGCAAGAATCCCTCCTAGTGGTAAATGGCAGAACATATGTATCCTCGGGGACAGACGTGGCTTGGCCACTTATCTGCTATGCTATCTCTCTGGCCACTAAATCCAAAACCATTATATTCTTTAAAAGATCTTTGTTGAATGATTTTATCATGAAATTATATATGAAGAAAATATACATAAGAAATTTGAATAAAATAAAAATCATCTATAAATTTTAGGAGGAGAGAACCTATTAGTGTTTACCATTATGTTTCCTAGTCACTTCTGCCTTGTTATAAATTTATTCATTCAACTTATGTCTTTGAGCATGAATTAGTGATAGGTTCATGGGTTTACAATATGGTAGTGAAACAAAAGTTTTAAAAATCTTGCCTTATAGGTTATGTAGATTGTAGGGTGCATGATTTAATTGAGACAAATGTACAAATACAATTCAAACATACATATACACACAAATATACTAAAACATATTCTGTTAATGTCCAGACTCTGAAATTTTATATTATAAAATATTTCAAACATTGTGCTTTAAAAATTGAAGTGAAGGTGCCAGAGAAATAGTATAGCAGATAAGACACTTGCCTTGCATGTTGTCAAACAGAATTTGATCCCTAGCACCATATGCAGTCCTCCAACACTTGTCAGAAATTATCCATGACTAAAAGGTGTGGTCCCTCCAAAATTAAAATTTGAAGTGAAATACTTGATACATTCAAGTAGCTGTGCAGTTACAAAATTTATCTAGTATCAAAATATTTTCATTTACCCCAAAGAAAAACTTGTATTAAATAAGCTTTACTTTCTTTTTCATATCATTTTATCTCTAAGCAAACATTGTCTTTCTTTATTTTTTGGAAGTAACACGTAATAGTATTAAGGTGGAGTTAAGTTTTCAGAATCTACCTCAGTCCCTCAACAGGTAAGTCATATCATCTAACTTAGTTACCTACTTCCCAGGCTCCCTCAAAATTCTTACTATTCCATATAAGTGAGCTAATATAGCATGTAGCATCTTGTATCTGGCTTTTATTCTTTAAATTATAATCAAGATTTTGACAGAATAATTTACCATGAATATAAGATCTGTCAATATTTTGTTATGAAAATTTCAACATACAACATTGGGACCCTTGGGAGAGTAAGAGAGATTGTTTCTGGCAAACTGGAATGGGTGGCCAAATTACACAGGATATTTCTCAAAAATATAAGAATAGAATTCACCTACAACCCAACAGTTCCACTTCTTTGAATCTACCCTGCTCCCAACACAAAGCTACTAATTCAGTAAATGTATGCATATTTATGTTCAACAGTCAGGATTTAGAAATACCTCCCAAATGTCTAATGTCAGACTAATAGACAAAGAAATTGTGATATAATTAGTAAAAGAAATAAAAGAGTAACACAAGGAAATGCATCCCTTTTGTGATGGGAAGGATCAACATTGTCAAAATTGCTATCGTGCCCAAAGTACTATGTAGATTCCCAGCAGTCGCTCAAAAAAGAGAAGTGACAACTTTTAAGACATGAATTAAAAACTCCTTAAATTTATATAAAATAATAATCTCCAATTCCCAAATAGCCAAAATAATTCTAAGGTAAAAAGAGGAGAAGAGGCTTCTCTTTCCCTACTTCAAACCATATGGTAAAGCTGTATTCATCACAATTGAGTGGTACTGGAATATGGAAAGAACCTCAGACCAATGGAACTCAGAATCCAGAGACAGGTGTGCGGGTATTTAATCATCGATATAGTAGCAAAAAAAAAAAAAAAAAAAAAAAGTAAACTGGAACAAGAATAAGCTCTTCAACAAATGGTGTTGAGGTTATTGATTGGTCACAGAAAAAAAAAAGGAAGGTAGTCTGTAAAAAATACAATGCATGCTCGGCAGTGGGTGATGTCTGTGTGTTGTTCGGGGCCTCTCAAGACAATTCTCTCTCTCTCTCTCTCTCTCTCTCTCTCCCCCTCCCTCTCTTTCTCTCTCTCTCTCTCTCTCTCTCTCTGCTTGCATTCGGTGCTCTAGAGCCACTGTGTATGGACCAGATCAGGATGGCTCCTCCTTTGTGCTCTGCTTCTGTGTGTGCCACTGTGCTCTCTCCTGTTTGTCTCTCTATCTCTGACTCTTTCTCTGTACTCTCTCCTCTGATCTCTTCCGACCTCTCTCTGTCTCTGTCGTTTGTCTCTCTGAACTCTCTTCTTCTGATCTCTCTCTCTCTGGAGCCCTTCCGCTTCAGTCTCTGGAGCCCCACTCGCTCTCACTTCTCACTCGCTTTGTGCTCTTTCTTTCCCCAGCTTCTGGCTCTGATGATTCTCTTTCACTCTATACTCTGCTCTGTGTCTTCTCCCTGCTTCTGTGTCTTCTCCTTCACTTCTGTGTCTTCTCTGCTGCTTCTGTGTCTTTTCTCTTGCTTCTGCATCTTCTCCCTACTTCTCCTACAGTCTTAGTTTATATAGCAATCACATAGGGTGATGACACAAAGGTGGGTTGAACATTAACAAATCAACAAATAGAGGTAAGACCACTCCTCCAGGAGATTAACAAAATCTCATCTAAGGAGATTACTTCAAATTACTAGGAGATCCGCTTAAAAGCCTGGGATCCTATCCAGGGTGTGTCACTTTCTTCTTTCCTCAGCTGGTAATCCACTTAAATAGTTGTAGTAAATCTACTTCTAATATTTCTATCAATGTCATTCTGTATAAGCACAGCAAGAGATATATACTTAAAGTTTGGTTCTTCCTGAGGACATCTCACTATATATTCTGGACCACAGTCTTCAGGCCAGCTTAGTTTTCCTAACCCCAGTAGGGTCCTAGTCTCATCGTTACCATTGGATCATGATAGCATTTGCCCATGACCATGCTCTCAACTTATAGTTGAGTATTGTCGTGCTTTGGCCTGGCCTATTTTGATGCCAGGGTAGCTCATAGCTTGCACTGGGTCCATTCTGTCTCTCGTCGGGACCCTGCTTTTGGGGTGCTAAGAACTAAGGTCAACTGAGTAGAGAAAGCAGATGCCCAAGAGTAAATATTATTGGAGTCAATCATCTCCCAAGTTACAAGGTATAATATTAACTGTCTTTCTGTGTCCATACAGAAGGACATTGCTTTAAGGTAAACTAAGTTCCCCATGGCAAGGCTGAAAGGACAAACCCAATGATATCCTACAGTAGTCCCTCACCTAAAACCATGCACAAAAGGTGAATCAAAAAGATTAAATACTTCAATATCATGGCTGAATCTATAAATTACATTGAGGAAAATATAAGTGGAATACTCCAAGACATAAAAGCAAGAGGTATATTAAAAAATCCCTTTGGCAAAGAAAATATAAATAAATGGGATGTACATCAAACTAAGAAGCTTCTGCACAACAAAATAAACAAGGACCTGATTAAAAAAGCATTCCACAGACTAGAGAATTTATTTGACCACCACTCATTAAACTTGTTTAATATACAAGATGTCTAAAGCACTGGTAGAACTTTACAAGAAGGAAAAAGAAAACCTCTCAGAAAATTGTGTGTGTGAAAAAACAGAAATGTCCTAAAATAATACATACAGAATGTCAACAGCATATAATAAATGTTCTATATCACATGCAAATGCAAATCAAAAAATTATGTGATATTATTTCACACTTGTGAGACTGACATTACACATCACAAAGAACAAATGTGACCAGTGCTGACATATCACCAAAAAAAAAAAAAACACACAAAAAAAACCCACAAAAACTAGTTCTGGCATGAATGTGGGAGAAAACACTATTTGCTGCTGATGTGAATGTTGAATGCAGCCTTTTTAGAAAACCACATGAGTGATTCTGAAAAAATTAAAAATTTAACTCCCATAGGAACCAGCAAAGTCCACTTCTTGACATCTACCTGAACATTAAAAAAAATCAATGTAGAAAAGACATTTGTACTCCCACATTTATTGCCGAACTCTTCACAATAGCTAAAATCTTCAAACAAACTGGTTTATGGATTCTTGATAAAGAAACTATGGTACAAATACATGATGTAATACTACTTAGTTAAGAAAAGATTGAATAATGAAATTTGCTTCTATGTGGATGGATCTGAAGGGTATCGTTCTGAGTGAAGTATGTCAGGAGAAGAGGAACAAAACCAGAATAAGTTTTCACATAGGTAAGATAACAAAGGCAATCAAAGGTAATAGAAACTAACAACTGGTCTTCAGTGGGAAGCCACCAAAGGGAATAAAGGGGAGACTTAAGAGGGTGGGGACACTGGGACAATGGTGGAGGGATGTGAACAGTCTTGGGAAGGCTGTGGTGATGAAGTGTGTCCTGTAACAGCACATCAAAAAATGCTCCACATCAATAGTCATCAGGGAGATGAAAATCAAAACAACAATGAGACATCATCTCACACCACAGAGACTGGCACACATTCAAAAGAACAAAAGCAACCAGTGCTGGTGTGGATGTGGGTAAAAAGGTATGCTCTTTCATTGTAGGTGGGAATGCTGACTGGTTCAGCCTTTCTGGAAAACAACATGGACAGTCCTTCAAAAACTAGAAATTGAGCTTCAAAATGACCCTGCAATGCCACTTCTGAAAATATATCCCAAGGATGCAAAAGAGCACAGTAGAAATGACATCTGTACCTATATATTCATTGCAGCACTGTTCACAATAGCCTAAATCTAGAAACAATCTTAGTGCCCTAAAACAGATGACTGGTTAAAGAAACTTTGGTCCATCTACACAGTGGAATACTATGCAGCTGTTAAGAGAGATGAGTCATGAAATTTGCTTATAAATAGATAGACATGGAGAATATCATGCTAAGTGAAATGAGTCAGGAAGAGAGGGACAGACATAGAAGGACTACACTCATTTGTGGAGTATAGAATAGCATCACATGAGGCTGACACCCAAAGACAGTAGATACAAGGGCCAGGAGGATTGTCCCATAGCTGGAAGACTGCTTCATGAGCGGAAGGGAGAAGGCAGATGGAATACAGAAGTGATTATTAATAAAATGATGGCTGGAGGAACCAGTTGGAATGGGAGATGCATGCAGAAAGTAGATAATGGCCCTCTCAGTGTCTGTGTTGCAAGCCATAATGCCCAGAAGTAGACAGAGAGTATGAGGAATATTGTCTGTCATGAAGGCAAGGGGAGGGTGGAAAAAAGGGGTATACCCAGGATATTGGTGGTGGGGAATGTGCACTGGTGGAGGGATGGGTGTTTGATCACTGTGAGATTGTAACCCAAACATTAATGCTTATAACTATCACACGGCGATTCAATACAATTAACAATAATAATAATAATAAAATTAATTAATTAATTAAAAAGAAACCCTACGATTAATAATATTATAAACCATAGTGTAGTACCTTGAATAATTTTTTTAATGTGGTATAGAGCCAGATAGTATAGTGGGTAGGGCACTTGCCTTGCATTTGGCCAAACTAGGTTCAATCCTGGCACCATATGAGGTCCTCTGAGCCCATTAGGAATGATCTTTGAGTTCAGAGCCAGCACTATGCCCTGAATACACTGCTGGGTGTGGCCCAAAATAAAACAAAACAAAACAAAAAACAAAGAGTGGTACATACACACAATGGCATATTATGCAGCTGTAAATAAACAAATGAAATCATGCCATGATTTTGTGGAAATTTGTAAAATGTGGATGAAATTTGAGCATCTCCCTTAATGTGCCTCTCCAGAGTATAATCCTGGATCTCTTTCTGTCAAACACAAACATATGAATGCACTATGATTGATCAATGAATAGTGTGATTTAAGATTAAGTGAAAATTCCCATTTTTCATGAATTTTTGTATATTATTTCTTACATATACATTATAAATGAGGTTGTGAAAGTCCTAGGTAAGAACTCCTTGTATATTTCAATACTGGGACAGAGTCAGCACTAACTCTGACTAGTGAATTTCAGGAAGAAGTTCTCCTTTCTTGTGAGTCACTGAGAATTTAGTGATGTTTGTCACAGCATCATTCCTTAGTCTAAAATGACAGACTCAGTCAGATTAGTAGAAAATGGCTTACCCTGTTCAAAAAGAATTAAAAAATTGTTTGAGTATTATCCTTTATTTGACAGCCTTTCATTTGCTTAGTCTTGTCTCCTCACTTAATGTTGCATTACACTTGATCAGATATATTTCAATTATGTTTTTATATTCATTCTTCAGCTATGCATAGACAAAGATAAAATGCCCTGGTTATTAAGGATAAACAGCGTCATGCTGGTACAATTATTAAAGGCAGGCTCCCTGAACTTATTAATGGGGAGACTGAAAAAGATAGCTTGACTTTCCCAGAAGACCAGATTGATAATCTCCAGTAATTATATATATATATATATGATTTATATTCTTACATTATACTTACACATACATGTGTATCATAGTATAGTTAAGTCAGATGCCTGAAAGGGGAGTTTAGAAGGACGCTGACTTTCCTATATGGAGACATTAGAGCAAATCTACTCAGATGAAAGTTTAGAATTGTGTGCATACACACACACACACACACACATATAGTGGAGTATAATCATGAGCCACATTTGACCCAGCAATACTACTTCTGGGACTATATCCCAGAGATTCAAAAAAGTATAGTAGAAATGACATCTGTACTTATATGTTCATTGCAGCACTGTTTACAATAGTCAGAATCTGGATAAAAAAAAACCTTGGTGCCCAAAAATAGATGACTGGTTAAAGAAACCTTAGTATATCTACACAATGGAATATTATGCCCCTGTTACAAAAGATGAAGTCATGAAACTTGCATAAAAGTGGACCAACATGGAAAGTATCATGTTAAGTGAAATGAATCAGAAAGCGAGCTACAGACATAGAAAGATTGCACTCATCTGTGGAATATAAAGTAACAGAATGGGAGACTAACACCCAAGAATAGTAGAGATAAGTACCAGGAGGTTTGCTCCATGTCTTGGAAGCTGGCCTCACATGCTGGGAGAAAAGGCAATTCAGATAGAGAAGGGAGCACCAAGTAAAGGGGATTTGGAGGACCCGCTCGGGATGGGAGATGCGTGCTGAAAGTAGACTATAGACCGAACACAATAGCCACTCAATACCTCTATTGCAAACCACAACACCCAAAAGGAGAGAGAGAACAAAAGGGAATGCCTTGCCACAGAGGCTGGGTGGGGGTGGTGGGAGGGATGCTGGCATAATTGGTGGTGGAGAATGGGCACTGGTTGAGGGATGGACACTCTGATCATTGTATGACTGAAACATAAGCACGAAAGTTTGTAAGTCTGTAACTGTACCTCACGGTGATTCACTAATAAAAAACAAAAAGAAAGAAATATCTTGCATGTTTTAAAATTTGTAGGCAAAGGAAAATGACATGTATTCAAAAATGTATTCAAAATCTATATTTTAAATATTTTTATAATACTTAAAATAGAAGCGATAGCACAGCGGTTGGGCATTCGCCTTTCACAAGGCCAACCCGTGTTCGATTCCTCCGCCCCTCTCGGAGAGCCTGGCAAGCTACTAAGAGTATCGAGCCCGCACGGCAGAGCCTGGCAAGCTACCCGTGCATATTGGATATGCCAAAAACAGTAACAATAAGTCTCTCAATGAGAGACGTTACTAGTGTCCGCTCGAACAAATCGATGAGCAACGGGATGACAGTGACAGTGACTATCAAGTTATATTTTATGAATATTTTATCTTAAGAGACCTACATATAATTATAATATCTTTAATTTCCCTCTATATTACTGTTCAAATAAACATTCTTTTATGAAATGAATACATACAGCATTTCTAACAAAAGCATACATAATATGGGCTGAAAAATGATGAACTCCACAAGCAGAAAGTCAAAGTAAATTGCCTTCTGTTTCTTATGAGAGATCTGTTAGAAAAATTAGATTATTCCACAAACTACTGGATAACACACAAAAGTAACTGGAACTCTTTTCTTTCATTGATGATCTTTTGTAGAGTAAACACTATATTATAAATTAGCTATTTGATAATCTTATTCTAATACTATCTTACTTTACCTTTCTCTATTTTAGTGTCATTTTTATAAAATAGATTCATTTGATTAAAATTGTATATCTTCATCCACTTAATGAATTTCCCATAGGACTCCAGATGTATTAAAAATCTTTTTTCTCACTGCAAGTTTCAATGTTTGCTATAATCTCAAAATTAGGGAATTTTTTAATGGGAAACAACTTAATGAATCAGTTAATTTAATATCCTAACTTAATAGCTGAGGCTTCTATTTGGCCCAGGGAAGTGTATCTCTGATAGCAAGTGATGTTACATAGTTCAGTCTGATACACTGCAGAGTGTTTTTCATAGGCACTACTTCACCTCTCTTCTTCTTAGTTTCTTTCTAATAAAGCTTGAACATTGTATTTTCTCTGTCTACTCTTTTGTCCCTGGCTGGCACACCAGGATTCTTTCATGAAATACAAGACCTTTCTGGGAAAAGAATGAGCACAACGGAGACATGTCAAATAGCAATAGACGCTGCCACAGGCAGCTCTGCTGGCAACGTGGGCGAAGAGAGACTTGCGGGCCTGTCAGTGTTCACGGCCCCAGTGAGAGGTACAGAGCACATGCACCCTTGGACTGTGGCTCCTCGCCACTTAGAGGAGAGCAGGGCGATGCGAGCAAACTCAAGCTGTCTCAAGTACAGGGAAGGGTTCTTATATAACAATGAGATATGCTGGTTAGAGATGTGTTTCTGAAGCTTTCGATTGCAACGTCGGGATCACTCCAAATGTATCCTAAACTTCTAAAAAATCGAAGTAAATATGATGAGGCCAACTTGCACAAGCTCTTAGCTCCTAAAGTTTAAATTCTGCATCCCTCATATACAGGAATGGAGAATAATTCAATGTAAGAGTGAGAGACAGAAAGAGAGAGACACACAAAAGAAAATGATGTTAATGAGACACAATGTTTTTTCCTGAACTTGATTTAGTGATTTAAAATTTCCATGACTGATCTTTTCCAAAAGTTCTATAATTGACAAGGGATCATATCTTATCCAGGCACTCCTGTTAGTAATGATTTGTCAGACAAGTGGTTAAGAATTCTTTTCAAAGAGCAATTCAGAGCCAAATCTCACTTTTTCATCAGCACTCTTTTATTGGAAATCTCAAGATTCATATATCTTGGAGATCATCAGATGTGACATTTTCCTGAAAAGATATAATGGCCATTTTTGGCTTTAACATTAACAAAGGAAACATTTCTGGCAATAAACAGCAATGTAGAATAATATGTGTATTTTCTTTAAAAAAACTATTTACATTTCTTAGGATATTTGCAATTTATTATTTTACAAATAGCTAAGCAACTTCACAGGAAACATTTAGATACATCAAATGATGTAATTTCATTTTCCTGGCACCATCTTTGAATAAACCCAGTGCAAGGTTTGTCTTATTTTGTGCTTAATGACCTAAAGGATTAAGCGTTATTAGAATTCCTTCCCATGTTCCTTCTGGGGAAACAGTATAAACAACTTAAGCTTATTCTTCAAATCATCCAATAAATGGCTGTCCAGAAATGAACTACATTATCAATAAATATGTGTATGATTAACATATCCATTGAGTTATTTTGCCAATAGTATATTTTCTTTCCCAGCACAGCATATCAGATGAAGCCATCAAACCGTGAGGGCCGAGACAGAGTGGATGAAATTCAGCTCACTAGACTTGCATGCTTACTACTTTGTGACTAGGGTTACTTTCTCCCCAGAAGTCTTTGGAGTTTTTTTAATTATGGGAATCAGGAGGCATCTTATTCTTTATCTAGGCTTCTAACTGGCCTCTTTTTTTGTTTTAGATAACTAGTTTCTATTTAATTTCCAGTTGAGCAAGCTCTGACAAATTTATCCTGCAAATAAGAGATCAACTCCGGAGGGAAGTGTAAGCATAGTTACACATTTTTTTTAAATATTAAAATATATCTGTCATTAAATACTGTGACAAATATGTAGTTTCTATTAGGGGGTATAATTATTTTTATCTTATTTTGGCAGGCAAAATGGCTGTGTACGAGGATTACTCCTACTCTGTACTCAGGGGTCACTCCTGGCAGAGCTTGGGGTACCACATGGGATCCTGGGGATTGAACCTAGGTTGGCCACATGCAAGGCAACTACCTTCCCTACTGGGTCATCTCTCAAGCACCAATGATAGAATTATTTCTGGAAAAGGATTCTAAAACTTAGAATGCCAAAACTTAGAAATTTGATTTTAGCTGTTAAAAATATTTCAATAGATAATGATGTAATATAAAACTTAAGAAATGAAAACAAAGAACATAATTGACCCATCTTTTAATATGTCATTCAAAATAATTAAAAACCCTAGGAGGAATTGCAATGAGATTCTCACAGCGTGAGTTCTGTAGTAAAGATTATTCTGTTTTTAATGTAGTTTTCGTCTTTTTTAAATAACCACAGAAAAGCTGCTTGTTACAGAAGTTCACGTTCTCCAAATGAAAACGGGGCCAGTTTAGTGCATTTTTCAGATAGGTGCTGTGTGGATAAATGAGCTATTGCAGGTAAATTGCTCAGTGCAATGCCTGGTAGTGAATAGTGGATAAATTTGGAAAAAAAAAACAGAATACATGAGGAATGACAGATGAAATCACTATAATAAATGCTCATGGACATATTGTAGCCAAGGGTGGTGAAACTCCACAAGATATTTCTAGCATCACACTCGCCTGTTGTTTTCTGGGTGTTTTCTACCCTAATTGGATCTTAGCCTTATGCCTCTCCTCGAAACATTCCTACACGTTGAGCCAAAATGCCTGCCAATTTTTGACTTCCCATGGTTTTCACAGGGCACATTATCAAAACCTTAGGGCAAGAAAAAATTCAACTTTAGTCTTATGTCTACTTGAAATGAACAGTTGATTCTTTCAAATAATATTTGTATAGCCCTTCACAGTGTCACAATATTTTCACTGATCCAATAATACATTTGCTCTGTATTATCCCAGTAATCCTGAAGTAACTGTATTATCACTTGCATTTTAAAGCCCACATTTTAGAGAAACCCTTTCAAACTTGAATCCAGATCATTGGATTTTTAATGTTTTACTGTACCACATAAGAAACATTTAAAATTATTTTAGCTTCATGTTTTCATATATATGATAAAGACATTGAGAAAATATGGTTAAAACTCTGACTCTCCTGGTTCATCCCCAGACTGATTTGGAATCTTATGCATTCAACATGGTTCTTTGGATTTGCCTATTATGTAAACCAGACTCATTTATTTAGTGTGTTTCTTTTTCCTCCCCTCTATAAGTAGCCTGTTGAGGACAATTTGGGTGTAGTAGTGGTTTCATCCTGCCAGTGGAGTGGAGAAATAATGAGATATCATGCATAATCAATCATGCAAATATAACATATGTCCATATGTCCAGGGACTAGAAGAAATCACACTACACCTTGAGCACCCCGCACATTCTCACTAAATATTTATTCTTGATTGATGAATTGTTTAAAATATGACCAGGTCACTGAGAAATCAGGCAAGGATCCAGTCAGAATTTTAATGAGCTTGGCCTTTTGCCCACTCCTTTTATAACACATGCCCTTCTTTCCCTGACTAACATTTAAGGCTGTGGAACACAAATTGCCATCTTATCCTCCACTTGACTTCTTTTGCTTAGACAATTTGTAAATAAATTCAGTTATATTTACTCTCAGAACATAGTGTGTAAGCTCTAGTATATATCAGAGTCACCTTGGAGACACTGGTAAAATGACATATTTCCCACTAGGACTCACTTGAAGAGCTGGTCGGAGATTGTGTCATGTTAGCTCAGGTACATTGTCATGGCCACACATAGAAAAATACTATAGGGAAAATTTTATCTCTACTTTGAAAAAAAAGAATATTAATAGCATATATTTTCAATGTTTATTCTCATATGCTCTCCTACATATTTATTTAATGCCACTTTAATCTAAATCCCTAAACATACTAGATCTTTGATGAATACCTATAGCATCAGGAGGACTCATTAATCATTCATGACACAGACTCTATGACAGGTATCTACAAAATTGCTCATGAGATTTTATAAAAGATAATAATTAGCATTGGTCCTCAGTAATATGGAATTACCATACACAAAATTACTATAGACCCATGTAATAGAAGAATTAATAATTGTTTCTACATACATAATAATTTATCATTTTCTTTTGTAAATGTTAAGTGCATCATTTCCATAAATCACAAATAAAATCAGTGGAAATAAAGAAGAGCTGGGAATGGGAGAATTAAAGGATACATTTTATAATTTATTATAATAAATATACCAGCAGTTGATTTTAAGTAAAATTTAATGAGAATTTAATGATCTGCTGTTAATACTGAAACTCATTATTTAGCTATCAAATTTGAATACAACAACTATTAATGAGCCTCAAACTTATACCAGATCAAATTTGAATTTGGCTATCAAGTTTTAAAATAACAAAGCATTGTCTCGGAGGATACTTTTTCTAATGCTAACAGTGATGGTTGGTTGGATTGCTTTCTCTGCAATACCTGTATGTTTAAAATTTATTTTAGATCAAGGATTAATATACTTGTCTGCACTTTATTGCAGTACATTAATATAAATTAATCTCTGTCAAGGTAAAGTTAGTTGCATTCAAGTTTTTTCTAAAATAGAAATAGAGAAGACACCTATAAAGTATCTTTTAGTTGTGCATTGTGATAACCTATGAGGTGGTCTATTAATTCTTGTCTATAAACTGCTCATAACTCTTAGAGAAACTCTATCATATTTCTGCCTCATAATTCCAATGTCTAAATACAGCTCACTGTCAAGATATAGATTTCCAGCTTGATTCAATAAGAACTATTCAATAATGTTGCACAGCAGTTAAAAAAATGGAGGAATGGAGGGGGCAAAAGATGATTAACATAGATTTCAATTATTCTACGTGTTCATCAGACCATTAGAATGAAGAATGCAAGCATGCCTTTTCATAAAATAAAATGGGCATTAGTGTCTTGATTGCAATTGTGATTCCCCAAATTATGTTTTCTAGGTAGTCTCTAAAGTGGGAAGGGTACACAGTGAACTGAAGAGTGGAGAAATGTCTATAGAGAGAAAAAAATTAAGCAAATATAACTCTTCAACCTCTATTTGAATGCTTACCTCTCTTCAAATTTTTGTATTCACATCACAACTGAATTTTATTGTTGTTAAGGCAATGTTCAGGCACTTTTACCAGCTATGTTCTTTTATTCTCTTTCCCTCCTTCCCTCCCTCCCTTTTTCTCTCCCTTCCTTCCTCTCTTCTCCACCTGCTCTCTCTCTTTTTCTCTATTCTCTTTTTCTCCCCTCCCCTTCCACTCCTTCCTTTTTTCCCCCTTTCCAAACAATAATCAAATCCAGGATATCATACACACAAGGCTAATGATATACCACTATGACACATCCCTGAACCACGCTTAAGATTCTTAAATGTCAAAAAACATTTCTAATATGACCTTTAAACCTGAAATTCTATTTTTTCCATATTTTTTACCCCATTAAACTCTTATGCCCACTAATTCAAACATTTTTTCCTATTTTAGAATATAAAAACTGTATCATTATCTTATTTTGTCTATGGTTTGAGCTTATTTATACATATAATTTTACATGATTTATAACTATTATGTAATAGATCCTTAAATATTCTTTATTTACTTAATGAAATAAAATACACATTTATATTTAATTCATAACTTAATTATAAAATAATCCCAGATTATTAGTAAATTCTACTCACTCTGTCTTAAAGACAAATCATAACACACCATCTTCAATAGTGAGTAGGATTCAAAGATGCAGACATCCTTGGACCAAGTATCCATTAAATCTCACCTTGCTTTTTGCAATCATCACCTAACAGGACTTCTTTCTTCCATCTTTTACCCTCTGTAATATATTCCAATAAAATCAGCTAGATTAATCCATTAAAATTTTAAGAACATGTTACTTCTCTCATTAAATCCTCATGAAACTTTGCAATCTCTATTTTAATGTCTAAGGAATAAGAAATGTTTGGAAAATTTAATATCAAAATTTCTTAACTAATACACTTAAATCTGTGCTCTTAGGCTTGTCTGAGAAACACTGGTTTTCACTCCCGTTTACTAGTAAAAGAGATTTCAGTTATTCAACAGTAAGTTTTAGTTGGAAAAATCTGCTCAGCTTCATTCATAGAATTTTTTGATGGTCAAATGGGAATATATGCAGGAGAACTATACATAAATAAATTCTGATATACTTTATAAGGTTTACTTAGAAATGTAAATTTGGAAAACCAGTAAACTGTGATTATATACCTACTTATATTTTGATTCCTCACAAACTGTTTAATGATGTTATATGGAGAGTGATAAAAGTATAGAGCAATAGAGGCAGAAAAGGATGATTAATCTGTTTTTCAATATCTATTTTTTAGTAGTATCATTAAGGGAAAAATAACTAGCTCACCACTTTATAAAATGAAGTGGGAATTGAAGTCTTTATTTCTCAGAAATCTCCATGTACTCTCCATGAATTAGACATCTAAAAGTGTATAGTAGACAGGGATTCAGGGATTAAACTCTAATAATAATTCAGTCAGAATATAATAAGAGTGTCAATGAGGTCACAAACAAGTGTAGATCTGGTATGTAGAGAAGAGATATTAGGTTTATTTAATAAGGTATCATTGGAGTAAAATAGTTAATAATGTTAAATAAATTGTATATGATAAAGTGTAGAAATGTTCTAACTCAAGGACTGAAGTGTTAAAGTCTAATTAACATCCTCCCCTAGTATTTTAGAGTGAATTAGGACATATTTTCTTAAACCTTATTATACTCACTTCCAACATATACCATTTCCCAACTACAGAGGTCCCAATTGGGGGAAAATACAGTGGGGATTATCTATCTTCCAGAAATATCAAGTCTGTTCAACCATAAAACCAATAAGAAACAGTGCTATTTTGTAGTACTAACCAACTATTATTAAAAATACAATAATCAATTATATTTCCTGGGGTTGTACAGTTGCTATTGACACCCCTTATCTTGCATAAATTGATGCCTTTACATAGTAACCCATTGAGCATTAATCTAAATTCTTTAAATCAAAGCAATTTTAAGATCTTGGAGGAAATCTGAAAGATTTTACGTGTCATATTTAAGATTTATAATTTCTCCTTGTCACTATTTCTGTCATGAGTAGTATCTTAAGGTTCTTTCTAGGTTTATTCATTGGTTTATAAATTTAATTTTCCTGATAATAAGTGATCATCAGTACTATTTCATTCAAGTGCTAGTCTTATGTATGCTTACTCAGATATTTTCCCAACTTATTGATGATTTTGTTATTAACTTTTGAGACTCTTTATACTTATGTAATAGTTCTCATATAAATAGTATGCAATTTGCTCTGCAATTTTTTTTAATTAAATCACTGTGAGAACAGTTACAAAGCTTTCCAGTTTAAGTCTCTGTCATACAATGATCAAACACACATCCCTTCACCAGTGCACATTTTGCACCACCAAGAACCCCAGTATACCCCTATCCCACCTCTCCCCCTGCCTATGTGGCAGATGACTTCCAATTTACTCTCTCTCCACTTTGATCACATTCAATATTTTGACAAATGACTCACCATTATTATTTGGAAATTTCCCCAACAATCAGACCTGCTGAAAAAGGCATCATTAGATAATTTGTTTTCTATTGTTGATTATGAAGAGCATATGATGATTTTGGATTTCTGATATTTTGGTGATAAATCTGGAGGGATTTCTGCCAAAAGCCACTAGGTTCTGAGATTTGTTTGTGTGCCTCTGGGATCATGGGCATTCAGGAGCCAGGAGCAGTTTGTGGGCCGCAACTTGAGGCCTCGTCGGGGCTGGGAGAGTGACTGGCTCCATCCCCATCCCGTGAGGCTCCGAGTGTCACGTCACTGCCATGCCGCCCTCAGGGTATATACCCAAAAGTATTATTGCTGGGTCAAATGGGAGCTCAATTTCTGTTTTTTTTGAGGAATGTCCATATTGTTTTCCAAAAAGGCTGAACCAGTCAACATCCCCACCAACACTGAAGGAGAGTCCCTTTCTCCCCATATCCAGAGCACTAATATTAAAGATATATAAGGCACTTGTAGAACTTTACAAGAGAAAGACATCCATTCCCATCAAAATAACAGGAGAAAAGGTAAACAGAAACTTTTCAAAGAAGAAGCTCAAATGTCCTAAAAGCACAAGAAATAAAGCTCTCTATCACTAATCATCAGGGAGATGCAAATTGAAACAACAATGATTTTATCATCTCATGCTGCAGAGACAGTACACGTCAAAAACAATAAGAACGACCTTTGTTTATTTTTTTTTGGTTCTCTTATCATGGAAGATGAATCATTGGAATATTTGATCTGTTTTCCAAATATAGTTTATGGCTTTGGTTCTAAATCTTCTAGTCCACTTTAAGTTAACTTTTGTGAGATGACATGGTGTGAAGTAGTGATTCATAATCAGTCTTGCATGTGGCTACCTAGTTTTCCCCTCACCACTTGTTGACAGGGCTTTCCTTTCTCCACTTCATGTTCTTACCTCTTTTGCCCTAATTAATCTTTCATTTATCTGATCATTTATCTCAGGACTTTCAATTCTGTTGTATCAGTATTTACTTTTCTACAAAGAAATCAATGAACATCTCCGAATGCAACAGCTATATGTACCTGGGTCGAGAAATCAACATGAGGAATGACTTGGTGCCAGAACTGTGCAGGAGGAAGAGAACATCATGGAATGCTTTCAAAAGTGTCAAAGAAGTGGTTAAGAGAACGAAGGACCTCCGACTCCGGGCACATCTTTTTGATTCCACCTATCTTCCTGCACTAACATATGCCTCAGAGACCTGGGCCCTACGCAAACAGGATGAGAACACTATTCGGATATTCCAAAGAGAAATCAAAAAAGCTATGCTAGGAGTATCACGTCTCACTCAAGTGAGAAAAGGAATTCGGAGTTCTGACCTCCATCGACGGTAAAGAATCAGGGATGCTGTCTTATTTGTCAAGGCATCAAAAATCAGATGGGCTGGTCATGTAATGCGATTCAGAGACGACCGCTGGACTAGAGCTGTTACCAACTGGATTCCACAGGATGTCAGAAGACCTCCTGGCCGCCCACCAACTAGATGGTTAGATTTCTTCGTCAAATCTTTGAATGAATGATGTGAGGCTCTTCCTATTTCTGGAGCGAGCAGATATCATTGGGCTGCACTGGCACGTGACAGGGACAAATGGAGACGTTACTGGCGCCCACTCAAGCGAATTGAAGATCAACGGGTCAACAAGTGATACAAGTGATACAAAGAAATCAGTGAGTTTTGATTAAATTTGTTTTATAAATTAATCAAAACAAATTATAAACTCAGAGACTTTAACACTCCCATCTTGTTTTTCCTCAGGACTATTTTGGGTATTTGGGGAGTTTTATGGCTCCACTAAGATTTTAGCAGTATTTGTTCTATGTTCCTAAAAAATCAAAACTTTCACTATACTTTTTTGCCTCTCGGGGATATATTCCCAAAAGTGGTATTTCCGGGTCAAATGGGAACTCGATTTCTAATTTTTTGAGAAGTGACCATACTGTTTTCCAAAAGGGCTGAACCAGTCGGCATTCCCACCAGCAGTGTAAGAGGGTTCTTTTCTCCCCACATCCACACCAACAGTGGTTGCTTTTGTTCTTTTGGATGTGGGCCAGTCTCTGTGGTGTGAGGTGGTATCTCATAGTGGTTTTGATCTGCATCTCCCTGATGATTAGTGATGAAGAGAATTTTTTTCATGTGCCTTTTAGCCATTCATATTTCTTCCTTGAGAAAGTTTCTGTTCATTTTTTCATCCCATTTTTTGATGAGTTTGGGTGTTTTCTTTTTGTAGAGTTCAACTAGTGCCTTGTATACCCTTGATATCAACCCCTTATCAGATAGGCATTGGGTAAATATCCTTTCCCATTCTGTAGATTGTCTTTGTATTCTGGTCACTGTATCTTTTGCAGTGCAGAAGCTTCTGAGTTTACATCTGCACCTGTATGTTCATCGCAGCACTGTTTACAATAGCCAGAATCTAGAAAAACCCTGAATGCCCGAAAACAGATGACTGGTTAAAGAAACTTTGGTACATCTACACAATGGAATACTATGCAGCTGTCAGAAAGGATGAAGTCATGAACTTTGCATATAAGTGGATCAACATGGATAGTATCATGGTACGTGAAATGAGTCAGAAAGAAACAGACATTGAAAAATCGCACTCATTTGCGGAATATAAAATAGAATAGTAGCAATAGTACCAGGAAGCCTGCTCCATGGCTTGGAAACTGACCTCACATGCTGGGGTAGAGGGCAGCTCAGACAGAGAAGGGAACACCAACAAAAGTGCAGTGGAGGATCCACTCAGGATAGCAGGAAAGGAGAAGTGGGTTGAAAGCAGACTATAGATTGAACATGATAGCTACCCAGTATCTCCATTCAAACTGCGGCAGGGGGGTGGCAGATAGCACGAAGGGAGGGAGGAACCCTGGGGCCATCAATGGAGGAGAATGGGCACTGGTGGAGGGATGGGTACTCAAGTATTGTATGACTGTAACACAGGCACGAAACTCTGTAACTGCACCCTCACGGTGATTCATTAATTAAAAAAAAATTAAAAAATTGACAGGAATAGCATTAAATCTGTATAATGTTTTGTAGATGATGCATATTTTAACAATGTTAATCCATAGAAATAGTATTTGTGGAGCTTGCCTTGCATGGTGTGAATTTAGGTTGATCCCTAGAAACAAAAATACAGTCCCCTGAGCAATGAAAGACCAATACAGGAGAACAGATCCAAAAATAAGCCCTGAGCAGTGGCACGCAAGAGATCATGGGATGGGGGTGTTTCCGGCATGCCTTTGGCCCAGATGAGATCCAGAGCAGCTGTGCACAACACGGCCCCTCTGCTCCTTAAAGACTATGATCCGGGAGGCCTACTAACCCATTTTGGCACCCAGAGACTTATAGAAATGCATCTAGACTGTGAGCTGAGCTATGACTCCATGCCACCCGGGGAGGGGGAAGGATCTTCTCTCCCAGCGCTTTCTTTCTACAGGGAAGATAGCAGTGGCAGCAGCACCAGCGCCCACGTGGTGTCTGCCATTTTCTAGGACTTACAACCCAGAGGTACTCGCTTTGTAGTGACGTGGAGTGCAAGAGGTTCTACTAACCCATTTTGGCACCCAGAGACTTATAGAAATGAATCTAGACTGTAAACTGAGCTACAATAACAGAAATCCCAAACTGTGCGGCCACTGTCAAGGCTGCGCGAGCTCCTGTAATCTTTATTCTCATCCATGGGTAACAAATTATCAAATTATGCCTGTTCAGCAGGTTTGATTGTTGGGGGAAAATTTCAAATAATAATAGTCAGTTCCCTGTTGAAATATTGTATGTATTCAAAGTATAGAGGGAATAAATGAAGATCATTGGCCACTCAGTTGTGGGGGGCGGGGTGGTTGGACGGGGGTATATTGGGGTTCTTGGTAGGGGAACAGGGGCACGGGTGAAGGGATGGGGGTTTGATCATTACATGACTGAGACTTAAACCTTAAAGCTTTGTAACTTTTGTCACAGTGATTCAATAAAAAAATAAAAAATAAATAAATAAATAAATCCTGAGCATCTCCATGTGCAGCCTCCTTCCCAAAACCTATTTAATATGCCTTTTCAATATTCCATGTTTTATTATGAACAAATATTTTACCCTTTATCCATTTTTTCTTGAACAATAGTTTCTTCTGAGAATTCTGATAGAAGATGGATAAGGATATCTTTATAAGTTACTTTCTTTATTTCCCTAGATATTTTCAATATTTTTTTGTTTTGAACTCTTGTTTATTTCTCTTGATTTGGGATTTATTGAATTAAAATAGTCAGGTATTCTTTATAAACTTGTATATGCACTTTATATTGTTTTTGTTTAAAGGGCCTTCCTCATGGTTGTTGGGATGACTGGTGACTAACTATTCTAGATGACAGTAGGTCTGGTTCAGTGCCAGAAATGAGGGCTGTGGTGTTTCTCTCGCCCAGTGGAACTGAAGAGCACCTTAGCCACCCCAGTGATACTCATGGGCCACAGGGCATATCCAACATTACTCAGGACCATGCAGTCTAGAGAAAACTTCGGGATTTGTACTTAACAGGACAATTGTTTCACCCTCATGGCTATCTCTCCTGCCCTTCTATGACGTTTCTCTCCCAGGATTGGGAACTTTCCTTGCTATTATTTCTTTAACTAATCTTGTGCTCACTTCTCTCTTTGTTCCACATCAGAAATGATTGTTATCCTGAAGTAACCTTTCCTTATGAAGTTGAATAATCATAGATCTTCACATTTTTACATCTTATTTCTCTCTTCTCCCACCTCTAAATCATTAGTGTGGTAATATCTTTAATATCATAGATTCACTCTTTGAATTTCTATTTCATTACCCTTTTATTAATTAAAATGTCTCTCTCTCTTCCAAACCACACAGAGTCAACAATACCAAAAATAAGGTATCCAAACTGCAACAACTAAACTTAGAAGGTTGGCTGTCAAGATGCTGGGAGCAGGGGGTGGGGAGGGAACCTGGGAACATTGGTGGTGAGATCATGTTGGCACACTATGTCTGAAACTCAACTATGAACAACATAGTAAATCATGGTGCTTTAACAAAATATCACTGTATCACTGTCACTGTCAACACTGTTATCCTGTTGTTCATTGATTTGCTTGAGTGGGCTCCAGTAACATCTCCATTCATCCCTGCCACGTGCTAGTGTAGCCCTATAGTGTACTGGGGGCTACTTCAGGATCAGGGGAATGAGGACCGTCATTGTTACTGTTTTTGGCATACTGAGTACGCCACAGGTAGCTTGCCAGACTCTGCCATGTAGGAAGGATACTCTTGTTAGCTTGCTGGGCTCTCTGAGAGGGACATGGGTTTGGGGGCAGCCTCTAATCACCTTTATGGGTGTTCTCAGTCTACCAAATGTAAGCTTTTGGTCGACAGACATGTTGTAACAATCTGTACACTGACAAACACGCACCTGCCTGCCTCTCTGGGCAGCACCTGGGACATCTGCAGCCTCAGGTTGATCTCCTTGAGGTTGATGGAGTGCGCCCGGAGCTGGCAGAGCAGGACCCTATCATGGAGGGTCTGTGCCAGGTCGAACCCCTGCACCGAGTCCCAGGTCACCTGGTGGTTGGCTGACAGCACTCCACAGTGGATGGGCCACTGCATACACTGACTGCCCCACGGCTCTATGTCTGATGTAGTTTTGAGTCGGCCCAGTGCGGAGCAATGCTGAGGCCACTGAGGCTTCTCCATGCCCCACCAACACCATTCTCTCAGAATCTTGCAAAACAGCCGGCAATGTCCTTCAGGTATCATGTGTAGAGTTCCATGCCTGGCCTGCTGAGCTCTGCTCAGCAAAATGGTGAGCTGGGTTCAGGAGAGTGTGAAGGGTTCGGGTGGCGTCAGCTCCATCTTGTCTCCAATCAAATATGGCGTGGTAATTATGGAAAATGAGTAGGGCGTGTCTTATGATGTGTTGCGGCCATGTATTTTAGGAATATGTTCACTCATACCTGAAACTCGGCCCAAGCATGTGGAAAGCAACCTGGAGTGTGGTGACAGTTGGGTTGTGGAGGTTGGCTGCCGGGGCTGGGTCCCTTGGGGCAAGGAGGGCTCTCACCCACCCTCCTTTGGGGCACCCCTGGTGCTGAGTCTGGTGGCACTGTTATGGGGGCCTCATTTTGTAAAATGAGACCTCCATAAATTAGCAAAATATGTTTTTAATTATTTTTAAAGACCATAAGCAATTTATAGGGCATTCGCCTTTCACATGGCTGACCTGTGTTCGATTGTTCCGCCCCTCTCGGAGAGCCCAGCAAGCTACTGAGAGTATCAAGTCTATCCGGCAGAGCCTGACAAGCTACCCAGGTGTATTGAATATGCCAAAAACAGTAAAAATAAGTCTCACAATGAGAGACGTTACTGGTGCCTACTCGAACAAATCGATGAGCAACAGGATGACAGTGACAGTGATAAGCAATTTATAAAATTAACTACTTTTGCTCCCCCAAAAGTTGTAACTATTTTACAGAATAAGGAAATACTCAGTATATAGGAGTATACTGAGATCTGTATTTCTAGTTGTACCAGCAGAGTGGGTGTGGAAAGTTCCAGCCACTGTTGAAATCTTTCGCGAGATGAGAAGAATGGCTTGTTTTATAACTCTGCTGATATCTCTTCCTCCTGGGATTCCAGATCTGAGACTTAGCAGCCTGTCTTTTGCCAGAAAACTTCACAAAATTGATATCAGTCCTGAACAATGGTGGGGAGGGTGAGAACATTTTAACAAGCAATATAAGTGAAATTCTTTCCAACCGAAGCAAAGTTTCATCTTACTACGGTCATAAAAAATATATTTTAGACAAATGTTTTGTTTCTAACACATTTCTTAATTCAAATAATTAGCAAAAATATATTTCCTTGATAAGCATGCCCATATCCATATATATGTACATATGCATATATATGCATCTAATTTTTGTGGATCGGTAAGTGTTGTGACCATATGCTACAACCTATTGCTCAGCCAAGCTCAATGACTATAGTATTTAAAAGACCTTATAAACATCAACTTTGGTTATAGTCAGAATAGCAGCAACTATTTATGTAATCAACCAAATGTGCATAGCTAAAACTGACAGTAGCAGTCCAATAATATCATAACACGGACTCAAATGTGCAACTGCCAGTCTTGCCCATAATTCTCTTTTTCAGTGTTTAGGAGCATGAGTTCCTAACAAATGTCTGTTAAGCATTACTCCAACCTGTTTGAAAACATGTTGCACCATTTATGATTATGGGACTGTATTCACACCAGATGACAAGAATCTGTTTGCAACCTGTTATGTTAGTTTGGGCTCTTGAGAGATTATGGTAATAAAAGTGATTGCTTACCTCCAGATTCTGTGTGATTCTCCAACTTTTTTTATTTTTTTCTTCGATTTGAATGTGCTGGTTACTACACTGTTCCAAGTAAATGCTATATTTTTTTTATGTGTAGTTATTCTTTAAACTTGCATGGTCCTATATAATACTTCCTACCAGTGAATAAAAACAAAGTTCACCTTACAAAACTCTTCCCCATGTGAGCATTTGCTGCAATAACTTTTGTGAAGCAGGTATGTCATACAGTGCTGTGGATGAGTACCTTCAGATGACACAGTGAGTAAATCTGCTTGGCATAGCCTGTTGCCCTATTCTTGGCAAAGTTGCCATCATTCAAAGTTCACATAACCTTCCAATGTTCCTTAAGGTATGGTCAAATGAGATGGAGGCATTCTCTAGAAAATGTTGTCAAGTTAAGAGATTCTATAAAAATGTGTATGCCTAATTTTCTGAATGTACTCCAGGGGCTCCTTGGCTGTTCAGTCCTGTTCTGAGCTGACACGTATATTTTTCCTGTCATGTGTATTGTTCCGTCACACAATTGTAATTTAAGGAAACATATGGATATGCGTGTTACTGTGTAGGTATAGATGTAACATTGCAACTGAGAGGATGGGCTTCCTTAGCTTTGAAATCAAAATGGATGTTAATCAACTGGTATCAAATAGAGTAGTTTTATTCAGATATAGGACTGGAGCAATAGCACAACGGGTAGGCCATTTGTCTGGCATGCGGCTGATCTGGGTTCGATTCTTCTGCCCCTCTCAGAGAGCTGGGCAAGCTACCGAAGTATCCCACCCACATGGCAGAGCCTGGCAAGCTACCTGTGGAGTATTCGATATGCCAAAAACAGTAACAACAAGTTTCACAATGGAGACGTTACTGGTGCCCGCTCGAGCAAATTGATGAACAGAGGGATGACAGTGATATAGTGCATAGTATAGAGACATTGAAGAAATAAGAAAGCTAACATACCTAATCAAGACATTGATAAAGAAATTTGGAAAATAATTAGTGGAAATCCAGTCCAAGCATCATTCTTATAACCATAGTTTGTAGTGCTGCCAAAGAATACAAATGAAGTACCCATCTTTCTAGTGAACTGGCTAAGATTAAATATGGGCAGAAACAGATTAATGTATACACTAAAACACTTGATAAAAGATACAATAAAAACTGATGATAGTATCATGGTCTTCCCTGATCTTAATCTTTTAAAATTAGTAGCAATAGCACAGTGGGTAGAGAATTTGCCTTACATGCGGGCAACCAGGGTTTGATCTCCAGCATCCCATATGGTCCCCTGAGCACCGCCAGGGGTTGCTCCTGAGCACATGAGCCGGGAGTAATCCCTGTGCATTGCCGGATGTGATCTCCCCCCAAAAAAATATTTCCACTAAAGCCTCCCTCACCCTGGAAAAAAACCAAAAACCCAAAAACCCCCAAAACTAAAATTAGTAGCACTGTCTTAGCACTGTTGTCCCATTGTTCATTGATTTGCTTGAGCATGCACCAGTAACGACACCGTTGTGAGACTTGTTACTGTTTTTGGTATATTGAATATGCCATGGGTAGCTTATAATCTTGGTAACTTGCCAGGCTCTCTGACTCTCCGAGAAGGACAGAGAAATTAAACCTGGGTCAGCCGAGTGCAAAGCAAACACCCTACCCACTATGCTATCGCTCAGTCTTAAAAAGCAAATAACTAATATCCCTCTGCTACAGTTCACTGGCTCTTTTCAGTTCACTGCCCCCTCATCATTTTGGTAATCTCTATTCTGTGGTGACACAAAAGATGTCTTTAAATTTTACTTTGAGTTGGACTTGGTTTATTTCTTTGCTTTGCTTTGTTACATAACCCATATAAGTAAGACCATTTAGCATTTGTCATTACCTTAATTTATTTTTCATAGAACAAATATTCCAGTTCTATTTTATAGTAAGAGGCAAGATGTCATCTTTTTTAAAGCTCAGTAATAGTCCATCTTATATGCATACCACAACTTTCATATCCTTTCATCTATTTTTGGGAACTTGAATTGTCTCTAAAATTCCAAAAAGATGTGATGAGCACAGCCATGCCTATAGTTTTCCAGAATAATATTTTTCTGTTTATGGATAGATATCTAGAAGGAAACTTCTGGACTATAATGAGACCTATATGCAACAATCTGAATATTCTTCACCCTGCTCTCCCTAGGGAATGAAGAGATAAAATATTTTTTTCCAACACAGGTTATTTCTTTTGCACTTTCATATGAGATTATGTGCTTCCTCCCTACCTAGCAGTGCTCAGTTGGGCTGGCAGACTCCAAATTATATTCTTGGCCAAACACTGTTGGATAGATAACTCATCTCTGCCTGGAAACTGGGATTCTGCTTGGACCTACAAGTGTTGGGGGTCACAAAAGTCAATTACAATGGTGTACAGAAGTTACCAGGGCTATATTTGGCAGGTTATGCAGGACTGAGGATTAAACTCAAACTCTGTATGCCACACCCCAAAACTTTGTGCTATCTCCCAAACCATGTGGTGTGGTTTTTTAACTGAAGTTACAACCAAATTGATCTCTCAAAAATGTTTGAGCAGACTGGTCCACTCCATTTTTCAGGTTAGTGTAGTGAACGGGCGCCATCCCATCTGCGCCTGCACCCTCCCCCCCGCCCCCCCCCCCCCCCCCCCCGCTCCGTCTTCCTCAGATCCTGGCTCCACCCTTTCTGAGCAAGCCCACCTAGTCCCGCATCACCTTCCAGCCCCGGTACACTGCTCCGATCCCTTTTCAGGTGAGTGGAGTGAACGGGCGCCATCCCATCTGCGCCTGCACCTCCCCACCCCCTGATGTCGTCCAGCCACATTGTGTCAGTGGGCGTGGCCTCGAAAGTGGGCGTGGCTTCAACAAAGTGGGCGTGGCCTCCTCTGGAGCAGGGGACGCTAACGTGGCTGCAGTTATTTTCTATCAAATACCGAGCAATTTTTTGATACTTCTCAATATTCATCACTTATATCCCTGAGTATCATCTTAGAGGGCCTTAAAATACTTCCTAAATAAGTTCCTAGGTAATTCCAAATTTGAAAACTACCAATGAATAGAAGCAGCTATTCAAGCCAAAGCTAACGGACCTCACTCTCAAAAAGTATTGCTTGAAGTTTCACATAAATAATAGAGGAACACCAGAGAGGGACATGTGCTAGAAGGAGTACAGAAGAAATTGATCACCACTGACCAAGCCCATTCAGAATTCTTTTTCACAGCCAGAGGTAAACTTTTTCCATACTACCACAGCAATATGAAGAAACAGTGCAAATCCCCGCCACAAGGGGAGGACGAAGAAAACAGTATTGATGCATCAGTAGACCTTACCTACAAACTGGAGCTCTCTGACAAAGAATTCAGAGGTGAAATCCTCAAGATGTTCAATCAACTCAATCGAAGTTTGACAAGGTATTTATTACATTAAAGGAGGACCTCACAGAAACGATACAACAGACAGCTGAGAAATTACGGAAAGAAATGAGAACAGAAAGAAAAAACCTACAGAAGGAAATGTCACAAATAAAGGATTCGGTAGATGAATTAAAAAACTCAGTGGGTGCCCTCAACAATAGAATGACTACAGCAGAGGACAGAATCAGTGAGCTTGAAGATAAGCTCCAGGCAGCCTATAGGCAACAGCAATCAATGGGGAGAGACCTCAAAATAGCTCTAGGGAGAATTAGAGTCCTAGGGGATGAATTCAAGAGGAACAACATTAGAATCATTGGACTACCAGAAGGACAGGGAACCAACCCCAATGAAAAAGCCACAGTCAAAAAAATCATTGCTGAAAAGATTCCAGAGCTGGACAATGCAGACATCCAGATTCAAGGAGCCAGAAGCGTACCAGCTAAAAGCGACCCTAACAGAAAAATTCCAAGACATATCATAGTTAGGATGATGGACATAACACATAGAGACACATTCCTGCAAGCCGAAAGGTCAAAGAAGGAAATCACATACAATAGAGCAACCCTTAGGTTCACAGCAGACCTATCGGAGGAAACCCTTCAAGCTCGAAGGCAGTGGTGGGAGTGAAAAAACTCAATGAAATGAATGCCTCACCAAGAATACTTTATCCGGCCAAACTCTCATTCAAACTCGAAGGAATTATACACTATTTTGGGGATAAACAACAACTCAGGAACTTCATAGACTCTAAACCAAACCTAAAAGAAGGGCGAAAGGGGCTACTATAAGACAAGAAAAACCCCTACAATCACAACAAACATTTACAGAAAGATGGCACAAAACTCTATGACAATAATTTCTCTCAATGTCAATGGTCTTAATTCACCAATTAAGAGACACAGACTGGCAAAATGGATTCAGAGACTCAACCCAACATTCTGCTGCCTGCAAGAAACACATCTGAATAGCCAGAACAAACACAGACTCAAAGTCAAAGGATGGAAAACAATCCTGCAAGCAAACAACTCCCTCAAAAAAGCTGGGGTGGCTTTACTAGTATCAGACAACATAGACTTCAGGTTGAAAAAGATTAGAAGGGATAGTGAAGGCCACTTTTTATTAATCAAGGGATATGTACAGCAGGAAGAAATCACACTCCTAAACGTGTATGCACCCAATGAGGGGCCAGCTAAATACCTACAACAGCTGCTAACAGACCTTAAGACGGACACGTCAACACCGCCCTATCACCTCTGGACAGATCAAGAAGATTAAAACTCACCAAGGAAATAATGGATTTGAAGGAAGAAATAGAAGAGAGAGGGCTAATAGATCTATACAGGGCTCTATATCCAAAAAAAAAGGGAATACACATTCTTTTCCAGTGCACATGGAACATTTTCCAGAATAGACCATGCACTGGGCCACGCAACATACCTCAACATAATCAACAAAATAGACATTGTACCAGCTATTTTTTCAGACCATGATGCACTGAAAATAGAAGTTAATCATGGACAGATGCAGAAAAATAAATCAAACTCCTGGAAATTAAATAGCTCGATGTTGAACAATGAGTGGGTCAGGAAGGAAATCAAGGAAGAAATCAAAAGGTACCTGGAAACAAATGAGAATGAAGACACGAGCTACCAGAACCTGTGGGATGTAGCTAAAGCCGTTTTAAGGGGAAAATTTATAGCTCTGCAAG
Organism: Sorex araneus; assembly: GCF_027595985.1. Lineage (NCBI taxonomy): Eukaryota > Metazoa > Chordata > Mammalia > Eulipotyphla > Soricidae > Sorex > Sorex araneus. The sequence goes on along the minus strand of NC_073313.1, from coordinate 295,364,583 downwards.
CATATCTCAGGAAGGAAGAAAGGGCCCGCATAAATAACTTGACTTCACAGCTCAAGACGTTAGAAAAGGACCAACAAAAGGAGCCCAAACCAGGCAGAAGGAATGAGATGATAAAACTTAGAGCAGAAATTAACGACATGGAAACCCAAAAGACAATCCGAAAGATCAATGAAACCAAGAGCTGGTTCTTTGAGAAAATAAACAAGATTGATAAACCACTAGCAAGACTCACAAAGAAAGAGAGAGAGAGAACACTTATAAGCCAAATCAGAAATGAAAAGGGGGACATCACAACAGAAACCAATGAAATTCAAAAGATCATCAGAGACTACTTTGAAAATCTCTATGCCACGAAACAAGAGAACCTAGAAGAAATGGATAAATTCCTCGACTCCTATAATCTCCCAAGGCTGAAACAAGAAGACCTGGAGTACCTGAATAGTCCAATTAACATCAAGGAAATTGAAATGGTAATCAAAATTCTTCCCAAATTCAAAAGCCCTGGTCCAGATGGATTCACTAGCGAGTTCTTCCAAACATTTAAATAGGACATTTTGCCAGTCCTTCTCAAGCTTTTCCAGGAAACTGAAGAAACAGAAACCCTCCCAAACAGTTTCTATGAGGCTCATATCTCCCTAATACCAAAAGCAAACAAAGACACCACAAAAAAAGAAAACTACAGGCCAATATCCCTGATGAACTCAGATGTGAAGATCCTCAACAAAATATTAGCAAATAGAATTCAACAACTCATCAAAAAGATCATACACCACGACCAAGTGGGATTCATCCCGGGTATGCAAGTATGGTTTAACATCCGGAAATCAAGAAACTCCCAGAAACAATAGGCTCGTATAGTAAAGTTGCAGGCTATAAAATCAATACCCCAAAGTCCATGGCTTTCTTATATGCAAATAGTGAGAGAGAAGAAAGCGACATGATAAAAGCTATCCCATTCACAATTGTGCCTCAAAAAATCAAATACCTCGGAATCAGCTTAACTAAGGAGGTAAAGGACTTGTATAATGAAAACTACAAAACGCTACTTCAAGAAATAAAAGAAGACACGAGGAAATGGAAAAATATCCCCTGCTCATGGATTGAAAGAATTAATATTGTCAAAATGGCAATTCTCCCCAAAGCATTGTACAAATTCAATGCGATCCCTATAGGGATACCCTTGTCATTATTCAAAGAAATGGAGCAAGCGCTCCTGAAATTCATATGGAACAATAAGCCCCCACGAATAGCTAAAACAATTCTTGGGAAAAATAAAATGGGAGGAATCAACCTCCCCAACTTCCAACTCTATTACAAAGCGGTAGTCATTAAAACAGCTTGGTACTGGAACAAAGGTAGAGCGGCAGACCAATGGAACAGGGCTGAATACTCTGACACATCCCCCCCAAATATATGACCATCTAATCTTTGATAAGGGAGCAAAAAAGGCGAAGTGGAGCAAGGAAAGCATGTTTAACAAACTGTGCTGGCAAAACTGGACAGCTACATGCAAAAAAATGGGCTTAGACCTCCACCTATCACCATGTACAAAAGTCAGATCAAAATGGATTAAGGACCTCAACATCAGACCAGAATCCCTAAGGTACATTGAAGACAACGTCGGCAAAACCCTCCACGACATTGAAGCCAAAGGTATCTTCAAAGCTGACACGCCACTGGCCAAGCAAGTGAAAACAGAGATAAATAAATGGGACTATCTCAAACTAAGAAACTTCTGCACCTCAAGAGAAACAGTGACCAAAGTACAAAGACAATCTACAGAATGGGAAAGGATATTTACACAGTACCCATCTGATAAAGGGTTGATAACAAGGATATACAATGCACTGATTGAACTCCACAAGAAGAAAACTGCCAACCCGATCAAAAAATGGGGTGATGAAATGAACAGAAACTTTCCTAAAGAAGAAATCCAAATGGCTCAGAGGCACATGAGAAAATGTTCCACATCACTAGTCATCAGGGAAATGCAGATCAAAACAACCATGAGATATCATCTCACACCACAGAGACTGGCCCACATCCCCAAAAACAAAAACAACCGGTGTTGGCGTGGATGTGGGGAGAAAGGGACTCTCCTTCACTGCTGGTTGGAATGCCGACTGGTTCAGCCCTTTTGGAAAACAATATGGACAATTCTCAAAAAATTAGAAATTGAGCTTCCATTTGACCCAGCAATACCACTCCTGGGAATATATCCCGGAGAGGCAAAAAGGTATAGTAGAGATGGCATCTGTATTTCTATGTTCATTGCAGCACTGTTTACAATAGCCAGAATCTGGAAAAAAACAGAGTGCCCCAAAACAGATGACTGGTTAAAGAAACTCTGGTTCATCTACACAATGGAATAATATGCAGCTGTCAGAAAACATGAAGTCATGAAATTTGCATATAAATGGATCAACATGGAAAGTATCATGTTGAGTGAAATGAGTTAGAAAGAAAGAGACAGACATAGAAAGATTTCACTCATATGTGGAATATAATGTAACTGAGAAGTACAAGTTGGCAATGATGCAACTTCTGACAGATATCTCTCTGGACTTTAGTTACTAAAATACTAAAATACAGAAACCCGAAACGGAGAGGCCGCTAAGTGTGGTCACTCGACCTCATACCTCTTCATCCTCAGCAATGGAAAACAAATTATCTAATGCTTCCTTTTCAGCATGTCTGACTTTAGGGGAGAGACTCTCCAAACAATAATAGTGAGTTTTTTTGAAATATTGTATGCAATCAAAGTGAAAGTAAAGTGAAATTTATTAGTTACTCAGGCGGGGGGGCTATGGGTGGGGGGGCTAGGGGCGTGGGGTGGTTAGGGGTGTGGGAGTGCGGGGTGGAGCTATACTGGGATTCTTGGTGGTGGAATATGTGCACTGGTGAAGGGATGGGTATTCGAGCATTGTATAACTGAGATTTAAACCTGAAAACTTAGTAACTTTCTACATGGTGACTCAATAAAAAATTTAAAATTAAAAAAAAAGATCCAAAATGTGAAAAACAAACAAACAAAAAAAAATGTTTGCGCAACATACAGACAGTAAGATTCAGAGAATCAAGTCTAAATGAGTTCTATTATTTGCTGATACCCAGAGAGAGATCCCCAAATATCTCCCAAACTGCTGTGTATTTAGTCATTGTCATAGCATGGGAGGAGTCTCAGGCCATGTCACCATCACCACAAACAAGAGCAGCAGCGAGGGTGAGACCGAGCAGGCTCCTGTCACCCTTCCCTCAGTGCTGTGGGCACACAGCCTGGCACAACCTGCAGTAGTTCAGGGAGCCAAGTTACCCATCAGCAGAGACAATAAAATAATTGTTGGGAGAAAAGCCCCTTTTGGTTTGCTTTGTAGTTTAACACTAACCCCTGGGCTCAGCCAGCAGATTGTTGGGAGAGTAACACCTTCTGGTCTGCTTTATAGTGAAGCCTGTTGCAATGCATATCACAGTTCAGTGTTACCTGGGGACAGGAGGCTTCTGGCAAATGCACGGTGAAGGAGTGACCCTATCTATAGAAAACATGTTAGTTCTGATCACCCTGTGTATGTGGCCAGTTGCACTCTCCCACCACCTTCCTATATAAAGGCTTGATGTCCCTCAAAAAATTCTGCTTTACAGGACCCCCACTGTGCTCCTGTGCTTTTTTTCTCTTTCCTTGGAGGAGGTGGTGGTAGGGTTTGCTCTTTTCCTTAGGACCCCTCCCTTTACCCAGAGGGAAGCTCTGCCCTGTCCTCAGGATCCTGAACAGCAGCCCCTTGCTGGACAAGTGACCACGCTGAACAGAGGCCTGGAGAAGACCCGAACAAATAATCAAAAGGAAAAGTTTGGGACCCGTAAAATGGTTCAGTGTAAGAATTGGATATGGTTTCATAGACGACAGTGACACTAAGGAAGAGTCATTTGTGTGCCAGAATTCCATAAAGAACAACCCCAGGAACTACCTTTGCAGTGTAGATGCCGAGCCTGTGGAGTTTGGTGCCACTGAAGGAGAAAGGGGCAAAGAGGCAGTAATGGCTCGAGGCCACGTTGGAGTTCCAGTGTAAGTCAGGAAGCGTGCAGCATCCTGGAAGCTTGTTAGAGGTTATCCACACCACAGGGGTTCCCCATGCAGTCACCAGCAGCATGACCCAAATACTAAGAGTAGCCGGACCAAAGGAAGGACAGAGAGTGCTCCTGAAGGCCAGGCCCACAGTGCTGGCACCGTCTTACTATATCGGCAACCTGGAGGCATCAGCCACTGTATTCCCCATATTCTCACCTCCTGCACAGGAAGAAATGATGGAAGACATGCAGGATGAGGAGAGCAAGGTGGACCAGTGAGGCAGAAAACCTATGGGGTTATAGTCCATGGTTCCGCAGGGGCCCTCCTTGCTCAAGAAAGCCTGACAGGACAGCAAGGAAAAAGGTAAGAAAAATCAAAGCCTGTAGCTTTCTCAAAGTTGATACCATGGAAACCTCAATTACTGACACAGATGCTTAGGAAACCCTAGCCATAAGATGACAAAAAGACAAAAGCACCTAACCCACTGGGTGAGATTTGTCAGCTCATAAACCCCAGTGCAGCATAGATTGTACAAGTTATTTTTAGTGTATGGGTAAAGGAACAAAAGCCACTACTTAAAAAAAAAACTCCGATTTTTTTTTATTTCTTATTGATTCATATTAAATTCTTCTTGTGGGGCAACTAACCCTGATGATGGTAATGATGGTGAACTGAGTTTTCTCAGCCATGCTCCTCTCGACCATCTCTTTTTCACCTCATGTGATGCTAATTTTTATTTCATGGGATTTCAAAGACTTCAGAGTCATGATCAATTTTTTTTTTAAATGGATTCTACTTGAAATACAAATTCAACAGGTTGTCTCAGCTGCTTTGTTCTGGATCAATTTTCTGTTCACCTGAGTTTTTGGTTTGCTTTCCTTTCTTTTGTCCCCAGAATTTTATTTTATTAAAGCACTGTGGGGGATGGAGCGATAGTACATTAGGTACGGTGTTTGCCTTGCACGCAGCCAACCCAGGTTCGAATCCCAGCATCCCATATGGTCCCCCAAGCACTTCCAGGAGTATTCCTGAGTGCAGAGCCAGGAATAACCCCTGAGCATCGATGGGTGTGACCCAAAAATTAAAAAAGAAAAGCAGCAATGTGATTTACAAATTTATTCATATTTTTAAAAAAATTATATACAAGGTTCTATCACCAATCCTGCCACCAGTGCCACTTCCCTCCACTGGTGTTCCCAGATTCCCTCTTCTATCCGCCCCCACCCAAGCCCCAAACTACTGTCTTGACAGGTCCCTTTTAAATTTGGTTACTAATGTTTGGGTCTCACAATTTTACTGTTGTTGATTCCGTAATTTGGATATGACATGCCTTTTCACAGCACAACAAAAAACACATTTAGTGTGGGCAAAAACACCTCCTCCCTGCCCCGTATACTTTCAAAGATTTTTAAATTGCTTTATATTTAGTCAAAGTAAGATTCTTTATTTGTAATAGTTTACAATTTGAGGTTTTAAATGTCAACAAACTGCAAGCCTCTGTAATAAAGATATTATTATTGTTGTTATTTTTAATAAAGAGTGTAGATACCTGGAACTTCAACAGAGGTTAAAAACCTGAATAATAATTAAGAAATTGCTGGCCACCAAATGCAAGTAAGTTTGATAGTTTAAAACTTGTTTTATTTCAGAGGAAACTTCACATCTTTATGTGTTTTAACTCTAATAATCCTACCAGATTCACACAATAAATATAATATGGAAATTTCTTCTTGAAATGGTATTTGGAAGGAAAAAAGTACCAATTTATATATTTCCAGAATTTTATTCCTTTCCATAAGGCCTTCCTTCAAAACAAAACAAAATTGCTTACCAAAGCCAAAATAATAGAAGAGAAATAAGCTAGCATAAAAATAGCAGGGTTTGGGAGTAGGAAAACGGATGAATACTTGTCTCTAATTATACCAGAATTAAGGTAGAGAAGAGAAGTACCCAATACTGGCCTCTTTCTAGTTTTCTGCTACAACTAAGGGGCTGAGGGTGGAAAAGAATTTCTAAAAGCCATAGCTTAAGGCTATAAAATTCGGGGGAAAGAAAAGCAGAAATCCATCCAAAGGCATTGTGATAATGTGGTCCTCCCTTTACCACCTTATTCAAAAACCTCTGAAACATAACAAGGTAATAAGATTAAAATTATATCTGAAATTTTGTTTTAGAGCAAAATTCTAAAGCCCACAACACCAAGGAAACTTTTATGATGCTTATAGGCCACAGAAACATTAGACAGTCAAACTCGTAGCCAGATTAATATAAAATTTCACAGAAAAACCTGCTTTCCTTGGTTCCTTTTCCTTTTATGTGCCTCTCTCACCCCCAAATTACAAACTATATAGAAATGAAAAGCTCAGTTTAATGAGGCCATGGAAGCATTACAAACTGATGGTAATATGGCAGATTTGTTGGAATTATCTGACCAGAAATGTATAATGAATACACTAATGGGTCTAATGGGAAAAACATAATACATGCAGGAACAGGCAGGTAGTATAGGCATAAAGTTGGATACTGGCAATAAATGAAAAGAAAATATTGAAATTTAAATTAATACTAATAGAAGAGTGTCTTTGGCACGCTTATTAAGAAACAGAGTATAACTGGGGAAAATATCAGAATAGGAGCTCAAGTTCATTAGTAGAAATTTCAAAATCTGGGGCTGGAGTGATAACATAGCGGGTTGGGTGTTTGCCTTGCACGCAGCTGACCCAGGCTCGATTCCCAGCATCCCATATGGTCCCCTGAGCACCACTGGGAGTAATTCCTGAGTGTAAAGCCAGTAGTAACCCCTGTGCATCACTGGTGTGACCCAAAAAGAAAAGAAATTTCAAAATCTTCCTACCCCCAAGGAGATAAAGAGAGGCAGAGATTTAAAAATTAAACAAAAGAGAAAATCTCAGTACATCCAAGAACTACTGAAAATCTACCAAATATGAAACATGCCTAATGAAACACCATAAAAGTAAGAAGAGAGTACCATAATCCTTGTCAACATGAGTGACAGAAACCAAACCACAAAACTAGGGAGCTCAGAGAAAACTAAACGGTCTTGAAGATAAATAAATAAATAAATAAGTAAATCAATCAATCAATCAATCAATAAAACATTACCTATAGAGATATACAGATAAATATTTCATGGGACTCTTCTTCAGAAGCTATGCAAGCAATATAAATAATAGATTGAATATTTAGTGTTGAAAGAAAAAAACAACACAGAGCCATTAAATAAAACTACAGGTAATGACAATTTCTGCGAAAGGAAGGGGAGAAATAAAACATGTCTTTGGTCAGGGATACAGCACAGTGTCTTACACGCTTTCCAAATTCTGAGCTTTGTCTTCAGCACCGAGAAACAAACATTACACATAAGCAAATTACTTAGGAAAACCAAAAATTGTGAAATATATCCACAGTTGAGGTGTTTTACAGGAAACATTGAAACAAATTGTTCACAAAGAAGGAAAATCAGGGTCCGGGAAACAGCACAGGAGTGAAGGTCCATGCCTGAGTCCAATCTCAGACACAAATAGGCTCCCACACATCTCTGGGTGTATCTCTGAAGGCCCTTCAACAGCTCCAGGGGAGCCCAGAGAAGTCCTGGAAATGCAGGCCTCCAGTAATACCCCACTCTCAGGTTATCACATTGTAGCGGGGGTTGGGGTTGGGGGTGGTTTAGAATCTTAACAAGGAAACTCCAGAACTCCTAGACTGCCTGGGAAGGAAGGAAGGAAGGAAGGAAGGAAGGAAGGAAGGAAGGAAGGAAGGAAGGAAGGAAGGAAGGAAGGAAGGAAGGAAGGAAGGAAGGAAGGAAGGAAGGAAGGAAGGAAGGAAGGAGGGAGGGAGGGAGGGAGGGAGGGAGGGAGGGAGGGAGGGAGGGAGGGAGGGAGGGAGGGAGGGAGGGAGGGAGGGGTAGTGAGAGAGAAAGAAAGAAAAAAATAAAGTAAGAAAGTGAGAGAAAAATGAAAGTGAGACAAGGAAGAAAGTGAGAAAGAGAAAAAAGGAAGAGAGGAGAGAGGGAGAGAGACAAAGAAAGGAAGAAAGAAAAGATGGAAGGAAAGAAGAAAGGGAGGAAGGAGACAGAAGAAATTATAGAGATCAAAAACTCGAAAAAAACATATCCACATGAAAGAAACATTATCAAAAGAAAAAAGATCAAAAAAGTATTATTATTTTCTTATTGCTAATTGATTACGAACTAACTCTTTGGCTTAGTTGATTTGGGAGGTTTATTGTTTGAAGGAATCAAGCAAAAATACATGGCAATTCTTTTATAGTAGAAAACATGCAATAACAGATCACCCTTAAAAGAAGAATAAAGTCTTAAGAACATAAAAAGCAAAGATAAAACCAAAACCCAAGAACAAAGTAAAGCCTGACCTTATAAAATACTTTGCCATTCCAAAAAAGGAAATCTAATACTGAGAGGGAAAATAAATTATGTGCTTTTTACTAACAATAAAATTCAATGAAACATAGGCTATGAAGAGAAAAATAGATGTGCAATAAAACATGAAGAGAACATGAGAAGAAAAGAGAAAAATGTGAAAGCATTCTTATAACTAAAGAAAGATTTGTTAATTTTATAAAAATCAAACATTGTTTTAGAGCACAAAATAGAAACTAACAAAGAAAAGTACTGAATAAAGAACCGGAAGAATAAATTATGGATTGTCCACCAGAAGATAAGGGAAAAGGAGAAAATGGGACAAAGGACCTTTGAATACACAAAACAATAGATAAGAGGAATAATAGATAGACACATTGATGATCATGATTCTTAAGGAAAAAAGTAATCAAACTAAAAGCAAATAATTTTTCTTAAATAATAAGCTTAAATAAGTACTATCATTAATAAATAAAAATAAATCATTTATAATATAACATCATTGTTTATAACCTTAGGCACTAAATTATTAAAGAAAGTATACTTAATCATTTCCAGATGTGGCTATAAAAGGATAAATAAGCAACTCGTGAATTATAATGTTTTATGTAATAAAAAAATAGGCTATAGGTCCTAAATTAAAAAAATCTAACAATAGATTAATGTAATATAATCCAAATATTTTTAATCATTTATCAGTGATGTGAAATCCTAAAAATTTTACCTTAAAATTAGATATAAAACCCATAATATCTTTACACTTAAAATTAATTAGACTAGAATTTATTTGGTAATATAAGCATATGCAGGGAAGTGTGTAAGTTTCCATCAGTTGCTAAAGGAGTTCCTATGCAGTAATAGACTTTAGTGGAAAATTCCTTGGGAGAAAATGATATTATATATATATATATATAAACTATATCCAATTTCTTAAAGCGTATGTGACAGAATGAAAGTCATCAGTAACCAGATTCCTTCTGAGAACCCCCTAATAATATAATAAGGTAATAGAAAAAGAACAATTCACAATCATGATCACGAAATCCCGTTGATCATCGAGTTGCTCGAATGGTCTCAGTAACCTCTCCATTTGTCCTATCCCTGAGATTTTAGAAGTCTCTCTCTTCTTGGTCTTCCCAATGATGCTGTATTGGAGGCTCTTTCAGGGTCAGGGGAATGAGATCCAGCTGGTTACTGGCTTTGGCATATGTATACACCATGGGAAGCTTTCGAGGCTGTCCCATGTGGGCAGAAAGCTCTCAGTAGCTTGCTAGTTTCTCCCAGAGGTAAAAGTAGGTTATAAGATATCTTCTGGAAGCTTGCTTTTAAGTCTCTGTGTATTGGCCGTTGATGGGATTACACACACCTGGGTTCCTCTGCCAGTACCTTCATGTATAAGGCTTGTCCGAAAGTGTGGAGAGGGGTCTTGAGCATGGATGTGGCTAGGTTCCAGTGGTCTTCGGCTGCCAGGAGCTCTGCTTCCCAGGAGGGAAGCTGGAGCCCATCCTCTCCGAGGGGCCCTGGGGAAGACAGCCAGGCATGAGGGCAATAGACTCTTTTTTTTTTTAATTTTAAAAAGAACAAATATCTCAAAGAAATGATTATTAAAACAAAATGAGATACTACTTAATGGAAGAAATTATTTGCCTATAATGCATCTGACAAAGTGACTAGTATCCTGGGGCTGGAGCGATAGCACAGCGGGTAAGGCGTTTGCCTTGCACGGGGTCGACCCGGGTTCGATTCCCAGCATCCCATATAGTCCCCTGAGGATCGCCAGGAGTGATTCCTGAGAGCATGAGCCAGGAGTAACCCCTGTGCATTGCCAGGTGTGACCCAAAAAGAAAAAAAAAGTGACTAGTATCCAAGATACATAAGACATTTACAAAACTTAACAATTAGATAACCAGTAACCCATCCAAACCTGGGAAGAACAACTAAAATAGTTCATTGATGGGGAGATACATGCAAATCATAAAAAATTAAATGCAAATTTAAGACACATACATTCACTAGAAATTCTGATATAAATACTGTCACACTGTCCTGTCATTCCATTGCACATCAATTTGCTTGAGCGGGCACCAGTAACATCTCTCATTGTGAGACTTATTGTTACTGTTTTTGGCATATCAAATAAGCCATGGGTAGCTTGCCAGGTTCTGCAGTGCTGGCGCTATACTCTCGGTAGCTTGCCGGGCTCTCCTAGAGGGCCGGAGAAATTGAACATGGGTTGGCCGCATGAAAGGCTACAGCTGTGCTATCGCTCCAGCCCCTGGTATATGGAATATTACTTAATTATAAGAAAAAAAATTAAAGTTTACATTTGACTACAATTTGGAAAGAATTGAAATTATTCTGCTATAAGCCTAGAGTCAGAAGGGAGAAGGATAAATATGAAATGCTCTCCCTTATTTGTAAACTATAAACAGATTTAAAGTATAAACAAATTATAGACATAGACAATGACCAATGAAAACAATCTTGGAGAGTTTGCTTACAGCAGAACTGAGCCTGCTTAGAAGGGATTTATGGGGAGGGAGGGAGAGAGGGAGGGAGGGAGGGAGAGAGAGAGAGAGAGAGAGAGAGAGAGAGAGAGAGAGAGAGAGAGAGAGAGAGAGAGAGAGAGAGAGAGAGAAAGAGAGAGAGAGAGAGAGAAGAAAGAGAGAGAGAGAGGCACTTCTGTTAGGGATATGGTGTAGAAGTACTGTATGGCTAAAACACTGATATTTCGACTAAGTAAATAAGTCTATCTTACTTAAAATATTCACTGAAAAGACAAGAGCTATTCAACAGGCTCACAAAAACTTTCAGTATCTTACCGGAAAATGCAAATCAAAGCAGCAATGAGCTCTCACCTCAAACTGGTGATAATGGCCTTTCTCCACCTACACAGACAGAAAAGTCAGAAACAAGCGATATTAGAATCCTGAGAGAAAAAAGTTTTCACGCACTGACTTTGGAACTAAAATATACTTTAGTCTCTAAGGCAAGGAATATGATGAAGTTTTCTCAAAATATTAAAACTGTATCTATCATATTGTCGCAGACAGTAAGATTAATGGGTCCTGGTAACGTATGTTTGAAACCTAAACCAATCCAAAGGCACGAAGACCTTTAACACCAAAGAACCTTCTCAGGAGCCCAGAAAACTAGCAAGATGCAAAATTCCAGGCCAGGTACAAGGGTCTTCCTGAGATGAGATGGATGGACCTCTGGGAAGAAGGCGCCCCTAACTGCTGGAACAAAGGCCACACAGAAAATATCAAAGGAAGACCACTGCTGCTTTTAGCTCTTCTCCTTGACAACCAGCCTAGCAAAGTACTGGCTGGAATTATATAGAAACTAACTAGGCAGAGGAAAGAGGCATGTGCATGTGGCCGCAGCCCCCCTCTTGAGATGAGGACTTTCATACTTTAAGGCACACACGTCACCCACCTCTCCCCTCTAGAATTGTGTACTCTCATAGTTTGGTGTGTGTTTTCCCCTTTGGGGAAGTGTCCTGCCTGTACCCCCATGTGTGGGATGTGTATAAAGCTCTCTTCATTCTAGAAAAACCCATGTTCTCTCTTGAACAAGTATCTAAATCTCATTCGCTCCCTCTGGCCCTTTTTTCTGCCCAATCCCCCACCCCCCCAAAAAAAAATAAAACACCTTGTTTTACTTCACTGCTCATCTCCTTCTGAAATTCTTTCCTGTGAGGGAATTGGACTCCAACACTTGGATAAGACTTAGGCCTGATTTTGCTTTCCTGCAAAGAGCAATTCCTTGCTCCAGCCTTGGTCCATGGTGCCAGAAATTGGGTGACAGGATCATCTTACAGGGCATGCAGAACAGGTGGACTCCAGGGGCATGACTTGCCAGCTGCCTCGGGGGCTGTCGGATGTGAATGTCTGGGTCATGTGCCTTGCAGAGGATCAATACATACTTTCATTAGTCCTGAATTTGCCAGGCACTTTTTTGCCCGAGTGAATTACAGTGAACAGAGGGAAAGGATAGCTTTCCTTCTCAATGCTGCAGTCTCTCTCTGCCCCACTTCACTTAGCCACTGAAAGAACTCTACTCCTCACCTGCTGCAAAGTTGAGTCTACCACTGACAACAATATAATTCAGAAATTCCATTCTGAGGTATCTCCTCAAAAGAACACCAAACTCTGCTTTGAAAAGACAGACGCAAGTCTATGACCACTAGAGCATCATTTCAATAGCCAAAGTATGGGGGTGGGGAGTGCCCAAGAAAAAGGAATGAAAAATATCTCGTGGATATACACAATGGCAAACTATACTCAGCCTTGGGAGTTTTGCAACAACATTAATAAAAGTTGACGGGATTTTGCGTAGCTAAATAAATCAGAAGGATAAAGAAAACAGATGATATCACACATATATTTGGCTTCAGAGGTAGAAAATAAGATAACAGACAAAATTAAACCAAACATGCCCCATGAATTTAGATTTCAGAAGTGAAGTTATCAGAGGGGAGGAATTATTGAAAAGAGAGGATGTCCACTGTCCCGTGGCAGAGAAGTACTGTGGCAATATCAGTACAATAATGCATTCTGTCCTCCATCCCTCTCAGAGAGTCCGGCAAGCTACTGAGAGTATCTCGCCTGCAAGGCCGATCCTGGCAAGCTGCCCGTGGTGTATTCGATATGCCAAAAACAGTAAGAACAAGTCTCACAATGGAGATGTTACTGGTGCCTGTTCGAGCAAATCAATGAACAATGGGATGACAGTGACAGTGACAGTGACATAAATGCATTCTGAAGAGATGTTAACATGTGCCCTTAAAACAGGCCCAGTCATATAAACAATAGTAACTTCATAAGAAGATGGACTCTGAATAGCAAATGAGAGGAAAAATATGGAAATATATTTTTAAGGACTAAGTATGGGAAATAAAACCTCATCAAAATAAATACAAGTGCTTCTCTTTACATTATCAAAATATATCTTAGAGAAAACAAAAAGGGATCAATTTTTTCACAAATAAATATCTAGCTGAGTGCATTGAATTTATATAAATATATAATAAAGTATTGTTTAAAGCAAAATAGATTTATTTGCACAAAAAGTAGAAGAGAGCCTGAGAGATATAAAAGACAGACATCTTAATGAGAGAGCACAGGATGCAGGATGCAGGGGGATGTGGAACACAGATGAGGGATGAAATGTGGGCTGCCCCAAAGATGGTAACTACCCAACAAAGATAAAGAAGAAAAATTACGTATATCAAGATGAGAGTCAGGTGACCGCAAGATGCAGATGTTGCCCCAAAGTCTTGAGAGATTCTCTACATGGATAGCTTAGGAAAGGAAATACTTTCCTTGCTAACTTTGAAAGAATTCTTTTGATTTGGTCTTGATAGCTCTCCTTAATTTCTAACTTATGAAAGGGTATGTTTTATTTATTTTCTTTTAAATTATTTTTATTTGTTAACTAACATTATTTGTTAATATTTATTATGAACAACAGGATGACAGTGATACAGTGATTTATTATATTATTATTTTATATAATTTTTATTTCTGTTTAGGTTGTTTTACTGAGAACAAGTGTCATGTCTTACACATTCTATTGTCAACAATTTGAAAAGGATTTTGAAAACAATCAGTTGTTTATCATATATCATTATCATAATATTAACATGTTAATATAATATCAAATATAAATCATGTGAGAAGAATTTCATTAAGATATAATGGAAAAAATAAGCAAAAGAATTCCCATTGTTCATTCTATCTAGATTTGTATACCACTTAGAAAGGCAATAATTGAACTTTAATTTGCACTGAGACACATTATATTTTTATCTTTAAATATGACCATACTTCTGTGTCTCACACAAAATAATGCAACATGGAAATTCAAAATAACCATAGTTTGATGTAAGGCAGTCAAAATTTGAGAAGAATATTTCACATATAATAAGTCTAAAACATAGATTTAATCTAGTAAATCTAAAATATATTTTGCTATACTAATAATATTAGAAAATAAAAAATGTTATATGTTTGTAGATGATCATATAGCTCATAAACAACTGATACTTATTTTTAATTTAATGTAACTATTAGACATTGAATGAATCATGCAAATAGTGCAAGCTAACAAGCTACTCAACATATTACCAAGAACAATTTGATAAATAGAGAAATTCTGAGAACGTGTTTTAAAAAATCCCATTCTTAAAAATGAGTAGCTGACAAAGAGAGTTCTATAATGAAAGCAATAACTATGTGGAAAAAAATTAACTTTTCTTTCAATTTTGTATTTTACTATTTAAGTACAAACTTTCTGGAGACTAGTTCAAGAAAAAGAGAGACCTGTGCCAAAGGGAATATTTAGTATTAGGACAAATGGTTTGCTTTTTGCTGGCAATTTATATCTACAGTTTTGTAAAAGAAAAAAAACATTCCAAAGCAAGCTTTTCTAAAAGGTAGGCTAGTGTGTTCAGTGATATTTCAGGCTCCCTTGAGGTCACAGGAGATATCTGGCGTCTGAAGGTCAGCTTAATGGCTTAGAGAGGAAGTGACCTGTGGGTAGTGATAGATGATCAAATTTAGATTTCTCTGCATGTAAAGTTCAGCATCCATATGTATTTTGGGACTGGTGATAATTTTCATGATCTGCAAATATGAGCCATTATACCTGGTAGTATGACTCTCTACTGCATAAAAACTGCTAGAAGGCGGCAGAGAGTTCATTTCTAAACCGTGCAGAAACTTAACATGGCTGGCAATTGAAAGTCTCTTAAATAAAATGAATATGTACCTTCATGTGTGAATCAAAAATACTAAGACCCAACTGAAACTTTATTGTAAACTAAATTAAAAAATACAAATAAGATAATTTTTACTTTGTGTAATACATTGCTTTCCCCTTACGTTCATGGCATCTGCTGTCACCCAAAACAGCACAGAAGAGTTTGGATGGAAGGAGTTCATTCTGGGACCAATAGTATGTGAATTGCTTATTGTTTTACACTGAAAAATAATAAGATAATCAGTTTAGGACTTTTAAAAACACAATCTCATCATTTTCTCATATTATTTTTTACTTTTAAAATATTGATTGAGGTACTGCGATTTGTAAGATTGTTAATTGCGGCTTTCTGTGTGCATAACTAACAGCGCACACATTGTAGTGTACCCATCTCTTTCCCACAAGGCCACAAGTTTCCAGTGCCCCTCACTTTCAAACACACTCCCCACCCCCCCTCCAGGCATCACTTCCACCCCTCACCCCACCCCCACATAGCCAAACTCAGTTATGTAGATCAGTTATTTTGTATTGCCTTTGGCCCTTTGTTGCTGCATGTTATGTATCACTTTATCACTGTCATCCCATTGCTCATCAATTTCTCAAGCAGGGGCCAGTAATGTCTCCATTGTGAGGCTTGTTGTTACTGTTTTTTGGCATATCAAATATGCCATGGGTGGCTTGCCAGGTTCTGCCTTGCCAGTGAGATACTCTTGGTAGCTTGCCAGGCTCTCTGAGAGGGATAGAGGAATTGAACCTGAACCCGGGTCGGCCGAGTACAAAGCAAGCGCCCTACCGCTGTGCTATTTTTATTTATTTTTTTATTTTTGTGAATCACCATAAGATACAGTTGCAGACTTACAAATTTTTTTGATTATGTTTCAATCAAACAATTGATTGATTGAATGGGTTTGAGTACCCATCCCTCCACCAGTGTGGTGGTGGAACATTTCCACCACCAATGTTCCCAGTGTCCCTCCCACCACCCCCATCCCTTCCCTCCCCCTGCCTCTGTGACAGACACATTCCTTCTTACTCTCTCTCTCTCCTTTTGGGTGTTATGGTTTGCAATATAGGACATAAGCAGTCACCATGTTTGGTCCATAGTCTACTTTTAGCATGCATCTACCATCACCATGTGAGATCCATCCATCCATCATTTACTTAGTGTTCCCTTCTGGCTCCCACCTGCCTTTTCCCCCATCACAAGATTGGCTTTCAAGCCATGGGGTGATCCTCCTGACCCTTATCTCTGCTATCCTTAGGTGAATTCTCCTATTGTTACTTTATATTCCACTAGTGGGTGCAGTCCTTCTGCATTGGTCCCGCTCTTTCTGGCTCATCTTGCTTAGCATGATACTTTCCATGTTGACCCACTTACATGCAAATTTCATGGTTTCATCTTTTCTAACAGTTGCATAGTATTCTATTGTGTAGATATACCAAAGTTTCTTTAACTAGTCATCTGTTCTCAGGGGCTCAGTTTTTTTCCAGATGCTGGCTATTGTAAATATTGCTGCAATAAACATACAAGTGCAGATGTCATTTCTACTGTACTTTTTTGCATCTCGGGGATATGTAGGATAACATAGCCTCAGGTAGTTTAGGTTTATTGGGTTACTCCAGTTACAGTGCTCCCATTCCTCTTTGTTTATTTGTAGCTTCTTTCTTAGTGTTCTGTTGACTTGTAAATATTGTTTTTCACTTCTCCTTGAGTCCTTTGCATAGTTTATTCAGAGCATAGTTTATTCAGAGCAATGTCCTTTTTGTCAATGGACACATGAGGACTTAGCAAATGCTATGCTTTTGTAACCTGGGAGTCATTTGACTCTACATGATATTTTCCTCGTGGGTATCTGTTCTCTCAACCTAAGCCTCAGCTGCCCTTAGTTCCTAGCACTCTCAAAAGCAGGGTCCCAACGAGGGATGAGACAGATCCAGGGTAAGCGGTGAGTTTTGTGCTACCCTGGCATGGAGATGGGCCTGGTCAAAGTGCCTAATGCTTAACTACAAGTTAAGAGCTTGATCATGGACAAATGTTGTCATGATCCAAACAGTGATAACTAGATTTGGACCCTGCTAGGGTGAGGAATGATTAATCTGGCCTGAGTGCTGTGGTCTGAGCCTATGACAAGATGTTGCCAGGAGAGCTGCCTTGCAAGCCTCAATGTATCTCTTGCTATGTCCATACAAAAATAACTAGTATTAAGATGTTAATAAGTGTTTGGACTAAGGAAAGGAAAAAAAACCTTAAGAGTCAGGAAGGACTTTCTTATGTTGATTTTGCTACCTGGCTGGGTGTAGCCTAGAGGGCAAGTGGGAGAGACAAGTAGGAGGAGAGACTAGAGGAGAGAGAGAGGCTGCAGTAGATCGAGAGAGAGGACTGAGCTAGGAGTGTGGGAGATGAGAAAGATGGAAGATTGAATAAACGGTAACTAATCAGCAACCAGCTTGGTCCTTGTTCTTCCTTCACCTGTCCTTGACCACCGGCCGTCCCGATCCAGCCCATACACAGCGGTTCCAAAGCACCGAACACGGGCGGTGAGACAGAGTCACTCGGAGAGCTCGCGAGTGCGCGCGCCCCTCAGCGTGCTTTAGTGCTTTAGTTTTTTACAGAGAATATTCCCCAAAATGGTATTTCTTGGTCAAATGGGAGTTATGTATGTTTAAGTCCTCCATGTGCCAGAGAGAGATCATTTTGTATCAATCCCTTTCCTTTGGAATAACTTAATTCAGCAGAATATCCTCTAGTTTCGTTCATGTCACAACATGGACTTAGAACTTCTTTCACAGTACTTACCTTCTGCCAGTTTATTGTGATTTGCAACACAGACATAAGGTCAAGAGTGATGTTGAAGAAGAGGTTGAGTGGTTGACTGATATTTTGATATCCAGAAATTTTTAGTTGGATTTAATTAGGTGGAATTGCTATGACTCTGGATATGGAAAATAACTAAAAATTGGAGACTTGAGGATGACAATCTGAGGAATCAGCCAAATTGGTCATAGATGAGGAAGAGGAAATGGGAGGTTAATCATATTGATGTAGTTAGACAGTACTGCATTTTCCAAGCCTGTATCTATCATTTATCTTGTAGCAAACACGTATATGTTTAATTATTGTCTATCAAAAGTTTAAAATGATTAAAGGGTGCCTACAGTTTGTAGGACCTCAATATTGGTGTTAGTTTAATGAGGATAGGTCTGAAGATTTTCTTGGTACACAGTATCCAAGGTTTTATAAACCCAGAGAAATCTTGGGAGCTATCAATGACATGATATTCATGCTGAGACAAATAATTCTCTTTCAGATTAAACACCTTGCTTTATAAGCTCCCTAGAAATTTTTTTAAATGCTTCGTCACTTGAGTAAATATTTACTTAGAAATTGAGGTGCCACTAAGGTAAAATTTATTTTAAAATTAGAGGACTTGTGTGTAAAGCATAAGAAGAGGCTCTGACAACAGTTTGCCTCTTGATAGCAACCTCGATAAATGACATTGTTCAGAAGAGTTTGCTCAATAATTAATGTCTACTTCTATTATTCACACATAATATTAAATATAAATTCCTAAACACGATCAGAAAAATAATAATAAAACTTCTAAATTAAATCATTTTAATTAAATGACATGTATTCTGTGCATATGCATTTATCTACATGAATACATATATTAACATCTACAGCGGTTACTTTTAGTAAATTTATTCTACTTGGAGGATAACAGAATGAAGTGTTTTTGAGTTTGATTTGTTCTGGAGTATAAGTCTGTACAGAACAGTTACCTGCTACATGTCAGCTGGGTGTTCTCTCTTCTCTCCTATACTCTGGGATGGGATGATTGCAGAAATTTTAGAATTAAATATTCAGATCACTATACTGCTAATATCCTGATAGCTTTATTAAAAGCCCTATTAGAGAAGATGGAAAAGCAAGTGAGCTGAGAACAGACATTTTCTGGCTTTTACAGTTCAAACAGTCGCCCTTCAACTTCAGAGGAGACCTAAAATGTTATTCCCCATCACCATTTAGAGGTTCCACCTCCAGAGGCATCTCATTCACGAGTCCTGCTTCCCTCTGCCAGCTCCATTACAAATTGTGTAGAGCTGTAAGAACAGCCATCCTGAGACTCTAGTGTGACTTCTGGGTTTAGATTGTACCATCTCTTCCTCTTTGGTTCTTTAGAATCATCAGTTATTATTTCCTAATACAACAAAGGTCTGTGAATAATATCTTCTCCTACCATCACTAATATCTGATTCCATTGTGTTCTTTCACGCATTAACTTGCATGTGCTGATTCCCCATACAAAATCCTTTCCTGTTGAGAAGTCCAGGGTGGATTGTGTGTTCTGACTCTTCTCTGACTAGGTCAGCACATAATCAGTATTGTAAAAAGTGTAATTAATTTTGCTCCCTTAAGGATGAAACATGATTGTTTTTTATTATATATTTCCTCTGAGGTTTAGAAATAATACTGAAAGTCTATGTAACACTCCGCTGTCAAGCGTTCGGTGATAATAGAAATATTGTCTGAAAGTACTTAAGCCATGAGGGTGGCTGCTGCTAGAGAAAGCACTGGCCACATGTGGCTACTGAATACTTGAAATGTGTGATTAGTGTGACTAAGGAGGAGTAAGTCTTATTTTATCTAATGAACTTCTAAGTTTATCAACCCACATGTGCTATTAGCAAGAAATATCGAGTTGAATGAGTGCTTAAATTTCAGGATCTTACAAGAATCCTTTTTTATAATGGTTTTTCACCAGCATAAAAATGTCTTCTAAAATTATAAATCTCCATTAATTTATACTTGAATTTCTTTTTATAAGACAATAGAATATCATAACTTGCATACACATATGTATATATAATAAAAATTAACATAATTTAATGTAAACGAAGCTATTAGCTAACATTTAGACAAAAATATCACCACATTATATGTACTATGTACATATAGTGTATACAGTATTTGTATGTGTACAGATATCTGTGGATATATACATACATATCATGAAAAGAAACAAAACTCATTGTCAACAAAGCTAATAGCTAATAGAATGCTGAACACTACATCACTGTCACTGTCACTGGCATCCTGTTGCTCATTGATTTGCTCGAGCAGGCACCAGTAATGTCTCCATTTTAAGACTTGTTGTTACTGTTTTTGGCATATTGAATATGCCACAGGTAGCTTGCCTCGACCTCCACTACACAGCCACTGCCACACTCCAGGCTGGCTTCCAGACGCTTGGGCCAAACCTCACACAAGAGTGAAGCCCCACAAAACCAGGCTCAAGGAGACCCGGAAACAAGATCCTCTGTCTTCCTCCTCCAATCTCCGGCACCTTAGGGAGGGGGTCAAACCCAAATGCCCCACCCTACCCAAGCCAGATAAATACCTCTTCATCGGACCCCCATTACCTCCACTATGCAGCCACTGCCATGCTCCAGGCAGCTCTCCAGAGGGGCCATAAGACACTTAAAACCCATTTTCCATAATTCCCACACCATATTTAATAGGGTTCAAATGTGGTGTGAACCATGGGAACACCTCAAAGGGCAATTGAAGGTTGCCCTAAAAGCCTCCATCCCTCTTGGAGAGCCCAGCAAGCTACCGAGAGTTCCCCGCCCGCACCGCACAGGCAAGCTACCCTGGTGTATTTGATATGCCAAAAACAGTAACAACAATGGCCTGATGAGCATCGATTCATTTGAATGTCTAACAACGGGAATTGGATGTTTACGCTTGAATAGATGTGGCTCACTGCCTGCAGTTTCTATCTTTGTCGTCTATGGATCAACATCCAAATATGATGAAGAAATTGAGAAGTTCTACATGGAACTGGAGAGGTTCTATAAAGAAGACCACACAGTGTACAAGATCATTGTTGGTGATTTTAATGCCAAGATAGGACTGAGAAGGTCACCTAAATAACTCCACATTGAGACCCATGACCTAGAATGGAACGATCAGGGTGAGAGACTGTTTGAGTTCATCATGTCGACCAAGACCATATATGGTAACTCACAGTTCCAGAAGGCTGAATCTAAACACTGGGAGATGAGAGTCTCCCGGTGGACAGTTCTACAGTGAAAATGACCACATCATATTCAATCGAAGGTTTTGCCTGACCGATGTCACTGTTGTCCCAAAATTCCAAATGGGATCAGACCACTGTCTCCTTTGTGCAAAATTCTACTTCACAGAGTGGGGAGAAAAGTTTGCAAAGTTTAAGTTTTAGAAGGGAACTCCCAGAATGACCACCAAGTGGGAGCTCTTTGGCATTATTGCAGCAATGTGGGAAGATGCCATCCTTGACAACATCAACAACGAATACGATTGACTGGTTCAGCACCTCCATGACTGCTCGAAGAATGCCGAGAGTGAGAAAGCCCCAGACACCTGTCTTTGGAAACTCTCAAGCTCATTCATCAACGTGGTTTTGGTGCAAGCCTCAGGCAACCACAAGCTAACATCTGAGCTCGAAAAGCTGTGCAGATAAGCAATAAAGGAAGACCTCAAAGAGAGAAGAGCAGCAGTGTTGACCAGTGCAGAAGAAGCCAGGAAAAGTATTCGCAATGTTCGCCTGTCCTTCGCCAACTACAAGACCAAGATGACTGCCCTCAAATGTCCTGATGGATCTATCACATCTTCCAGAAAGGCAATGGAGAGGATTGGGAGTGAAGATAGATGGTCGGCAACTACACCACCTCCACTTTGCTGATGACATCGTTCTCGTTCTGATAATGCCAAACATTACCCAAGCGGCAAAAATGCTGGCCGACTTCAACTGCAAGTGTGGAAAGGTCAGACTGCAGCTGAACCTCAACAAGACAATGCTCATGAAAAACGAACTAGTTCCTGATGCTCCATTTGCTCTCAATGGAATGAACATCTCCGAATGCAGCAGCTATGTGTGCCTAGGTCAAGAACACAACATGAGGAACGATTTGATATTATTTCATTATCATTTGATAATATATTATTGATATGTATAATACATATCAAGAACTGATAATACATATCAAGAACTGATATGTATTATAAAAGAGTCTCTGGCCCATGCACCTGGCTGTCTTCCCATGGGTTCCTCGGAGGGGGTGGAATCCAGCTTCCCTCCCCACCCTGAGCAGAGCTCTTGTGGCTGAAGACCTCTGGAGCCTAGCCACAGCCATGCTCAAGGCCCTTCTCTGCACATTCAGATGAGCCTCACGCATGAAGGTACCGGCAGAGGAACCCATGTGTGTGGTACCCGGGGCTGAGATCCGGACTGGGCCTCTTTCACCCAGATTTCCCATTTTTCAGTAACTAGGCAGTCACACCCAGGAACTTACCCCAGTGCCGTGTAATCCCACCAATGGCCAGCATCCAGAGACTTAAAATCAAGCTCCTGGAAGCAACATCTTATAGCCTGCTTCTCCCTCTGAAAGAACCTGACACACTACCGAGAGTTTCCTGCTCACATGGGAGAGCCTTGCAAATTCCCCATGGCCTATTCATATGGGTCTCATTCCCCTGACTCCAAAAGAGCCTCCACATGGGCAGAGCCTGGCAAGCTACCCATGGCATATTCTATATGCCAAAAACAGTAATGATAGGTCTCATTATCCTGACCCTGAAAGAGTCTCCAATCATTGGGAAAGACTCAGTCAGGAGAGGCTGCTAAAATCTCAGGGCTTGGAGGAAGAGAGGCATTACTGGTGCCCACTCGAGTAAATCGACGAGCAATGGGATGACGGTGACACAGTGAAACAGTGATCTAATAGAGTTGAATAACAAAATGCTTATGATCATGAGTTTTTTCTTCAGCTCAAGAAGCCCTGGGTAAAAGGGTTGTGTGAGGCATAACCCACAATGTCTTGATTTCTCTACTCCCTTACTCTTTTGGGTAAAATATGATGAGCATACATACATAGCCTGTCTCAGTGGTCTGCCATAGAAAGTCAGATGGATAAGAGTACAGTTGACCCTGAACAAAACAAATTTGAAATGCATAGGCCACTTATTTTATTGAATAAATATAGCTAAATCATCATCTTCTAAGGTAACAGGTGAAGAAGCTGAAGATAAAGAGGATCAACTCTAAGGAATGGTGCAGACAGTAACTATATATCCATAGGAAAGGAAAGCTCTGTGGGGAAGAAAGGAGTACCTACCACATTGCTCAAGGGTCAATATTTTGCAAAAAACCCTCTCCGTATTTGAGCTTGCTGGCTACGAGTAAGATTGCCCTTGTCTGTACAGTTTTCAGCACAAGCTGCAAAGTAGATAGATACCTAAGGAACATTCAAAAGATAAAAGCCAAAAATAAATCGTAGAGCACAGGCCCTTCAATTTACAATTTGCTTGTCTCAATATGCATTTGTGATGAGAATCATTGAACTCTTAAAATGAAAACTGAAGACAATCACAGAACTGGTCCTCCCTTTTAGTGAACACGTACAGAGCATTTGACCCAAATATATCAAACCCTCCATCTACTGAACAGTTAAAGTGGACATAATGCCTTCACTTTATTTCAATATACTAAAATGTATTCATTTTTGAACTTAAAAATGTAGGTCCATTCCATGTAGGAAATCTTCTATTTTAATTAATTATACCAGGCATTTGAAGTATTTAAAAGGTTTTCATTTTGTTTTGTTCTAAATTGAAAACAAGACACAAACTATATCCAGGGAAGTTTTCTTCTAACATATTTATTTTATTATTTTTTATTTGTATTTATTCAACTTCAGTTTAATAAATTTCAGTGTTTTTATAACACAGCTATTTGAAGTTAATTTAATAAGTATTTATTTTATTATATCTATATTTTTACAAATTTGAGAAGTAAAAGCAATCATTTAGAACTATACCAATAGAGTTTTAAATCACTTTCAAAATTATATTTTATATCAACAAAGTCCCTGTACTTGCTTAGTATTGGAAACATCTTATTTTTAGTCCTAGCTTTTACCTTCTAGATGAAGAACACGAATATATCTATGGTTTAATATCATGGTTTCCTCACCTGGTAGACTCAAATAAAATAATAACAATAGTCATCCTATTAAGCTATAAAATTACCTGAGAAAACTTCAGAAATGTTGGCATATAGTAACTGCTTGCCAACTATATTGTCATTATTACAAATATATATTGCTTTAAATATGGTAGACATTTTTTAAAAATTACCTACCATATTTATCTCTGTAATTTCTATAAAGTTTTGTACAAGCAAATTAAACTCCTATCTCAATTTTCTCATTGAGATTAAAGAACAATAAAAGATATCATAAAGAGAATTGAGGAGAAAAGAGAAATCCACATATATAAACATAAATCAATTAGCATATATGGCATAGTTACTCAATAACTATGGTCAATGTAGACAATCTAATACAATGTTTAAACTTTAATAGTTACATAAATCAGAAAATTCTAATTCTAATACTGAATGCTTAGGGTATTACTAACTTAATGTAGATCTGAAAATCCAGAATTTATTTTTATGTGTAAATTTATACATATGCACACCAATATTAATGACTTATTTTTATTTAAAAATGAAATTACTAGGAAAAATGTTTGCATTAGACACGAATCTTTATTGTCTTCCAGTGTTACTTAATTTATAATCTCATATGAATTGTTTTAAAAAATAGCAGTTCACTGATTATAATTTTTAAAAAGCTATGTTGTAATAAAAATTTAGGAAAATGATATATTTTAAAAATTCACTTACATTCAAGTTAGACTATTTTTAAAGTACCTATTATCCACTTTTATTTCTTTTTTTAGCATGTGTTAATATTCAAGTCCTTGTGTTAAATTTCTATTGGAATGTTCAATTTTTTGTTTGAAAATGTATTCTACCTATCAAGAATATTAATTCTCTATTTTCCATAAAGGCTGTTAATCAGTATTTTGGTTTATTATTTCTTTTTTTCTTCTTCTGATTTTGTAGTCAAATAAAATAGTCATGCATTATTTAAATTTGAAACTGGCAATAACCTATCACAAGTACATTTTAAAATTCTTTTCATAAAAGACATAGTTCATAGATTTGTCAAAAATGGGTCTTTTGCTGAACATTATATTTATATCAGTGCTAATGTTCTCAGGGTTGCTCCCATGCTGGGCTTTGGACCACAATCACAGTTGAAATCATTTACACTTTTACAGTGTCTGGAACTTATACAAGTGGAGTTCAGACATCAGGCTTCCTCTACCCACCTAGCACCACAGAAGTAACTTATTATTTCTTCCTGGGTCCATCAGGTACATGTGAAAGGGTCTAAAGTTAGCTCAGCTAATTTAAGCTCTATTAAGATGTAGCTTGCATGTGAAGTCTGTTTCTTTTTAGCTATAGTTATCAATGTCAGAAGATTATGAGGGAGATAGGTCAGGGCCTTTCTCTCTGGTCACAGATGGTGAGGAGAGCAAAATGTTTGCGATGAATCAAAAATGTTGATTCTGCTCCAAAAGGCTATCTCTCAAAGGCGCTTTGCTCTGGCAGGAAGGCTCACTACAGACAACTTCAAGGTGGGCGGTATCTTTCTTTGACATTCAGTCTGAATTACTGCCCTGACTTGGGGCAGGTCATTTGTAGGTATGAGCACCAAAGACTTTGGAATAGAAAATGGTACACATATTTCAGAGAAAATATATTTAAAAATTACGAGTTTTAGGACCTGAGAAAATAGCTCAAAAAAGATGTCACACATGCCATACACATTCAAGGCCTTGAGGGAAATTTCTAGCATGACATGGACACTAGAACATCACTGGGTTTGGCTCTGACATCTGTGGAGCAGTGCCAGGTCCAAGCACTAGTGGTTGAGCACCCTGATGCTTGGCCAAGTACTAACCCCTCTGAAGGTCCACACTGCTGGCCAATCATCGCAAGAAGTAGCACAATCCAATGCTGTTGGAGAGCTCTGAAAAAATGGGCAATTTCTGTCACTTTCCCCAGAACTGTTAATGTATTGAGTGCCTACTATGTGTGACCCTCTCATTTAGGTGTCAGAATCAAAATGTGTAAGACACAGGAGAGCAAATGAGTGGAATGGTTCTTGATTTATCCACGTGGCTGAGAATGACTCTGTTTTGTAATTGACTTCATTCATTAGTGCCGTTATTGATTGAGATATGTCTGTGCCATGTCAAAAACTTCAACCCCCAATAACCATATAATAAATTGCCTGTCATTCTTTCATTTACCAGTAACTTTCGCCAGCCTACCACATCATTTCTACAACTTAATTTTCTGAAGGATTATTAGTCATTGATGAAATTGTATTGCTTAAAGAACTATAAAGTAGCAGAAATACATAATTATACTTTTATATCTATAACAGTTACATGGACATTAACATAAAATGTTCATCATTTGTGTAATAATTTAAAAAATATACAAAAATTACTCAATCACATTTCTATTTCCTTAACTAGCATTTTGTTTATATAATCTAAGAGTTTGTATTCTTTCTCTTTCACCTTTTTTTGTTTGTTTGGAGGCTTCATCTAGTGATAATCAGGGCTTTTTCCAGCCTCTGAGTTGAGCTGTCACTCCTGATGGGCTCAGGGAACTACCTAGGTAGCTGGAGAATAAACTCGGGTCAGCTGCTTGCAAGACAAGCTCCTAATCTGCTGTATTATCTCTTCAGACCCCATTCATTTATTTTATTTCTTTGAGATATGAGTGAAACTATGGAGCTTTTGTTTAATATAAATTCTTTAGATCTATCTCCATTAACATAAATCAAAGATTTCATAGCTTATTGACTAAGAAATATTCCATTGTGCATATCCACCAGATCCTTACCAATTCATTTGTCATTGGTTCCCTCTGTTGTTTCCAATTCTTATCTAAACTATTATATCATCATTATCAGTGTTTGAGTTTTCTTTTTTCACTCAATACTATCACTAGAGATTTATTTTCTCTTTTTTTGTTGTTTTATTTTGGTGCTACAACAGGTTTATTCTTGGATATGTGCTCAAGAAATATTCTGATTGGGATTGGGAGACCATATCAGGTCACTGTCACTGTCACTATCATCCTGTTGCTCATCGATTTGCTCGAGTGGGCACCGTAATGTCTCTGTTATGAGACTTGTTGTTACTGTTTTTGGCATATTGAATACGCCACGGGTAGCTTGCCAGGCTCTGCCGTGGAGGCAAGACACTCTCGATAGCTTGCTGGGCTCTCCGAGAGGGACGAAGGAATCTAACCCAGGTTGGCCGTGTGCATGGCGAATTCCCTACCCCCTGCACTATCGCTCCATCAGGTATCAGGGATCAAACCCAGGTAAGTCTCATGCAAGGCAAGCACCTTATTTGCTGTTTTGTCTCTCCATTTTTCTCTTCCTTTCTTTTTTGCTAAGACATAATCTCATTGGTGTGTGGCTTTGATTTACATTTTCCTAATAGGAGTGGATAAACATATTTTCATGTGCCTATTAACTAATGGTATGTCTTCCTTAGGAAAGGCTCTATTCAGAAATTCTCCACTTTTTAATTGAGCAATTGTATGACTTTGTCATATATTTTGAACATTAAATACTTATTGAATGGATCATTTGTAACTTTTACCTTCATCAAATGGGTCTTTTCATTATGATGGGTTTTTTGTTGTACAGGTTTTCTGTAGTTTGTTATTCATTTGTTCTTTTCTTCTCTTGTTATTCTTTCTCTTTGGAGTCTATCGACATAATCTTTGCTATGGCTGACAATGTCAAAAAGCTCACTGACTAACTTTTTCTTCTGACTTTTGTGCTATCCATTTATACGCTCAAAATTTTAATTCACCTTGAAGTAGGTTTTGTGTATAGTAAAGCAACTGAGAAGTTTCATTCTTTGCTATGGCTATCCAGTTTTCTGAGCACCATCTATTGAACAGAATTTCTTTTTGCTATTATATGTTTCCAATTCTTCCCATATAGCTAACTCCTCATATATAAGTAGTTTTATTTCTGAGTTCTGAATTCTTTTATATTGCTCTGTGTGTCTATTTTTGACCTAATGTCATGTTATCTTTATTGCAGTAACTTTGTACTATAGTTTGAGGTATATGGGTGTTGTACCTCCATTTTGTTCTTTTTTTTCCCCCTAAGGTTTCTTTGCCTACTGAGAATTTTTTGTAGTTTCAAATGTAATTCCAAAATTCTATCTTCTATTTTTGCTAAGCATACCATTGGGATTTTAATAGGGATTACATTGAATACTGTGCATTGCTTTAAGAAAATTAGCCATTCTAAATATGCTGCCTCTTCCAAATCATGAGTATGGAATATCCATTCATTTTTATGTCTTTTACTTCTTTTAAATTTATACATTATACTTAATTTAAGTACATTATATTTTTGTATATACTTCCTCATAAAATACTTTTTAAAAATTTATAAATTTTACACTTATGGTTTTCTATATAAAACTTTAATATGCTGAAATGTTTTTTTACTCATTTTATTATGATTTTTTAAATTATTATGACATTATTTTGTTTCTCTTTCAGTCTATAAGATAATGTTTTGACCGGAGCGGCCACACACATGAAACGACTCCTCTGCTCCTTAAAGACTATGATCCTGGAGGGCTACTAATCACTTTTGGTACCCAGCAGCTTCTTACAGAAATGCATCTAGACTGTGAACTGAGCTACAACCCCAGGCTGCCCGAGGAGGGGAAGGTTTTTCTCTCTTGGCCTTGTCTTTCGGTGACTTCTGGCAAAAAACTCTCTGGATGTAATTACTAAAATATCAGAAATTCAAAAGCTCATATATTCTTCACTCTCAGCAATGGAAAACAAATTATTAAATGATGCCTTTTCAGCAGGTTTGATTTATTGGGGAAAATTTTAAATAATAATAGTGAGTTCTCTGTTGAAATATTTAATGCACTCAAAGTGCAGAGAGTAAACTGAAGATCAATAGCCACTCAGGTAGGGGCTTGTGGGGGGTATATCGGGGTTCTTTGTGGTGGAAAATGTGCACTGATGAAGGGATGGGGGTTTGACCATTAAATGACTGAGGCTTAAAACTGAAAGCTTTGTAAATTTTTTCATGGTGATTCAATAAAATAAAAATTAAAACTCAAAAAAAATTTTTAAAAAGATAATGTTTTATTTTTTCTTTAAGGTGTTTAATGGATATATATTTAGGCATCTTGCATTTCTGAAATAAATCTCACTTGGTTAAGGAACATTTACTTCTAATTTTAGTTTTATAGAATATTGTTTAGTATTTTTTATTTATGAATATTATGAATCTTGATCTATAGCACAGCGAGTAGGGCCTTGGACATAGCAGACCCAGGTTCAATTCCTCTGTCCCTCTCAGAGAGCCCGACAAGCTACCAAGAGTATCCCACCCACACGGCAGAGCCTGGCAAGCTATCCATGGCATATTCAATATGCCAAAAACAGTAACAACAAATCTCAGAATGGAGACGGTACTGGTGCCCGCTCTAGCAAATCGATGAACAATGGGATGACAGTGTTGCAGTGCTGCAGCTTTCTTTTATTTTTTAATAATTTCTCACAATACTTTGATATTTCTGTACTGCTGACACTTGTTAATAAGCATCGATTCCTCTTTTTAAAAAACGGTATTTGTATTATCTAAGTACGTTGGTTCACATTTATTTTTCTTTATTCATTGGGTTTGAAACCATGAATTTTAGTAGGTTGTCAGTTGCAAACTTTATAATCCAGCCATACTTGTATTTACTTGTGACTCTCTGATTAAACTCCTTAGTGGCACATTCTGTGGAGTTGATAAATACAAATCCCAGGTCACTTCTCTAACAGAAGATATATGCCTTTCTCTTTTTTAAATTTCCTTTTAAATTTTTGGACCACACATGGTGATGTTCAGGGGATACTCCTGGCTCTGCATTTAGGAATTATTCCTGGTGAATTTAGGGGACCATCAGGAATACCAGGGATAGAACCCAGGTTGGTCATGTGCAAACCAAACACCCTACCTGTTCTACTATATCCCCAGCTTGGATGATATATACATTTTTCCCCCTTATTTTTCTCTGTGTTATTTTGAGGTGATCTTAAACAACTTAGGGTAAACACTTAAACAACCCCTGGGGTTAAAAAGACTGCAAAAGCTGTGTAGATTCCAGTTCCACAGCTGTGGAGCTTCCAGATAAGCCTCTAAAGTTCTCATTTAGATGTTCTAATGTTGTGCTCACTTTCAATTTATTACCCTTTAATTTCAAAATGCCCTTCTGTGACAAAATATTTGATACCTTTATACATATTTATTTTGAATATTTTGACTCAATGTCAGCTCAGTTCATAGAGGACGCTAGAGAAACAGTTGAGGAAGAAACTTCTGCCTCTCCCTCACTCTCTTGACTTGCTCTTTCAATGCACTGAAGTCAGCAGTGTCTAGTGGTGAACGGTTTTGCAAGCACCTGAAAGCATAGGATTATTGCAGCTCAGGTTAGACCTGGAGTCTCACCACTGGGACTTCAAAAGAATAAGGAATCCAAGAGTGACAGAGGCCAGCTGGAAGCTCTTACCCAGCAGACAGAGGGAATGCATATACAGAGAAAGGATGCAGGGATGTGCCAGTCATAACAAAGTCTTAGCCAGCTGAGCTATTTAGAAGTTAGAGCTATTTGATCAAGTGTATATTAATAAAATGATTGGGCAGTTTGCAGTATAGTCCTTAACATGAAAACTCTTAATTGTAGCAGCTAAAAATATTGCTTGAACTATCAAGAGGTCAGAGACTGGGACTCTGACAGAATTTCTTTTTAGTTCGTAGTTTTTTGAGTCATACCTACCGTAGAGGCTATCCCCTGGCTCTCTGCCAGGGGTTAACTCCCAGTGATTCTTGGAGGGCTACGTGGTGCCAGGGGCTGTACTCAATCCTGAACGCAAAGCATGTTCAGCCTACTGAACTATATTCCTCTGGTCTCAGTTCCTTATCTTAAGTGAATTTATATGCGTTTTATGGAAGAATTGGGTCTCTCTGAAGAGAATGTCTGTACCTTTTCCCTACAGAAAAAAATCCCCCAGTTTTTTTTCCTAGAAAGAACTTATTTACTAAAATCACTATAGATTAGAAAGAAGAAATTACCCATATTCTTTAGGTCATTGACATAGGCTGATTCTCACAGCCACAGGTCTTCAAACACTCTGTGTTTCAAGAAAGTCATGAGTCTAGGAATGAAGTATGTTCATGGATCTTTTAAAATTGTCAAGGAGAATAAAATAGCTTGTGTGTTATGGAATGACCATCAAAGGGAACCCACTTCATGTGAGACTTTTACTAATAAGGCAGTGAAAATGACATATGTACTCGTTATATATTAAGACAATTTTTCTATAACCAGCCCCCACTGTTTGCTCAACAGATCCATAAACAAAGCAATGTAGGGAGGTTAGAAACTGCATTGGTATCAACACTTCTTTCCACCAAGGACTCTCTAGCTAATAACACTTCTAAGTGCCCAATACATTCATAGCAGAGACAAGTCGTTCCTGATATGGGACCATTTCCTGGGATAAAAGACCATTCAACTTATTTCCAGGTTGATTACTGTGAAGTAGAGATTAAACCCACCAGAATGGAATATGTTCTAGAAATTATTTTTCTTTCATAGTCATATTCATTTCTCTCATTCTCTAACGCTTCTTTCAGCACCACTATATGCAGGATTCACAGGAAATTCTTCATCACCTTGTTTCTAATGAAAAAAACCTCATTTTATATCCAAGAAACTGCAACCATGAAATCTTACCTATGGAAATAACATTATTGATATATCTCTCAGAAGAGGGAAGCAGTTAGACTATAGAAAGGTGGCATGGATTGCCAGAAGTTTAATTACAGCTCTAGTTAAAGACAAGACCAGAAACTATGGACGTATGCATAAAATTTGTTTTAAATAAATATTTTATGTGGCACTTTCCCTATATATTTTGGATTCATGAATGATGGTGTCATAGAATGGATGTAACTTCTTTGACCAATGCATTTAGGGATGCATTTATATAATTTCTGATACAATACAAACAGCTATGGCTATTCAGACTAATTAATCTCCCAAGACGGAAATCTCTGACTCTATTTTCATAATATATCCATATGGTTAAAAAAAATTCTTATTATGTCCATTCTTTACTTTTACCTGGTACCAATCAACAATAGCTTTTTAATAGTCTCAATAAAGTAGTTATTGGGTTTTCAATAGTTTTCCATAGTCTCAATAAAGTAGCCAGTCAGTGTTCTACTCTCTACTGTATTCACGTGGCAGATCTTCAAAAATAATATCGTGTTCCTCTTTTGCTCTTTTCAGTGACTTTTCCTCCCATTCAGAATAAAAGACCCAAATATTTGTCATTTTTAACAAGGTACTACAATATTACAGCCACTTGTGTCCTGAATTTATTTTCTACCAATTATCTCCTATTTTTTTAGGCACACTGGACTCCTTAGTATTCTTTGAAAACGAGACTAAACCCTTCTCATAACGCTTGTGTCTGATTGTCATCTGCTCAGTGAACCCTTTACCTATGTGTTCATATGATTAGATTTCTCACATTATGCATGTCTACTCGTATGATGATCTATTGTAGGGAATCAAGCATGAACAACTTCTAATAAATAGCACATCTTTCCATCATACATCAATCTACAATAACTTTTAGGAATTGTCTCTATATAAAATAAATCTGTGTGTTTTCCCCTGTTGCTTCAACCAAGGGGACCTCCTTGAAAACAGAGATTTCCTGTTAGAACATTATGACTCCTGGGTCAAAGAGATAGTACAGGAGTGAAAGCAGTTCCATTGTATGCATGTGTTACCTTTTGATCCCCTGTACCACATATGGTTCTCTGTGCACCATCAGGAGTATGTCCTGAGCACCACTTGATGTGTCCCCCCTGCCAATACTGAATTCCTATAGGAAGGCTCCTCCTATTATCTACCCTTGAACCAGGAAAATAATTTGATGTGGGGACCTCTCCTGTGCTTTGCAGATGTTTAGCAGCATCCATCCCTGCTCATACCAGATGTCAATAGCACATCTACCTAAAATTATGATGCCTCAGAACAAATTTGAAACTCAAATATCCTTGGTAAAGAAAAAAAATCTCCATCTACTAGAAAGATATTGATGTATATCAATAGACAGAATAAACCTATTTCTTCACATTGCATAAATTATTTTTTTTATTTTATTTTTTATTTTTTTTTTAATTTATTTATTTTTAATTAGAGAATCACCGTGAGGGTACAGTTACAGATTTATACACTTTTGTGCTTATATTTCCCTCATACAAAGTTTGGGAACCCATCCCTTCACCAGTGCCCATTCTCCACCACCCGTAAACCCAGTGTCCCTCCCACCCTCCCCAATCCCATCTCCCCCCCACCCCACCCTGCCACTGTGGCGAGGCATTCCCTTCTGTTTTCTCTCTCTAATTAGCTGTTGTGGTTTGCAATAAAGGTGTTGAGTGGCCGCTGTGCTCAGTCTCTAGCCCTCATTCAGCCCGCAACTCCCTTCCCCCACATGGCCTTCGACTACAATGTAGTTGGTGATCGCTTCTCTGAGTTGACCTTTCCCCGGAACGTGAGGCCAGCCTCGAAGCCATGGAGTCAACCTCCTGGTACTTATTTCTACAGTTCTTGGGTGTTAGTCTCCCACTCTGTTATTCTATATACCATAGATGAGTGCAATCTTTCTATGTCTGTCTCTCTCTTTCTGACTCATTTCACTCAGCATGAAACTTTTCATGCCCATCCACTTAACTACAAAATTCTTGACCTCCTTTTTTCTAACAGCTGCATAGTATTCCATTGTATAGATGTACCAAAGTTTCCTCAACCAGTCATCCGTTCTGGGGCATTCGGGTTTTTTCCAGATTCTGGCTATTGTAAACAGTGCTGCGATGAACATACATGTGCAGATGTTGTTTCGATTGTACTTTTTTGCCTCTCTGGGATATATTCCCAGCAGTGGTATTGCTGGGTCAAATGGGAATTCAATATCTAATTTTTTGAGAGTCGTCCAAATTGTTTTCCAGAAGGGCTGAACCAGTCGGCATTCCCACCAGCAGTGAAGAAGGGTCCCTTTCTCCCCACATCCTCTCCAACAGCGGTTGCTTTTGTTCTTTTGGATGTGTGCTAGTCTCTGTGGTGTGAGGTGGTATCTCATGGTTGTTTTGATCTGCATCTCTCTGATGATTAGTGATGTAGAGCACTTTTTCATGTGCCTTTTGGCCATTTGTATTTCTTCCTTGGTAAAGTTTCTTTTCATTTCTTTGCCCCATTTTTTGATGGGGTTACATAATGCTACTCCATGAAATCAAAGAGGACATGAGGAAATGGAAACATATACCCTGCTCGTGGATAGGGAGAATCAATGTTGTCAAAATGGCAATACTCCCTAAAGCATTATACAGATTCAATGCGATCCCTATAAATATACCCATGACATTCTTCAAAGAACTGGATCAAGCAATCCTAAAATTCATATGGAATAACAAACGTCCAAGGATAGCTAAAACAATTCTTGGGAAAAAGATGATGGGAGGCATCACCATCCCCAACCTCAAACTTTACTACAAAGCAGTAACAATTAAAACAGCATGGTACTGGAACAAAGGCAGAGCCGTAGACCAATGGAACAGGGTGGAATATCCCTACACACAACCCCAAATGTATGACCATCTAATCTTTGATAAGGGAGCAAGAGATGTGAAGTGGAGCAAGGAAAGCCTCTTTAACAAATGGTGCTGGCACAACTGGACAACCACATGCAAAAAAATGGGTTTAGACCTTGACCTGACACCATGCACAAAAGTCAGATCAAAATGGATTAAAGACCTCAACATTAGACCACAAACCATAAGGTACATTGAAGACAAGGTCGGTGAAACCCTCCACGATATTGAAGATAAAGGTATCTTCAAAGGTGACACGGAACTAAGCAATCTAGTAAAAACAGAGATCAACAAATGGGACTACATTAAACTAAAAAGCTTCTGCACCGCAAGAGATACAGTGACCAGAATCCAAAGACTATCCACAGAATGGGAAAGGATATTTACACAATACCCATCAGATAAGGGGTTGATATCAATGGTATATAAAGCACTGGTTGAGCTCTACAAGAAGAAAACATTGCATAAATTATTTTTATATTTTTGTTTGCCTCAAAAAGATTGGGCTTATATGCAATTAAATATGCATTGTGAAGAGATTATTTATGTGTGCTTTCTTATATTTCAGTTCATCCAGAATCTCTTTTAAAAGCCAGTTAACTCTTGGAACAATTCTCTTTAGATTTTCACTTCCCAATTCCTTCCAGTCTGTGTTTAAGTTCTCTGACATTATGGATCCTTTACCTAAAGAGTTTTTTTCAAACTAATAGAACAACATAGTCACAAGCTTTTAGTACATGTCCAAGAAATAATTCTTTCCCATATGTTGGCTTCCCACTGATCATTTTATTATTCCCTAGGAAAAATTCACAAGAATACTATCTTCCAAATGTATGATCATTGTCTTTATTGTTAATGGTTAGTAAAAAACAATGGTAACTGTGACAAAATCATTTCATATTTCAATTTAGCTAGTTCTATACATATGTGCAAATCATTTCAAGTATAATGAAGAATGTAGCAATGAGATAATATAAACATTCAGTACTAAAATAGGTAAATGAAACTGAAAAATTATATCATCATTCACTTCACTTTAAAAATGTGACCTTTTGTTGCTATGTTATTTGAATTCTTAAAATTCTGTTAAAATTCTATTAAATCTATTAAATGTTTTATGCATTGGGTTTGGGATAGTATACTCTCGGTCTTTGCTTACACAAAAGTTTAATCAACTCAGTTTGATACCTAACTACATGGTAACCTAAACATAGTCAGAAATGATTCCTAAATTCTACATGGTATGATTCCAAAATTTTTTTAAAAAGAAAAATTTCCAGGACTGGAGCAATATCATAGTGGGTAGGACATTTGTCTTGCATGTGACTGACCCAGGTTCAATTCCCACCATCCCATATGGTACCCCAAGCACTGCCAGGAGTAATTCCTGAGTGTATGAACCAGGAGAAACCCCTGTGCATCAACAGGTGTGACCCCCCCCCTCAAAAAAGAAAAAAGAAAAAGAAAAACTTCCAATCTTATCTTGAACATTCTTCACATATGTTTTTCTTTATTATAATCTGGTAGTCCCCATCAATGAAAATAGTCACTCCAACCTTCTAAAATTATAACATTTTCACACAGTTGACTGAATTGATTTTTATATTAAAACAATTATTATTGAAACTACTTACCTATTGTAGCTTATAAGCTTTGGCATGTGATTATAGATTTTAGCTTTGGGTTCATAGTCTTGATAATAATACATAATAAATATAGAATCTAGATTTAATATTCCTAAATAAATCCTCTGCCTATGAAAAAAGCTTTATTCATAGGCAATAAAATTGGTATATCTTTCCTTTACTCACTCATAGTGATATTACCCTAAACTTTGTTTTGCTGCAAGGTTTTCCTTGGAAATAAGAGGTCAACTACTAGAAAAGATTGCAAATCTTATTGTATTAAAATGGATCAGGTCTGCTAGATAATAATGTTTTCTAGCTCTGTGACACCCAATACACTGCCCTTTAGCTTTTTTCATAAAAATATACCTTCTTCTATTACTCTATTTTAATTACTTGCCATAAACCTAACACATATTTCTTAAGACCAGTGAAACATCAGTACTTTGTTATTTTTTAGATTTGTAGGCCTAACGAACTTTGTGTCAGTTACACCCCAGAAGCTGATATACTCACCTAGTATATCATTTTGTGTATAAATATTTTGTGTTCTCAGTAAATAAATATGAAGCACTTTCCTTATGCTGTATTCTATTTTATCATTAAATAAACTTTAACTTGTAAATAAAACCATTTTAATTCAAAGGAAATATCTGCATTTTAGATATTTCAGAAATTTTCAGATACTTCCATATGTCAAACAATAGTGCTTTGCTTTGGATAATTTCTCCTAAAAACCACATACTCACCCCTCACCCCATGAACTAGCAATGCAAAACACAATTAAAACACACACAACATAAATTATAAAAATATATCAGATGGCATTGAATATCTTATTCTATGAGTGCTGCTTTCTCACAAATTGAAAGCTACATTTCCACATCTATATCTTTCATAAATACTAGAATTAAGTTCACTTCATTTCCAGTAAAAACACTGAGATATCAGCATAGATACGAATGTGATAATAAACATACTAGAATTTACTTCAGTATATATATCAAGTCCACTCATGTATGGCATTGTCATATTTCTCACTGACAGAAATAATAAATAGGTATTTTAAGATGATACTTTATTTTTCACATGAAGTAGAGCAAGGTATCATCTGTAATATCTTCAATATGAATTAATTCCTGAAGACTATAACGTAACCAAGACTGAGATTGAGACCAGCATTAAAACAAAAAGCCCTAAACATGCATGTATCACATACTTGCACAGTGAATTAAAAACGACAAAACTGTTCCACTAGAAAAACATCTTCTGTCACTAAAAAGGAAAAAGGAATTCAGCTAATGAATTTGCTATTTCAAATATCTAAGTAAACAGATGTGAACTGAGGATAAAGGTTTTGTATGACCAGAGAGTCATTTGTGCAAGTCACTTTTGCACAGGTTTTGAAATAATTTAAATTCCTATTATCAAATTAAAAAAATCAGAATTTTTAAATCTTATTAAAGAATTAAATAAGAATAAGCCTTAAAAAGGGGGATGCCTTTTTGGCACCTATACAATGCTTTTATAAGATAGGAATAAGAACACTCAAAAAATACATGATTTTCTCCTGTAAATAAGTTAACTTTTCCATTTACGTATTCAATTATCATAGCTAGTAGAAAAATATTAATGGAACAATAAAATGACTAAAGACAAAATTGAGATGTAGTTTCAAAGATTGGCAATGCTTCAACAAAATTTGTTTTGTATCTCATATACAGAGTTGTTTGTGGTAATTGACTTCTCAGCCACTAGTTATGTTCTTCACATTTATTGTATCCAATGGTGGTATTATGACTCACGTTCTTCAGTAAACTGAATACAAATACAATGTGTTTTGAGTCTGGGTCTCAGTACTTGTAAAGAATAGGTTCTTTTAATTCTTTCATCTTTTGTCTGTGGATTTGATGTAGAATCCCTCGGGTTGACTAACCAAAATAAATCCTAAGCCCTTAAATTATCATGGAAAGAAAACCTCTTGGTGAACAGAAAAATTTACACTGTTTTGAAAGACAAATTTATTAATTTTGTGTGAGTCTATGGAAATTTAGTTTATTTACCATATTACCAGGGCTGGAGCTATAGTGGGTTCGATTACTTCGTCCCTCTCGGAGAAACTGGAAAGC
This sequence comes from Sorex araneus, assembly GCF_027595985.1. NCBI lineage: Eukaryota > Metazoa > Chordata > Mammalia > Eulipotyphla > Soricidae > Sorex > Sorex araneus. Next base: position 295,325,922 of record NC_073313.1, on the reverse strand, counting down.
TACTGAGGGTATCCTGCCAGCACGGCAGAGCCTAGCAAGCTACCTGTGGCATATTCGATATGCCAAAAACAGTAATGACAAGTCTCATAATGGAGACGTTACTGGTGCCAGCTTGAGCAAATCGATAAACAATGGAACAACAGGGACAGTGACCCTATTATCAAGCTGTGGTCCCCTTTCATTCCCCACCTCAGCTTTTTCTTACTGACTCAGAAACTTCTTCTATGACTATGTAAAACTACAATAATCACAAATATAAAAACAATGTGCAAAGTCACTTTTGCAGTTTCTTTTACATTTTCTAGGGCAGCATTTCAGAGAGATAATACCAGAAATGGAGCATTGCTCTTTCTTACTGATTTTGCTTACTGAACAATACTGTGAAAAGCAGTCATGAAGATTCATCCTGAAGTTAACTGAGAGTAACCAGGTGTATTAATTTAAAATATAATTTAATTGATTCAAAAATGACTTAAATATTGGTAAAATTCAGAATTACAGTTTCAACTTTCTACAAGTGCATATACCAACACACTGGAACTACCAAATCTTTATTGTCATTACACTCTCCAATTCACTCCACTATCAGTTCTTTTTCAAACTCCCTTGTACCTACATTCTGCTGTTACCACACTTTTCACAGAGTTGAAGAATTTTTTTCCTGCATTTACCAATTCATTCACTTAGTATATAATTATTTCACAATTGAGTAAAACTTTCTGGCAATTACCTTTCAGTTTCTGTCACATATCCTGATCAAGTTTCATGCATGATATAGTAAAAAGGAATAATTTCAACATATTTTTAAGAGGTAAGTAATATTTCACTGAGTATACTTTTATTTTTTTACATTTGTATGTCTTGGGCATTTGAGGTGATTCTGTTTTGGAAATGGAAATGGTGAACTACGCTGACATAACATATAGGAGCCATGTGTCATTTAAATTATTATTTTCACAGTCCAGATTTATGGCCAAGAGGCAGAACACATTTCCAAGGATATGATTCAGTAGAGTAGCTACCTTACATGTGTTAGGTAGCTCTTTCCAGACCCTGCACACTGTCACTGTCATTGTCATCCTGGTGCTCATCAATTTGCTTGAGCGGGCACCAGTAATATCTCCATTGTTAGACTTGTTGTTACTGTTTTTGGCATATCAAATATGCCATGGGTAGCTTGCCAGGATCTTCCATTCGAGAGAGATACTCTCGGTAGCTTGCAGGGCTCTCTGAGAGAGGTGGAAGAATCAAACCCGGGTTGGCTGTGTGCAAGGCAAACACCGTACCCGCTGTGCTATCGCTCCGGCCCAGGTGTTAGGTAGCTTATTCCAGACCCTGCACAGAAGGAAAACAAAAAAAGCACAGGTTTTGTACATGAGAAGTCTGGGTTTGATCACTAACATGCATAAGTATTTGTAGGTGTATCCTCATACCTACTCTCATTAGTATTTGTTTCTTCTATAACACTATACACACACATATATATATGTGTGTGTGATATATGTGTATGTGTATATGTGTATAAATGAATAATCTATATACATATTCATATATGAGTATCTGATTTTGACAAGTAGTTTTGACAAGTCTGAAGTAATATTTCCCTGTGGATTTGATTTATTTTTTCCTATTAATAAGTGATGCTGTACCTGATTTCCAACTACACTATAAAGCAATGCTGCTAATACAAATGAAATATATGATGCTAGAATAAGAAACACAACAATAAACATGCACACCAATGGAATAAATGCACTTTTAACCTAAAATATACCTAATAAACATGCAGACCCAGAAATGAATACACACCTATAAGAATACCTATTTTACAGCAAAGTATTCAACCTGCAAAATGGAGAAAGAAAGACCGTTCACACAGTTTTGAGAAAAATGAAAGGTACCTAAAAAGGGAAGAAAAGAAAAGAATCTAGATTGTTGTTTACTATCACATGCAAAAGTGACCTCAAAATAGAGTAATGACTTGGAAAAAAGATCTCAAATATCAAATACATGGAAGAGGACATAGGTGATATACTCCTGTACTTTGACCTCAAATTTGAATTTGGATACCAAACTTCAAAGACAAAGAAAACCAAAGCACAGATAAAGAATAGGATTGCATCAAACTAGAAAGCTTTTACAGGTCCAGAGACATGTCTCAACAGCTGGAATGCAGGCTCTGCATTCAGGGGACCTGGTTTCAGCAAGGACTCTCAGTTACCCCCAGGATTGCTTCCTGAGCAATGAGTTTGGTATAATTCTTGACACGTATGCTGGCCCCCACAAAATAAAAGACAAATGAATCAAAAAGAACCCTTAGATAAGGCAAAATTATAAGTAGACCATTCAATAATTATGATAATAGAGGATATTAAATAAACTCAAGTGTTTCTTTTTTAAATAAACTCAAGTGTTCTTCTAAAGGAGATGATATATGGTAATTTTTTTCTGAATATTATGGCAACAGCAAAATTGGAAATTTGTGAATCAGAGCATTCTCCAACAATAACATCATGTGTATGGAAAGTAAAAGACATGGTACTAAGCTTTTTATTTAAGAAATGAAATAAAGATTAGAAATAACTTTAAATGAATAAAAATAGGCCAATACCAATTAATTTTTGTTTTGCTTTACTTGGGATCACACCTGGAGGTGCTCAGGGCTCCATACTCAGGTATCATGCAGTGCTGGGGTTCAACTTGGGTCTTCTGCAAGAAAAGCATGCTCACAAAGATATCTATAGCCCCACTAAAAATTGTAACTATGAACTATAAAATTATACTCAGTTAAAATAGTGTTAAATACATGTATCAAAAGAGTGCATATCTCATGAAATTAGAACAGGGGAAGTACAATACTGGATCACCTCTCTCATACATGCTATATACAAAATGCATAAGATCACATGGTAACTAATGAAAACTTTCTCTTGCCAAGCTGCTATTTTTCTTTTCAGGAATGAAAAATAAGTAACTGTAATATAAGTAACTATGAAACATTTAATATAAGTAATTATACTCAAGATTTATGGTTTGTTTTGTTCCTTTTTCCTCCCGCTTTTTAGGTCATACCTGGCTATACACAGGGGTTACTCCTGGTTCTGCACTCAAGAATTACTCCTGGCGGTGCCCAAGGGACCATATAGGATGCTGCAAATTGAACCCAGGTCAGCTGCATGCAAGGCAAATGCCCTCCCTTTGGAACAATACTGTGCTATTGATCCAGGCCCAAGATTTATGTTTTGAAAGAGGACTTAATAGAAGACAAAAACAAAAACACTTTCAACAACTGTTTCTTAAATGAAAGCAAAATAAAATTCAAAGCTCTATTAAAGATAAAGACAGTTCTTAAATCTTAGATATTTATGTGTAACCGAGATCAGTGAATTAATGTAGCCTGCTTTCATTAATTGAGTTGAGAATCTTTTGGATAATAAAGTAATACTACAGAGAATGTTTATGATATCCTAATACTGGAAAGACAAATCAAAGAAAATCTCAATTTAAATCATATAGAAAAAAAAACTTCTGAGATTCCTTTCTTTGGGGCTTAAATAATGTAGAGTAGATGATCTGCTATATATAATCCAGATTATAATTAAAAAGAAAAAAGGATGAAAAGAGAGATAAGAGAAACATATCTTATGTGATTTTTTTAAATCGGAAGTCTAGAGAGGAAATATCTTTTATAATTCACAAAAGTTAGCTCAGAAATCTAACTCTAAGTCTTAACTCTGATATTAGATTGAAAACCATAAAATACATGGAAGAAAACACAGGCAAAGTTCTTCATAATGTTAAATTCTGTGATGTATTCAATGATTTGATTTTCACCTGGTAGGAAAATAAAAACAAAACATAAACAAATAGGTGAAATTACAGTAAACTAAAAAAAATCTGTACTGTGAAAGGAACAGACACCCAATCGGTAAGAAGAATTATTCACACATCTTGAAACTAGCTATTTTCCAAGATTTAGAATAAGCTCATAAAATTTGCAGCAATACAAAAAGCTCTATCAAAAATATAAGAAGGTATCTGAACAGGCACTTCACCAAAGAAGACAGAGTAACAACAGGATGATCATTTGTTATGATAATAAATGCTCATTATCACTTATTATTAGGGAAATGAAAAATTAAAATTTTAATGAAATATCACTTTGCACCTGTGAGTATGATCTTGTTTATAAGTGAGAAACAGATGTTGGTGAGGGTGGGAGAAACAGAAATTCTCACATATTTCAGGTGAGAATGTAAACTGGTTCGGGCTCAATAAAAAGTGGTTAGGAGAGGGGCTGGAGCCATAGTGCAGCCCGCGAGGTGCTTGCCTTGCATGCATCCAATCATGCTTTGACCTCCTGAGCACCACTAGGAGTTGTCCCTGAGTTCAGAGCCAGTAGTAAGTCCCGAGCACAGACATGTGTGGCCCCCAAAGAAAAAAAACACAAAAGAAAAAGAAAAAGGTAAGTGACTTCCCGAGACATTATAAATAGGTTTGCATATATACGAGTAAGCAAATTCATCCTTTGGCAACTGCCCAAAAAATAGCACAAAACCACTATTTCAACAAGATACCAGCACCCCTATGATCATTGCAGTGCTCCTTATGACAATGAATATATAGAAATAATCTGAATGTCCAACAAAAGAAAAATGGGTCAAGAAAATGTGATATACATACACAGTAAAATACTACTCCACCATCTTAAAACATGTCATCTTTACTTTTAAAACAACATGGAACTGGAGTGAACCATGAACTGTGAAATAACTCAGAAGAAACACCAGATAATTTATTCACCTCATCTGGATAGAAAGAAGCAAAGCAGCAAAGGAACATGCAAAACCCAAACCCAAACCAAATGATAAACAAAATCCCATTACACTCTTACTGGAGAACTGAGGTTACCAGAAATGGAAGGTGAAGAGAAGATCAAGGTGAGAAAGTTGTTTTCTGGACCGCAGTGGAGGATTACTGTAAAATTTATGGCAGCTGAGTTGCAACAACATATATTTTATTCTAGTTTTAATAAAACAAAACATTTTTATTAAAAGAAACTTAGAGAGATGTGAGAGGAGAGAAAGTGAGTATGACATGTGTTTAAGAGAGAATCGAACTTCTCCAGAAGGGTAAAAGTAAGAAAGTAGTTTTTGGGAAAAGGCTACAGACAATTTCTCAAAATTATCTAAGTCTGGAGCTCTCTGCTTACAAAAAAGTTAATCTGGGAACAACATACATAATATAGGAGGTTGAAACTGCACCCGCTAAAACATATGCGCTCTTGTAAACCAGTGCTAGCTCAAAGAAAATGAAAAGTAATCCATTATAGAAACAGAGAAACAGAAAATGAGCAGTAAATGCAGTATAGAGAAAAGGAATCTGAGTTTTTTAATGAGCAGAGTAAACCAATTTTTTTCTTCTCTGTAAAATTGTGGGGTAGCACCTACATTATATTTGGCCCCTCTGCTTCGGTTCCCCAAACCACTGCTTCTCCATTACTAAGATCATTTTGAACTTTGTAGTTTTTATTTTGCCTTAACATTTCTAGTACTTTTCTCTTTTCTATTTCATAAGGTTCTAACTGGACTAAATGTTGGCAGACTATTTTCCTGCCATTTTGCATCCATAGGAATATACATATATATTCTTTGCACCTGCTTCTTTTTGCTGGCTTGAATTACTATGAGCATAATTGGTATTTGTGCCTGCTTATTCTGGTTTTTGTGGTATCTCAGATCTTATGATTTTTCTGCATGTTATTTATCTGACTTCAAGTTTTGGCAGAGTAATTTTGAATAAGCCCGTCTTTCTTAACCCTGTTTCCTCATCCATAAAATGAGAATTAAAATAAAGCTTGTTTTACAGTTTTGTTTTATCAGTCACTAAGATAACACTTTGCAAAATGCTAAACAAATATTGTTATTTTTGGATTGTCAGAGTATCTTAATATACTCTGCTACAACACAATCACTGAGCTATTATCAATAAATTACTCAAAACAATTCAACACAGCTATGAATTTTCACCTGAATAGGTTCCAAATTACAAAGCACTCAATGTTTTTTAAAAAAATAAGTAGAAAAGATAACATTGAATGAAACCACAGAACTTGTCAAGTTTAGATATGAACCCGTACCTCCTATAAAAATAAACCAGTTTCACTTCATGTTTTACATTATTATATAACTAGTTTGATTGTAAATATAGTATATAACCAACTATTAGGAATATATACCACAGGAACATGTTCTTCAGTTTTAAATAAAATGAAAAAGGATGATAATGGCTTTATTGAAACTGCTAATGAACCTAACCTAGACTATATTCCAGAGGTTAATAGGAGACTGTGGAATGTAAGACAAAACTGTGAAAAATTTTGGAGTCATGGACATTATTAGGACCAATAACATTAAAAAGAAAGAACAAGGAACCCAACATAGAGAAATTCCAAGAACTAAAGTGAGAGAATAGGTCATGTGTGTGTTCCTAGTGTCTTTTTTACCATACCTCACCCCTAAAACAAATAGGTTGAGCGATTTATGCTTTTCTGTGGCCTGTATGAGAGAAAAATATCAAGAACTTCTAAATACAAAGAGGAAGAGACAAGATAAACTAGAACTGTCTATTGGGATGGGAAAAAAAGCAGCCTGCTTTGTGAGAACTTTCTGTTCCCCACAGTTCAATGCTGAGAGTAACATAAGCTCAAGTAAAGGAGCACTTTAAGGATAAGAGTTCAGGAACCAATCTTATCTGAAATGCAAGATCCTCTAACTAAAATGGAGTTGAGACATGATGAGAAAATCAAAAGTTCTTAGCCCTAAAGTCTTACACAAAAGAGAGTTTTTGTTGTTTTTAATTGTTTTGTATTTTTTTAATTTTTACTAGAGAGCCAGAAGCACACAGTTATCAAAAAATGCACACACTTCAGAGGGCATCTCCAGCACCTTCAGCTTTCTGTGCCTGGTCTGTTTTGGCATCTCCATTTTCTGCAGGGTTATTTCCATCCTTGCCAGCATCAGCATCCCCCTCTTTCCCTTTGGGTACCATCTCTCCATTCTTTGCAGGGGCCTTTTTAGGCTTGGGCTCTGGCTTTAGCTGATTTAGCTGATAACCTTGCAGATCTTCTCTGTGGTTCATCCTTCACCTTGGCTTTATCTCCTTTAGCATCTCCTCAGCCTTTCTCTTGGGCAGGGTGGCGACAACGGCGGGATGTGGCGACAGAGCCGAAAGTTGGAGGCAAGATGGCACCAATGCCAGTCAAACCCCTCACACTCTCCCAAACCCAGCTCACCATTTCACTCTGGATGACACACAACAGCACATCAGGCATGGAATTCCGTGTGTGATCCTTGCCTGAACTCTGTGCATGATTTCTGGGGGACATCACCGACTGCTTTTCGGGATTAAGACAGAATGGCATCTTAATGGGTTAAGACAGGCAGGGCAAGGAAAAAACGTGCTGGTGGCTGCAGCATCACCAACCTCCCCGGGTCAGCCGAGTCACAATACCATTGGGCATGGAACAGTGACAGTAGCGTGGGCAATTGCTTATCCACTGCAGGACGCCTGTCCGCCAACCACCAAGTGACTTGGGACTTGGTACAGGTGTTCGACGTGGCACAGACCCTATGCAATGGGGTCTTGCACTGCCAGATATTCAACGACCTCTGGGGACACTCCTTCAACCTCAAGGAGATCAACCTGAGGCCACAGATGCCCCAGGCACTGACTGAAAAATTCAGGCAGGTGTGTGTTGTCAGCTGCAAATTGTTACAGCAAGCCGGTCACCAGGAGCTTACATTCAGTAGACTGGGAACACCTGCAGGGACAATTAGAGATCGCCCCAAAGGGAGCCTCCATACCCCCACCTCCGAGAGCTCAGCAAGCTACTCGAGGGTATCCCGCCCACGGCAGAGCCTGGCAAGCTACCGGTGATGTACCTAAGACGTACATACTATGCCAAAAACAGTAGCAAAAATGTATCTCATTTCCCTAACCCTGAAGGAGTCTCCAGCCGAGTCGGGAAGAACGAGAGGGCTTGTACGAAGCGGACGGCGCACAAGTGGACTAGCGGGATGGCGCCCCGCAAGCAGCTGCCCACCAAGGCGGCCTGCAAGAGCATGCCTGCCAGCCACGGGCGGCGTGAAGAGGCCGCACTGCTACCGGCCTGGCACCGTGGCGCTGCGAGAGATCCGCCGCTACCAGAAGTCCACCAAGCTGCTTACACGCAAGTTGCCGTTCCAGCAGCTGGTGGGCAAGATCAAGCAGGACTTCAAGACCCAGCTGTGCTCCTGGAGCTTGGCAGTCCTGGTGCTGTGCAGGAGGCGTGCCAGGCCTACCTGGTGTGGCTCTTTGAGGACACCAACCTCTGCTCCATCCACGCCAAGCGCATCATCACTATGCCCAAGGACATCTAGTTGGCGCACTGCTTCCGCGGAGAGAGGGCATAAAGTTTACGATACTAAAATCTAAGGGCTGGGACAAATGGAGACACTACTGGTGCCCGGTGGAGTAAATCGATGATTAGCGGGATAACAGTGCTACACTACTACTAGAGAACTATAGCAGATGAATGGATTATGAAGATATGGTATATATGCACAGTAGAATACTATGCAGCTATAAGGAACATGAAATCGTGCAATTTGCTGAAATATGGTTGGTACTGGAAGATATCATGTTGAGTGAAATAAGGCAGAAGAAGAAAGACAAACAAAGGATAATCTCACTTACCTATGGACAATAGGATATCGGAATATCGGATGAGGAAAGGTAATAAAAAGAGGGGTACTTAGATTATCCTTGATCGCATTGTTTGCACAGGAGATGGATAGAGAAGGAAAGAAATCAAGTGGGAAAGAAGAAAACAAGAAGTTTTGGTTTAACAGGCATCTGTGCTTCCATTATCCAAAAGATTTTTAAGCTCAACCTGCACAGGTACAACTTATTGGCTTTCATCATTTTTAGAAGTTTGAAATTAAAAAATAAGGTAGCTGACATCCCAAGGGAATAAGAAAGCTCAGGAAAAAATGACAAGACATTTGGAAGCTCAAGATCTATGGAAGAAAATAATTGAAACATTACCCTATTAGAAAAAAAAAGAAATGATATGAACCGCACATATTTTGGCCATACCCAGTGATGCTCAAGGATTATTCTTGGCTCTGCACTCAGAAATTACTCGTGACAGTGTTCAGGGTATCATGGAGGATGCTGGAGATCTAACCCATATGCAAGACAAGCACCCTAACCACTGGCCCTAGAAATACACATTTTAAGAGAAATACAGTTATGGGATAAAATGATAGCAGACACATATGCTGTATGAAGAAGAGAACTTTATATACTAGAGTGAACAATACAATACATGAAATAACTAGCTAAAAACATAATATAGAAAAACTTTGTAACAAAGGATGACGCCAAATGGTATTTGACAGAGGGCACTTACGGTATAAGTCTAGTGACGTGTAATGTGAAAGGAGCAATGACATCACCCATGGCAACATATTAGAGATAGGGAAAAAATAGGAATTTATAAATAAGAACAGGAAGAAAATAAAATTAGAAGAGAAATAAAGAAATACAAATTTCTGCAGTTTAAAAGAATATGAGATTCGTTTTCCAAGTTTTAAGTAGAAATGTTACACTCACATGTATATTCTACTATAGCTGAAATCATGCAATATGAAAAGCTTCTAAAGACTCCCAGAAAGAAAAATGCAGTTAGCCTACAAAAGTATATTAAACTCAGATTTATCAGCAGTGGCATAGCATGCCAGAAAGTAATGGAATAATATTCATTTTGCTGATGCAAAAAAATGTTGAACGCTTGTTTTATCTGGTAAGGCTATAACTTAAATGTGAGAGAAAAATTTTATTCTAATGCATATTAAACTGCATAAAATTTGCTATGAAAAATTTTACTTGAAAATACTCATGGAGAAAATAGTCAAATAGAATTTGAAATACAAAGGAGATAATATTAAACAACTAAAACAAAACAATTTATAGTGATATAAATAAAAATTGTTTCAAAATTTGAAAAATCAGAGAATATTGTCTTGGTAGAGTTTGAATTACAGTAGAGAACAGAATTATACTCAAGGCTGGAACGATAATACAGCAGGTAGGGAGTTTGCCTTACATGTGGCTGACCCGAGTTCAATAGTTCCCCAAGCACAGCCATGAGTAATTCCTGAGTGCAGAGCCAGGAATAACCCCAGAGCATTGCTTGGTGTGACATAAAAAAGCAAAAAAAAAAAAAAAGTATACACTTGTATTATTAAACAAGAGTAAAAGTCCGAAGAACAAATCTTCACATCAGAAGAAGTATATTTAACTTGTCACAAGTTACGACCATATAATAAACCTAAATAAATGTAGATATTAGTTACTCAGAAACATTTGATATGATTCACAAATTAATTTTAATTTGAAAGTAATGATAATAAATGTAAATAATTTTATTTAAGAAAATGTATATTTTTTAGGTCATTCAGTTGTATATGTGTCAGCTGCTATGATATGATATATTAAAGACAATGCAATTATAAGTGAAAAATTCAAAAAAAATGAGAGGAATGCTATATTGGCTAAAAGATTAATAGATTAATAGAGGGTCACCAAACAGAAGAGAAAGTGTGTTACACCAACCAAAGTTCATCCTGGGCACAACTTATGGCTCTGGAAAGCTAGAAATTTCAGGACTGACACAAAGGTACTATTATAGACCCTTTGGATCAAAGAACTGGAAATCTGAATTGGAACTAGACTGTGTTGGTGCCAAAACTTGTTATAAAATTTTCAGGACTAGGTACAAGGTTCCTAGTATCACCTGAACCGACGCCGCCCAAACTCCTTGTGTTCTCCAGAACCCAGCTCACCATCTTACCTACACAATGCTTGGCTCAGCACACCAGGCATGGAACTCTACATGTGATTCTTGATGGAACTCTACACGTGATTCCTGATGGACATTGTTGGTTGTTTTGCAAGAGTCAGACAAAATGGTGTTGGCAGGGTATGGAGAAACCGGGCTGGCGACTGCAGCATTGCTGCCTGCCCTGGCCTGCCCCAGCCTGTCCCGGCCTGTCCTAGCCTGCTCCGGCCTGCCCCGGCCTGCCCTGGCTGGACCGAGTTGCAGTGCCATCAGACATAGAGCAGTGGCGGCATTGTGCATAGTGACTCATCCACTGTGGGGTGCTGTCAACCAACCACCATGTGACCTGGGACTCGGTGCAGGTGTTTGACCTGGCACAGACCTTCCGCGATAGGGTCCTGCTCTGCCAGCTGCTCAACAACCTCTGGACACACTCTATCAACCTCAAGAGATCAATCTGAAGCCACAGATGTCCCAGGTGCTGCCCAGAGACACAGGCAGATGTGTGTTTGTCAGATCTTTACAACATGCCAGTCAGCTAAAAGCTTACATTCGGTAGATTGGGAACACCTGTAAAGGAGATTAGAGGCCGCCTCCAAAGCCTCCGTCCCTCTCGGAGAGCTTGGTAAGTTACTGAGAGAATCCCACCTGCACGGTAGTCTGGCAAGCTACCTGTGGCATACTCGATATGCCAAAAACAGTAACTACGACGGTCCTCATTCCCCTGACTCTGAAAGAACCCCAATGCACCATCAGGCTACACTAGCATGTGACAGTGACGAATGGAGACCTTACTGGTGCCCACTCGTAACAACAGGCTGACAGTGACACAGTGATACAGGTAAAAGTTGAAGATATAAGGATTTTAAGTGGTGATGGCTGATCATAGAACTAGTGTGGAGCCTTCCACATGGAAGTTCTGTGCCATCTAGATGGGCCCCGGTTTCCCAGGGAAAAGTGAATGTGGCTTCTTACCTGGAACTAGAGTGTCAGCTACTGCCTGTTGAAAACAAAGACAGAGAAGAAAGGCCTGGCTTTCCCATTCCTCTTCTTTCTGTTCTTCCATTTGTATCTCCCATGATCCCAAGCTGAGAAAACACATGAAGGAAGGGGACCTGGGCATTTATTTCAAGGTGGGCCAGCCCCTTTGTAAAAATACAGGGCAGGTAGAGTTTGATCTGAGCATCAATTAGGACTAATTAAGTAGCAGTCACAGGGGAGATGCAAGCAGATAGATGACAGAAGGCAAAAAGAAAGTGATGACATGCAGAACAAGGCTATCAATATCCCATGTACGAAGGACTTTGTGCACTTGACATGATGTCTACTGAAACAATAGTTCTTTGCAAAGTAAAAGCAAACAAACAAAACAGATCTTGCATAAAACAAAAGCTCAATAAAAGTTAGCAAATGAGCTAATCAGCTGTAAATGCTTATTTGATTTTTGATGGGTGAAAGATCAGAAAAGCAATTCATCTGCGTTTGTGTATATCTCCAGTATGTCCATGCATTGTATAATTTTTATGGGCCCCCAAATGGGCCCAAGTTGAACATAAAATAGCAATGATTTAGATTAGATGATTAACTCAACATAACTTGACACATTTAAATTATTAATCATCTCTAAAGAAATGGTCAAATTCAGATTATTCAATCAGCTAAAATGAAAGGGAAATGATAAAAGATTAGCATATATATTCCATGCTTAGCATGTATGTGACATACTTCATATTTAATAATCTTTACACTCCTGTGAAGGTAGGAGTTAGTAGTAGTTTCATTTTTCAGATGGGGAAACTGTTTTTGTGTTGTTTTTTTTAAATTTTTAAAAAAATTTATTGAATCACTGTGAAAAAAGTTACAAAGCTTTCAGGTTTAAGTCTCAGTCATATAAAGATTAAACCCCCATCCCTTCACCAGTGCACATGTTCCACCACCAACAACCCCAATATACCCCCCTCCTACACTCACCCCCCACCTGAGTGGCTAATGATCTTCACTTTATTCTCTCTATACTTTAAATACACTCAATATTTCAACAGATAACTCACTATCGTTATTTGAAAATTTCCCCCAACAATCAAACCTGCTGAAAAGGCATCATTTGATAATTTGTTTTCCATTGCTGAGAATGAAGATTATATGAGCTCGTGCTGCTGAAAGCAATTCTGGTCTGGATGCATTTCTATAAGAAGCCTCTGGGTGCCAAAATGGGTTAGAAGACCTCCCGAATCATAGTCTTTAAGGAGCAGAGGGGCCGTTTTGTGCTCGGCAGCTCCGGATCTCATCTGGGCAGAGAGCGTGCCGGTAACACCCTCATCCCATGATCTCCTGCGAGCCACGTCACTGCAAACTCATACCTCTGCTTTGGGAGTTCTAAAAGATGGCGCTCACCACGTGGGTGTTGCTGCCGCCACTGCCATCTCCCATGCAGAAAGACAGGGTAGAGAGAGAAAATCCTTTCCCCTCCCTGGGCGGCATGGGATTGTAGCTCAGTTCACAGTCTAGATGCGTTTCTATAAGAAGCCACTGGATGCCAAAATGGGTTAGAAGACCTCCCGGATCATAGTCTTTAAGGAGCAAAGGGGACGTTTTGTGCTCGACAGCTCCAGATCTCATCTGGGCGGAGAATGTGGGGAAACTGTTTTTGAAGGTGGTTAAAATATTCCCCACAACACGGACTACCAACACCAGAATATGCACATACTCATCCTCCATCTTTAAAGCTAAATTGATCCACTCTGTGAGGTTTGTCTTCTAAATTCTACTTTATCTTCTCAGAAAACTGGCTTGTCAACATATCATACACACTCTAGTGGAAAAAGTATGTTTTCGGTTCTGTGATGTGTTTTAGGTTCTATCATATGTACAATGGAGTCTTGCAGACAGATTTCTGTTTCCAGCAGACTCCATCCTAGCTTCTCTATGAGGTGTGGATGTGTTAATAAAGTTGTGGCTGTGGCATCGCCAATATGCCCCACCATAGTCTATAGAATACAATGGGTTTTTATGTAAATCAAAGAAATAAACCATGAAAATCAGGCTGTGTAGTTCCTAATTATATATGAATCCTTCATTCTTTTCACTGAAAACATCACACAGCACTTACACCCATGTTTATATTCTGGACTCCACTTCTTTCTTTTATCTATGAGATGAAGCATATCTTCAAATTTCCAAGGAGATAGACACCAATTTCTCTCTCTGAGTGAAATGAGATGCACAATCAAGAGTGCTTTGAATTTTTTACTATTTAAATTTGAAAACAATGACAAGTTAGGTTAAAAAATTGCATAACCTTCTGGATTTTGTCAATGAGCACACATATGGTTAACAGAATGAGTTTCTCTTGAAATTTGATCAAAATTAATATTCCATTGGTATTTATCACTTTGTTCTCTTTATCCACTTTGTTCAGTGTTTATGGGCTAAGATTTTCAGAAAATGTGAAGTATATTTGCTTCTGTTTTGGGTCATTTCAAACAGGAAGGAAAAACCTTAGAACACAAAGCTTCATTCTGAAAAAGCTCGGTCCTGCTCATCTTGCTTTGCTAAAAGGCAATAATTCAGACTTTGAATTTCTCGCAGAAAATAAAGTTTAAATGTCGGGATCAAGACCAGTGATTAAGAAGAGGTGAGGCCAAGGTGAATAGTCCTTAATCCTCTAAAACAAATCCTTATAAAATCAAAAGTAACTGAAATTTCTGAAAGGATTGTGCTCTTTGGAAAGGTTTTAAGTTGTCAATATGATGGGAAAAAAGAAAAAAAATGCCACAGTGTTCTCCAGTCTCCTTGCTTGTCAACAGCGTGTATCACAACTGAAATGACAGAGGTGACATTTGCAGAAAAACAATATGCTGTGAGCAAATCCCTCAGGTGGGCACTCAGAGAAACATGAAGCTCTTCAGCTGGGCACACAGACCTCAAGAATTCAGGCAGGGGAGGACCCAAGAGAAATAAGTGGAAGGAGAAGTGGTTCATTATGGCAGCCATACACCCACATATTTGCTAGGGGAAAAAATGTTTTTCTTCTCCCAGATACCTACATATATCACTACACATATAGTACCAATTAATTATTATGAGGTTTACTAGATTATTTTTACTGATGCATACCACTTCCTTTGTCCAACAAAAAAAAATCAGATTATGTTTGACAAAGAAACAGATTTAATCCATTTTTCTCTTGCCACTAAGCTTAGTACTCTTTTTATCTAATGTGACTGCCAACTCTAGAGAAAAAACAATTGCACTGAGCAGGTTACTACAGCATATAGATTGCCATGCCAGGCTGTCCTCTGAGCTTACACCTAACTCTATGCTTAAGGATCACTCATGGTGGTACTGGGGCTCAAATCCAGGTCAGCTGCATGCCAGCAAACATCTTATCCACTAAGCTTTATCACTGTCCACCTTCAAAATCATCTCTTTGCTCAGACATCACCTTTTAAATCTTTAATGAATTAAAGATTCATTAAAGTAAAAATTTTTACATACTTGTATGACAATATATTGAATAATTAGGAAAACTTTGCATGATTATTTAAAATTCATCAAATCTTATGGTTAACAAATATTTTTACAAAGATTTTAGCAAGAAATAACACTGAATATCAGATATGCTTTCTCAAAGTTACCTACACCCAAACATAGATGTATCTATTAATTAGAATATTTTACTTTATGTTTTATCTAATATTTTACACTCTTGATGCTATACTGAAGATATAGCCTTACCTCATTGATCTTTTCTGAAGTCACATTCTCTGATTACATCATAGCATACCACCACATAGATGCATCACAATAAATTTAGCTATTGCTCAGTGTTGATTTTTGCCGCAGGGTATTTTATCACTTAGAATTACAAGAATCTTTTCTCTAGTATGTAACTTTATTGCTAATACAGGTGAGCTGCTTTCCAGTTTTCGCAAAAGGAACTGAGAAGGGGCCGCAGCGATAGTACAGCGGACAAGGCATTTGCCTTGCACATGGCCTACCCTGGTTTGAGCCCTGGTTCAATTCCTGGCATCCCGTATGTTCCCCCAGGCACAGAGCCAGGAGTAACCCTGGAGCATCACTGAATGTAACCCAAAAAGCAGAAAAGAGAAAGGAACTGAGGAGTTCATATCTAGGCAAGAAATGTTATTTGATGATTTTTTAGCCTGATCATAGACAATAGTAAAGTTCTCCCTGGCAGAACACATAAGAGATACCAGCACTCCCATTGAAAAATGTTGTCTTGGGGCCTTGGGCTGGAGAAATAGCACAGCAGGTAGGGTGTTTGCCTTGCATGCGGCCAATCCGGGTTCGATTCCCATCATCCCATATGGTCCCTTGAGCACTGCCAGGAGTAATTCCTGAGTGCATGAGCCAGGGGTAACCCCTGTGCATCGCTGGGTGTGACCCAAAAAGAAAAAGAATAATGCTGTCTCATTCTACATTAAAGTTTTCTGAAAGAACTTGCAATTGTGGAAATATAAATTTCCAAAACAAAATCAGACTTAAATTTGACAGAAAACCTTGTTCTATTAAATAAAAAGATACATAGTGGGAGAAAAATAGGATGGGGTAATGATATTATTCTATGGGCCATACCTTTTCAAAATGTGGGTGAAAAAATAAAAGAGCTAGTTATTTTATTCTGTTTGAAGGCCTCCCAGATGGTGCTCTGGGCCTTCTCCCGCTTCTGCGCTTAGGGATCACTCCTGGCAGGGTTCTGGGGATTTTTATGGGGTTCCAGGAATTGAACTGAGGTTGGCTGTGTGCAAAACAAGTATCCTACCTACTGAAGACAATAACCTGTGCTCAGAGCTAGTTACTGTTAAAATAAACTTAGGTTTACTCGAGACTAGTAGTGAGGTCTGGAGTGATCAGGTAGCAAGTAGGACACTTGCCTTGCACCAGGAAGACCTGTTTATCCCCATTATACCACTTGGCTCCCTTGATTCCTTCCAAGAGTGATCCCCGAATGAAGATTAGAAGGAACCTCTGAGCACTGCCAGCTGTGGCCCAAAACACAACAACAAAAGAGTAGCAGAGAAACTGAAATCCAGAATATGCAAACTGGAGTCAAAGCAAATGGAGGAGAGTAATCCTTTTTTAAATGCAGACAAGTAGGTGGTTGGAAGATGTTCAGAAACTTAAAGTTGCTCTGCTGAAAGGAACACAAAGGAGATTTTAGTAGCTTCAGGGATCACAAAAGACTATTAGAGACATGTAGAGTATTCCCAGAAATTGATCTCATAGTCAGTCACATACTTTGAAAGAAAGATACTCTATCACTAAGCTATTTGCTGGCCGAGAATGGATAGTTTAAACCAAAGTCCATTGGTAAAATGTTAGAGTCCATGGATTTGATGGTTACGTAGTACCTAGGCTGCTGGGAAATGAAGAAATCTAGTGTTAATTTATCTTCCTGTTGACATCTCTGCTTCGCCATCTACTGGGGGTGTATCAAAGGTTCCTTTCCTGTCATCTAGACTCCAGAAAAGCTTCTTTTGACTCAGTTTCATGGGAGAATCAGCCAGGCAATCTACATATTATATTCAGTTTAATTTTCTTTCTGTGTAGTTATTCTCAAATATTTGATAAAGGGGGCATTACTTACACACTCCACAACTAGGAAAAATGAGATGCCAAATCAAAAGTGTATCTTGAAAATTGTGAACCTTCTCTCTACAGCAATAAAAAATCAGAGTAAATATCTTCCTGGAAGTTAATGAATGTGTTTCGAATAGGATTTCTGTTTCTCATTATATTTAAGGACAATCTATGTATACAAATGCTGATGATCAACCATTCTCCTTGATGCATCCTCAGAAATGTACTTTTTCCCTTGGAGGATTTTCAGAGGAGGCAAATGTAAAATACTTTCATTCTCACACTGTCTTCCCTACTTTGGGAGGAAGTGGTTGTCTGTAGAACTTTATTTCTCATAGGAAAGGAAGCATATTTAATTCCTGTCAAGTTGAACTCAAAAACTTGGACAGATGGAAAGAATACTGCAGAACTCTAAGACATGCACCTGCTTCCTGGTCTTCTTTGCTTTTACCATTTCCAATTATTCACCCCAGGGAAAATAAAATGCCAATAAAATGTAACTGTATTGTGTAAGAGAAAAAAATTGCAAACATAAAATATGATCCTTCTTTTTAAAAGATTCTCTTAAGAGCCGAAGCATACTTTGGGGTATTAGTTTTGGAGATGCCAGTGAGATAAGATATAAACCAGATGCAATAATTTTGAGCAGACATGTTTACTAGTCTGCAGTTTAACAAGTGTTCATCTGTATGCTGAATCATTATGCTTGTTCTTCTATTTTAGAGATTTATAGTAGATGGAGTCAAGAAAAATGACAGAAAATTATTTTCAGAACTATTGTTGAAGGGAAATCAGAGGTTCATAAACAAAGTCTGTGGCCTATACTTCAGTAATTAACTTTTTATTTTTGTTGTCAATGTGAAGTGAACATGCTTAATTTAAAAAGTGAACATACTTTTCAGTTTGAGATAGATGCTTCAGAATTCTACCACACTAATTTATCTACTCTCCAATTATGTATGAAAGCAAATATTTAAATATTGATGTAATTTCTAGCATTAGTTTGACAATAAATAAGTAAACACACAAAACAAACTCAGTACCCTAGGAAATCCTTCAGGATGGTCAATGAATTAGAGAAAATAGCTAGAACATAAGAAAAGAAACTATAGCATTTTGTAAAGTGCCCAAACATACAGCCCTATGAGCAAAACCAAATGTTTGTGCCTTTCAAATAAACTGCAGTGGGCTAAGTGTAATAAAATCATGTGTGTTTGGATAAGGTGAGTAAAATGGTTTGAAAGAGAAATAAACTATCTTTAATATGGTTTTTGTCAACTTCATAACATTTAGTGGACATTAATCACAAATTATATTTTGATGGAAAACAATAACATGTTATACTTGCAGCAAGATAAAGCTGTGTATAATATTAAGATGAATTATGGCAAATTGATGACTAAACATGCATTGGCTAATGAAAATGTATTTGAATTCTCATGAATTCATTTGTATTCCACACACTTTGTATTTCTCTGGAAGACTGTAATTCAGTCAAAATGTAATTGATAACATCTAAATGTGATCTTGATTACAGCTTGATCTGGATTGGTTTCTAGGTAACCTTAATTTACAAACACCCAACATTTCAATATAGTTATATTTGCATCTGAGTATTGCATCTTAAACGAGCTGTAGATGCAAGTAAAATAATAGAAATAACACTTATTATGACTTCTATAATGCCTATATAAAATATCAAAGTAAATGACTCTCATAAACTAAGTGTTTTTCTCAGTCACAAATAAAAGAGACTTTCAATGCATGTTGCTCAAAGATTTTATTGTAGTTTTGTGTAGTTCTATGGGAAAAAAAAACTAAATCTCAATTCTTCAAGGAATCATTATGACAGTTAAATGGATGATTTTTAACGAAAGTGTTTTACACCTTTTATTATCCATATGATACCATATCTTCTCTCAAAACTTCTAAAATTCTTGTCTTTCTGAAAAATAAGTCTTTTGACCCATGAATTTCATAATGACACATTATGAATTTCATAATTGACACATACTCATAATGCAAATACATTCCTATAAAGAAACATGAGATCAATAACAAAAATGAGAAACGGTATAATTTTTAGAGATTAAAAGTTGCAAACACACTTGTTAGAAATATTTATCACATATTTTTCTGACATTTATTAATAGCACAGTGGGTAGGGCATTTGCCTTGCATTCAGCCAACCTGGGTTCAATTTCTCCATCCCTCTCGGAAAGTCTGTCAAGCTACCAAGAGTATCCCACCTGCACAGCAGAGGCTGACAAGCTCCCCATGGCATATTCAATATGCCAAAATTAGTAACAAGTTCCCAATGGAGGCATTACTGGTGCCTGCTCAAGCAAATTGACAACAATGGGACGACAGTGCTACAGTGCTACATAAATATTAATAAATTAGTGTGAATATTAACATTTCTCTCTTTGAGGTCTTCCTTTATCACATATCTGCACAGCTTTGTGAGCTCGGATGTTAGCTTGTGGTTGCCTGAGGCTCATGCCAAACAATATTGAAGAATGAGCTCAAGAGTTTTTGAAGACAGGCGTATGTTTGTGGCTTTCTCACTCTCAGCATTCTTAGCACAGACATGGAGGTGCTGAATTAGTCGATCGTATTCCTCGTCGATGTTGTCAAGGATGGCATCTTCCCACGTTGCTGCAATAGTGCCAAAGAGCTCCCAGTTGGTGGTCATTCTGGGAGTTGTCTTCTTAGACTTAAATTTTACAGACTTTTCTCCCCGCTCTGTTAAGTAGAATTTCTCACGAAGGAGATGGTGATCTGATCCCGTTTGGAATTTTGGGACAACAGCGACATCGGTCAGGCAAAACCTTCGATTGAATATGATGTGATCAATTTTATTGTGGAACTGTCCACCAGGAGACTCCCATGTTCAGTTTTTAGATTCGGCCTTCTGGAACTGTGAGTTACCATGGATGGTCTTGGTCGACATGATGAATTCAGACAGTCTCTCACCTGATCGTTCCATTCTAGGCCACGTGTCCCAATGTGGAGTTTTTCGGGCGACCTTCTCGGACCTATCTTGGCATTAAAATCACCAACAATGATCTTGTAGAAGGTGTGGTCTTCTTCATAGAACTTCTCCAGTTCCATGTAGAACCTCTCAATTTCTTCTTCATTGTAGTTCAAAGTTGGTGTGTAGACGATGAAGATAGAAACTGCAGGCAGTGAGCCACATCTATTGAAGCAGCAGTGTTGGCCAGTGCAGCAGAAGCCGGGTAAAGTATTCGCAATGCTCGCCTGTCCTTCAACAACTACAAGACCAAGAGGACTGCCCTCCGACGTCCCGATGGATCTATCACATCCTCCAGAAAGGCAATGGAGAAAATTATTCACAACTTCTACTCAGATCTCTTTGACAGCCATGTCCACCTGCCCACATATCAAGTTCTGCAGGATGGAAATGTCATTCCCAACATTCTCCCTTCTGAAATCTGACACACCATTTCGCTGGTAAAGACGAGAACAGCACCTGGTCTGGACAAGTTCAGACCCGAACACCTGAAGAATCTGCCACCAGTACTCATCAATACACTGGCCCGACTCTTCACACACTACCTGTCTGAATGCAAGATTCCGTCTCAGTGGAAAACCAGTAGGACCGTTCTGTTGTACTAGAAGGGAGACATCTGTGACATCGGCAACTATCGCCCAATCTGCCTGCTGTCTATCGTCTACAAGTTGTTCACTTGTGTCATCCTGAATAGAATAGGCAGAACACTAGACGAAGGACAACCATACGAGCAAGCCGCGCTCCGAAGGGGATTCAGCATGATAGACCATATCCACACAGTGACCAAACTCACTGAAGTTTCGCGAGAATTCAAGATGCCTCTCTGCCTAACGTTCATCGACTTAAAGAAGGCCTTCGATTCTGTTGAGACTGAGGTGGTCATCGAAGCCCTGGCCAAACAGGGTGTTCAAACTCAATATATCAAAATCCTCCGTGAGCTGTATTGTGGATTCACCACCAGGATCTCACCATTCTACAAGGCAGTGATCATTGATGTAAAGAGAGGGGTGTGACAGGGTGATACCATTTCACCGAAACTCTTCAGTGTCACCCTTGAGAACATCATGCGACGACTGGAATGGGAAGGAATGGGAGTGAAGATAGATGGTCGGCAATTATACCTCCTCCACTTCACTGATGACATCGTTCTCATAACACCAAACATTAGCCAAGCGGCACAAATGCTGACCAACTTCGAGCACGAGTGTGGAAAGGTCGGACTGCAGCTGAATCTCAACAAGACTATGTTCATGAAAAACGAACTGGTCCCCGAAGCTCCATTTGCTCTCAATGGAACGAACATCTCCGAATGCAGCAGCTATGTGTACCTGGGTCAAGAAATCAACATGATGAATGACTTGGTGCCAGAACTGCCCAGGAGGAAGAGAGCAGAATAGAATGCCTTCAAGAGCTTCGAAGAGGTGGCTAAGAGAACGAAGAACCTCCGACTCCATGCACATCTTTTCGATTCCACCATTCTTCCTGCACTAACATATGCCTCAGAGACCTGGGCGCTACGCAAACAGAATGAGAATGCCATTAGGGTATCCCAAAGAGGAGTCAAAAGAGCTATGCTGGAAATTTCATGTCTCACTCAAGTGAGAGAAGGAATTCAGAGTTCTGACCTCCATCGATGGTCAAAAATCAGGGATGCTGTCTTATTTGCCAAGGCATCAAAAATCAGATGGGCCGGTCATGTAATGTGATTCAGAGACTACCGCTGGACTAGAGCTATTACTGACTGGATTCCACGGGATGTCAGAAGACCTCGTGGCCGCCCACCAACTAGATGGTCAGATTTCTTCGTCAAATCTCTGAATGAATGATTTGAGGGTCTTCCTGTTCCTGGAGCGAGCAGATATCATTGGGCCTCACTAGCTAGCAACAGGGACAAATGGAGAAGTTACTTGCGCACGCTCAAGCAAATCGAAGATCAACGGGACTAAAAGCTATAAGTGATTAACATTTAGCATAAACATTCTATAAAGCATTTCAGTTTTTATTTAATGAATGCATAATAAATGCTAAGCATTTTTATTGGTGGCTAATACCATTGCATTATAGATAAAATAACACAGATTTTCACCAATATAAGTTTGCTTAAAGGACTATCATAGGACTAATAACAGAAATGCAGAACTACAAGTACTTTGAAGTACAACAAAATGCTATTTTTTTCCGATATGAGCAATTAAAACATAATAACAATAATATGCTAGTTAGAGAATTTTCTCCCTCCCTTCTTTCCTTCCTCTCTTTCTACCTCCCTCCATCCCTCCCTCCCTTCCTCCCTTCCTCCCTTCCTCTCTTCCTCCCTTCCTTCCTCTCTTACTCTTTCCTCCCCCCCTAATTTTCTTCCTTCCTTCCTTTTTTGGGCCACACCCATCAATGCCCAAGGCTTATTCTTGGGTCTGCCCTTAGGAATCACACTGGGAACCTTCTGAGTTGCTGGGGAATTAAACTCAGATTGGCTGCCAGAAAGGGAAGCTTCCTCCTCACTGTGCTATCACCCTGATTTTCAGCTAGGTAATTTTCTATGTCTTATATACTCTTTGATGCTTAAAATATATGAAATAATTAATATTCATTTGATTTATAATTGGAATAATAGTGTTAAAGGTGTAATATAAGAAACATTTGAAAACACATAAATTATACAATTTAATTTTAGATGAAAATGAAAAACATCCTTTGACATATGTGTGGGAAGGTATGTATGCAAAGGGGAAGTTTTATCTCCCTTTTCTTAGGGAATTTATTTCTATTTTGCCTCTTCCCCTGATTTCTGCATTTAACTAGAAATAAAAATCCCAGATTATGCCATAAATATGAGGCTCATTGGATATTAATTTTTTTAAAACATTGCTCATTATGATTCTAAATGCCACCACTTATTTGGCTCTTGTACTTATTTTTAAAATGAGTACTATCATATTTGTTAAATTTACAATTATTAAAAGTCTTCTAAATGATAAAAACAATAAAATTATATGTTACTAGTTATTCTTATTATCGATGTTAGTAAAATTGGAATTGACAGGCATAATAAGTATCAAAAGTGTTGCCATTTCTGTGTGGATGAAATTATTCTTTCAAAAGTATTGCTCTACAATAAAATTATTCTAAACTATGCAAAAATATGTCATCTATAGAATCCCCTATGTCATAATTTTATTACTTTTATTCATTGCTAAAATGAAGATCAGCCATGTGCTTTATTTTTATGATGCTTTAGTTTATCAAGCACAATATAAATCCAAATGTTTACTAATCATATTAATATGAATGTTGCAAAGATAAAAATTATTTAGGATCATATATTCCTATAAGGCTATCAGTCATTTTTATGCTACAGTGAAATAATCTTTCTGGTATATTGCCTGGGAAGTGCACTCTTTTAAATCATCTCAATTTAGGTTTTCTTCCCTGTCCTTTTGGAATGCATTTTATATGAGTAACAAATAAAGAGCAATGATTTGTGCTTTTGTTGTACACACAAATCTTATATGAGACACGGAGAAGAAAGAATTGTAACGATTCATCACGATGTATTTGGAGAGATACGAATGCCCACAACAATCTTTCTAATCTATAGTATTGACTCCCAGAGAAATCACTGGAAGAGTAAAGGTTAGCTAAATAACAACAAGAAAGGAAAACTGATTTGTAATGGAGCAAATCACTTTGCATTACCGATGGCAGGGAAAGGGGGAGGAAGCACTCATTGAGCATTTCTCCTATGACAGGTTCACAAACAGCAAAATTATGAGACTACAATAGAGGGGAAAAAAGAATAGAAAAGTGTCACTTCAATGTCAAAGAAAACCTTTTTAACTGGAAATGTTATAACTAAAGAAACAAATGTGTAACAAATAAGATAGATAGATAGATAGATAGATAGATAGATAGATAGATAGATAGATAGATAGATAGATAGATAGATAAGATCATAGGACTGGAGAAAATATCAAAAGCACTGACAACATTTTTTATGGTATTTCCTGGATAGACTATTACAAATAAATATTAGAACAGAAGTCATCATATAGTAGGTAGGACTCTGGCTTTGCACGTGACTGTAGTATAACATTGGTTTGCCCTTTCTCCGTTGCCACAGGGAGCTTAGGTTTATCGGGTTACACCCACCACAGTGCTCCCGAGTAACTCCCATTCCTCTCTGTTTATCTGTAGATTCTTCTCTGTGCTCTCTTCCCCAACTGGCCTATCGCCTTTCCCCCTAATCAGACTCTGTTAACTTGTAAGGTCAGATCCTTCTAAGGACACTTGACTTGTATTGATGAGTGAAATATTGCCTTTCACCTCTCCTTCCTGACACAGGAAGACAGTTAATATTATGCTTTTGTAATTTGGGAGTTAATTGACTACAAATAATATTCACTCCCAAGCATCTGCTTTCTCAATTTAAGCCTCGGTTGAGGCTTAAATCAAGCTATGAGCTACCCTGGCATCAAAATGGGCCAGGGCAAAGCGCCACAATATTTAACTATAAGTTAAGAGCATAGTCATGGTCAAATGCTGCCATGATCCAAAAGTAACGATAAGATTAGGACCCTGCTACGGTTAGGAAGGAATAATTTGGCCTGATCACTGTAGTCTGAGATCTATAGGGAGATGGCCCTAGGAGAGCAATTCTGTAAGTTTAATGTATCTCTTTACTGTGTCCATACAAAAATGATTAATATTATGAATGTTTATATGATTGTTGGACAGGAGAGGAGAACCACACTCATGGGATTCTGGTCTTGGGTGGGTTGTCCCACTGGATGAGAATCTGTCCTAGAAGAAGTTTCCACTGCGGGAAGGACTTTACCTCTCTTGATTGTATGGACACACCTACTTGTAATTGTTACCCTAACCCCTCATGCTTTGGGATTTAACTAGGAGTAAGAGTGGGTTGGGGAATGCAGAAGGAGAATGAAGTAGAATGAAGAATAAGGCAGAAGCAGAGGGAAAATCAGAGGAGAATGGAGATGAGATTGGAATAAACTGCAGCTGACACCAACCAGCCTGTCCCTCCATCTGCTTCCCAGGGATGGAGTAAACGGCGTGACACCACTGAACACAGACAGCAGGGGAGAGAGCCGCCAAGGCCCTTTTATAATTTATTTATTGAATACACATGTGACCTACTACGTTGATCTCAGAACCCCACATGATCTCCTGAGTCTTGCCAGGAGTGATTCCCCCCAAAATAAAGAAAACTAAAATACTGAAAATTTTTAAATATGGAAATTTTAGAGAGTTGTTTCATTAAAAGGAGTAGTATAAGGACTTTGATGTTTGCAAGATTTCAGGAATCACCCACCACTGAAACTTCAGGGAGATTAGGCTTTAGACAAGCTTTGAAGCAGGTCAGCATGCAAAGGCCATTCCTATGGATACTAGTCCAGTGTGGAGTAACCAGGGTCACCTCTTGGTGTGAAGGGCAGACATGTGGTGCAGGGGTAGGACTCCTCAGGATCTTGTGTATGCAAGAAAGTACTTCACCAGGCTGAGCTATTTCCTCCACCTTGTCCCCATCATACCCCTCCCAGAAAAACATTTTGACTGTTACCTCACAGGAAACAAATGACCAACAGTTCGACAATACTTTCTTTTTTTGCTCTCAGGTTTACTTTCTCATCTTATGTTCATATCAAGTTTAGAAAATTTAACTAAGGATATTAAAAGCTAAAATATATTTAATCTCTATTTCTATCTCAATAGTTTTCACAAAAAATATCTGGAATGATATATAAATTGTTAATTTTTATTGATGATGCATATAGCCTATTTACATTTTGACCAACCTTATATATGTCAATAGTAAAAGCACTGCTCTGATTATGTTATCAGACACATTTACATACTATTTACTCCATATTGAAATCCAAAAGTGATTAAGATTATATGTTCTTTAATTTAATATTAGTTTGCTTAGATGACACTAGACTCAAGCTCTTGAAATTTCAAAATAATTTTAAGTCCACATTTCTTTTTGAGTTAATTCAAGAAAATAAACCAAAATGTATTACACTATGAATATGGTATTACACTATGGATTACACTATGAATATAGTGTAATATAGTGTAATCATTCAGATAAAGAGAAATACAAAATAAACTGATATATTAGCAAAAATATAGGAGCCATGCCACAATAGGAAATAGGGTTTGCCTAACTACAGATCCATTTTTCACTTTTCTTTTTTTTTTTTTTAAAGGGGTTCCTACCAGTGTCATTTTTTTAAAGCTTGTTGGTGAGTAGGTGCTTAGAAATAAATCTAACATTCCTAAACTATTTTGATAGTGATGAAAGAGAAATATTCACGATATATGGATAATTCCGTGTGTTTCATCTCCTGAGCAATCAAGTGAGTTCCTTTAAAGCATGTGATATGTTTATTGCATGTTTAATCTTATTTAGCTTAAAGATAGCATGTAATAGTAAAAACCACTTTGTGTATGTGTGCATTGTATGCATGTGTGTGTGTTTGTGCGCGTGTGTGTGTGTGTGTGTGTGTTTGCAATGTGCCTACTGCATTTTGTGAGCACAGAATGAGGTAGTACGAGACTACCTCTGCACATTCTTCAGAAGCTGCTTCCAACACTGTGGTACAAGAAAGGATCCCGATGAATAGTCAGCTGAATGCATAAAAGGACTTTGAACGCTCAGAGCAGCCCTTTTTGGTTGTTGTGGAGCTCCTCTCTCTGCTGCTTCAACTGGATGTCATTCTGTGCACTTTTCAGACTATTCAAAATTTTCAAAATGCTGTGTGAGAAGGGGAATTTCAGAAGCTTTAATGGAGATCACAGGAGCTGATTCATGGAAATGTACTTTAAGTATAAAAAGATTCTAGAACAACCATTAAAAGCTATAGATAGCTGGATGCAGAAACATTTTAGCCCTTGATCCCAGGGAGGATGGAAGGGTAGAAAAAAATGTGTGACCAAACACACACTCACAACACTCCACACACACACACACACACACACACACACACACACAAAGTTTTAGGAAAATATTTATTAGGATGCAATCAGAGAAGATTAAGAATACAAGTGAATTTTTATAAGTATAATAAAGAACACATGTTTATATTCAACAAACACTTTTTTGTTACTTTTTTAAATTGAATCACTGTGAGATACAGTTACAAAGCTTCATGTTTGAGTTTTAGTCATAGGATGATGGATCACTCATTCATCCACCGGTGTACATCAACAAACACTTTGAACATATTTATATTATTTGACATTGGGGATTGAGCAACACCAATGCTCTTGTACTAGTCCTGGCTCTATGCTCAGGGATCACTCCTGGCTGTGCTTGAGAGACCAGAGTCAGCTGCATGCATGATAAATGCCATATCCTCTGGACTATCTCTCTGGCCCTTGAATTTATTTCATATAATTTCATGTGATTTTGTTAATAACAAACTGATAGGGAAAAGTGGCCAAATATATTAGAATGGAAGTATTTAGAATCATCTTGGAGACAAATTCCACCATGTGTCTTTCTGAAAGGGAGAAGTGACTGCAGAATAGTCAGTACTTTTCTATGTATCCTCACTTTGTCCCTACAAGCCTACTCTATTGTTCTGACACACAATTGCCCTCTCCCACTGTGATTTCCTGATTTTTCACATTTAAAGATATTTTACTATTATCTTAATTTTTTTTCTTATCATAATGTTTGACCTATGAAATTTTGACACCCAAAATGACTGGTTAAACTTCTTGCAAGAAATATAAGTGATATCCAGAAATTGATTGTATGAAGAGCCTGGTGTATATTGCTGCCCAAGTGGTAAAAATATTGCCAGTTAATGGTTCCATTGACAATATGAACAATAAGAATGCCATGAAGGTGATTAGGGTCATTGTTGTATGGTATCACTGTCATCCCATTGATCATTGATTTGCTCTAGCTTCCCCAGTAACATCTTCATTTATCCTAGTCCTGCAATTTTAGCAGCCTCTCTTTTTTCATCCTTCCCAATGGTGCCACATTAGAGACTCTTCAGGGTCAGGGGAATGAGACCCACCATTATCACCATATTTGGCAAGTGAGCTTGCCAGACTCTCCTCCCTGTGGGCAGGAAATGCTTGGTAGCTTGCTAGGTTCTCCAAGAGGGAGAACTAGGCTATCAGACCTCCCGTGGCCGCATTGCAGTTGCAGTGTTGTATGGTAAGGAGCATATTCAAATTTCTTCTTGAGATTTTTAGTTTTATTTTTATTTGGGCCAGATAACCTCCTCATTGGCCACCATCCAGAACTCACAGCTGCTTCTCGTGGAAGGGAGCATAAAATAAGATCCCCATAACCATGCCATCAGACTCCACGCCATGCAGTTTTCACTCGGAGCACCCCAGAGGAGGGTGGGTGAGAGAACTTCCTGCCCCAAGGGACCCAACTGCGGCAGCTGATATCCACAACTCAATTGTCTCCATGCTTAAGGCCACTTTCCACATACTCAGGCTGAGCCTTATGCATGAGTGAAGTCCCATGGAACTCAGGTAATGTAGAACTTTATGACCTTGAACTCTGGGCTCAACGGGACCCAGGAGCAGAGATCCACTGCCTGCTTCCCCAGTGTCCAGTGGTCCAGGAGTCAAGCCCATAAGCCACCTCCTGCTGGACCCAGATAATCTCTTCATCAGCCACCCTCCAGAACTCATGGCTGCTTCTCCCGGAAGGGAGCATAAAATAACAATCCCATAACCATGCCGCTGGGCTCTGCGCCAGGCTGTTTTCACTCGGGGCGCGCCAGAGAGAGGGGATGGGTGAGAGCCCTCCCTGCCCCAAGGGACCTAGCCCCGGCAGTCAACCTCCACAACCCACAACCGCCGCCAGGCTCCAAGGGACTTTCCACATGCTTGGGCCGAGCATCACATAGAAGTGAACATAATCCTAAACCATGTAGCCACTTTTGCAGCCGTGCAACACATCACAAGACACTGGCTTCTCATTTTCCATACTTCCCACAGCATATTTGATTGAAAGCAAGATGGCACCAACACCGCGCAAACCTCTTGGGCTCTCTAGACCCGGCTCGCCATCTCACCTTAGACAATGCGTGGCTCAGCATGCCAGGCAGGGACTCTAGGTGTGATCCCTGCTGGAGCTCTACGCGTGATTCCTGATGGGCACCGCTGGCTATTTTGCAAGCTTCAGACAGAATGGCGTCAGCAGGGCACAGAGAAACCACAGTGGCAGCTGCAGCATTGCTGCCTGCCCCGGCTGGGCGTCACCGTCGGAATAGAGCCATGGCAGCAGTGCACGCTGTGGCTCATCCACTGTGCAGTGCTGTCAGCCACCCACCGGGTGACCTGGAACCTTTCGTAGCTGTTCGATATGGCATAGACCCTCTGTAATAGGGTCCTGCTCTGCCAACTGCTCAACAACCTCCGGGCGCATTCCATCAACCTCAAGGAGATCAACCTGAGGCCGCAGATATTTCAGGTGCCGCCCAGAGATGCAGGCAGATGCGTGTTTGTCAGTTGCAAATCATTACAACTGCCAGTCAACCAAAAGTTTATGTTCAGTAGATGGGGAATACCTGTAAAGGCAATTAGAGGCCGCCCCAAAAGCCTCTATCCCTCTCAGAGAGCCCAGCAAGCTACCGAGAGTATCCCGACCACATGGCAGAGCCTGGCAAGCTACCTGTGGCATACTCAATATGCTAAAAACGGTAACAACGACAGTCCTCATTCCTCAGATCCTGAAAGAGCTCTCAATATGCCATCAGGCTTCACTAGCATGTGACAGGGACGGATGGAGACATTACTGGCGCCCGTTCAAGCAAGTTGATGAACAATGGGATGACAGTGGTAGAGTGGTTTTGATTTGGGGTGGGTAGTTTGGGCCACACTTGTCAGTGCTCAGAGATTATTTTTGGGTCTACGCTCAAGGATCACTGATAGTGCTCCAAGCACCATATATGGTGCTAGAAATAAAACTGGGTGGGCCACTTAGAAAGTGAGCACCTTACTCTCTACTATCTTTTCAACCCCTTATGAGATTGTCAACATGAACACAATTTGAAATGATAGCAGTACAACCCTTATTATTTCTACAGAGCAATGGGCGTCCTTTTTCTTATATGACAAATAAGAAATAACAAATGTGGGTCACCATAAAATCTAGTTTTCCATTAAGGTTTTCTAACTTGTACCCCTCTGATAACCTAATGTGATTTAATTAAGCATTAACATGCCTTAACTATTTGACTCATTTTGACTGATATTCTCATGATACAGATAATAGAAGAACATTATTTTTTAATTTAGAGAGTTTTATTTGAATGTTTTGTGTTCTCTTTTCACCAACACCAAAAAGAGGGAGGAAACACCATTCCAAACAGGAGAGTCGCTTCAGAGGCAAGCTGGCATGCCTGTTCAGAGCTGGGCCGTGTTCACCCTGCTAGCTGCATGTCCCAGCCAGTCACCCTGAAGCTGTACAGTCAGAGCCAGAGTTGCCCTTCCTAGGAGTCCAGGGTGCTTGGAATGATAGCACAGCAGGTAGGATGTTTGCCTTGCAAGCGGCCAACCCAGGTTCAATTCCCAGCATCCCATATGGTCTTCTGAGCACCGCCAGGGGTAACTCCTGAGTGCAGAGCCAAGAGTGACCCATGTATATTGCCAGGTGTGACCCTAAAATAAATAAATAAATAATTAAAAAAAAAAACATTTTGTTTCCATAACAATTCCCAGAGAACAGTGAACAATGTGATACATCCCAATGAACCTTCTTCAATGATTGGCTACGCTGAAGAATCTACCTACAGTGGGAACTTACAAAAGACCAAATTTTAAATGTGTTCTTTATATTTTGTCTTATTTTAGAAGACCCACTAAAGTAATATGGGGGAAAGAAGAAAGAAAAGCTATACTTGATCTATGAAACAGGAATAGCATTTTGATTTAGTTAAAAATTGCTACTAGGAGCCAGAGAGATAGTACAGCTGGTAGGGCATTTGTCTTGCACTCGGTAAACCCCAGTTTAATCCCTAGCATCCCACAAGCACTACCAAGAGTAATTTCCTAGCGCAAAGCCAGGAGTAACCCCTGAGCATCGCTGGATATGACCCAAAAAGCAAAAAAAAGAAAAAAAAAGTGCTACTAAAGAACAAGGCTCTACCTCAAAGAGATATGGCATATGGATAGCATCAGTAAGGTCCAAATTTCAATAGCTCACTCCCCGGGTGTTATTGTGGTAGATCAAAAAACCACTAGTGTGTCTCTGGGGTGGGGCAAATGGAGTATGGGGTGGGAGGGATACCGGGATCATCGGTGGTGGAGAATGGGCACTGGTGGAGGGATGGGTACTCGAGCATTGTATGACTGAAACACAAGCACGAAAAATTGTAAGTCCGTAGAAACATAAAAAAAATTAAAAAAAAAAGAAAACCACTAGTGTGGCCCTAGTACCACTTCTGCCCTCCAACATGACAGAGTTTGAATCCTGAAACAGCACTGTCTGCACTGCTGTGTATCATAGTGACACTGCCCTGCCATCCCTACTGAATATGGCCCCAATAACAGTATTGCTATCAACTGTGCATTCAAATCTTCTTTAGTGATCAACAGCCTCTAATAAATAATGAAGAGATTAAGATATTAACTTAATTATGATAACTATTCATTTATACTTTACATTTAAATCATTAAGAAATTAATTAGAGTTCTTTTAACAAGAAATATAATAACCATTTTGCATATTCAATGTTATACATTTTTCCCATGCCACAATAAGGATTGCATAGTAGTGATTTGTTTCGGCTAAATTTCAGTGGAAAAAATAAAAAAGAAGATAAAATTTGTCATCAAAAATCAATTGGCAACAGCTAGATGAACACCAGCTACCTTGTACTGGGGAGTAATAAACAAGGCAGTGTAAGGAATGAATCATGTCAGATTAATCTAATTTCCTTATATGTCAGAGTGACTTAGGAGATCAAGGAGAGGCAATAGATTAAATATATCTTGATGTTAACAAGATTTTCAATGCTTTTCCATTTAACACCATCAATCATTAACAAACAAGGAAAAATGTGACTGAATCTGTACTTATTTGATGAGTGGGAAGATACTGGTAATGTTTTTGACTTAATATTAGTGATCACCAGGATCAGAGGTAAGGTCACATCAATCCGTGCCCTTCCATAGTAATAAAACATTAAGCAATAGTCACTTACATAATATTTTAATAGATAATTTACTTAAGCTGATGAAAGACCACAGAAAAATTTTCTTTTGATATGCCTTCCAAATTTTTAGCAGTGAGAGAATTTTTCTTGAATTTCTTCAGAATATTAATAGGATCTATTGGACTGTTGAAATACTAAAATTAGTAGAATGCTTATGGTAGTGGTTTTAGTATATTGTTCAATAATGGCACTTTTTTACAGATAATAATATATTATTTTTATTTGCACAACAGGTAGGGCATTTGCCTTGCATATGACCTACCCAGATTCGATTCCTCCATACTTCTCAGAGCCCGCCAAGCTACCGAGAGTATCCTGCCTGCATGGTAGAGCCTGGCAAGCTACCCATGATGTATTCACTATGACAAAAACAGTAGTTAACAGGTCTCACAATGGAGACGTTACTGGTGCCCACTTGAGCAAATCGATGAAGAATGGGACGACAGTGCTTCGGTGAAGACAGTGCTACTAGTTGTATGGCTTGGATGTTTTTAAAGAGATTCTGTTTCTATATATTATGGGGCATGTTCCTCATACTGTACTAGCTTAGCACCAGATTGGAGATAGACTTATTTGTTCTGAATATCTCATAAAGGTAGAAAAGTTTAGTGCACGTATGTTAGCAATAATAAAGTGTTCAGATTGAATATCTAAATTGAAAAGCATACTTTCTCACATAAATCAAATGCAAATATAGTAAAGAATAATGAGAATTAATATTTTGAATGTTATCACTAAGAAAATTTAACTACTGGATTTTAATTCTACTTGAGCTTAGCAGGTATATTTCTTCAACTATTAAGATTTTCTCACAGGTTTGTGCTTCAGAAAAACACAGACTATTGGTATTTATTTCAATTTCCTTTATGTCATTGAATTATTTACTTCAATTACAAATAATATACCAATTAAATGAGTACATAAATTATGGAATTTTACTTACATCTAAGAAATTTTTCTTCTTATTTAACATTAATTTCATTTCTGATATCTTTTTAGATTTCTGTGCCATGACTTAAAATATTTATAAAAGTACACCTATTTAATAGGGATTTTCTACATGCCCTTTTATTTACTTTGTACATGAATTTAAGTTAAAATATCTATGAACGTAAGTATTTTAATAGATTAAGTAGAACATAATATAAAATATTTTAAATTTTCTGTAATGAAAGTCTTACTTTGAGTCAGGAAACAAGAAAAGAAATGTTTTTAAAAGTGAGATACCACCATTAAAACATGACTTACTATCATTGTTCATATATATTACTGTGTATCTTACAAAAGCACTGTGTTTTACAGTGGTAAGCATTTTCTTATGTGAATCTGCTTGTATATTCTGGGTTTACTTGTGTAGCTTTACTACATAGACCATAGATTGACTTTTTTACTGCAATTTGCAGTTTGGGTCCATATATCTTTAATTGCTTTTTGATCAGTGGCTATCTATGAATAGTTACTTCATGACAAAAAATATCAAGTGTTAAATGATCAATGATAACTGTTACCCCTGTTAGTTACATTCATTAATAGCCAATTGAGGGGCTGGAGTGATAGCACAGCGGGTAGGGCGTTTGCCTTGCACGCAGCCGACCCGGGTTCGAATCCCAGCATCCCATATGGTCCCCCAAGCACTGCCAGGAGTAATTCCTGAGTGCAAAGGCAGGAATAACCCCTGAGCATCGCTGGGTGCGACCCAAAAAGAAAAAAAATAGCCAATTGACCAAACTGAGACATATAGCCCAAAGTGAAAGTATGAAATACCATCCTGGTAACATAGAAATAACATAGAAATAATCCATTTTGTTTTCAATAGGAAAGTAAAGAACTAGCACCTATAATTCAATGTACTGCATAGGATTTGTTATAGCCATAATCAAGTTGAAATAATAAATAAAAGTAAATATGAATGAATATGCATGCAATTTAAGCTTTCTATGTTCATTTCTTTTTAGCATCAATCAAGAGATTCTGGAATGAGTTTCTTAACAGTAATAACTATTCTTGCTTATTATCATAGAATCTCTCAAAATGAGTCAAGAGTTACAAACCTCCTGCCCTGTTATTAAAAATGTTACTCTAACAATTGTAACCCATTTAAAAAAATTATATTTAATCTTACTCCAGTATAATGGATCAGTAAAACTTATTTTTGCTGGTTCTTTTTGACTTAAGTCCCTTGTAGTGGTCAGGGCTTACTCCTGGATCTGTGCTCAGGGGTAACTGCTTGGCTCAAGACACCATATGTGGTGCCAGGTGCCAGAATCAAACCTGGGTTGGCAGGCTGGTGTGCTACCTCTTATACTATTTCTGGCCCCCAAAAACACTTCTTATGCTTTTTTTTAGAGATACTTGCATTTCACCCCCCATAGTTAAAACCTTACTCATAGCTCACAGCATTGTTACTATAAATTATTTCATGTTTGTAGAGAGCTAAGAAAGTATGACATATTAGTTAGACTAAATTTCAATTATTTATATATACAGAAATGAGCTAAAACCAACTTGGGCAATTTGCATATAATTTTAAAATTTACTTCTTCAGTTATCACTCTGTGAGTATAGACTTCATAAATACGTGAATTGGGTTCTGTAGCTACCCATAGCACCTTGTCAACTACATTCATCTCCAGCTCAATCTCTTCCATTAATATGACTTGGTTATAGTAACTCCATGATCTCTAACACTGGAACTTTCTCAACTCCTACATAGTAAATCTGCCCAAAGGGCAGTCAATGAAAACTGCATGTTCAAAGAACTAGAGAGACTCAGTTCTACACTCAACATCATTGAGAAAAACAGTTTAATTTCTGAATTTGGAAACACATGTTTATATTAATACATATTAGTTACTATTTGAGGGGAGGTACCTCCTAAGTGGTGATCTGGGGCCTAAAAGTCACCCCAGCAGTGCTCATGCCCCGGCCAGTGGTTTAGTGCTAAGCCCGAGAATGGTTTGCTACTCTAGCCTGTGGTGCCTGTGTTAAGCTATATCACCCTGACAGCTTACACCCATCCATGCTCAAAAGGACATGCGGTGCCAGGAATCAAGCTGCATGCATTCAAGTATGCTCTACATACTGACTTTTAGTACCATAGAGGACCACAGACACTGGTCGCCAAGAAACTCTTCATTTTTCATGTAAAAAAAAGGTGAAGTTGCTTTTCCAAGTTGCTTTATGAATGACAACTAAGGCTTTGAAGTCAGTGGGCCCTAAGGGTGATATATGTGAGGCGGGGAGGAGAGACAACCACTCTCTCCTGATCAGCCTCTGCCACACAGGACCCAGGGTTACTGGTTTCTTGTCTCGCCTCGCAGAAAAGAATTTCAGGAGAAGACAAGCAGTGAAATAAAACAGATTCAATTAGGAATTTTTGAAGAGGAGGAGGGAGAGAAAAGTGGGAGATTGTAGAGAATAACATGCTTAAGAGAGAACCTGGGTTTCTCCAAGGGTGGAGAGAGTTCTACACACATCCCATCCCAGCATTAGACATGAAAGCATGGAAGTCCACATCTCAAGAGGGGAGATGCGGGTGTCACGTGTGCTCGACCACACATGTTCTCGGCCACATGGGCGCAAGCAGCACATGGTCTCTGGGCAGCATATGCGTGCCTGTCATTTGTTCAAGGTGGCTTTTATAGGGTTTTTCCAACCTGCCCCACATGGCGCCTCTACCTAGGTCAAACTTCCTAGTGAAGGGATTGCCAAGGGGGGTAGGATTGAGAGTGGTGGTGGTCTTTGAAATTCCTTTCTTGACTTTTTGTTCTTTCGAGAGCTTCTCTCAGAGGGAGGGTCCAGCCAGCCTTCTCTGCGTCTGTTGATGACCAGGTGAAAGTCTTATCAGGCCTTAGCTCCTGTTTTCTGCGAACTTGACTTTTTGCAACTTCAGAGCTACTGATCTCATCGTTTCCCAGGAAGGGGGCCTGACCTATCTATCTGCCTCCCTACATTGGTTAATTTGCAGCTGTTTCCTCTTTCCAGTATATCATGTACATTTGTCATTGTAGGTTATCATTAAAAGGTGATTCATTTTAGAATATTAGTACATTTAAATTATAATTATTCCTTTAAAAGAGAGTAGCCTAAGCTAACCTCAGTATTTGACTGATTTGGAACAAAATGAGGGAGGAAAGCTTGGTTAAGACCGTGTTCTAGTAACAGCATGTTCTCATTTTAGAGCAATTCTTAGCATGAATACTCACCTGGGTAATTAAAAAAAAAACTTTATCTTGGCCCAGTTTCACAGTGTAGTACTGAAAAGATAGTAACTTACCTGACAACTGTCATTTGCTGATGACAGAAATAGTGATTGCAGAAAATTTAGAAAAAAATATAATATATACGTACTTTATAGTCAAGCTTATCTTCTTAGCAAATCCATTATATTAAGACTTAATAAGTATTAGCCTTTCACCATTCTATGGCTACAATATGGGGCATTCGTATTAATAGTCAGCAGAATTTCTAGTCTATGAACAAAGACAAGTATTTACTGCATATTTATATTACATTCATTTATTTCTTGTCAACATTCTAAGAGAAGTTGGTCTTTATTTGAGTAGTTGCTGTTTAGTTTGAATAATGAATGCTCACTATTGCATGGCAGAATGAGCATCCACAAAATTGTATTTTTATTCAACCGCCTGGAGAACTATTCACAGCAACGGGAAGTATCAGGCTAGATTTGATGCTGGAGGTATAATTCAGCCAGCAGAGGTTTATTAAAATGAAATAGTTTGCAAAAATCAGAACCTGGTAGGTGAAATGAACTATAAATGATTAGTGTTATCGCCAAACAACTATCCATAGTGGCCCTACACTGTTATTTTGCAGGGCCAAAAGAAGCAGCTTAGAATGATATATATTTTTGTCCACCTTTAACCCCTTTTAGTGGAAGCTGTGCTTGTCTGCTGACTGAAACATTAGCCAAATGAACCCACTGGCAGTTTGTCTATTTGTTCTCATTACACTAATATGGAAAATTAACTAGGAAGCAGGCTTTCGCTCCCGTTACACCTTTGGCACATTTATAAGGGCATCACAGAGACTCTTCCTTTCATCCCATCCTGAGATTATCTCTGGATACTTGCTGCTCTCTATCCACTTGTAATTTCTCTTCATTATGCTGCAATATGAGACCATGGAGAGCCTTTTGTTGCAAGTGGCTATAGACATGATTGTCATTTTGTCCATTATTAGGTCAGTGGTGCGAGTTTGGAGAACAAAGGCAATACACATAATAGTAGTTGGTATTAGATATTAATGTCACTAAATTACCCTAAAGGATCCACAGAGAGAAGAGATCATTGCCCTTGTTTTCACAGATATATGAACAGATATAAAATGACTTTTGCAAGGTCAAGAAAACTGGTGGTATGTTGAGAGAAGATTAAAACAATTTAAGTCCTTACAGCAGCATAGTCTGAGGATCAAAGTTGCAAGCCTTGTGCTTTTACCTTTTGCTTCTATAGAACTTCCCCTTCCACTGCATCTTACGCGCACACGCGCTCTCTCTCTCTCTCTCTCTCACACACACACACACACACACACACCCCGCACCCTCCATCCACTGCCCTTGGTGAACTGGGGGATCTGGGGCTGATTTTTCTTCTCTTTTAACATCAAGTTACATTTGGAATGCTGCCTACTTGTTCCTCATTATATACTAATGCATTTCCTTTTATAAATCAGAAAACCCAACAACTCCCTTTGAAAGGAAGGTATTTAGAAAAGCTGCCTACCATTGTTTTTTAAATCTGCTTTGGAGAACAAAAAGGTGATGTTGGCTTTTGCGTGGTGTTTCCTGTTTCCTTTATGCTGATATATGTGAATTCAATCTTTGGAAACAAATGAACCACATTTGTAGCTCATGGGCTCGGATTTTATTCACATTTTGGAGGATTGGAAAATTGGGGAAAGCTTCCAGTACTACTCACGTTCCTTGCTGGTGGCATGGTATTTCTGTAGGTTGACTCTCCCCCGTTATAAGACACCCCCACTGTTACATAAATATTATAATACACATTAGTTGATATTTCTAACGGGAAAAATGTGGTTTCTAAGTACACAATTTGTATTCAACAGTACATGTCAGGATAAGAAACAGCAAAACTGCAAAACTCGGACAAATTAAGGAGTGGAACAGTGTGAGGGCATAATGAAGCTTCAAATCAGCAGTCTTGACTGCCAGCCTGTGCACTGCACCTGTTTCTTAGGGCCTGCTTTAGCTGCCTGGAACGCTTTTCTCCCTAAATACATGCTTGGCTCACTCACTCATCTCTTTTAAGCCTTTTTCCAACACTAGTTCTCATAATGAGAACCGCTCCAACTGTTCTAGTTTACCCAGAAGCCTAACCCTGTTCTTTTCCTACCAGCACTTAACAACACCCCCCCACCACCACCACCGCTAAGCAAGCAGTCTTACCCATATCTACAACAATCTATCAAGTCCTAGTATGATCTATTGCTCATCCATCACACTTTCTGCTTTAGTCTCATCTCTCCTAGCAATAATTTGTTTCTATAAGGATTGAGTTCTTCATTTGATACATATAAAATGCCAGGCAAAAACACATAACTGACACCGGATTAAAATTTGCTAAAAGAGGGACCAGAACTATAGTATAGCAGACAGGAAATACTATATCATGTAGCTCGCCCAGGTTCAATCCCTGGCACCCTAGAGCTGATTTCTGAGTATAGAGTAGGCCCTAAACATGGCTGGGATAAAAACATCTATAATTTTTTATTTTTTTGCTATGGGAACATAGGACTAGAGCAAAAGCACAGTGGTAGGGCATTTGCCTTGCACGCGGCTGACCCAGATTTGATTCCTCTATCCCTCTCAGACAGCCCAGCAAGCTACAGAGAGTATCCTGCCCGCTTAGCAGAGCCTGGCAAGCTACCCATGGCATATCAGATATGCCAAAAACAGTAACAACAAGTCTCACAATGGAGACATTACTGGTGCCCGCTTGAGCAAATCGGTGAACAGTGCTACAGTGCAATAGGAACATAATTAGGGCCTTAGTCTGCCTCTATTTTGTGATTTTTTTTTTTTTGCTATTTTGGGTCTCACCCGGCAATGCACAGGGGATACTCCTGGCTCTGTACTCAGAAATTACTCCTGGTGGTGCTCGGGGGACCATATGAGATGCTGAGGATTGAACCCAAGTTGGCCATGTGCAAGGCAGACACCCTACCCGCTGTGCTATCAGTCCAGCCCCCTATTTTGTAATTTTAAGAAAGTTTCTTAAGCTCTGGGCTGGAGAGATAGTATAGTGGGCAGGACACTTACCTTGCAACTGCAGATCCGGTTCAATTACCAGCCCCATACGGTTCCCCAGACACCACCAGGTGTAATTCCTGAGTGCACAGCCAGGAATAAGCCCTGAGCATTGCAGGGTGTGACCACCCCCTCATCCCCCTCTGCCTTGGAAAACAAAAACAGGAAAAAACAAGAGAAAGTTTCTTTTTTTCTCTTCTGTTTTTATATTGTAGGAGTACTGCTATTTATTCAGCCATTGGTTAAGTTGATTGAATTGGGCATGAACTCTACATTACTTTTGTTATTTTATTTTGAACGTTAATTTAATTTTATTAATATTTTTTATTATCCCCCCCCCATTTTTTGATTCACCATGAGATACAGCTACAAAGCTTTGATCATACAATCATCAAACACCCATCTCTTCACCAACACACATTTTCCACCACCAAAATCCCCAGTATTCCCCCAAGCTCACTCACATTCCAACCCTTCCCCTGCCTGTGTGGCAGATAATTTCCCCCATACTCTCTCTCTACTTTGGTTACATTCGATGTTTCGACACCAGTCCCACCGCTACTCAAACTTGCTGAAAAGGCAATGTTAGACAATTTGTTTTGTATTGCTTGTTATGGATAGAATATAATGTCCAGGAAATTCTGTGTTGTTCTCTTCCAGGAGCTTTAGTTTATAGTCTCTGGGTCTTGGCTGTTGATGAGATTTCATGGTGCCGGGGGCAGTTTGTGGGTATGAGAGAAAGTTTCTTAATCTAGTGAATTTTGAATCTAATCAGATAGAAAGCAAGCTTATCTAATTAATAATATTTCTACCAATATTCAGTAAAATAACACACAAAGTTTATATTTTTGTTTATAATGGAATATATGATTTATTCTTATGACTCAGGCACAAGAAAATATAAAGTGGAAATTCTACTTTCCTCTCTCATCCATTTGCTGCCCAGTATCTATGGACATAAGAAAACATTTTTACCTATAATTTTCAAGCTCATTTATTTTAATATATGACAAAATATGACTAGAGTATTTTGCACAAATCATAAAACTGGTAGCACTTTATATACCTAGAGATTATTTTGTTGTTCTAATTTTTGCTCCTTATTTTTTTTAATTTAATATACTCATGTTTTATATATACTGAAAGAATTTTCTCATTTGTTATAAAATATTTAACATACAAAGAGGGAAATAATATACCATATGTAAAATAGAAAGATTTATAAAATTAAAGCTTAAGACCTCCCACACAACTTAGGAGTTTAAATATCATTAATATATAAACATCCTCTGTGGTCACTCTCTAGATATTGCATGCATGCATCCAATGAAAGACTGTTGAATTTGTTCATTATTTCTTTATCATTCATGATTATTCTTTTTCTTTGTGGTGAATAACCTTACTGGACACTTCTCTGAAGACCAGGCAGTGCCAAGGAGCAAAGAAGCAAAGTTAGGCCTCTGTGCTTGCTAGCTTGCACCACGATCTTTTGCACCACTTCTTTGAACATAACTCCTCTGATTCTACTTTTATTGATCTCCCTTTCTGAATAGTTTTACTCCTTTGTGTCATTTTTAAGACTGGGTTGATTTTTGTTAGCTTTATGTGAAATTCAAATACACACACACACATATATATACATATTATATATCACTGTATCACTGTCATCTTGTTGCTCATCGATATGCTCGAGCGGGTTCCAGTAACGTCTCCATTGTAAGACTTGTTGTTACTGTTTTGGGCATATTGAGTATACCAAGGGTAGCTTGCCAAACTCTGCTGTGGGGGCGGCGTACTCTCGGTAGCTTGCCGGGCTCTCCGAGAGGGGCAGAATAATCTAATCTGGGTCAGCCATGTGCAAGGCAAACACCCTTCTGCTAGGCTATACATACATATATAGGCTATACATACATATACAGCATCCACAAATGCTGGAATTAATCCTTAACCATAGCTCTGGTACTGGGTCCTGACCACTTCCAGTTGTGACCCACACACCATCCCATCAACTGCATTAAATGTATGTGTACTGCAAACAAAAATTCTTATTATTATTCTGTCATCCCTAAAAGCTTATGACCTTTCATATGCTGTCCATTTGGTTTTTACTTACATACTATCTCAATACGGTTTAGCATGAATTACTTGAACATTAATATTTTTTGTAGTTCTATGTATCATTAGCAACCATTTCTATATTCTCCCTTTGAAAAGCATACTGATTTTGTCTTTATTTTCTATATAATATTGAAAAAATAAAATATACATATACATACATAAAATATAGGTACTAACCGTTTCAGTTACTTGAATTTTGTATTTGTATTTCAGCTTATCTTATATTTTCAGTGTTTTCAAGATATCTTTTGACATTTTAAAAAGATTTGCTTTCAAAATTATCCCATTTACTCTCAATGTTTCTCTTTCATATGTATTTTTATAAATGCATGAATTTTTCCTATTTTTGAATATCTTTTTTAGTTTT
Source organism: Sorex araneus (assembly GCF_027595985.1). Classification (NCBI taxonomy): domain Eukaryota; kingdom Metazoa; phylum Chordata; class Mammalia; order Eulipotyphla; family Soricidae; genus Sorex; species Sorex araneus. Next base: position 295,283,415 of record NC_073313.1, on the reverse strand, counting down.
ACCTGGAATTGCTACAGTCTATGTGAGAAATTATTCTAATTTCTCTCTTCAACTTGCTTTGTTGGGTCACACTTGGTTGTACTCAGGGTTTAATCCTACCTCTGAGCTCAGGCTCTGAGACACAGTGGGCTCAAGGGAAGACAGTGGTATACTTGGAAGACCAGGTTGGTTGCATGCAAAACAAGTGCCCTTCCTGCTATATTACTTCTTCAGCCCCTCCAATTTTTCTTTAATGTTATATATGACTATTATGTTTCATACTTCCAAACACACAGTTGAGTTTTGCATTTTTTATTCTTTCTCATTATCTATACAAGTTCATATTTCCCCAACAAGGTTGTAAATAAGAATTGTTGGTCCATGCCAGTTGAAAAGTAATTTATTAACTTCCTTTAAAAAAATCATAGGATTTTGATAGGAATAGTACTGATACAATATATTAATCTTAGAGAAAAATTGATATGGGTATCATGCAGATAATTTGTCCTTATCATTATATCAGTACATTTTCCCCATATTTTATTTTATTAAAGCACAATAAGTCATAAAGTTATTATTCACAGTTGTGTTTTTGACATACATCGTTTTATCACCAGTCCCCACCAGTGTCAACTTACCTCCACCAGTCCAGCCACGTTCCTAGGTCCCCTCTCCTACCCCCAATCCCAGCCTGTCATCTTGACAAGTTTATTTTAACTTTTATTTCATTATTGCTGACTGTGTGGTTTGAGTACTTAGTTTTATCATTCTTTAACACCACCGATATACCTGACCCCCCTTTGCCCCTGCTCCCATTCTTCTCATCTATGTCTTCTCTCCTTCCCTTTCACTTTACTTCTTTCCTTCTCCCTATACTCTAGATTCCAGGGTGATCCAAACCACTGCATTCTATCATTTAAAAAAAAGATCAGAGTCATTGGAATATAAATAACTACTAGATCTTCAGTATAGAATAGATAGCATACTATTCTTGACTTACTTATCATTTAAATTCTTATAATGTTTCTAAGCAAAATGAATTTATCTAAATGCTCATCTTTTTGCCTTGTTTTGTATTTTGTTTGGGGGACCACAACCTGGCAGTGCTCAGGACTTATTCCCGGCTTTGCACTCAGGAATTGCTCCTGTTGGAACTCAGAGGACCATACTGGGTGCCAAGGAATAAACCTAGATCAATTGAGTGCAAGACAAGCACCTTAGCAACTTATTCATAGTACAAGGAACTTCTTTTCTATTTATAATTATTTATATTTTTAAATAAATTTTTATCAAAAATTTTATTATCAAAAAATCTATTTATCAAATTTTTTATTATCAAAAATATTTTCTACATTCCTAAGATCAGTTTGAGTTTTGTGCTCTGATATTTCCATCTCCTCTCAACTCAGTAATTACAGTTACAATATATTTTAAATTAATTGCTACATTTAGTTTGCCAAAATTTGAATAAAAATGTCTAAGATGTTTTCAATTTGCTTTAATGAATTTAAATCAAAATATGTTTTCCAAAATCAATAATTTAAAATTATGGTTATGATTTTGACAAATTCACATACAAGTTTCCAAGATTTGTTAATTGGACAATAATACATGTGTATATATATGCTATATATGTTATATTTATGTTTATTCATAGAAACCTGGAGTATAATATGAATAGTAACAACACATAAGAACCTTACATTTTATAATAGCATTCATTAAGAATAATTATTGGTTATTGTTATTGGAAAGTATGTAGCTACTCTATCAATGTCAGCTATTGTCATCAGAGCTATATATATATAAAAATAAGTGTGTATGTTGACAAATTATTGACAATTTTGGGGAAATTATTTGATATAAAATTTATTCTTTCTGTTAATTCAATTGTATCTTTAGTGAGAAAAATATACAGATATAGTGATTTACATTTAGTATGTTGTAACTTTTATCCTTTAACTTTGTATTCATGTGAAATAACTGATGTAAAAAACTTTTTAATAGTGGCAGCAAATACAAACTGCATATGTGAGTATACAAGTAATGCAGACTGGTTCCACTGAGACAGGTCTCAATTTAAAGTAGTTGGACTTAAATTAATGTAAAATTGAATAACATCTAATTTATAAATTTAAAGAGCAAACCCTTTACTCATCTCTTATGTCAGAATTAATTCTTTTGAATGCTAACTCAGGTAAAATTTAATCAGTTGCCATCTGGGATCCTGACATTATCAGAGAAAGTAACATAGTGATTCTGATATTAAAGGAAATGGACCAACAAGGTATCCAAACTCCATGATTAGTATTCCAGTTATTACTTCTCCTTTGTATTCCCCTGTGTACTAAGCATAACCCAAACAATGGCATCTGTGTTATCACTGTATCACTGTGATCCCGTTGCTCATCGATTTGCTCAAGCGGGCACCAGTAACTTTTCTATTTGTCCCTGTCACATTCAGGGTCAGGGGAATGAAGCCCATTATTGTTACTGTTTTTGGCATATTGAATACACCATGGGTAGCTTGCCAGGCTCTGCCATGCGAGATTCTGCATCGCTCTCTTCCAGGAGTTTTGTTTTATAGTCTCTGGATCTTGACCACTGGTGAGATGACATGGCACCTGGAAAAGTTTGTGGTGTGACTGCCAAGCTACTGGAAAACGGGTGGAGAAGGCCCAGTCCTGATTCAAACAGGCTTGGAGATCTAAGCCACAGGTCCCGCATACCTGGGTTCCTCTGCCGGTTCCTTCATTACTGTTTTTGGCATATCGAATACACCACAGGTAGCTTGCCAGGCTCTGCTATGAGGGCGAGATACTTTCAGTAGCTTGCCAGGCTCTCTGAGAGGGATGGAGGAATCGAACCCAGGTGGGCCATGTGTAAGGAAGGTCAGCCATGTGTAAGGAAAATGCCCTACCCGCTGTGCTATTGTTCCAGCCCAATTATAATAATAGAGTGAACAAATAAAATAAAGTCAGTAATTTTATAAAACTCCCTCTGTTTGCTACTCTTTTAGAAAATACACATTTGTTAATTCATTAAAAGGTTACCAACACTGTAAGAAAAATATTCTGTTGAGAGACCTTGCTGGTTCCCGCTCGAACAAATTGATGAGCAACGGGACGACAGTGACTTAGTGCTATATTTTTTAATAGATGTGTAACCAATGATTAAATAAATGGCAAACTTTATTATTTATTTATTTTTATTTATTTATTTTTTTGCTTTTTTGGATCACACCCGGCAATGCTCAGGGGTGACTCCTGGCTCTGCACTCAGGATTCACCTCTGACGATGCTCGGGGGACCATATGGGATGCTGGGAATCGAACCCGGGTTGGCCGTGTGCAAGGCAAATGCCCTACCCGCTGTGCTATTGCTCCAGCCCTTTATTATTTATTTTAATGTCCATCAGGACCAACAGATAATCTCTCTTTCCTAGAGAGAGAAAATATGACTGTATGCTACAGTTTATTTGGATGTTTAATAACTATCTATTAAAAATAACTAGCAATACTTTTGTATTTTTTAATATACTCTAAGTTTTTTCTTCAGAGTCTTCACAGGAGAAATTCATATTCATAACTACACGAAAGATGAGGGAGAAGATAATAATTTTAAGAAGACTATCAGTGAAGATCTTCATTTCTCATTCCCATGTGATGGGTGATTTGGTGGGAGCTGTTGAGATGGTAACTCTATCCAAGCACTATCTTCCATATCCTTATCTTTTTTTTTGTACCTGCAGATAGAGTTTTAACAGATTTGTCCCTTCTTATTTTTATTTTTCCAAATATTAGCTTTGTTTTTTTTCTTCATTGTATCACCATTTGTAGCCATTCTTACCCGCTGAAGAATTTTTCCTTAAGGAAAAGTTCTGAAAACTTCTATTTTCTATTTAGTGTATTTCTGGGAAAGTGGATATGGAAGCAAACAATGACAAGAGCATATATACATGAGATACTGACATACCATGCTGAAGCAATTATTCCAGAATACTCAGAAGTTGGTCAGTGGCTCACCCTTTGTTCATTTTTATCTCCTGTTCCTAAGCAAGGACCAACCAGAGAAAGACAAAAGGACTCTCCAACTCAGTTATATGAAATGCTGCTTATAGTTAGCTGCTTCCATTTTTCCCTTGCCAACAACCTGCAACCAGACCATAACCAATTATGGCTTGCGTTTTGTTTGCTATCAAGCTTTCCCACTTTCCTGCCAGCCTTTTGGTCTCTGCCAAATACAAGACATGGTAGCTAACTCATTTATTGTAGGAAGCTATGAATAAATAGCCTTTGTTAGTTATGTTTTAGAAGGATTTCATTCGTTTCTACATTTGTATAAACAAACATAACTTTCATGACTAAGCAAATTGGTCAGTTATAAATAAGTGTTTCTTGCCTCGAGAAGGGAAAGGCATGCCAATTAGACTAGATGATGCTTCCTATGACTGCAAGCATCTATAGACTATGCTCAACTTGTTCCAAAGTGTCCATCAGAATTATCTTTTGAAATGGTCGTGTTTGAAATTTTGTAATTTACTGAAATTTTCTTCATTAACCTAATGCAAAGATGAACTAAATGGACTCTATTTTGTTAAAATTGATGAGCTCAATAAAAGACGAGAAAATTCCTTCCACAAGTAGATAAAGATCTTAGAATGTATTTCAGCCATTCCTTTCTGCTGTAAGTAATTCTTACACATCTTTTATAGTTAAACTCAGTTCTTTCCTGTCCTGATTCTATATCTTTAGAAAAACTAAACAATTAGGTGAGAACAGTATTGATGAGAAAAGTTACATTGATTAAAAGAACAAATTGTGGCATTATGTCACTCTACTTGTAACCCACGCTTGCTATTTAATATTTGACATTGAACACATTTTTGGCAAATTATCTATATTTCTATGTATCTTCAGTTATGTGATTCTTATCCAAACTACAAATGGGTTGTTATAATAAGTAAATTCATAGAACATTTGGAGGACATTACTTGCTACAATTGATTTTTTTAAGTGCTTATGGTAATGATGATTTTTTTAATTTTTCTGTAGGATCAATCATATCAAATGAAATCAGAGTAACCATATCAAATGAAATCAGAGTAATCGAATAGACATGCGAATGTTGTATTGATGTAGTTGCTGTTCCCAAGCATTGATGACCATTGTATCTAAATTGTAAAATATTTGAGACTAAAAAGTGTAACTGTTCTATCAGAATATTTATATTCTATAATCCCCCATGTGAATGTAATATGACTCTAATTGCTCTGCCATATATTCTGGAAAGGTACCAGCAGCCTGTTGTATCCAATGAAAAGCTTAATGTTGTATCTAATGTGGTTTATAGCACATCATTATTGCTGTATGTTTTGGTGTAACATAAGATTATTTTAAATATATCAACAAGTAGTGATACAGTATTTGAAAAGCATCTGATAGTGATACAATCTTGATTTGACATAATTGATGATACATTGGTAAATAGATACAGCTGCCATTTCCTCAGGCCTGTTCAAAGAAACAAGATTATGTGATTACTAAAAAGAATAATACCTTGCTGCTTGCAGAAAGATCTGCATTTAATTAGATTGTCTTTTCATATATATGTATATATATATATATGAGATAATGTGTAGAAAGAGAAAGGAAAGATATACTTAACATCACATAGAATAGAAATTACATCTGCCATATAAACCTGCTTAAATTTTCCTATGGCTCTTTTTCTATGGGTTGAAATTTAAGACTTTCACACCATTGACTTTAATGTCTACCAAAACTGCATTGTGGGAAATTTCAAATTTTGAAACTGATATTAAAACAAGACACTTATTTTAAAACTGATATTTTTCTAGAACAAATAAAATGTTCTTTTACGGTGGTTTTTTTTTTTTTTTTTTTTTTTTGCTTTTGGGTCACACCTGGCAATGCACAAGGGTTACTCCTGGCTCATGCACTCAGGAATTACTCCTGGCAGTCCTCAGGAGACCATATGAGACTCTGGGAAAGGAACCTGGGTAGGCCACGTGCAAAGCAAACGCCCTACCAGCTGTGCTATCACTCCAGCCCCAGAACAAACAAAATGCTAATCTGACCAGTTATGCAAGATCCTTACTGTTGTACCATTCTCTTTCTGTATCATGGTTTATGTCACCACAACTTCAAAGTCCTTTCTTTAGCTGAAACACAATTTTTGACCAACATTTTATCTGATCACATTTTATTTTTCTTTGCCTAGTCAATTCTTAATGTCTTAATGTTCATTGTATATAAATTATTTAAAGTTATACATATATTGGGGCTGGGAAGAGTTAGGAAGCATGCCTTGCATGTGGTAGACCCTGAAGTCCTTGGTCTCATGAGCGTTGCCATGTATAGACCTAGAGGCTCCAGAACCATCTTAGTGGCTGTTATGATCCCCAGTAAAGCAGGTCCTAAACAGCAGCATTTCCAAGAATTTGTTCAAGGGTTCTTGTATTGAACCATGCAGCCTTGTGGGACCATGAGTACCTTGAGCCCCATTTGAGACTACTAGCAAATATATATATATATATATATATATATATATATATATGTATACACACACACACACACACATATATATATATATATATATATGTCTTCAATATGTCTTGACCTCTCTCCCAAGGTGATTCCCTACTGTGATCTAGAGACTTCTCTCTCCACAAAAAGATAAATTGCGCAATCTTTAATACTATTTTAAGATTTGGAGAACAGTTCAAAAGTAGGAGGGAATGGTAAAATACATTGACTGTATGAAAGACAAAATCACATCCTTACCAGAAACAACCCTCACATAATAGTCACTTAGAGAGACACTGAATACTTAGTAAAAGGGACACTTACTAACTCTCTCACCAACACACAATAGAATGTCAGACCAGACTAATCAATTGGAAAATCAGAACACTGAATTTAGAAACGGAGCACAGAGAAACAATCCTCAGGTAATAGCTACTTAGAGAAACAGTTAATTTTGTTTATATATGTAGAGGGCTTTATTATTTTTTTTTCTTAGCCATGTAATTTTATTGTTTTTTTTTTTTTTTGAATCACCATGTGGAAAGTTACAAAGCTTTCAGGCTTAATTCTCAGTTACATAATGCTCGAACACCCATCCCTTCACCAGTGCACATATTCCACCACCAAGAACCACAGTAAACCTACCCCCACCCCCCAGCCCCCCAGCCCCAACCCTGCCTATGTAGCTGATAAATTTCACTTTACTTTCTCTTTATTTTGATTACATTCAATATTTCAAAAAAAACTCACTATTATTGTTTGGAGTTTGAGATACACTTAATTTTTACTAAGAGAGACACTTACCAACTCTCTCACCAATACACAACTGAGTTTCAGACCAGACTAATCAATTAGAAAATCAGAACACTGAATTTAGAAACTTGGAGTACAGAGAGATGTAGCCAGCCAATCAGTGAGAGGTAAAGCTCTTAGGATACTTCTTGGTCTCATCATTTTGCAACATTGCTTTTTTTTTTTGAAGGTGAAAACCTCAAGGGCAGTACAAGTCAGTGTGACACACTGCCTTGAATGACTTCCTCTTAGAACATAGTACATGCTCAGGGACTGACGTGCTCCTGTGAGATACCGACCCTTTGCCTGACAGGGCTTTTGACTGACTCTCATCTCTCTGTGCTATTTGTTCCTACAGAGAATCTAGGAAAGCACCACCCTAGTGAGCCAGAGCTCTCTGGGTTTGCAGGGACCTGATGGAGTCATAGCATATATCAGAGATGTTCTCCAACTTTGAACAGCTATTTTTTACCTTGTTCACAGAAAAGGTAGAGTCCATCTGAGACAAGAGTCAGCTCAGATCTTCTCAAATGTAGCTCCCTCTCAGTTGGAGCCCAGAATCCCTTATGGTCCGTGGAGCCAACCAGGAGTGACCCCTAAGTGCAGAGCCAAGAGTTAATCTTGGTCACTGCAGGTTATGCCCCATTCCATCCCCAAAGTAAAAAACAGGTCCTTCTCACCACAAGTCAGCTGATCTTCAGACAGTTCCTAGTAACAAAAAGGGAAGAGCTTAGTGGCGTGAGAATTCAGAATACAAGGCAGAATACAGAACTCTGATTCAGAGAACATTCAGTCAGTCCTCAATTAATTGAATAAATATTTATCCCATATCTGTTAGACACCAGGAGTTGGGGGGGAAGGGTGCATCATGCATTAAGTCAGCATTTGCCAGAGGTACATTCCTGGATTTGGGGCTCAAGAAGTCTGAGCTAGGAAAAGTGCCTAGACAGACTCCTGAGAAAGCACAAAATACCCTTTCCATTACTCCAGAGACCAGGAGTTTCTGGTTAGTCAAATGTTAAGTTAGTAATTACCAATGCATGTACCATAACTGGAGTTTAGGTTCAACTATGCATATACCCTCTCCATGACCTAAAACTCAGAGTAATTTCAAACAATATGCTCTACTGAGTTCAGAGCCAGAGTTCAACTTAAGAATCAAGTGCTACCTGGGATATATGCAAAAGCATGTCCATTGGTTTCTATTCTGACTATACATTGAGGGAAGATCTTGTCCTTAGCTTCATCAGTCATAAAACCTAGGGAAGCTTATATTATACATAATATACAACAGTCATTTCTTCACTTACCATCTTCTTAGACTCCACATTACATGTAGGGCTGTTGCATAATTAAATCATGACAGATTCTGGGTTCCAGAAATCCAAAAATCATGAGGAGATTCATCCTATAAAACAAAAGAAAACATTAGTCACAAACTAAAGAGTGTAGCATTTAAACTTTAAAACGTTAACCCAGGAAACTAACAGTAGAATGGACAAAGCTGAAAATCAAGTAAATGAATCAAAGTTATATATCAGTTGAAGGAAGAAAATAACAAAAGCTAGATAAGGAGTGAATATGCAAAAGGGCAATAAATCAACAGCTATTTTTCCAAATGCACAAATTAAATTGAAAAACCTCCAGTGATTATTGCTAGGAAAAATATTAAGAACACTATAATGCAAATAAAATGAAAGAGCTGAGGTTTATGGCAGATTATTTAGAAATTCAAATAATCATAAGCAACTATTATGAATGATCTTTATGTTAATAATTTAGAAAATCTACAAGAAATGAAAAATTTTTAGAATAATACAAGCTTCCAAAAATAAATAATGAGGAATAGAAAACCTAAACAAGCCAATTGCATGGTAGGAAATTAAAGCTGTAATCAACATCTATCCTACAACAAAAGTTCAGGAAAAGATACTTTCATTTTTAAATTATATAAAATCTTCAAAAATGACCTAATGTCTTTCCTCCTCAACCATTCCAAAAAGTATTTGAGAATTCGCACTAAATGACATAATAAATTTGGTCTTGCTATTACATTTGTCTGTGAATAGTTACTGTATCTATTAGAGATAGCTAAATCAATCTTTTCAGACACTTTCCTCACCCAAAATGGATGTGGAAAACATCTAAAGGAAAGCCGAATCTTCTGAAGAATAATAAAAAATTCATAATTTTGTAAAGCAATTTTTAATATAAGTAAGTAAATGTAATAATATTATAATAATGATGAAACTAAAACTTCATCTAGCACAATCTCCATAATCCTACAGTTACCACCAGTGTAAAACATAACAAATTTTAAATTATCATTAATTTCTGCATGGCAGAGCCTGGCAAGCTACCCGTGGCGTATTCGATATGCCAAAAACAGTAATGATAGGTCTCATTCTCCTGACGCTGAAAGAGCCTCCAATCCTTGGGAAAGATGAGTAAGGAGAGGCTGCTAAAATCTCAAGGCTGAGTGTAATAGAGACTTTACTGGTGCCCGCTTGAGTAAATTGATGAACAATGAGATGACAGTGATACAATGATCATTAATTTATTTAATGTTTAAGATAGCTTTGCAAAGGATGTGTTAGGCCCACTTTAAAAATGAGAAAACAGCCCACGCCTGCTTCTCCGGGAAGGGAGCATAACATGAGGTTCCCAAAACCATGCCACAGACTCTGTGCCAGGCTGTTTCACAGAGGGTGCCGGGAGCGGCAGGGCAGGTGAGAACCCTCACTGTCCTAAGGGAAACAGCTCAGGCAGCCAAGAAACTCCACAACCCAACTGCCACCACACTCAAGTCTGTTTCCCACACGCTTGGGCTGAGCCTCACACATGAATGACGTCCCACAGAACCCAGGTAATGCAAACTTTGTGACCTTTCACTCTGAGCTCAATGGGATCAGGAGCGGAGATCCTTGGCCCTTTTCCCCCAGTCTCTGGCTACCTAGGAGTCACACCCATAAGCCACCTCCTGCCAGCACCAGATAATCTCGTCATTGGCCACCACCAGATCCCACAACTTCTTCTCCTGGAACAGAGTATAATATGAGGACCCCATACCCATGCCACTGGACCCTGTGCCAGGCTGTTTCACATGGGGTGCCCCAGAGGGGGACGGATGAGAGCCCTCTTGCCTCAAGAGACCCAGCTCCAACAGCCAAAAAACTCCTCAAGCCAACCCTGCTTGGGCCGAGCCTCACATGTGAGTAGACATATTCCTGGACACATCATAAGACACTCCCTACCCATTCCCCATAAGTACCACATCACATTTAATGGGGTTCAAATAGTAGGAATACGTAATAGAGGAAAATATATACATATATGCATATAGACATATTTTCAGATATATAAACCGAAGCCCACATTACCCAAACTTTAACAACTTGTTAGTGATATCCTATGGAATATCTTAACGGCTCCTGCCAAAATAAAACAATCTTCACACTGTTTCTTATATGAACACTTGTTTGTAAGCAAGTTCGGCAGTTCTTCATAACAGAAAATATGGAATATATTATTTCAATTGTGCTTTGGGCTTGAAATGGAAATTTGGAAATTTGGCTTAGAATCCCAAATTTGATGGTGGAAAGGTATAATGGTGGTGGGATGAATGTTTGAATATTAAATGTAATCAAATATTGTGAACTAACTTGTAAAAACAATATTTAAAAAATGAGAAAACAAACAAAATTAATAAAAAAGATAAAAAAATTAAAATGAGAAAATATGCACCTTAAGAAAGAATTGGCAAATTATAGACTGTAGGTCTAATATTCTGCATAATTTATAGGAATATAGGGGAAAACACACATAGATCTACACACATACAAGTGAAAAGAAGTGTAATCTTAAGACCATAAAAATACTTACCCTATGATTTTTTTTTTTTTTTGCTTTTTGGGTCACACCCAGTGATGCTCAGGGTTTACTCCTGGCTCTGCACTCAGGAATTACTCCTGGCGGTGCTTGGGGGACCATATGTGATGCCGGGGATCGAACCCGGGTCGGCCGCGTGCAAGGCAAACGCCCTACCCGTTGTGCTATCGCTCCGGCCCCACCGTATGATTTTTTATTTTAAATTGTATCAACCCCTACGTAAATCACACAAAGTATAGGACACTCCAAGGTGGTGGACTTTGAATGCAGACTACAAACTTTGGATCCTTGATCATCCCTCAAATGTTTCTTATCTTTTGGTAAAATGTTGGTGGTGTTCAAATAAGGCCAATCATCAAAATTAATTTTTATAACTAAATTCTGCTCTAAAACTCAGCGATTTTACACCAAAACATCTTTCCTATTAGACTTGTGATGTTTCATTTAACTTCTAAAATTTAGATTGTTATTTCCTAAAACAAGAATATAGTGTTTGTATACAGTCACACATGGTCTTTTAAAAATTGTGAACAGTATTAAGTAAATGTAAATTTTAAGAGTAAAAGCAAACAAAACAGCAACTACAAAAAGTTCTCTATTTTACCTCCATTCTCAGTTCTCAGTATTCAACTTCTGACAGATGTGTGGAAAGTTTACCACATGAAGAAATTTGACACCAGTTGGGTATCTTACTTTGACTCAATTATGAAGAAATTTGACACCAGTTGGGTATCTTACTTTGACTCAATTATTATGATAATATCTATTTGAAAATAGTATCAAACCCTGTGAATTAACAGTTCAATTCCACAGTACTATCTCTTTTCAGTCACCAATCACAAGTTCAGGTTATCACCTGGGTTTCTTGTCTAGGGGCCATAAATCTATGTTCCGCACAACTTCCTTTTTAGTTTCCATTCTTTAGTAAGTTCAGTAACAAAATTCCATTCAAGCTCACATTGGAGGGAGTAGTACAGGGTACTTACTAGATTATGTGTCTATTTCAAAGACTATAATAGAAACAACCAGATAAAAGAGAAGAATTAAGCAAGGTGTAGAGAAAGTGCCAGAATCTCTTTGGCCTATTTAGTGTTTGGCACTTCTGCAGGTTGATTGGTTCACTGAACATCACATTATAGGGATTTTTTAGAGATTCTTTATTAGCCTTTGTTGACCTTGAAGTCAAACTTCAGCTGAAGGTTTCAACAATTGAGTCACATGATTTGTTTCTCTCTAACTGGCCCCATCTGATATTTATTATCCAGGGGCTTTTTAGAATTTTCTGATAAACAAAAATTCAGGTATGATGGGAGACAAAATTTCCAAGGGTTTTAGAAATTCTGACCAAGAAATAGACAAAGTTAAAATATGTAAGTTGTATTATAAATAATTTTATACAATTATATGACTTACAGGGAGAATAGATTTCCTTACATTTGAATTAATTTTTCTACACATCTAGTTGCCTATGTATTAGGTTCTCCACAGGTTTTTGCCTGTCTGCTGGGATTTGCCTTACTTGATTGTTTAATGTAAATGTAATTAGGGTTCCTTGAATTTGTACCATTGCACATTAATATCTATTTCTCTGAAATCCTTGATTGCCTATTAGTTTGGTGTATAAATACCTTCTGTGTTAAATACTACCATTTGTAATGAGTTACAGATCACTTAGATGGCATACCTAGTGCTACTTACTTGAGAAGACAGTCATTTGCATTCTAGAACATGAATACCCATTTATATTGAATGGAGCCCTTTTCACCTTCTATTTTGTGAGTATTTAAAGTAATTAAATCCTGTGGAGTTATTATTCTAAGTTAATGACTTACTTATAGTATTCCTTATGGGCTTGCCAAGGAGAAAAAGGTAGCAGGATCCTATAACATTAGTTAATGGGAAATGGTGTTTACTGGGAGCTCAGGGCCATACCTGCATAAAGCACAGTGCTCACATCCACTTGATCTTGTTAGCTTGCAGCTATCATTAAAGAGTGAGTCTCCCTACTTAGCTTGACACTAAGTTATTATCACAGCTTCTTCTTGTCTATTTAGATTTCTCCATTAAAAGAGAATCATGGTACTAGAATAAAGACAAACAAGCAAATAAAAACTAACAGTGCTTTTGGGGGAAGGACTGTCATCAAATGTGCAATGGAGATAAGGATAGAACATTAAAGAAAATTGTGTGGGGTCATTTCCTCCCTCATTCCCTCCCCAAATAATTTAATATATTGATTGTCTATTTAACTATGGAATTTTCAGTCTGAGAATCCGGCCTCTAGGCAAACATTGCTTATTCCCATTAGATGAACTCTTAATAGATAAAACCAGGGAAAATGTCAGTACTACAGTGATTGCATCCCCTAGAGTATCACTTAGGATATACAGTATAGGGCCTTAGAGATCATTCCGTGTGTAAGGTTCTTGCCTTGGCTGGGTTCAATTCCTAGCACCCCAGATTATCTTCCAAGTTCTGCCAGGAGTAAGTCCTGAACACAACTGGGTGTTCCTTACTCCCACAACTAGAAATTGCATCAATTTTCTTTGCATATAAAAGCAAAAGAGACTCAGAGTTCATTAGAGACATTTCATTCGACAATAATATGATTTGAGAAAAAAAAAGAGATAGCCTAATCTGAAGTGGTGGTTATCTCCCAAATCCACACAATGAAATGGATTGAAAAGCATCTTGAATACATCAATTGGCAGTGTATCAGAGTTTAAAGGAATCTACTATCCCTAGGAAATTGTCTTTTGTGGAAACAAACTTGTTTGGGAAAGATGGAAAAATACAGAATCCATTCATAGCAGATGATATATAGGGAATATATGGACAGGTTCTATTTCATAGTAGAATAGGGCATTATAACAAGGACCGATGTTCCAGTTTTCATAGCTAGTCTATAAAGTTAAAACCAAACTGACTAACCTTATGTTACCTGCTAAAGTAAAAGGCTGGAACAAGATTGTGGATGTGGATGTCTTGAGAATAATTCAAGGAAGAAGGATTGCATGACATATGATTCTTTGAAGAGGAAAAAGTCAATATATGGTTGTTCATGGGCAATTGCACCATGATCCCTTCTGGAACTTTTGAAATACAGAAATCTTTTGAAAAACAAGGGATCTCTCTCAAAATGATTTCCTTCTAAGTAAGTACAAGGAAAAGTATTTTCTACTTTAAACCACACCCCTTTCATCTCAGGATTGTTTCCCTACTACATTGATTTACTTCAGTATTTTCACATTCTAGGTTTGCATTGTCCCTTGACAGTAACTACAGGCTCCTTTCTGCAAACTAGGGAATTCCAGAAGCAGAAAAAACAAACCATGAGGATGTCAGTAGGGGGAGACCAAATAATTGAATTTTTTTTTTTGCAATTATTTATAAGCTGCTGGGGAAAAAACAAAACAAAACAAAACAGGCACATAGAATGTAACCTGGCATGGGAAAAATTCTACACTTACATAACCACAAAACATGATTAAAAATTATATAATGCAAGTATTGATTTAGGGTTCCTTAAATCCCACCTGACAGGTATTACCTCTCGGATGAGCTCAGATTAGCACAGACAGAGGTTCCATACTTTTTCTTTGTCATCCTTAGCACAAAGACAAAGGTTCTACTGCCTTCATCCATTGTTCTTTAGCATGGTTTAAAGGCCCTGTTGTCTTGTGAAGATATGCTTATATTTCAGGACCAATTAAAACACAAAACACGTAGATTTCCATAATGCACTCATTTCTTAGAGAACTGATATTCGCTTTTGTTCTATTTTCCTAACTGATCTATCATTGTTCTAGAAGTTACTAAAGAATGATTGACACTGACAAGCAATAGCCTGAGCACAAACTATTTTAAGAGATATAATTTTCTTAAGAACTGGGTTAAATAGTCATCTATCCATGAAACTTGTTATATTTAGGTGAGGGGTTAGAGAAGCATAACATTCACCAAAATGTTTCATTAATTTAGCAGAAGAATAATATTTAGGGAGTTATAAGATAATTTCTTCAAAACTGAGGAATCCTAGAATTTTTCAAACTCACAGACCTTTCACTGATTCAAAAATATCTATTGGAAAATCAGTTTGTATTTTACATTTTATGTTTCGTTGTGGAAACATATTTCTGTTATTGATATATATGAATTTAAATCTCCCCTTGAACATTTCTTGGTTATATAGCATTACGAGAATTAGGTTTTTTACTTGATGATTTTTTTTCCTTAGCAATATACAGGGATAATTATATTATAATTTCAACTCCTTTTTCCATACTATTGCAAAGCTTAATTCAATAATGCATGTTAAAGTACATTGTAAACTATGCCTTGGGAATAAGGAAATTGAAGTATATTTCTATTTCTTATTTTATGTGATAATATGGGAGTAATTCATATTTTCCATGTGTAAATTTGAGACTTATTTTGTATTGTTCTCTCAATAAGTGTTCCATTTAACTTTACTGGCTTAATATGAAATGAGAGTTGAGAAGCAGAACATAATAGAAACAAGAATTACCAAATCACTATTCCTTCTGTGAGACAAGTTGACATATATCCTAGGAACTAAAATATATATAATGTGCAAAAAGGAGAAATCAAAACCCAAAATGGACTTACTTGTGACTGAAATACATATACATTTGTGACTGACTATCTGAATGAGAGTATAGGTGGGGAATTCCCAGAAATAAAAAATTAACATTTTATGTGCTGGAGTGATAGCACAGTAGGTAGGGCATTTACCTTGCACTCGGCTGACATGGGTTCAACCCCCCACATCCCATATTGTCCACCAAGCACGGCAGGAGTAATTTTTTTTTTTTTTACTTTTTGGGTCACACCCAGCAATGCATAGGGGTTACTTCTGGCTTATGCATTCAGGAATTAGTCCTGGCGTTGCTCGGGGACCATATGGGATGCTGGGAATCAAAGCCGGTGAATCGCATGCAAGGCAAACATCCTACCAGCTGTGCTATTGCTTCAGCCCCAGGAGTAATTTCTAAGTGCAGAGCTAGGAGTAACCCCTGAACATCACCAGATTTGATGTGGCCCCCAAACAATAATAAAAACAACAAATTAGCATATTGTGTACTTTGTGTTTACTCTTCTATTTAAAGTATCACTGGGGTCTTTAAAATATTTAATTTTTTTACTCACATTTTTATAACACTTTGCTTTAAAAATGTCAAAGTAATCCTTTGTTTGTGAGATTGTTTCTCACCCACAAATTTTGCAATGGTTCTTGCTTGTGGTTTCACCAGAGTACTCTAAATTTGGGTTCATATACTTTCCTGTGTGAGAATATAAAACCGACTACTCCTCTACCAGTTTCCAGGACCTCAGATATGCACAAAGCTTCCACTGGCTTCCATAAAAACAAATGATTAGTTGCTACTGCTGCTAATTTTAACTGTTTCATAAGCATTAGAAAGGATATCTCTAGTAGAAAATTGATGCCCCTTACTATATTTTATAATTTTTGTCTTTCTAGTTTTAGCAGTAAGATTACTGTACTCTATTTTACTCATAAAAGAGGTCCAAGTAATGACTAGAGTGGTGCCACTCAGAAAAATAAGGCCAGAAATAAATATTAAGTTTTGCCAATAGAACAGCACATTAAATCAGTATTTGGTAATGGGTTATTCAGTAATCTTCATAACTTTAAATTGAGTTCTTCTGTAATGTCACTAATATTTCTTTTCAATTATGATGGAAATTATTCTACAATACTGACATAATTATGTGAGAGATGATAGTACAAAGAATAGAAAAAAAGATGTAATTATTTGGCCATTGTTTGTATTGTGTGGCGCACATCCTACAGTGCTTAGGGTGTGAAATCACATGGGATGACAGGAATCTAACCTGGGTCACCTGCGTGCAAGGCAAGCATCCTGCCTTCAGCACTATTGCCATGGTCTCAAGACTGCAGCTCTTGACTTAGGAAGCAATCCATAGACATACACAATTTAAAACCAGCAATGATTTTAAAATGATACATAAATGAATGAGCTAATTGCCCCACATTCTAATTTAAAAAATATCTTTGTTTGTAATTTTAATATGTTTCTTTGCCTTCAAATATAAAATGAGACCACCAAAATGAGAGAAGCTGAAAGAAAGAACACCCACATATATTTCAAACAATTTCTTGTTTTGAACAATGAAGAATAAATGCAAAATATATTTCAGAGTTGATGAGAATTGTTTAAAAGCTATTTAATTTGGAGGAAATGCCTTACAGAGAGTTTCTTTAATTTCTCTTTGCTCATCTTTTATTACTAAGAAGATTTGCATGAAAATAGAATCTTTGCAGCTTGAGGCTTTTGTTTTATTCTAATGACCTGATAAAAATAAAAGCTATAATAGGTACAACATTATCTGATTCACTACACAAAGCAATGCTGTTTAAAAATAGGACAAGAGGAGACAAAATTATCTTTCTTCACTTGAAGCAAGGCACCTTATTTTACCTTGCTTGGAAACCTAATCTGATAAATTATTTTTGTGCTCAGTTTATTGTTTTGTTTTTTTCTGGATAACAATGCATCTTGTTTCCCCAATAGGAGACCAGCAGCTGATTATTTCAATTAAATTCTTGGCATTTGGTTTGCAGTAAGAAGAGATAAAATAACCAGAAACTATAAAATATAAGTAAATTAAAGATTTATTTTAGAAAAACAAATCAATATAAAAATTAGTCAATTCCTACTGTTTCATATTTTGTTTCAACAAGGAGTGGTCTAAAAATACAAATGTTTTCTATGCATCATTCTTTATGTTGACATACTACTAATTTAACTATTTACTGCTATCTGTATTTGATTTGAGCATACATTTATTTCAGGAATGGACCCAGGCTTTGTGTATCCAGAACTTATTGAATTATTGTGTATTTGGATTAGGCAAAGAATATCCCTTGTAAGAAATAATACATGTACTTAAACATTATATTGGATGCCTGTGTGATTGTTTAAAATAAGAACCAAAAAAGCCCAACAAATTTGAAAATATGTATGTGCATATACATATTACAGATATACATAATAAGGACCACCAAATTCCACATACCTAAAAAAATTCAGATAATTATCTCTACAATATTTTCCTGTAATTTGCTGTTTAGTATATTGTTACCTCTATGTATACCAGTATATTATTAGTATATTGTTTAGTATATTATTATAATATTTGTATATTATTAGTATATGATTATTATTAGTATTAGTATATAATTATTAGTATAGCATTTGTATATAAGTTAGTATATTGTTACCTGCTTACTTGATAGCCATGATGTATTTATTATATAAGTAATATAAATTAGCATAACTTCTAATGTTAATGAAAAAACTGTTAATGTAAAATATTTTTCATCATTATACTAATTATACTAATGTAATGTACATATTTAGAACTTTTTCAATTTTAGGAAAGTCTTTATCAAGGTTCTTTCAGATATGGCCTATATTTTTAAGTCATTTTATAATTTCTTGGACCATGACTAAACTTAAATACAACCAGTTTGCCATTGCTGTCTTTAGGATGAGATTGTTTTTTAGCCTGAAGTTGGAGAGGTATTCCCAGTAATCATTACAGTACCAAGACAGTGAGTGACCACATCACTGCATGTATATATCAGAAATATACACCAACAAACTCATGGGTAAACTTTCCTAGTGCACATAAATACCTAGGTTGTGTTCTTATTAGCTTTATCCCAAAGATATCAAGAGACATTCTATACCTTATGACAGAAAAAAAGTCAGAGCAGAAAGACTAACTTTTATGGTAATTTAGGGTTTAAAATACCTTGACAAAACTAACTGAAGTTCCCATGCTTGACCCTGGAAACATATCAGTGATAAGAGTCACTGCAAGACTTAATTCCATTAGCTACAGGGTAAAAAAACTTCCTTTAAAAAAACTTCCCTTTTTTGTGTGTGCCTCTGATGAAAAGCAAGAGGACTATAGAGATTAAAAAAGCACCGTGATATTTTGGATCAAATTTGGGTATGAATAGTTACCTTACATGCAGCTTTTATCCATTAATTGACAAAACACTGGGGAAGAGGCACATTCAGCAGTGCTCTGGCCTTACTCCTGGAGGTGTTCAGAGGACTTATGTGGGTCAAGATGGAACAGCAGTTGGCCTTGAGCAAGGGAAGGACCTTAGCTCCTGCACCACCCCCACAATTTTCTGAGTGTGGAACTACTCAGGGTAATGAAGCAGGAAGGCAGGTAGATGTGGAAGGGCCATCAAGGCAAGGAACTGAATTGCTGAGAAGTAATAAAACCAATAGCCTAAGGTTGCTAAAAAACCCACCTGTGGATACAGGAACCAAGGCCTGATAAGACCTTTACCTGCTGCAAGCAGAGACCAGAGAAGACTGGAAACCTGCTCCAGGGTATGTTCCAGCAGAAACAAAGGCCAGAAAAGGAATATCAAAGAACACCATCAACTGCTCCTGCTCTACCTCCTTGGCAACCACCCTAGCAAACAGCCTCTTACCAGGGGAAAAAGCCCCTTCTGGGGCAGGCTGGGAGAAACCATATGAAAGTCAGCTTGAACAAAGGAATTTCTGCCCAGGCTCTAAATGCAGCCTGGGCCCATGTGTTGCTGTTGAGAGCATGTGTTTCCCAGGCACATGTGTGATACATGTGTGCGCTCATACTTTCATATCTAATGCTGGGATGTGCACTGGAGCTACCTCTCCACTCTGGAGAAGGCATTCTTCCGTCTTCAGTCTGTTATTTCCTCTTTCCCCCGCCTCCACCCTCCGCCCAACTTCTCTCTCTGTCTTACTTCACTGCTCATCTTTTCCTGAAATTCTTTATTTTTATTGAATCACTACCATGAGCTACCAAAACTTTCTTGTTTGAGTTTCAGCCATACAATGATCAAACACCCATTCCTCAAGTGGTAATGTACATTCTCCATCACCAATGTCCCCAGTATCCCTCCCGTTCATCCCACTCCTTCCCCTGCCTCTGTGGCAGACAATTTCCCTCTTACACACTCTCTACTTATGGGTATTATTGTTTGCAACACAGATAGGGAGAGGCCATCATCTTTAGTTCTTTATCTACTTTCAGCACACATCTCCCATCACAAGCAATCCCTCCAACAATCATTAACTTAGTGATCCCTTTTATATCCCAGCTGCCTTCTCCACCAGCTCATGAGGCAGGGTTCTAACCATGGAGCAGTCTTCCTGGCCCTGGCCTCTATTGCCGTTGGGTGTTATTCTCATTATGTTATTTTATATTCCACAAATGAGTGCAGTCATTCTGTGTCTGTCCCTCTATTTCTGACTCATTTCACTTAGCATGATACTCTCTATAACCATCTACTTGTAAGCAAAATTCATGACTTCATCTTTTCTAACAGCTGCATAGCATTCCATTGGTAGATATACCAAAGTTTCTTTTACCAGTCATCTGTTCTTGGGTACTCAAGTTGTTTCCAGATTTTGGCTATTGTGAATGTACAGGTGCAGATGTCATTTCTACTGTGCTTTTTTTGCACCCTTGGGATATATTCCCAGAAATGGTATTGCTGGGTCAAGTAGGAGCTCAATTTCTAGTTTTTTGAGAAATGTTCATATTGTTTTCCAAAAAGGCTGGACCAGTCGGCATTCCCACCAACAATGAAGGAGAATCCCTTTCTCCCAACATCCATGCCAATACAGATTGATTTTGTTCTTTTGGATTTGTGCCAGTCTCTGTTGTGTGAGATGACATTTCCTTGTTGGTTTGATCTGCATCTGCCTGATTATTAGTGATTAAGAGCACTTTTTCATTTGCTTTTTGACCATTCGAACTTCTTCAAGAAAGTTTCCATTCATTTCATCGACCCATTTTCTGATGGGAATGGATGTTTTTTTCTTGTAGATTTCAACCACTGCCTTGAGTATCCTTGATACTAAACCCTTATCAGAAGGGTATTGGGTGAATATCCTTTCCTATTCCATAGGCTGTCTTTGTATCCTGGTCAGTGTTTCTTTTTTTGAGGTGCAGATGCTTCTTAATTTAAGATATCCCCTTAATTTAAGTTCCTTAATTTAAGATAGTCCCTTAATTTAAGTCCTTTAATTTAAGATTTGTTTATCTTTGCTTCCACTTGCATGGCCAGTGGCATTTCATCTTAGAAGATAATTTTAGCTTCAATGTCCTGGAGAGTTTTGCCGACCTTTTCTTCA
Source organism: Sorex araneus (assembly GCF_027595985.1). Taxonomy (NCBI): domain Eukaryota; kingdom Metazoa; phylum Chordata; class Mammalia; order Eulipotyphla; family Soricidae; genus Sorex; species Sorex araneus. Next base: position 295,261,995 of record NC_073313.1, on the reverse strand, counting down.
GTGTACTCTATGGATTCTGGTCTGATGTTGAGGTGTTTAATCCATTTTGATCTGACTTTTATGCATGGTGTTAGGTAGAGGCCTGAGCCCCCCCCTTTTTTTTTTTTGCTTGTAGCTGTCCAGTTTTACTAGCACCACTTGTTAAAAAGGCTTTCTTTGCTCCGCTTCATATTTCTTACTCCCTTATCAAAGATTAGATGATAACATATTTGAGGGTATGTGTAAGGATATTCAACCTTATTCCATTGGTCTGTGGATTTGTCTTTGTTTCAATATAATGATGTTTTAATTATTACCACTTAGGAGTACAGTTTGAGGTTTCTGATAGAAAGGCAAGAACCCAAATTGCCTGGGTACTGTCTCAGATGGACTTTCATTCCTGCAAGGAGAAAGGCTCATAGTCCTGATTTTCCCAGCCATTATCCAGATTTCAGAGGCAGATTGTGAGAAAGCAGCAGATTCCCTTCTTGAGGTGGCTGCCCCTCTCCTCTCCTCTCCACAAGTCACCTGGGGACCTCACGACATCATAATAACCCTGATACTTATAACCAATCCTTGTAACATCATCAGAACCCAAAGGATCTCTGTGAATTGAGCAGAAAAATGTTTCTGGTCCACCCCTTTACCATTAGTATATGCATGTGTGTTTGCTGTTGAACTGAATTTATGCTGATTCTAATAAAATGTTATGTTGGAGGAGTAAATATCTGTTCCTAGACAAAGAAACAATAATAATAATAGCTAAAATAATGTATAAAGGCATATTTAATTTTTTGTTCCCCGTTAATTCATAGTTGCAGATAAGAACTAAATAGGAAGTTAAGAGGTCAGCTAACCTGAATTGGTCAGAACTTCAGTTCCTGAAACACATCCTGCAAACTGGAAATTGAAGTGGATAGTATGTGCATTGTCAGGTCTCTGGTTGCAGATAGAAACAAGGATGAGGGGGAACATTAATGGTGTAGTGGGTAGGCTGCGTGCTTTCCCAGTACCCAGTATGGGCCCTGAGCTCACTGGGAGTGAATCCTGAGCACAGAGCTAAGAGTAAGCCCTGAGCTTGCCCAGTGTAGCCCCAAAACAAAAAAAAAAAAACAAGTGGTAATTTTATTGAACAAATAGAAAAAATGGACCAATACAGATGAACTATTTTTAGCAAATGTTAATGTAAGTAGTTTTTATAGTATTCAACAATTTAATGGGTAAAATAAAGATGTGGCTCTTGAGATATAAACATTTTCCAGAATATTAAAATAGGAAAGATTGGAAGGAATTAGAAAAAAAGAGTTCTGTGGGAAATATTCCCTTTTACAAAATCCCTAAAGTTGGGAAATCTCCTTGGGTAAAGCAAATTTAGTGTAATTTAGACAATGTGGACTGCACCCATATGCCCAGGCAGAAAACCTCCTATTAGAATAGAATATTCTATTAAATATTTTATCTAATAGATATTACCTACATATAGATTTTGCCATGGTGATACCTAATAAATATTACTTTGGCCTCAATACTATATATTAAAGCTGCTTAGTGATTATTTATCACCCTATAGTCACACTGATGTAAATATCCCCAACTTTTTCTTAATGTACCTACCAACTGATCTTAATGTGCTTGTTAATATAAACAATGGCTCATATGTCTGGACCAGAGACCTTGGGTGGGGAGAAGAAATTATATTCAATAAATGGTCAGTTAATCCCTTTTGTTCGGGGTTGTTAAGGTTAGGTTGCTTCCTGGACAGTCATCGTGTCATTCTTTGTGACCAACCTTGTAGGACTGAGGTCCAAAATGCCAATTTGATTAGTTTTATTGTGGTAAATTATCATACTGTGGTAAAACAATCCAAATGAATCCAAAAGAAAATATCAACCTATTTATAAAATCCCAACAAACTGAAAAAATACATGATTTTAATTATAAAGGAAAAAACAAGATTCACAGTTCAGAAGGGATAGTGAAATACAAGATTAGAAAACAAGAACTAAAGAACTGCTGAGAGTTAAGAGTATTTTTCTAAAATAAAGTTAAATTTCACTGGCATTTGGATTGACAAGTAAAAATTCCATATTATTTGAACTTTCAATTGACCATCTTGACTAGCAGAATGACAATGTTAATTGTGGGAGGTTTAGCTTTGCCTTCAACCATGTCATACAAAAGTAGTGATTATCCTAAATTTAAAATTATGAAATATACCAGGGGATACCTCAATGTGACAAATTCTACTGGAGTCACTTAATGGTAATTGTGAGTTCACAAAATAAATTGGCGATGCTGAGCCAACTCCTGTTTTGTTGGGTGGTCCAGAGCCACTTCCTGTACCCCCCCCCCCGGCTTCCCCAGCAGAGTGACAGAGACACAGGGGACCTGGGGGCCACAGTCTGATGGTGAAAGTGGCCTGTTTAATGCAGAGCTGCTAGCATTTTTATAGAATATCTGAGGGGGGTTGAGGTAAAGACATAGGTATGATTGATCATTTACTTAGATAAGCATTTGGTGGAGGAAATTCTCTTGGGAAGATTAACTCAAGGAGAAACTCTGTCTCCCAGATACAGCTACATTGCTTTTATCTTTCCCTCTAGTTGTATATGCTATCAATATTTGCAGTTGTTTGCATAAAGAGTAAGAGCCAAAGATCTCAATGCTTAGTTCTCTGGGTTGAGAGCAAGTAAGGCTTGTAACACTTAGTTCTCTGGTCTCTGAGAGCAAGCAAGGCTTTTACCGTAACTCCCAGACTAAACACTCAGTCCAGTTCAGTTTGTTTTTCCCCATAGGGGACCTGTCTCTTAAGTCATAAGAACTTACATCAAGACCATGCATTTATGCTTTCCAGACCATCTCATTTTGATGCTAGGGTAGCTTTGCTACATGCCCCTAGTACACCCCAAGCCCACAGCTAGACCTCCCTTTTGGGGTGTTAGAAACTATAGCAACTGAAGCCTGGGTCAAGTAATTATGACCAAGTTATTATGCCCAAGAGTAGTTATATTTTAGGGACTGGAGTGATAGCACAGCTGGTAGGGCATTCACCTTGCACGAGGCTGACCCAGGTTCGATTCCCAGCATCCCATATGGTCCCCCAGCACTGCCAGGAGTAATTCCTGAGTGCAGAGCCAGGAGTAACCCCTGTGCACTGCTGGGTGTGACCCAAAAAGCAAAAAAAAAAAAAGAGTAGTTATATTTCAGATTCAATCAACTCCCAATTATTAGGAACATAGCATTAATGGTCTTTCTGTTTTTAACTAAAGAACATTGCTCTATAGTAAAATATAAAAAGCCTAGAGGGGAAATAGAAAAGCAGGTACCAATACACAGCACTTCCAATACAAATCTCAGAATTACCAGAAAGTTTTGGCTTATAAATAATCAAGACTTATTTGGGAAAATGTGACAATAAGAGGTAAAATACAAAGGAAAGGTTAAATATAAACTTTAAATTAGGAGGCTGGCCAAAGCATGATGAGCTTCTCTGGGAGGAGGAAAAGGGACAATTCACTGATGAAGTCTAAAGTACTTACGGTTAATACTCAACACAAAGGAAAGGTTAAAGATAGACAGTAACTAAACTAGGGATGCTAGCAAGAGCTTGGTAAGCTTCTCTGGGAGGAGGAATGAATAGTAGATAGCTGATGGGCTAGGTTAGACGAGCACTCGGAGTAGAAACTGTATCACAGACATCCATTGCTCCTCGGGCACCATTAATGTCTCCATTGTGAGACTTGTTACTGTTTTGGCATATCAAACACGCCATGGGTAGCTTGCAAAGATCTGCCATGCGGGCAAGATACTCTTGGTAGCTTGACGGGCCCTCTGAGAGGGACAGAGGAATAGAACCTGGGTTGGCTGCATGCAAGGCAAACGCCCTACCCGCTGTGCTATTGCTCCAGCCCGGGAGTAGAAAACAACAGTCATTAATACTCATGAAACTAGGGTAAGTGGGCTTTTGCTACTCAGTTTCAAAACACTTTTATGATTTCCCTTTGTTTGTTGGGCCATATACTGTAGTGCTGGGGACTCAGTCCTGTTCTCTATTCAAGGGTCACTCCTCTGGGCTCACTGAGCTGTGTGTGATGCTAAGATCCAAAGCAAGCTTCATATATTCAAGGCAATTTCCCCCTCATTGTTTTCTCTCTCCAGCCCTCAAACTACTTTGGAAAACAAAGAAAAACTATATATTAACAAAACAATAACACCTCCATTAAAAATAAATATTAGGATACTCATTTATTGATCATTTTTACTAAGCTTGCTTTACTATTCAGTACAAGGTAGTGTTGACTTGCTTCTGGTTTTCACCCAAGCTGACGACTTAACATCAAACAGTGTCTTTAAAAAAATTTTTTTTTCATTTAGCCACTGTGAAATTACAGTTGTTCATGACTGGGATTCAAGCATAAAATGTTTGAACACTGATACTTCACCTATGTTCAGTTCCCTCCACCAATGCCTCCATTCCCTGCATTTGCCTCCCATGCACCAGTCTGCTTCTATGAGGGGCACTTTATACATACCCATACACACACACACATAAACACACACACAAACACATACATAAATGCACATGTGTGTGTGTGTTTTGCACTGTTTTACAATACTGTTGTCTATAGGGTTTTATCAATGAACAATGAGATGACAGTGGTATTGTGATACAGTGATACACATAACAGTTTATAATATTTAAGTACCACCTCCTTGTTCTGGTGGAATATATCCCTCCACCACAGATGTTGATCCCTATACTCAACATTCATCTGATAACATAATATCAAAGATATATAAGTAACTGGTAGAACTTTACAAAAATGAATCCAACAGAAAAAATAAATGAGGTGAAGAGATAAACAGAAACTTCCTCAAAGAAGAAATTCAAATGACCAAAAGACACTTGAAAAAATACTCTGCATCACTATTCATCGGGGAGATGCAAATCAAAGAATTTATTATCTTAAGCCATAGAGACAGCACACATTAAAAAAGAACAAGAAAAACCATTATTGGCATGGCAGCTGGGAGAAAGGGACTCTCATTCACTGCTGGTAGGCATGCTCACTGGTCCATCCTTCTAGGAAATATGAACATTAATAAAGATTTGGGAATGGATCTTCCATCTGGCCCAGCCACTCCACTTCCTGAAATATACCCTAGGGTCCCAAAACAAATTGTAGAGAAGACATTTACACTCCTGTGTTCTTTAGCATTATCCATGACACCCACAATTGGAAACCAAGGGCTATGTCTTATACAAACTCCTTACTTGATGGGCACCAATCCACATCCAACTCCCAAATTGTGATTTACCTATTACCTCATGTTTTTCTGGTAGCCTGTTATACTTGCAAAGAAGTAACTTTTATTTCCCTTATACTAGAGGTACTAGGCTCTAAGAACTAATTGATTCAAATATTTTACTTGCCCCTGAAGGTAAGATCACATTGGTTTGTCCTTGTTGCCTTGCTACAGACACCTTAGGTTTATTGGGTTACTCCCATCACAGTGCTCCCATTCTTCTGTGTTTATTTGTAACCTCTTTCTTTGGGCTCTGTTAACTTGCAATTATTGTTTCTTTTCTTCTTAAGTCCTTTGCATATTAATTCAGAGGAATGACCCTTATGTATGGACACAGGAAGACAGTTACTGCTGTGCTTTTGTAACTTGGGAGTTAATTGACTCTGAATGATATTTACCTCCTGGACATCTGTTCTCTTGACTTAAGCCTCAGCTGCCCTAACTTTCTAGCCCAAAATTAGGGTCCCAACAAGGGACTGGATGGACCCAGGGCAAGGCAAGCTGTCAATTACGTGCTACCCTGGTATCGAAATGGGCCTGGCCAAAGTGCCATGATACTTAACCATAAGTTAAGAGCATGGTCATGGACAAATTCTGTTATGATCCAAAAAATTAATAACTAGATTCAGACCATGCTAGATTAATCTGACCTAAACACTGTAGTCTGAGTCTGTGGCGAGATGTCCCCAGGAGAGTCACCCTACAAGCTCACTGTGTCTCTTACTATGTCCATACTGTTACTGTCACTGTCATCCCATTGCTCATCGATTTGCTCAAGCAGGCACCAGTAATGTTTCCATTGTAAGAATTGTTTTTACTGGTTTTGGCATATCGAATATGGCATGGGTAGCTTGCCAGGCTCTGACATTTGGGCGAGATACTCTCGGTAGCTTGCCAGGGTCTCTGAGAGGGATGGAGGAATTGAACCCAGGTCATTGGTATGCAAGGTGAACATCTACCCCTGTGCTATCTCTCCAGCCCATGTCCATACAAAATAACTAATATTAAGAAGTAGAATTAAGATGTTAATTAAGCTATTAGACTAAGGAGAGCAAAAACACCCTTAAGTGGTATTTTGCCAGTGAACAAAGGAAGGGCTTTCTTATGTTGATTTTGCTGCCTGATTGGGTGTGTTGTCTAGCCCCAAGTTGAGGAGAGAGATGAGAGGAGATCAGGGCAGCAAGATGGAACGTGAAGAAACTAGCAAAGGGGATGGAGGGAGAAGAATGTAGGGGAAGAAAGCAGGAGCAGGTGCAAGGAGAGAGAGAGATACACAGCTGCCAGAGGGAGCATGGAAAAATGAGCGGAAGAGACAGGAGGAAACTGGAATGACGGGCAGTGTGAGACTAGAATGGGAGGCTCAATGAGACTGGAACAGGCACGTGGGGAAAATGGAATAAACGGCAACTGATCATCAACCACCCTGGCCCTCCTTTTCTCCTTCATTGGCCCTTGGCATGGGCCACCCAGAGTGGGGGAGTGGCCCGAGACTATCGAACTTGGGGTGGAGAGAGAGAGAGCCTCCTAACCGCCCTGAGTTTACACACCTTGCTTGTTAAATAACTTTGTTCAATCTTTTTCATACTTGGCTATGTCATCTATGAACTGAAGACCACAATGACACCCACCAAAAGGGTAAGAAATATTAATTGAGTTGATTACAAGGAGATCTTAAAAAAAATGTCCAGCACAAGTGTAAAAAATGAATCTTCACCATATTTACTATAAAGTTTGTCACAGAGTGTGCTCCTTTAGTTGAACAATTTACTTTATTTTTAGTATGATTTAATTGCTATCAGTAGTGCTCATCCAAATTTCCGTCTCTCTTTAGTCACGATATTTAGCAGGGACTCAGCTCTCTTTGGAGACATTTAGTTAATTTATTTTTATAAAGTAATATTGGTCCTTTCTAGTCTTTTCCAACCAAATTTAGTTATTAAACGGCTACTATATTTTCTGTATCTACTTACGAAAAGTTCCTTTTAGCCTCCTTATGTATTTGCACTTTATGAGACATAAATATATGCTTATATATAATACACAAATATTAGGCAAGTATATATGAATATACATATACATATGTATATATATCATAGTGTTCATAGAACATATCATTGTATCACTGTCACTGTCATCCCATTGCTCATAGATTTGCTTGAGTGGGCATCAGTCACGTCTCCATTGTGAGACTTGTTGTTATTGTTTTTGGCATATCAAATATGCCACAGGTAGCTTGCCAGGCTCTGCCGTGCGGGTGGGATACTCTCGGTAGCTTGCCATCTCTCAGAGAGGGATGGAGGAATCGAACCGGGGTCAGCTGCATGCAAGGCAAATGCCCTATGACTCTGCTATCATTCCAGCCCAGTTTTAAAGATATTTAAATATTGATTAAATACTGTCATTGTCACTGTTACTGTCATCCCGTTGTTCGTCAATTTACTCGAGCGGGCACCAGTAACATCTCTATTACACTCAGCCCTGAGATTTTAGCAGCCTCTCCTTATTCATCTGTCCCAACGATTGGAGGCACTTACAGGGTCAGGGGAATGAGACCTATTGTTACTGATTAAATACATACATTAAAATATATGAACACAGTTAATAGCAGAAAGAGAATGTCATATATGTTACATATATTAATTAGCCCTCCTAGTAATGATCTAAAAAACAAGTATTTCATAATATGATTTCCAAAGGCTTCCAATCACAGATCACATCAATGTGAAAGATTTATTCAAAGAGGTATCGACCATAAGGAAATTCAGTCACTAAAACAGGCTACATAAAAACTGTCATCTTTACCAGGTTACTTAAGTAAACTGGTGTAGAAGTACACTGGCATGTATTTCCTATCTTTTTGTAGGGCATATAATGGTGGTGTGACAATAAAAAGGACTTTATTCATTTGAGCTTTCCATGTTAACATTCACCAGTATTTTCTGTCAAGCCTGATAAGCGCTTATGAATATGATGGTGATGAACCATTGATCAGGTAAACTTTTCAATAATCATCTTCAGACATGTGGAAAATCTTAATGATTATAAATTAATCAATCAACTAAAGGTCATTATCAATATGGGAATTTAGTATAAATTAATTCATTCAAATATTTTAAAACATTTCATCTTTATATTTTAAGTAAACTCTTAGAAGTTAAAAAGATGCCAGACATTGTGACACGTGCTGTTTACGTTATTTAGTTAAACAAAACTCTGCTATTTTGTCTTTATTTCTTCTGCTCAGAGGAGTAAATAGACAAAAAAGTTATTTTTATTCTGAGTGTTTAAATATAAGATCAGGCATTACTTTTATAAGTTGCAGTTACTATTGTAATTGAAAAATCTGAACTTTAATTCCCATAAAATGTGGAAAAAACACTATCTCTCTGGTGCTTAATAATGCTGATTTTTTTTATAATGAGAAGAGACACAATGCTTGCATGACACAAGACTTGACTTATACTTATTTTGAAAACTTCTAATACCTCCGTTTGTTCATTTGCCTGTTTTGAGGTCAAAATAAAAGCTTTCCTCTGAAGTACTGCTTAAATAATATATATATTTCAAAGTGTAGGTAACATATAAAATTAAAATTTTGATTCACAAATTCACCAGTATGATTATATATGCACACATATACAATTATGCACACATGTAGATGCACACAAACATCAAATCCATGTTTGCTGAACTTCTCATTATGTAATGAGAAGAGGTTCAAACTCCTGGTAATTACACTTATCCTACAATTCCTTCCACAGTGCTAATTGACAAATAGGACTTACTACTATAATAGAACTCCTCTAGGAAATGCTCAATAAAGAAAATGATGCCAATATAATAATGAAAGGGAGGAAATTCCCGTTAGAGTATATATAACTACTCCCTGTTTGAAGATGATTTAAAAATACATTAGCTATAAATGTGAAATGTTTTCATTTTTGTTTGTAATTAATAAAGGTATTGATGGGACAGTTCAGAATATATATATGCATATATATATATATATTTGTGTGTGTATAAAAAGTGAAATGCTTTCATTTTTGTTTGTAATGAATAAGCAGATTGATGGAACAGTTCAGTAAATATATGAAACATTTTTTACATAAAAGTAAAAACATTTTTACGGAAACATTTCAAAGTGTATTAAAAATGACAATTAGTACTGAGTCAAAATAATCCTTACTGAAACTTTTAATTTAAAAAGTCTACAAACAGATATATAGATATATAGGGGATTTTTGTTTAATCTTACTTGCTGGTTAATCTAAAATTTACTTACTGTCAAACATGAATCCTTAAGAGATGAAAATGACTTTGGTCAGTTTGATTCCTGCCTATCCTATTTTCCAATGTTGCTTCATGAAACTCCTGAATCTCTAACATAGTCTCTTCTCTAAGTATAATTGACACAGTTGTTTATTTCCTGGCAACTTATCAATGAACTAAATTCTGACATAGCTGTTCCCTCTAAAACGGATATATATGGAAGCCCAAAGATCCAATGTTATTGAATTTGAAAATATGAATTCAGCATCCCAGGGATGCAAGGATGGTTTAACATTCGGAAATCAATCAACATAGTCCATCATATCAACAAAATAAAAGATAAAAATCATATAATCATATCAATAGATGCAGAGAAAGCATTTGACAAGATCCAGCACCTGTTTATGATGAAAACTCTCGCCAAAATGGGTATAGAAGGGGCCTTCCTCAATATAGTCAAAGCCATCTACCACAAGCCTACAGCATCATCCTCAATGGGGAAAAACTAAGACCCTTCCTTCTGAGAACAGGGACAAGACAAGGATGCCCACTCTCTCCTCTTCTGTTCAATATAGTACTGGAAGTACTTGCAACAGCGATTAAGCAAGAAAAAGATATTAAGGGCATTCAGGTAGGAGAGGAAGAAATCAAGCTCTCACTATTCGCTGATGATATGATATTATACTTAGAAAACCCTAAAACCTCTACCAAGAAACTCCTAGAAACAATAGACTCGTATAGTAAAGTTGCAGGCTATAAAATCAATACCCAAAAGTCCATGGCTTTCTTATATGCAAATAGTGAGAGAGAAGAAAGTGACATGATAAAAGCTATCCTGTTCACAATTGTGCCTCAAAAAATCAAATACCTCGGAATGAGCTTAACTAAGGAGGTAAAGGACTTGTATAATGAAAACTACAAAACGCTACTTCAGGAAATAAAAGAAGACATGAGGAAATGGAAAAATATCCCCTGCTCATGGATTGGAAGAATTAATATTGTCAAAATGGCAATTCTCCCCAAAGCATTGTACAAATTCAATGCGATCCCTATAGGGATACCCTTGTCATCCTTCAAAGAAATGGAGCAAGCGCTCCTGAAATTCATATGGAACAATAAGCCCCCACGAATAGCTAAAGCAATTCTGGGAAAAAGAAAATGGGAGGAATCAACCTCCCCAACTTCCAACTCTACTACAAAGCGGTAGTCATTAAAACAGCTTGGTACTGGAACAAAGGCAGAGAGGCAGACCAATGGAACAGGGTTGAATACTCTGACACATCCTCCCAAATATATGACCATCTAATCTTTGATAAGGGAGCAAAAAAAGGCGAAGTGGAGCAAGGAAAGCATGTTTAACAAACTGTGCTGGCAAAACTGGACAGCTACATGCAAAAAAATGGGCTTAGACCTCCACCTATCACCATGTACAAAAGTCAGATCAAAATGGATTAAAGACCTCAACATCAGACCAGAATCCCTAAGGTACACTGAAGACAAGGTCAGCAAAACCCTCCACGACATTGAAGCCAAAGGTATCTTCAAAGCTGACATGCCACTGGCCAAGCAAGTGAAAACAGAGATAAATAAATGGGACTATCTCAAACTAAGAAGCTTCTGCACCTCAAGAGAAACTGTGACCAAAGTACAAAGACAATCTACAGAATGGGAAAGGATATTTATGCAGTACCCATCCGATAAAGGGTTGATAACAAGGATATACAATGCACTTATTGAACTCCACAAGAAGAAAACTGCCAACCCGATCAAAAAATGGGGTGATGAAATGAACAGGAACTTTCCTAAAGAAGAAATCCGAATGGCTCAGAGGCACATGAGAAAATGTTCCACATCACTAGTCATCAGGGAAATGCAGATCAAAACAACCATGAGATATCATCTCACACCACAGAGACTGGCCCACATCCCAAAAAACAAAAGCAACCGGTGTTGGTGTGGATGCAGGGAGAAAGGGACTCTTCTTCACTGCTGGTGGGAATGCCGACTGGTTCAGCCCTTTTGGAAAACAATATGGACGATTCTCAAAAAATTAGAAATTGAGCTTCCATTTGACCCAGCAATACCACTCCTGGGAATATATCCCGGAGAGGCAAAACGGTATAGTAGAGATGGCATATGTATTTCTATGTTCATTGCAGCACTGTTTACAATAGCCAGAATCTGGAAAAAACCAGAGTGCCCCAAAACAGATGACTGGTTAAAGAAACTCTGGTACATCTACACAATGGAATACTATGTAGCTGTCAGAAAACATGAACTCATGAAATTTGCATATAAATGGACCAACATGGAAAGTATCATGTTGAGTGAAATGAGTCAGAAAGAAAGAGACAGACATAGAAAGATTGCACTCATATGTGGAATATAATGTAACTGAGAAGTACAAGTTGGCAAGGATGCAACTTCTGGCAGATATCTCTCTGGACTTAGTTACTAAAATACTAAAATACAGAAACCCAAAGCTAAGAGGCCGCTAAGTGTGGTCACTCAACCTCATACCTCTTCATCCTCAGCAATGGAAAACAAATTATCTAATGCTTCCTTTTCAGCAGGTCTGACTTTAGGGGAGAGACTCTCCAAACAATAATAGTGAGTTTAGTTGAAATATTGTATGCAATCAAAGTGAAAGTAAAGTGAAATTTATTAGTTACACAGGCGGGGGGGCTTAGGGTGGGGGGGCTAGGGGCGTGGGAGGTTAGGGGTGTGGGGGTGCGGGGTGGAGCTATAGTGAGATTCTTGCTGGTGGAATATGTGCACTGGTGAAGGGATGGGTATTCGAGTATTGTATAACTGAGATTTAAAACTGAAAACTTTGTAACTTTCAACATGGTGACTCAATAAAAAAATAAAAAAAAAAGAAAATATGAATTCAGTAAGAAATAAGGTTTAGAGTAGATTTTGTTGTTGTTGGGTGGCCTATTAGAATAAGCCCAGTGTTTTTAGGGGACCAGGAGGAACTGAGTATCAAACTACTATGCATCCACCCTGTGTCAAGCAAGTACCCTTAACCTGTAGCATCTTTCTGATTGTTATATGGGATCTTGAGGCCAGGGTCCTTGGACACTAATACCCCAGACAGTTTTTTTGCTTTCTCTGTGTTACGAGAGGGTATAGTAAAATGGGCGTCCGTAAGCTGTGAAGAAAACTCTTAGCAGATACAGACCAGGTTGACAAATTGACACAGGCTATGAGAGAATAAATACCTGTGCTTAAATTACAGTCTGTGTTCTTTACCCGAACTGCCTAAGGCACTCCTGAGTAGTCAACACAACATAATATTAAATTCATATACCTCTGTGTTTCATTTTCATAGGAGAATCTTTTCTGTTTCCACAAAGCTTAACCAAAAAATGCAGGATTCAGGGACCCCTGTGAAGAGCATAACTTCTAGTTAATTTCTCTATGCTGACTCAGTCAGTTGCCTTGAAAATACTATTTTGAAATGCCAGTAATGACCTTTAAGCTCTTTCTAATCATAAATGTTGTCTACCATAAATTCTGATCTCATCTTCCAAGCATTACCAGGAACAAACCTGAGTATGGAAGTGGTTCAAATCAATTCATTTAGTTTTGAAAAAAGTAAACCTATAAAAATTTAAGGTAACCACCTAAATAGGAAAATAAACATTTTCAAGAATGTTATGCCAACAATGTAAAGTGACCTAATAAAGTTATTATTAAAATATAAGACATATATTATTTTGCTTTTATTTCAATATTTAGAGTTTTAATCTACATATCTAAATATATATAGAGACTTAAAATTGTAAAATAGTTCAATTATATTCTTATTGCTGTTTTTCTGCATAACCTTAACCAGCTGATCAGACTAAAGCCGTTCATATATATAAAACAACTATATAAATGTATATATATGATGATCATCATTCCTTATGAGTCAGAGTTACTAAGCCCAAGTACATTAAAGTGAAAGAGCAAAAAGCCTATCAATAGCATACAACTTTCAGATACTTTCTTAGAAATTTAAACCGTAGATTGTGAGATTGCTGTTTTTTTAAATATTCTGAGTATGCAAGAATCACTAAAATAAGAATCAGCAAATCCACTATATTTTGGTAGTGGATTTGGATCTACATTTATTTATTAACAATGGCAACATAAAGTCTCTACACAGATTTGAATAAAAGAAATGCATAGGATTCACTTTGGAATATGAAGTTTGTTTTCCACAATAATATGAGATGAATCTTTCTAAAAATCATAAATAAATTAGTAAGCTTTATTTTAAAAAAGTTAACAGTAATATTTTGATCAATCTGTCTTTTGCTAAAGAAAGAAAAAATTACATGTTTTACTTTGGTGTATAACAACTCAAAGGGATTTAACAAGGATCCAATAATGCACCCAAATAATATTAGTAAAAACTAACTACTATTGACTAAAATGAAGTTAAAAATCATACACAGATGAAAATAGGGAAAATAATATACTTGTTAAAAAGATTCTTTAAAATTTTTATTAGAAAATGCGTTCTGTAAGTTATTCCCTTCAACCTGAATCAACATTTGTTAAAGGAATGCAGACTGATCACAGGCACTTACTATGAGGAAAGTGTAAATTGAAACCATAATGAGATATCATGTCACGACAGTGAGGAATACCTATATTAAAAAGTGTTGGAGCTGACTGTTGTCAAGGAAGTGGGAAAAAATCAACTCATGTAGTCCCAGGAATACAGATTGGTATAGCTTCTCTGTATAATGGTACAGAGATCCCTTAAAAAGAGAAAATTATCGGGGCTGGAGAGATAGCACAGCGGGTAGGGCGTTTGCCTTGCACGCAGCCGACCCGGGTTCAAATCCCAGCATCCCATATGGTCCCCTGAGCACGGCCAGGGGTAATTTCTGAGTGCAGAGTCAGTAGTAGCCCCTGTGCATCGCCGGGTGTGACCCAAAAAGCAAAAAAAAAAAAAGAGAAAATTACTAGCAATATCAGTCCTAGGTATTTATCGAAAGAATATTCAGATGCTAACTCGAAAGGATTATGTGTACCTTTTTTATAATTATATCTGCATTCTTCACAAAACAAAATCTCGAATCAGTCTAAATCAGAATTTCTTAGACTTACATGACCTATTGTCTTCTCGACAGAAAAAAATTAGTAACTAATCTCTGAAAAATATATCTCTTTAAGAAAACAAGAGAAAGTGTACCTACATTTCACTGGAGGATTCTACTACCCCAACTCTTGATTAGCCCACCCTCAAAAAACACTGAAAAGTGCCCATAAGCCTTCACTAAGAAAGGGTGTCATATAAGCACAATTATGAAATATTATGCAACTGCAAGAATAGATGAAGTCATGCAGTTCACTGCTACATGACTGGAGCTCAGAAGCATGTTGAGAAAAATATGTCAGATGTAAAATAAGTCAAGGTAAGTACTGGGTGATCTCATGCATCTGTAGGATACAGAGATGGACTTGAGACCAGGGAAAAGACAAGTATTGAACAATGACAAAACTAATTTTACTCTCTAACCTTGATAGATTTCTTTCCTACTGAAGACAGAATTCTCATCATTACTCTGGCCCAGATGGCAGACAAGCTAATGGGGTATCCAGGGGAATGTTGTAGATCTGCTGTGGTTTGATGTTTGTGCCCTCCCCAAATGTGTATGTTGAAATCCTAAGGCCATTTGATAGTATTAGAAGATCCGGCCTTTTGAAGGTGACTAGCTCTCAAAGTCCTCATAGATAAGATTAATGACTTACAAAGGAGACCTCCAAGACCTCCCATATGTGGACTATAAAATCACTGCTGCTTTATTCTGCCTGTAAATCTGTCATAAAAAAAATCTTTCTCTGTGATCCTTCTGACTAGAAGCCACCGACAGGAAAATGTATTCTGGAAAATATGTTTGTCGAGTCAGTTGACACATTAAAAGGCTGCAATAGATAGTTATCATAACTGTAAATGTCAGAACCTTGCTTCATATTATTCATATGTCCTTTATTTTTATTGTCCTACTTCCTTGTCTAGAAATTATAAAAAATAATGTTGGATTTTTCCCTTTATTTTGAAGCTCTATATTTCTTCTTATACTAGCAACTATTCTGTTTTATTGTTAAACTACAATGTAATCAGTCTATTGATCTTCCATCAAAAATGTAAAACTTCGTTATTTTTGTGATTTGTTATCATTTAATATTTACATAAATACCTTTATTAATAATTAAGAATTCTTATAAATGAAGTTTGATAATTTTATGGTGCTTATACTGCAACTATACATATACAATGTTTATTTTTATATTGGGGTTTAATTCCTTTCACTAATAATTTATTTTATTGCTCACATGGTGAGAAGGAAAAGGATTTATACATTTTGTCTTTGTTTTAATGTCTTGGAAGGCTTATTCTGGATTTATCAAATAACTTGGGGAGAGAAACATGGAATATCAGACAGCATAACAACTTATTTTTAAATAAACATTTATCAATTCCATTGTAAAAATGATAAAGCATAGTTTAGTATTTTTGTTTAAATATCAGTTTCTTCCTTTCTTCCTCTATTTTTGGCATAAAAGTTTCTTCTCAGTTTTTAAGACACCTTTCAAATGTTATTTTAACAAATATAAAGCCTCCTACTATTTCAAACCCTGTACTTTCCAATGAATTTCTAACAGATGATTCACATAATTCAAACAGAAAGACATTGCAAAAGCCACAAAGAAGG
The DNA here is from genome assembly GCF_027595985.1 of Sorex araneus. NCBI lineage: Eukaryota > Metazoa > Chordata > Mammalia > Eulipotyphla > Soricidae > Sorex > Sorex araneus. Next base: position 295,245,721 of record NC_073313.1, on the reverse strand, counting down.
TGATGGGATTTCCAGGGAACATAAGCACAATTTTCCCACATTTTGCCTTTAAGATCAGCAATCACATAACTAAAGCTTGTTGCTAAAGATTTTAGAGATGATATGAATAGATAAAAAACCATATAAAATAATATCCCTACCTGATTTTACTCACTGACCCACATTCACATTCTACTGGACCAAGGCAAGGCTCCTGACTAAGAGCTTTGGTTGTGGTTGAAAGTAAGATTCCCCAGTTTGAAATTCTAGTTAAAACTCTTGATATGGGATGGCGGCTATACCAGTGTGCTCTCCTCCAAGATGGGACCCGGGTGGCCGCACGTGTGTGTGGCCACTCTGCTGCTGATCGACCATGATCTGGAGGCTAGCTAGACTACTTTTGGTACCATCAGCTTCTTGCAGAAATGTCTCTAGACTGTGAAATGTCTAGAAATTTTTCTAGACTAAGCCATAGACCCACGCCGGCCGAGGAGGGGAAAGGTCTTTCTTTCTTGGCTTTTTTTCCCTTTTTGGGGAAAGACGGTGTGGCGTCTGCCATTTTATAAGGACCATTAAGGAGGTACAAACTTGGAGGGGTGGGAAGAAAAAAAAGAAAAAAGAGGTATGAACTTGCAACAGCAGGACGTGCGGGTGATTTCGGGATGGGGGCAATACCGACGTGCTCTCCGCCGAGGTGCAACCTGGGTGGCTGCACGTGCGTGCAGCTCCTCTGCTGCTGATCGACCACGATCCAGAGGCCAGCTAGACTACTTTTGGTTCCAGCAACTTCTTGCAGAAATGTCTCTAGACTGTGAACTAAGCCATAGCCCCATGCTGCCCCAGGAAGGAAAATGACACAATTTCTGACATAAATCTCCCTGGACTGAATTACTAAAATACTAAAATACAAAGATACAGAAGTCCCAAACCTCGCGGATGCTATTGCATCCATGCGACTTCATATCTCTTCATTCTCAGCAATGGAAAACTAATTATCAAATGCTTTCTTTTCAGCAGGGCTGGTTTTTTTTGGGGGGAAACTCCAACAGCAATAGTGAGTTTTGTGTTGAAATATGGAATGTAATCAAGGTAAAGAGAAAGTGAAGTGAAATTTATGAGCTATGCAGGTGCAGGTGGGGGGTGGGAGGGTGGGAGGTATACTGGGGGTTTTGTGGTGGAATATGGGCACTGCTGAAGGGATGGGTGTTAGAGCATTGTATAACTGAGACATAAGCCTGAAAGCTTTGTAACTTTCCACATGGTGATTCAATAAAATAAATTAATAAAAAATAAATAAAATTCTTGATAGCTATAAAACACATGGTAATTTATCTCACCTGTCTCCACACTTTCCTGATTTGTTAAACTATTCACACATCTTTGTGATAATTAGATAATACTTTTACAGGTGATGTGCTTAGAACAGTGCCTGATACATCACAAGTCCTAAATAAAGTATAGTTATTAGCAGATAGATCAGAAGCAAGAAGTCCTGGATTGACTCTTCTTTCCTTCAGACTTTTCTTCTAAAAAGAGATAATGAAGTTTCTATCTGTAATGTGACTTTTCTAGGTCATTCTTTCTCTAGCTTATAATGACTATGGAGGTCACAAGATCATTGATTGTCTCAATCGAAAATTAAGACCTTATTGCCAATCTAAAGCTCACTAGCTTTCAAATGACACCAGACATTGGAAAATAGGCAATGAAATAGCCTTTAAGCAGTTATTCATAAATTAATCCCCCCTGAAGATCTTGGAGAAATTATAAAATAGCTATTAAGCTAGATAATGGTCCATGCAGTTTCCACATTACATAGAAAAGAATTCCAATGAATTTTAATTGTAGATATTTCCAAAAATAATTAAGTATTTTATATACATTGAAGAGAATGTGACAATTTCAATGTTGATTATACATATGATTTCTAAATGTATATTCTTTTTTAAAATTTTCTTAAATGTATATATACTTAATAGCATTTTTTCCAGCTGATTTTAGATTAGTTGCTTATTGTTGATAAATTGGAAATTTGGGAAGAGTATATAGATAAAAATAAAATTACCCACAACTCATATTCAGTGAGAAGCATTTCCAAGATATTTTTCTTGGAATGTGTATACACATATATAAATGCTTTCAGACAACAGACATATATGTGTGACTTAACATATTTTTATTATATGTCCCATTGATAATTTTGTGTGTTTCAGTCTCTATCCTAGGCCCTGATGACACAAAATTAAACAAACATGTGGGGCCCAATGTTTTAGAGACTTAGAGTGCACACAGGCATGCAACTATGTAATTTAAATGAATAAGCAACATATGTTTAGGATGATCTTACTCATATATGAATATCTAACCCAGTTTTCATAGTGACATTTTAAACTACTACCCAATTTTAAATTCATCTTATTACAACTATAAAACTATGTATATCTTTTAGGAGTAATCCATGCATATGAACACAATTACAATTTTATAGCTGTGACTATTTAATAAAAATATGTTTCTGTCCAATAGATGCAAGAATGTGATTGCTTTACCAACACAGCAAAAGTTAAGGGAAAAAACCCACCATTCTCTTGGAAACATGTTGGATCATTGCAAGTTTAAGTATATGGGAATAACTTTAGTTACTGAACCATAAAATATATTTATATGGAATTAATTACTGAAATTTTGCAAATATGTGAGCAGTTCTTCAATTTACTCTATCTCTAATCAGATTTTGCAAAGGAGACAGAAAGGAGACAGTTTTTTAAATGTAAGCCAAATGTACATGTACAGTCATTATCTAAAAATCCAAAATTAATATATTGTAAGGGTTTGTCCTTAAAAAATGCAACTAATCTAAATAGTAACCAAAATCAGAAAAGGAAAGTTTCTTTTAATATATGTTCTTTACCTGTATATCAATAGAGAACCAATCTCACTCATATGGTTTGATTCTTGTACCTGGAATTTATGTGCTTTAAAACTTGGATGTGCCATGACGAGCACTGATAAAGTGATCTTCTGGCTGCCTCTCAAAACCCAAGAACATTTATCTTTATTTTTGTGTTTATAGAAGTTTGAGCTTCTCACTATCTCTGGCTCACTGTGTTGGGCAGACCATGCTTGGGCCCAAGTGAATAACACTTTTAGGTCCAGTGATATTCGGTGCCAGAAATGCAACTGGCTTTATTTCTTTGAGATAACTCCTGATGTCTATGCATGGAAAATTTTAAAATACAGCAATTTACTTCCTCTTGTTCCTCTATCCTGGCCCATGAAGCAATCAACTTATAAGCCAAAGGAATTGCCCAGTGCTAGTGTCACGGGTCTGCTTTTAAAAACTGCCACCACATCATTGCACTTACAAAACTTTCTGGTGATTAGTAGCTTTCTCCTTTTCTTCTTTAGCTTGAGGACTTCATCACTACCTAGGATACTTGGCTAAAAACTCTAGGAGGTTCAGTCCTACACCCTGAGAATGTGTGACCCACTCAGAAATCCTTGTGATGCAGGGGACTGATTCTCTAAGGCAGAACATTTCATCCCTAGTCCCCTTTCCTAGTCATTCCCCGGGGCTCCAGTTTTCTTTTAACTTTTACTAAACTTCCTGAAACAAAGAACTTTCAGCATATGTTTAAAAAGAAATGAACACTGATTTTGTTGTTGGGTAATTTAAAATCATCTTTCAGATATCTAGTGTTATTAATTTAAATGTGAGACTATTTAAATGAATAAAAACTAAACGTGATAGACTCTAATGTATTTCTTCATACATATGAAAATAAAGCATAATTAATATTTATATTCTCGATTGGGATCAGCAAGAAAACCCAGAATGCATTGGAGGATAAAAAGCTTTGCTTCTCTGTGATTGTGAGCTAAGCCATCATGTTTTCTAATAGGAGATCCTGCTATTACCTGAGTTATCTCCATATTTACAAAGCTGAGACCTGGTGTAAATGGAAATGGGGGTATTTTTGGGAAATAAAACATAAAGGCCAGGAATCAGATGGTTCTCACTCTTTTTCTTTCTCTTTCTATGTGGATTGCTAGGGATTGAACCCAGTTTGGCCACATGCAAGGTAAGCACCGCACCCACTGTATTATCACTCTGGAACCAACAAATGGTATCCCAGAGCCTTAAGTCACAGAACCAAGGTGATCAGGTACAAAGGTGGGACAGTCAACTTCCTTCTCAACAGCATCAGCCACAAACACTGTTAGTAGTGGTCTCACAATGACCTGACTACACTCTGGTGTACCAGAGCCAGAGGGCCAAGATATTTATAATAATCAGAGACATTTACTTCAAATCTATCCTGAGCATGACCCAAGTACACAAACAGCGTAGAGGAGAATTTGATGTCCTTTCTAATTGAAACCCAAGATATCAGGAAACATTCTATGCTATTGGAATCCCTTAAAAATCTACATTTAGATATTGCAGTTGTGAGGAAGATTTTATGATATTAAACACTATTAAAGGTTTTGAGATGTTAGCTTTCTGAGTTCATGTTCACTAAACAAACATTTTGAGAGTCTTTTTTAAAAGAAAATTGCTACTTAAAAATATTGAAGTCAGGGTGCTGGAGAGGGGGCAAGGAGATTGTCTGTAAGCAGCCCACCTAGGTTCAATCCCTCTTGCCACGATCTGGAGTGCAAAGCCAGACAGCTGGGTGTAGCCCCATATATATATATATATATATATATATATATATATATATATATATATATACACACACACACACATATATATGTATATATATGTATATACACACATATATATACATACATACATATATGCATATATATATATATATATATACAGAGAGAGAATGTAAAATAGCTCAAAGGGTTTTAGCACACACCTTGTATGCTCCAGATGCTGAGTTTGATACTCTACACTGAATTGCTTCCAGAATATTGTGCATATAGCCCTGGAGGTTTCCACACTGCAGATCTGAGCAGTAACACTCCAATAGAACCAAGCATTGTCCCATCTTATATGGTTGGCAGAGTAGCCTCAGATGAGCAGGAAAGCCCTCCAGACAAAGGCTGAAAAAAAGTCTTCTTTAAAGAAGCACTCAAAGAGCTGGAGAGACAGTAGTGCAGGTAAGGCACTTGTCTTGCATTCAGCCAACCCGGATTCCATCCCTAGTATACCATATGGTCCCTTGAGCATCACCAGGAGTGACTTTGGTGAGCAGAGCCAGGAGTAAACCCTTGAGCACCCATGGGTGTGGCCTCCAAATCAAACAACAACAAAATTAGAAACGACCCCACCCCTAACCTGGATACTGCAGGCTCCGATGCCCTGGTTTTTGAATAGAAAATTTTACCAACAGGGGTGTCCCCATACCCTGCTGCCCTGAGGCCACCACAGATCATGCCTCCCAGGAAGCATGTTTCCAAGAAGAAAACTGCTGGTCGTTCTCTGTCCAAGCCAACACTGTGGAATTCCCCAGCCAAGGCCAAGGCTGAACCCGGCTCTGTTACCTTGAAGCAAACCCAGGGTCCTCCCCTTGAGTTCTCCACAACTGTGATGGAGTTTAACAAGCACCTGCTGGAGGAATTCAAAGAGGCATTTGAACTGTGATGTACAGCTTCCTGCAATGCCAGTGTGGGGATGTGTCCAAGACCCTGGATCAGATCCCCATTACGCTGCAGTGCATGAGACCCTAGGGAACCCCAAGAGTGATGAGCTCCAGTGCCGGCATGTGGACTTTCAGACTTCCCTGCTCATGTTCCAGACAGGGGCCAAGAACCAGGACCCATGCACCATGCGGATGATGTGAGGGACTCCTGGGGTTTGACAAGGAGGGGCCCAGCAAGGACATGGGGGCAGAGCTCAGCCACGTCCTCACAACCCTGGCAAGTGATGACCAAGGACTTGGACACTGTTCTGATGGCAACTTTCTCTCTTTTTCCACCTCTGCAAGGAAGTGGATAGGACACCAGCTTATCCATTCCACCCCCTCAGCCCATCCACACCCCTGCTGGCAAAAGCAAATTCCTGCCCCCAGGATGCTTCCTTTTGTTTCATGATAGAGAGGGTTACTGGGCAAAACCAAAACAAACCAAGAAATCTGAGTAGTTGGTAGTAAAAATTTACCAACACCAAAATATATCTTGGAAAAAGCTTAACTTGATAAGAGGAACCCAGAAAACAGGATGGAGGTTAGCTATGCGAAAGATATTTGTATGTAAATGTTTAAGGAAAAGCTACTTTCCTCTTTCCCTACATAAAGCAGAAATTTAATATACAGTCTATGTAGATAAACTTTGTTTTCCTGATATCTTCACCAGCTGACCTCCTGCTCTATCTTCCAAGCCTTCATATTTTAACAAAGCTTTCTTAAAGATGGTTACCCTGGTTTTATTCCATGTATTAATAAAAGTATCCTTACTCTTTCTCTTATCACTCTGACTGATACCTGTGTGATTATTTGTCTAGCCGCTAAAGAACCATTATAGGCACAGGGTGACTTATGTCTTTCTATGAGAGATAAAAACAGGCTTTAAGAGCAAAATTAATAATATATAAAGAAACAAGCATAATAAAATATTTGCAGGCATAATATATCATATTTTACATCAAAAATGTGTCTTATCTGAGTCCCACCTGTGCATGCAGCAATATTTTCATTATATTTTTGTTGGTTACAGATAACAGTTGTCCAACAATATCTAAATGTGGAATAAATGAATGAACCTTTCAGTACAAGCACATTAATCTGACTATGGTTCTTTCTACCCCAGCCATGAACTTTGCTACCTCTGTGTCTTTCCTCGGGTCATTTTTTCCATCTCTACAAAGCTTTATTTCATTTTACCTGTTTTTATCAGTCTTCAGTGACCAGTATGTCTTTTGGATCATCTCTGAACTATTTTGTCTACATCACTCATTTATATTACAAGAACTCAATTGCCTGCTAACCCAATGGCCCTTGACTCTTTCTCCCCATTGTAATACAAGTAGTTTAATTCTCAATATATGAGACTTGTACTACTTCTTTAACCTTGCTCTGCCTAATTTTCCTTAGCCATGGTATAGATAATAATATTGGCTACATATGAAATGATTAAAATATTAGAACAGAACAGAGCTGGCCATTATAGCTCCAGCTCTTTCTCTTTCTATCTCTGTGTCTCTGCCTCTGTCTTTCTCTCACACACATCAAATATAAAGCATCTTGCCTCTATTTGGTTTGTTTTTTATTGATTTTTATTGTTTTGGTTTCTGTTGCTTGGTTTATATTGTTTCTATTCAGTTTGATTTTGCCTTCAGTTCTCACTGTCATTGTGAGGTTGCATGAGGAATTCTTACCATTTAAATGGAAGAGTGACTACTGAAAGAGTTACAGCTATTTTAGAGAATGCCTGCACATGCTTCCAGAAGTTCTCATTGGTTGACTATCATTACAAATTTAGGATCAGTGTTATGGGACAATATCCTTCAACCTGCTCAGATATACCTTTATCAACTATCACTATATCACTATCTGCATCACTGTCATCCCCTTGTTCATCGATTTACTCGAGCAGGCACAAGTAACATCTCTATTATACTCCTCCCTGAGAATTTAGCAACCTCTTCTTACTCGTCTTTCCCAACAATTGGAGGCTCTTTCGGGGTCAGAGGAAAGAGACCTATTGTTACTGTTTTTGGCATATCAAATACGCCACGGGTAGCTTGCCAGGCTGTGCCATGCAGGAGGGATACTCAATAGCTTGCTGAGCTCTCCATGAGGTATGTCTATCTGTTATTCTTTTGGGGATATGATTACACTGCGGGTAGCTTGCCAGGCTCTCCCGAGCAGGCAATAGATTCTCGTAGCTTGGCATGTTCTCCAAGAGGGAGAACTAGGTTATTAGATGTCCAGGAGCTTGGTTTTATAGTCTCTGGATGTTGACCATTGATGGGATTACACGGCACTGGGTAAAATCGACTCATCAGGTTTCAAAAAGTTGAAAGGACCATTGAACATTGGCGGGGGAAAGCAGGCTCTAAGGGTATTGGTGAATGTTGAACAGATATATGCATGGAACTATTATGCATAGTGTTATCAATCCAGAATCTCAATTTATAGGAATAAAATGGTCACGAATGAAATAAGAAAAATGTTTTCTATAACAGTTCTATCTTAAGTAAATTTGTAAAACTAAGCCACTTAGGTATCCTGTAAAAAGAAAAGCAATCAGGAAACTAAAGTGACAATTGGCCTTACTGAACTGCTTGTTAATTGGGCAGCAACCTGTCTCGCCAGTAGAAGGTGCTACAGATGGTGTCACAAAATGGAATATTTTTCATTGAAAGAGCAAAACACTGCACAAGGATTTTATGTTTGGTGATTTGATTCAGTTTGGGGACCACAGCTGGCAGTGCTCAGGGCTTATTCCTAGCTCTGAATTGAGAGTGAGCCCCACAGAATGTCAGGGATCAAACTCAGCTTGGCCTCATGAAAGGCAAGTGCCTGTCATCTGTACTATCATACCCCCAAACACTGACAAGGTGTTTAGCAGAAAAAGCTTGTTTTTAGCCAAGGCAAGGCAATCAAAGAATTTTGTTCATGTAGATTACCTTTAATGGTTAATTCAGTTGGGTCAGGAAGACTTTCCTGGTATAGGGTGAAATTGTTATTAAATTAGATATTTAATATTGGTTTAGAAATGAGGGATTGGGCCCATTTTTTCTTTTTCAATAGTACATATGAATTCACTGTAAGTGAGTAGCTGGTTATATACAATGATATATAGCCTGTGTGAGTCCATGCCAGAAATATGATGTCCATTATATTCATGAGCATTTATCATAAGCTGTTATATCCCTAAGCATTAGTTCATTAAAAAATACAAGATTATTTATATCCTCCTTTAAGTTGTATTTATACCTTTTGTTAATTCAATGATCAGACTATAAAATCTCTTTGAGAGAAGAAAATTAGCTTAATATTTTAGAGGAAATAATATTAAAAATTTACTATATGTAATTTTCCACGGTCCTCTTCGATTTCTCCATATCTCATATGAGATTTTTGTTCCAGAGTAACTTCACAAAGATATTTACACAGAAAACAATGTTAGAAGACAGATATAGTATCTCCTTCAGGTAGAAGCAGATTTGTTTTCTTACAGCTCCTGAAAGATGAGTTTTCCCTTTAAGGCAAAGGTGGATCAGGTTTCCTTGCAGCCCATTAAAATATAATATTTCTTAAACTAAAGTTCCAGTGAATATTTCTAACTACTCTATTCAACATTAACATAAGATGGGAAAAGAGTAAGTAAAACTCATGTAAATATAACATTTCTGGTGTTTGTGCATGACCGGTAAATTTCTCATCACAGGCCTCTGTCTTATGACCTCTCTCAGGACCCAATAAGTATGACAGGTCAACTTGTTATCTTGTAAATAGGGTAAAAATTGTAGGTTTTTTTTTATAATTCTTAACAATGATTGAAATGTCTTAGTCTTATCTGTCTTACACAGTGATCATCAAGTGTGTGTCCAATGACTGGTGCCAGTGTGCAGTTGTGGAAAGGGTGAATTCAGCAGTCTACCACCTTGGTTCTATCTAACTGTTCATACATGGACTGATATATAGTATCAGTTATAACTAGCGGTTCATACACTGACATCATGCCCTATGTGCCAGTTCACAGTTACAAAATAATTAAACAGTACTGATCTAAAATTCATAAAGAACTTTAAATATACATATTACTATATCACTGTCATCCTGTTGTTTGTTGATTTACTCGAGTGGGTACCAATAATGTCTCTATTTAACTCAGCCCTGAGATTTTAGAAGCCTCTCCTTACTCATTTTTCCCAATGATTGGAGGCTTTTTCAGGGTCAAGAGAATGTGACCTATCATTACTGTTTTTGACATATTAAATATGCCATGGGTAGCTTGCCAGGCTCTGCCGTGCGGACGGGATATTCTTGGTAGCTTGCCGGGCTCTCCAAGAGTGATGTATATATTTTTTACTATATTTTGGATATGAATATGCCATGGGGAGTTTGCAAGACTCTCCCGTGTGGGCATTAGACTCTTGGTAGCTTGTCAGGTTCTCCAAGAGGGAGAACAAGGCTATTAAATGTCAATTCCGGGAGCTTGATTTTATAGTCTCTGGATGTTGGCCATTGGGGGGATTGCATGGCGCCGGGGGCAGTTTGTGAGTGTGGGTGCCAAGCTACTGGCAAATGAAGGGTCTGGATGGAGAAGGCTCAGTCCCAATCCGAGCAGGCTTGGAGATCTCAGCCCCGGGTCCCACACACCTAGGTTCCTCTGCCGGTCTCTTCATGCGTGAGGCTCGTCTGAATGTGTGGAGAGAGGCCATGAGCATGGCTGTGGCTGGGTTCCGGAGGTCTTCAACTATATATATTCTTCAACTATATATATGGTCTTCAACTATACATATATATTATATATTATATATAGAGAGAACACTCATATAAATATGTGTGTATACGCACACATGTATATGTATAGCATCTTGGGCCATACCAGTTATACTCAGAACTTACTTCTGGCTTGTCACTCAGTGATCATTTCCGGAAGCCTTGGGGGACCATAAAGGGTGTCAGGGATCAAATCTGAGTGTATTGACACAAGCCACTGCCCTACTTGCTCCACTATTGCTCAGGTCCCCATCAAAATATCAATTTTTTACACTGGTGTTATATTTTTTCAATCTCACATAAAGGAGTATTCAGATCTCCTTGTGTTTGCAACCAGTATTTTAGAATCTGTTGGGAAGATATGTTGTGCTATAGTATACGATTTCATCCAGGAAGTTTAAGCACATTTTGTACTCAAGCTTTATTTGTTGACAACATAGGAAAATGAGATTACATGTAATTACCTCTCTAGCCTGGCCTTCCCTCTCTCCCACTGATGAGTAAATATAGGATATATTCAACAATGATTGCAAAATGTAACCATGTGATGAAGAACAAAAAGGCTTACTCATTAGAAATTATTATGCTAATAAAAGGTGAGTCATGTGTGACACGCATGCTGAAACAAATGGAAACTGGTAGCCTATGTATTATGCACAAAGAAACAAAACCTCCATGAATATACGAAAAACATCAGTTTATTTCTATAACATTGCACAAGCTAATATGCAATGGCAAGAAATATGCACAAGGTGAGGATTTTTTTCTCAAACTAACAAAAGAAAGCTAATCTTTAATTAACTGAACCATTCATTATAGCAGAAATGTATATGTTTTGAAACCAGGAACATTTTTTAATGATGGAGATCCAAATTAATATTAATCTATCTTTTCCTTTAAAAGATTTTTGGAAAGTAGACTTTGCTGTATCATTGTCAGCCCTCTGCTCATCGATTTGCTTGAGCGAGCACCAGTAATGTCTCCATTGTGAGACTTGCTGTTACTGTTTTTGGCATATCTAATACACCAAGGGTAGCTTGCCAGCCTCTGCTGTGCGGACGAGATACTCTCCATAGCTTGCTAAGAGGGGCGGAGGAATCAAACTCCGGTAGGCCGCATGCAAGGCAAACACCCTACCCACTGTTCTATCACTCCCGCCCAGGAAGTAGACTTAAGATAATTAAAAAAAATTACCACTCTGATGATTATGATTTATGGGCATTTGTAATTCACTATGTGTATTTTTTTTATCTGCTCAATGCCATTTTCATTACTAGAATTATTTGTCAGTGAGTTATTCATGAATTAAAAAAATCTTCACACAGATTAACAATATATATATATATATGTGTGTGTATGTATATACACCATTAATGATGTGGTTATGTGTTTGCATTCTCAACAAGATAAGAATAGATTATATCACTTTATAGTATCTGATATCATATGCTATGTATAACTTTCATGCTAAACAGGGTATGGTTCTATTGGCCAGTAATCTCAGAACATATAGTCTTAAATTGTCTAAATGAGTTTTATATCATTTTTATTCATTCACCCTTGATGCTTTGTTTCTATACTCAGAGACACAGCATTTAGAATCCACCTCTTTAGGCTACCTTGATAGTAACATGCTGGTCTCTTATGTGAACAGAAAAGTTCATGCTTATTTCCAAAAAAGAACAACATCACCCTGCTTCTTTGTTCTTATCTGGGCATTTTTTGGGCTTTGAAAAAGGAAATAATCTTCTTAGCATGATCCAAAGAGGAGAGGACACAGGTGTTCCTCAGAGCAACGTTCTGTTTGTTCCATATGTGTGCTGGTGCTGCCGGCCACTGCAGTAGCCTTCTCTCTGGATAGACATCTGCTTCCTGCAGTCATACATGATCCCTCTTCATCATCTCAGCCAAGTTCATGTGGGGCCACCAACTGAGACTCACACCCGATCTTGGCCCAGAAGTTCCTGACACTGAAATGCTAATTGTCTTTTTTCCCTAGGTTTTTATACCTGCAAACAGACATAAATTGAAAAGAAAAAAATGGAGAGTTATATGCCCTCAGAAAAGTGTGCCCATGGTGGAGATGCAAGAAGATGTTGAAATCATTAAAAATTTTCACAATCTTGCTATGGAGGGGAAACTGGTGACTAGGTAGTTTTCTTTCTAATCTTATATACCAGAAATCACAGTGGACTAAAAAGGGCTTCTCACCTGTGAGAGAGCTGGCTCCTGTCCCCATCATTCCCAGCATCATTCTGCAAGCAGGGGCTCTGAGAACTTAGACTATAAAACAGTACAGAGAAAAATCTATTAAAATTGCCCCTAAATTTTATGATGGTCTTCAAACTTTATACCTATTCCTTTGATGTCCTAATGAATTTTGCTTCTTTGGGGACCAGACCTGTTTTTTCATCCTTTTAATTTTTAGTCATAGTACCTGTATTTGCGTTCTAATGAGTCTGCTTCTAATGTTCTAATGTTCTAATGAGTCTACTTCCTGAACTTAATTCCTGATTGCTATCATAGGTTGCCATAGGACACTGGACTCATTCTGGTCAACTGGTTTGAACCCACAAAACCAATTTCAGCCTACTTTAGCGTTTCTCTTTTTCTGAATAGGCGCAGAATTTGTGCACTGCTTTCTTATTTTGTCTTGCTGATATATAGCATCCGTGTTGCACCTTATGACTAATTTCCATAGAATCTTTATTGAATAAATGCAGCCTGTTACCAGAGTTTAAGTAATTCAATAATTGAAATTGACACCCACCATCATTATAAATATGATTATTAAAACTCACTGAGTAATTGCTACTGGTCAGACGTGTGCTTCATGTTTTGCAAAAGAACTCTTTACATGGTTACCATAGCAATAATTCTAGAAATTTGGATGCTAATAAAAACAAAACAAAATATTAATTTGGTGAATATTTGATTGATGTTTTTATTCCTAGGTTGTTGTAAAATTTTCAAATTAATTTGGCTCGTATATAAAAACAAGACAATTATTTTGATAAGTAGTATCACAATATATTTAATGTAAAGACAATTTTATAAGTAGTACCACAATTAATGTATTTAATGTGGAGATTCTACATTGATTCAACAATAATGCTCAAAAGAAAACCAGTGTGCCTAGCACTAATGGCACCAGATAGCACTTGATAGCATTTTGTTCTTATAGTTACAAGCATGAGCATGATTTTCTGCACTCAGCATTGTAAAACATTTGAACAAGAAGCTGTTATTTTCTAGAGAGTGATATATTCATCCTCTTCTCATATCCTTCTGTTTGACTGCTTTCATGTAGCAAAATTGCTACGCACTTCCATTTCTGCACTGCCTATGGGGGAAAAAACTGATTTTGCACTTAAAATGTGAAAATAACAACACCCTATACTTTTGTATTCTACTAATAAGACTGTTAGGACAATAAAATATCAAACAACATAATAACATACTGAGGAAATGTTAGATCTGTTCAGGACAAAGTAAAAGTTAGATCCTTGATCTATTCTTTACATTTATGAATATAGTAGAAACAACACTAAAACTAATTGGGTTTTGTATGGGGGAGGGGAGGACGGCATGCCTAGCTTCATTCACAGCTTTATTCTGTCTCTGAGGATCACTTCTGGGATTACTCATGTAAGTCACATGTTAAGGTAAGTGCCTTAGCTGTTGTACTATTTTTTCTTACCCCAAACTCAAAAATCTTAAAGCTGTAGAAATACTAGAAATGTTCAGTTAGTAGGTGGAAGACAGTATAAACTTATTCAAGAACAATAAAAAATACAAAAAAGCAATTAGCAGTTAAAATTTTAGGAGATACAATTGACATCCTCAGCACATAACTGAGAGGGAGAAAGAGAGTGAATCAGTCACAAAAATGGGTAAACAATCTGTTATCTTAAAACAAAGGGTATTTCTAGTTTGAGAGACTATTGAGTGGTAGGTCTAAAGAATGATGGAATTTTCTCACGCATGTTGTTGAGGGCCTCAAGTAAATGTAGGAGAGATTAATAGAATTACTGATTAGTGGGAACCCACCAAAACTTTTAAGATCAAAGAAAAATATTTGAGAGGATACAGATAAAAATATGTTAGGGACGTTGATATTCTGATAAGAAGCCTCTATTGCAGCCTGCAAAAGCTCGAATGGAAGGGGAGTTGACTAACAAATATGGGGAAGGCAAGTGCAGGGCTAGGTATTGGCTATATTTTTGTTCCCAAAGCTGAAGTTGTCACTTTCCCATCTGGTAAGATAACTCCTTTCCAAGGTGAAACCTAAGGTGATATTTTTGATCATTATTATTATGGACTGGAATGATAGCAAAGGGGGTAGGGCATTTGCCTTGCACGCAACCCACGAGGGTTCGATTCCTCTGTCCCTCTCGGAGAGTCCGGCAAGTTACTGAGAGTATCTCGCCTGCAAGATACTCGCCTGGCAAGCTCCTGATTGTGTTTTTGATATGCCAAAAACAATAACAAATCTCACAATGGAGATATTATTGGTGCCTGCTCGAGCAAATCAATGAACTACAGGATGACAGTGCGACAACAGTGCTATTATTATAGCATAATTTTAGGATCGAAAGAAGACAATGTGAAAATATTGTTTCTTTTTCTGGCTTAGTTGTCTTCCTCAAGAGTGCTACAATCTTTAGAAGTAAAAGGGAAACCTAAAAGCTATTTTCATTATCTTGATATTTGAAATAGGGACCAAATATTCCTACTATGCTTCACTCAAGATTATGATTCAACATGTAAACCAGACACATAGATGTGGTTAAGTAAGTGAGTGAAATAATACATGATGTTCAATAGTATTGACAGGGACTAGAGTGATAGTACAACTTGTTTTGCAAGCAGCAGAGGTTTAATCCTGGCATACCATAAGGTCCCATGTGCCCAGCCAAGATTGATTCCTGAGCGCAGAAGCAGGAGGAAGCCCTTAGCACCACTGGATGTGGTCCCAAAGCAAATAATAATAATAATAATAATAATAATAATAATAATAATAATAATAATAATAAATGTACTGACATTTTTTATTAAGCAGTGTTGGTATATCAACATATCAACACATTTTATGTTGTATTACAGATTACTTATATTATAATTGAAATATTAATGCTTATCTTTTAGAAGTAAAATCACTGTTATTGGAGACGTAGTACAGAGACACAATAAATAAGCCAGACCAAGGTTCAATAGTTCTCACAGAACCTTCCAAAGCCAAGGGGTGTGACTCTGGAGTCACACAGGGCCATGCAGCATCTCATCTTTAAGCCCTATCTTGGATCCCTATTGTCCCAGTGGGCATAGAATTACTGGGAGGAAGGGTCCCAGCTCCCTGAGTATCACTTGGAAATACCTCCTCACAAAAAAAAAAAAAAGAAAAAAGAAATAGAAAGAAAGAAAGAAAGAAAGAAAGAAAGAAAGAAAGAAAGAAAGAAAGAAAGTTATTGAATAATGCTGCTTTTAGTTGGAATTTAATTCTAGTTAAACAGAAATTGTTTCAGATTCCTGTAGTATTACTTTGTGCAATTGGGGCTGTGTAATTGACAGAACAGCAATAGTTAATTACCCTTCTCGGTAGAATTATCTTATGATACCTATATCGTTGAAATTATCTTATGATACCTCTCATATGATAATATTGAGCTTAATGACAATCAAAGTGCCACTTCTCCAGCTACTGACCAATAGCAAAGCCTTCTGGTCAATAGAACTTGTCAGATGAGATTTACTAGAAAATCCTATTGGATATCTAATTTAAAGAATCATTTTACTCCTGCAAAAGGCATTGTGTTCTTTTAAAAAAATTTGGTTAGAAATGTTCACAGGGAGCTAAACAGAATAATATCTTATTAAGAAAAGTTCAAAAGGGGATATTTTAGAAAGTTACATAATAATTACATGACTTTTCTCATTTATAGGTCCAAAAGCCTATTAAACAAATATCAGAAGGTTATCCAAATGAAAACGCAGTGAATAAAATGTTGTCTGACTTAGTGTCACTAAGTCCATTATCTCTGACACATGATATGTGTTAGTTTTAATGCAATCTGATTTTTATTTCTTTATTATGTAAATCAAGGCTTTTGTTAAAAGTACAGTGGGAGGGAAAGAAAATGCTTTCAGAGGCCATGTGAAGCAAAATCTCACATCTTGTATGTAGACACATACATTACAGAGCCTGTGAAAACATTGTGTTGTCTTTTTTTAGTTCCTTAGTGAATTTTGCAACTCGGAAAGCTTTTATAAAGTTATCCATAATAAGAAAGGAGAGAGAAATTCATCATCAGCGTGGTTGCCAAGTGTTTGATATACACATTTCTGTTTATTTATTTCTGCGTCAAACACTCTATACTTTTTACATCTTAACTTCTTAGCATTACAGGTAACATACTTAGAGAGTCATCTTTGGTGATTTCTGTTGCAGGTTTTTGAATATTTCAGATAAAAAATAAAAAAAACAAAGATAAATAAATGCTACTTTCCCTTTGGAAGTCTCATTATATATAAATATGTTCTCATCATTTCCAAACTTTTAAATTACTTGTCTATTTTCCTAAGTGAGCTATAAAAATTTTGCAAACACTGAATCTTTTATTCTCATCTATATTCCTAATATATAGAACAATGTCTGCAAATGAATAATAGATGCCCAATACACATAGAATCAGTAGATAACGGTTCCCTTCTTTTCTATAGAAAACATCAGGGGCTCCCTTACTACAATACTGTATGGCTGAGAGGCTCTCTAGAAGTACTACATTGGAGTTTTCTTCAACCCAACAGATACAGCAATTAGCAAGTGATAAAAATAAGCCTAATCTTAGCACTCATTTGATGATGACCTTGTTTGTTCTGATCCAGACTCTCAGTTCATACTTTAATGCTGCAGCTTACAGCTGCAGCTTTGAGACATGCAAGGCATAATTTAGAGTTCAAAATTGTTTATCAACTTTATAAGGAAAGCGCTGCAATTAATATAAAGCATGGAACTGAGTAATCGATAGGAAGTGAGCACATTTTCATTGAAAAATAATTGGAACAATGAAATAGTACGCAAGGATTCAACAAATGGCTAAACGTTCCAGTTGATGTGACAAATAAGCCAGTTTAAGAGCACAGAAGTCAGCGGAAATGATAAAGACCTCTGGAGATTTAATCTTGTTTGTCAAGAGAAGTATCACAGCTGTTTTTCTAAATCTGGGGAAAATAATCAGTAACTGTAGTAAGTAGAAAATAGATTAAATGCGAGACTGTTGTCTGAAATACCATAATCTGTAAGGCCAGAACATGTTGACTTTTGAGAGGATTTACCACACAATGACATGCCAAAATGCCGAAATGCAATCTAAGTAATGTTTCCAATGAGCATGCTCCTACATTTCATACTTGCTAATCACTAGAGCACAGGGTACTCATGATGAATTTGACCCAAAATTGCTACACTGGACAGCAATTTCACAGACATACTATAGGGCTGACATAGTTTACCCATAGACTTACCATTGTTTATTTATTCTATGCTCAAAACTTTTCTTTCATTTGTTATTTCCTTTAGGTGGAAAATGATATATTTTCTAGAAATTATCTAAAGGTCTTAGAGGTGCCAGTAAGATGTCAAAGTGAAAAATTTTTTGTTTCACTCCTTGGGTTACATCTGAATGTGCTCTGGCCTTACTCCTGGCTTCATGAGCTCAGGGATAACTCCTGGAGGACTCCAGAGACCATATGCAGTTCCAGAAATCAACCCTGGGTCAGTGGAGTGCAAGACAAGTGCCCTATCCACTGTAATAACTCTCCAGCCCCTCAAAATAAAATTTCTGAAGTTGATCCTTGTATATGTATTTTATTAAGTAATTCCTTACAATTAAAGATCCCTCGAAGATTTGGATGTTATTTTGAAACCTCCCGAGATAGTAGACAGGGAATAAGTGTTACATCATCTTCAACTTTATAAATATTTAACTTTATCATCTCTTCCTTTTTATTGGACCGTTCAAGTGGACCAAGTATGCTCTCATTGATTCTTGGCCAAGAGGCCTGTATTTCACTGTGAAGGCCAGAGACGTGATTCTGTGTGGGACCTGTATTGCGCTGGGGAGTATCAGGAACATCATGGCTATGGTTCAGGTCCTCCTGAGGCCAAACCTTCTGGTGTTCAGTGGACAGTAATACTCTGAAAGTCACAAAGTACAGGGAATCCAGTCAGTCATGAGCAAGCATAACATATGCCTTACCACCACCCCTCCCCCAAAAAATGAGGAGATAAGAAAACATATATGTAACTGAAACTCTGGAATGCATTTTACTAACAAACTTGGAAGAGGAAGGCTCAAGGATGACAAATTTCACTTACGATTTCCTGTTTAAATGATAGATTTGCATGAAGAAATTTATATTTAATAGCTGAACTACATTATAATTATTCCCATATGTTATCTATATACTGCCACAGACTTTTTCTAAGGTTCATTGTTTTTGTAGATGGCATACAGTTGATTATATGGTGTTACTTTATTTTCAGCTAATCATTTTGATCTTTCTTAAAGACTTGAATAAATGAGCCTTTTAAGAATTATGAAAATATGTACATGGAAAGCCCGGCAAACTACCAAGAGTATCTCACCCCCATGGCAGAGCCTGGCAAGCTACCAGTGGCATATTGGATATGCCCAAAATAGTAACAAGTCTCACAATGGAAACGTTACTGGTGACAGCTCAAGCAAATCGATGAGCAATGGGATGACAGTGATACAGTGATGTATACAAAATCAAAGTAAAATTTACAGACAAAATGTTGACTCGAAGTTTGAGCAGTTCTATGAGGTAGAAACAACTCTTGTCTGATAACTGCCCCCTGGTGCTGTCTTGCTAACAGTACACAAATTTCAGCTAGACACATGCTTTCCCTTCTAAGATACAGGCAATATCTATCAGTCATTCTTTAAGTTAGGTTTCATCTAGTGGTCAAGTTTGAGTCACAAGACTAAAATAATTTGCAAATTTTGGCTGTATTCTTGAATAAAAACAACTCTCCTTTAACTTTTACTTTTGTCACAAAGACTGACATGCTTTCCCTAGGATACCCTCATAAATGGCAACGCAATAAAAGAAATAGAATCTTCATGTTTTTACATATTAATACATAAGAATATAGCTATTAAATAATCTAATCTTTAAATTGAAATGTGTATTGTATCACTGTATCACTGTCATTCTGTTGCTCATCGATTTGCTCAAGTGGGCACCAGTAATGTCTCTATTGTGAGACTTACTTGTTACTATTTTTGACATATCAAATACCCCACGGGTAGCTTGACAGGCTCTGCCATGAGGGCGAGATACTCTCGGTAGCTTGCCGGGCTCTCTGAGAGGGGCTAAAGAATGTATTGCATATAAAGAAATATTCCATCTTTTTAAAGCAACTGTTACTTGATCTCTGTTAAGTTACTGTCACTGTCATCCCATTGCTCATCAATTTGCATGAATGGGCACCAGTAATATCTCCATTGTGAGACTTGCTTTTACTGTTTTTGGCATATCTAAGAGAAGCAAAAAAAAATTTTTATCCCAGTCTTCAATATAAGCCTGAAACAATCAGATAGAGATTAGGAGCACGTCTAGCTGTTAGAGCATCTGTCTTACATGTACCCAAACTGGGTTTGAGTACACATGGTTCCTTAGAGCATCTCCAAAAATATTTCTTAAGCCCCTCTCCATCTCGGTGGAGATCACCTGGGTAATCCCCAGTACTAAAGGACCCAAGAAGCATCACATCCTTGATTCCTTGCATGAACCATATGCCCAGTTGAATGAAAATTGCTAGTAAGCCCCAGATCTTCTGAGTACCATCTGGAAAATCCCAGCCAACCCTCCAAAACTCCCAAATTAAATACATGAAAATATAGATTTTCTGAAAACAATTTTATAGCCCCATGGATGTATGGTCTATAATGCATACATATAAACATAAAAGGCATGCTTTATATGGGAAAAAGAGAGATAAATTATGCCAAAATTTTTTTATTATTTTTTACTTTTATTTTGTTGTTGCTGTTGAATCACTGTGAGATAGACCATTACAAAGTTGTTCAGGATTTAGTTCCAGTTTTACAGTGTTCTAACGCCCATCCCTCCACCAGTGTACATTTCCTAGCACCAGTGTCCCCAGGTTCCCTCCTATCACCCTCCATCCTCTATCCCCCTGCCTCTATGGCAGCTGTTTTTCATCTCTCTCTCTCTGTCTGCCTCTCTATCTCTGTCTATCTATCTCTCTATCTCTTTCTGTCTCTTTCTCTTTCTCCCCTTTTGGGTATTGTGGTTTGCAATTTTGATACTGAAGTGTTATCAAGAATAACCCTTTACCTACTTTTAACACTCAGATCTTGTCCAGCGTGATCATTCCCAGCTATTATCATTGTACTGGTCTCTTCTTTACCTTACCTACCCTCAGTCCCCCACAAATACTTTTGGTTGATTCCAACCATTGATCATTCCTCCTAGTCCCTGTTTTCCCTGGCATGAATATTAGTCTTCTACTACATATTTTTTATATACCACAAATGAATGCAATTATTCTATATCTATTCCTCTCCTTCTGACTCATTTCACTCAGCATGATACTCTCCATGTCCATCCATTTAAATAGGCAAATTCCATGATTCCTTTTTTCCTAACTGCATGGTATTCCATTATGTAGATGTGCCATTCTTTATCCAATCACCCATTCTAGGGCACTAAGGTTGTTTCCAAATTCTGGCTATTGTGAATAGTGCTTAAAGTAACATAAGAGTGCTGATGGTGTTTTTGCTGTGTGTTTTTGGAGCACCGAGGGTATATTCCCGGAAGTGGTATTGCTGGGTCAAATGGAAGATGAATTTATAGAAGAAATTCGAATGGCCAAGAGACATATGAAAAAATAATCTCTTCAACACTAATCATCCTGGAGATGCAGATCAAAACAACAATGAGATATCACCTCACACCACAGAGACTGGCACACATCCAAAAGAGCAAGAGGAACCAGTGCCGATGCAGATGCGGAAAGAAGGCACTCTCTTTTATTGTGGATAAGAATGTTGACTGGTCCATCGAGCCTTTTTGGAAACAATATGGTCTTTCCTCATAAAACTAGAAAATGAGCAAAATTTTAGAGAGAATAAGTATCAGTTACAGGCAGTCCTTTGTTTAATTACATGGAAAATTGTAGGATAACATAGCCTCAGGTAGTTTAGGTTTATTGGGTTACTCCCGTTTCAGTGCTCCCATTCCTCTGTGTTTATTTGTAGCTTCTTTCTTAGTGTTCTGTTGACTTGTAAATATCGTTTTTCTCTTCTCCTTGAGTCCTTTGCATAGTTTATTCAGAGCAATGTCTTTTTTGTATGGACACAGGAAGACTTAGCAAATGCTATGCTTTTGTAACCTGGGAGTCATTTGACTCTACATGATATTTTCCTCCTGGGCATCTGTTCTCTCAACCTAAGCCTCAGCTGCCCTTACTTCCTAGCACCCCCAAAAGCAGGGTCCAGACAAGGGAGGGGACGGACCCAGGGCAAGCGGTGAGTTGTGTGCTACCCTGGCATCGAGATGGGCCTGCCAAAGTGCCTAATGCTTAACTACAAGTTAAGAGCTTGATCATGGACAAATGTTGTCATGATCCAAACAGTGATAACTAGATTTGGACCCTGCTAGGGTGAGGAATGATTAATCTGGCCTGAGTGCTGTGGTCTGAGCCTGTGGCAAGATGTTGCCAGGAGAGCTGCCTTGCAAGCCTCAATGTATCACTTGCTATGTCCATACAAAAATAACTAGTATTAAGATGTTAATAAGTGTTTGGCTACTGGGTGTAGCCTAGAGGGCAAGGTGGGAGAGAGAAGTAGGAGGAGAGACTAGAGAAGCGAGAGAGGCTGGAGTAGATCGAGAGAGAGGACGGAGCTGGGAGTGCGGGAGATGAGAAAGATGGAAGATTGAATAAATGCTAACTAATCAGCAACCAGCCTGGTCCTCATTCTTCCCTTGCCGGTCCTTGGCCAACGGCCATCTGATCCAGCCCATACACAGCAGTTCTAGAGCACCGAATGCGGGCAGTGAGACAGAGCTGCCCGGAGAGCCTGAAAGTGCATGCGCCCCTCGGCGAACCTTAGATTTTTACAGAGAGTGATTATGATGGATGTCTATTTCAAAATAAAACTTAGACTAATAAAAATCCTTCTGACCTCTAGGGCTATGAAGATTAGTGTCTATTAGAGGAAACAAAATAAGACACACAAATGCCTTGGGCTGGAGGAATAGTACAGTGAGTAAGACACATGCTTTGTATGCGGTGACCCAGGTTCAGTTCCCAACACTCCATAAGGTCCCCCAAATGCCAGGGTAATTCCTGAGTACTGTGCCAGTAATAATCCCTCAGCCCTGCAAGGTGTGGGCCAAATGCAGCACAAACAAACTAAAAACCCCATAAAACCTTTATATCAGGACTGAGTGATATTATTAGAAGTGCATGTGATCTGAGAGCTTCGAGCTAGGAGTAAACCCTGAGTACAGAAGAAAAGGAGAGGAGAGGAGAGGAGAGGAGAGGAGAGGAGAGGAGAGGAGAGGAGAGGAGAAGAGAGGAGAGGAGAAGGGAGGGGAGGGGAGGGGAGGGGAGGGGAGGGGAGGGAAGGGGAGGGGAGGGGAGGGAAAAGAAAAGAAAAGAAAAGAAAAGAAAAGAAAAGAAAAGAAAAGAAAAGAAAAGAAAAGAAAGGAAAAAAGAAAAGAAAACCCTTGATGTGACAAAATAAAACTTTTGAAATCATTGTTAGAGGAACTATTATTGACACAATCCTACATATAGCAAGGAAACAAGTATTTTAATTGCAAGGAAGTTTAATTTAGAAGGTATAGTACACTCTTCAGGGCAAAGCTCTATTGTTTGAATGCAAAGTCAAAGCTCTGTTTTTATTTATAAAATTCTCAAGTTTCTGCATATATGTAGGCATGGATATTTGATGCAATGGGAATAAATTTTATGATAGTAAAAATCTCAAAGCAGCAACATCCTTATCTTAATATATACTATCAATATATATTAAGTATAAATATATTTAATATATACTAAAATATATATTTAAAATATAAATATACTTATATAGGCAAAATATATAAATACAGCCGCTGACATTACCAATATACAATCATTGCATAGAGGTTGAAAATATTGTCTACTTCTTCTATATAATTAAGTTTTGCTTTGACACACATACAATTGAGAATCATTAGAGTATAAGAATATAAGAGTATTTTTAATATAATGGCTTCGTTTATATGTGTTCATTAGGCTGACGTGCTCTGCTATATTTAATGAGATTCACTATATATTTAGAACATTGAAGATCTCAAAGAGGCTGTTGTTAAATTCTGTTACTTGCCAGACACTAAAAACTATTTTTAAATTTTCAAATGAAAAGGAAAAATAAAGTATGTTACATTTATTATTTACCTAATACAATATATTATCTGTTCTTAGTATATTTGTTAACTTTCAAAACTAAGTCAATAAGTTCATGAAGTTCATGAGAATATATAGTCATTATGCAGAGTATTTTAGATGACATGCTCAAGATTCTAGGGGAAAAGATCTCTAAAAGTTAGATCAGGGCCAAAAAAAAGATAGATGAATATGGGTTGAGCATATTATTCACACAAAAGAGGCCTGTGTTCTATCCCAGTAACATTTTATTCCCCATGCACCGAGGGGGGTTACCTCCTAGTAGAGAATCAGGAGAAACCCCAGCACCTGGTAAAGCCCCAAAACTATATACACAAAATTGTCGGATCTCTTGAACCTTAGACACTCACTGATGTCCTTATTTAGTATAGTCAATAAATTTCAAATTTATTGAAATTTAAAGTTATTTTATAATAAAATCTAAATTCTATAAAATGAAGTCTAGACTAGCTTTGCTGTATATCCAACACCTAAATTTCTCCTCTTTATTACTAATAGAAGTTAGACTTTATTTAAAGCAGTGAAAGTTCAAGTTAAAATCTCAAATAAAAAAGTTCTCATTAAGGGTCTGGAGTGATAGCACAGAGGATACAGAGTTTGCCTAATAAGGGTCCAACCAGGGTTCGATTCCCAGCATCCCATATGGTCCCCTGAGCACCTCCAGGAGTGATTCTTTAGTGCAAAGCCAAGAGTAAACCCTGTGCATTGCCAGCTGAACCCCCCCCCCAAAAAAAAAAAAAAGTTCTCATTGAAAATAGTGCTGGCTCACTAATAGAGTGACATAATTAAAAAAAAAAAACTGGGATCTTGACAAATGTATATTGGGTAGGACTTAAAGGATTATTGTTTTATTCATTATTAATACTGAGTTGTTATGCACATGCTTTTCACATTTGACCTTCACTTTCTTCTTGCAATACAGATTTAATACCTTGCCACCTGCAGTGAGAAGACTATTGCATATGATTTGGAAGGTTATTTTGCAGGAGGACTGGTCTTGGAAAATTGCTATTGTTTGCCAAAATGGAATAAATTTTATTGCAAGATTCCAAAGCCCGGGGCTGGAACGATAGCACAGCAGGGAAGGCATTTGCATTGAACATGGCTGACCCGGGTTTGATTCCCAGCATCCCATATGGTCCCCTGAGCACTGCCACGGGTAATTCCTGAGTGCGGAGCCAGGAGTAACCTATGAGCATAGCTAGGTGTGACCCAAAAAGAAAAAAAAGATTCCAAAGCCCAACATTTCCTACCAAATATAAACACTTTACTATTGAGTAGTAGGACAACCTGGACTTATAATTTAATAGATTATCTTTAAAGAGTTTTATGAATTTGTACTTGTCTATTTCTAGATTTTATGTTATAATATAAAATGAAACGCTTATGAGTTAGACTTATTTATAAATAAAATATAAGTCAGTGAAATGTCAGTGAAATTATAATTGTATAAATGTTTTCTTTCCTTTTATAGTGATTCAGCAAAACATTTAATAAATTTATTTGATCATTCTATAATGGGAATAAAATTTTTAGCAATATAATTTCCCTTTTTTTATAAAGTTTACTTTCTTACAAGAGGCATGCCAAAATTAAGTTTTTAAGATTATTTAAATAATGTATTAAGTCATGTTAAAAAAATCAATGATAGCAGTGTAATGGCATGTAGGGCAGTATTATCTTGATAGAAAATACCTCTGAGGAGAAACATTTTGAAAGCATCCTGAAGAACAGTGAGCAAAAAAGTCCAAATTTGGATCTGAAGCATCATGAGTAATAAGTATGATACCATAAATGCTTGGATAAGCTTATTGTATCTCAAGATAACACATTTATCATTATACTTTAGTAAGGAAGATCAAAAGAGAGATTAAGAGTGAAAATTATGCCTCTCATAGTATTTGTATTATATCGTACATCCTCTTCAGCAAAATAAGGCAGGGGATAAAAAGAGCAAACTTCAAAGAAGGTGATTTTGGGCCATTTAGCCAGAAGTTCTCATGGAGATAAAATTTGGGCAGAAGTATGTGTGCAATGATGTGATGTGGAAATCACTCAATACCTAGAAGAGAGGTGGTTCTAGGAAAAGGCAAGAACAAAGGTAAAGACCCTCAGGTAAAGACCCACTAGTTCTCTTGGTGATGGATTTTTGTCAAGTACTTTCTCTGCATATATTGATATGGTCATATGATTATTTTTCTTGTATTGGCATGGTAATACATCGCATGACTTGTATATATTAAAATAATCTTGCCTCCCCAGACAAATTCTACTTAATCATGGTATATGAGATTTTTGACACATTGTTGATATAGTCTGTTAAAATTTTGTTGAGGAAAGATGAAGTAATGAAATGGAAGGACACACAGAGTATTATGCTAAGTGAAATGGGTCAGAAAGAGAGGGACAGACAGAATTACTGCACTCATTTGTGAAATATAAAATATCATAATATGAGACTAACACCTAAGTTCAATAGAGACAAAGGTCAGGAAGATTGCTCCATGGTTGGAAACTTGCCTCATGAGCTGGGGGAGAAGGCAGATGGGATAGAGAATGGATCACTAGTCAATGATGGTTGGAGAGATCGCTCAGGACAGGAGATGTGTGCTAAACATAAAGGACCAAGCATGATGGCCTCTCAGCATCTGTATTGCAATAATTCCCCTAAGTAGAGAGAGGGACTAAGAAGGAAATTGTCTGTCAGAGGCCTATTTCCTCTGGGGGCCTATGAGGGTGGCAGGAGGGATACTGGGGTCATTGCTGGTGCAAAATGTACACCGATGGAAGGATGGGTGTTTGATCACTTTATGACTGAAAATCATGAAAGCCTTGTAACTATCTCATGGTGATTCAATAAAAAAATATGTTGCAGATTCTTGTGCCTGTGTTCATCAAGGAGATGGGTCTGAAATTTTTCTATTTTGTGAAGTCTCTGTTTGGTTTAGCCATCAGAGTCATGTTTGCAGATTTCTATTTCTTCAGTTTTCTGTAAACATCCCAATTATTCATAAACATATGACTGGATAAAGAAATAATGGTAGAAATATGCAGTGGAATATTACAAAGGTCTAAGAAAAGATGAAACCATGCAGTTTGCTTTGCTTGGATAAATTTGGACTGTATCATGCTAGTAGAGTTAGTTATGAGGGGAATAGACAGAACAATGTCTCTTCTCTGAAGAATTTTAAGAAATATAGCAGAGGAATATCAAATGCAGAAAGAAACTTGAGCAGGAAAACAAGAGGGGCGGATTGAAGGCAACGTTGGGACAATGGTGGATAGAACCAGACTTTCTGTGGGAGGCTGTAGTATTGGAAAGATTTATGCAAGAAGAAGCCTTACCCTTAACAGTATTGTAAACTATGGTGGCTAAAATAAAATAAAGTTTTCTTGATGAATTCAAGGAATCACAAGCAGGCCAATGCCACTGAAGTGAAACAGAAGTTGGGGAAAATATTGGAAAATAGGTTATGGAGACACAGTCACAGGCCATTTGAATGGATTCAGTTTCTGCACTTAAAAATATGTAAATTTATTTAAGAACTTTGAACACAAGAATAACATGAACTTAAGTTTTAAAGGAACCATTACAGATACTTGTTTGAGGAATTCTGGTAGAAACAAAACCAGTTAGATGACTTTTGCAATTAACTTCAACATTATCATACCATGTGCAGTTTCTAAGCCTATCATCTTTACATTTTGAAGTGTTTGTTAATTAAAAAAAACATTTCAAGTTGGACAGTTCAGTATGTTTGGAAATGTTCACTTCCTAGATATCTATTACATTGTTAAAATATGCTTTTCTATAAAATAATGTTCTTAAATTATTCATTCTTTGCTTTTAAAATTACTCAATAATCTTTATTAAATACTATGTCATCCAGCAAAAATTTAACCAGAAGTCATTTGGTAGAAATCAGGATTGTCAATAATGGCATTTATTTAATTATTTGATAGTTTATAATTTGTATAATGGAATATAGACTTATCTGCATTTTAAGTATAGTCAAAGATCCTGTTTCCAGAATTTTTCAGCACTATTTTGCATATGTATTTTGAGTAGTCTCAAAATCATTTAACTTCTCTGAGTAATCAAAAGTTGACACATATTTTTGTACAATTTTGAAATAAACATTATCAATATCTTATCATTTTGAGGAAAATGCAAGAAAACAGTTAAACTTCTCTTTTTTTTTGCTTTTTGGCTCACACCTGGCAATGCACAGGGGTTACTCCTGGCTCTGCACTCAGGTATTACCCCTGGCGGTTCTCAGAGGACCATATGGGCTGCTGGGAATCGAACCCGGGTTGGCCGTGTGCAAGGCAAACACCCTACCTGCTGTACTTATTGCTCTAGCCCCGAAAACAGTTAAACTTCTTAATGATTGTTTCAGGTGGTTGTTTTTAAACGACAAGAACATCCTTGTTGAAGGTGGTGTTTTATTTACATTTTACTTTCACAACTTTTATTACAACACAGAGACACTTCTTTTAGTGTTTGTTTTGAATCAAGATAATGTTAGTTGCATATTAAGCTAGGCATTGTAGTACCGCGTCACTGAACTGCAGGTAGTTACATCCAAGGAGTTAAGATTTCATCCATTTTTGAAACTCTCCAGATTCAAGAGAAGATGACATCTAAAGTAAAATTATTTTTTTAAAAAATCAATATGGGGGAACCAAACTATCAGAACCAAATGATAATACACAACATTCAAGGTAGTCTCATGTAGTCCTAAGCACAATAAATTTCCACTGCTCTCACAAAGTAGAAAAATGTTTACTTAGTACTTCACCTTAATCCTTTCATCTTCCTCAGTTAGCATACTAATTTCTTTAAGAAAAATAGCTTTTCAATATCAAATTTGCCCTATGAAATGTTTTTGCATAAGAGGTGTGGAAGTCTAAAGTGTGAGAAAAAGAATCATATAAAAAACTTTTGAAACAATTTAAAACAAAAACAAGGATTTGTTTTTGGGCCACACAAGGCAGTGCTTGGGGTTGACTCCTAGGACAGTGCTCAGGGATCTGTACTGGTGGGCTCCAGGGACTATACTGGCAAACCCAGATATGCCAATGAATTGTAAATGCCATATCTAATGTACAATTGTTCTGACTTCAAATATAAGAATTTTTGATCAACAAGCTTGATATTTTGATAAATTCAAATATTCAACAGAAAGATTATTTATCATTTCTAAAAAGTATTTGTGATGTATTTACAGATGGGCAATATGGATATTTATTTATTTTGTTTTATAGATTAGATTAAACGTGGTCTGAAAAAAGAGCATAAAATGACTCACCATAGCCATACCCTGGACCACGCACCAGACTGTTTCACCCAGGGCACCCCAGAAAAATACAGAAAAGGCCCTGCCCTGCCCCACAGGACCCATCCCAGGCAATCAAAAACCTCCAGAACTCAACCGCCATCATGCCCACAGCTGCTCTCCACACACTCCAACCGAGCCTCACCACAAGTGAATCTATTCCTGGATATCTCATACCTCACACCATTCATATTCCAAGAGTAGCACCTCATTTGATGGGGTTTAAAGTCCAAGGCAACCACTGCACTGCATTGTAGCACTGTCATCCCGTTGTTCATTGATTTGTTCAAGCAGGCATCAGTAACATCTCCATTGTGAGACTTGTTGTTACTGTTTTTGGCATATCGAGTATGCCATGGGTAGCTTGCAAGGATCTGCTGTAGAAGGCAACCAATCAGAGGGAAATATATTTTTACAGATATGTATATAGCACACAAGGCTCAACCTTTAACAACATGTTAGTAATCTCTTCGCATATAAGGGCTTAACGACCCCTCTGTGATATAAAACAATCTTCACACACTTTCTTCTAAGGAAACTTATTGAGAGTATTTTCAGCAGTTTATTCATAACAAATGATGCAAAATAAAATATTTTGGTTCTGCTTTGGGGCAGGGGTTGGGGTTCAGGATGGAAACATGTGAAATATGCTGATGGGAAGGTGTAATAGTGGTGGGGTTGGTGTTCAAATATTAAATGTAATCAAATATTGTGAACTACCTAATAAAAATAAAATAAAATTATAAAAAGATAAAAACATGATCTTTGAGAAATGTTGACTTATAGCTTCTTCCAAGAAAATATGTCTTTTAGCAGTATTATATACATCTTTATTATTGTAGACTATCTGAGAAACAAGCAACATATTTGGAGCTCTATTTTATGTATTATAAATATTAATGAAATTATTTAAATTTGTAATCCATAATTATTAAATGGGAAAAATGAATTTTGACAATGTCTCAGACTTTCCTTGTTTTTCATAACTTTCACAAATTTCAAAATTATTGTTTATTTTGTGGAATAGTCCTTAATATTAGAGAAAACTCCAGTTCTCCCTTATATGTCTTTTTAAATTTTGTTTTGAGCATAACATTTTGTTTGGTCTTTGGGCCAAACTCCTGGGTGCTCCAGGCTTTCTTCTGCCTCTCTGCTCAGGAGTTATTCCTGTTGGTACTCAGGGAACCATAAATAGCATAAGGCAATTAAACAACATAGATCACATGCAAGAAAAAGGCCTTATCTTCTGTACTATCTCTTCGGTTCTTTGTCTAGATTTTTCCTCTCATAATTACTTTTGGGTTTTAAGATTTGGGGAATAGTACAACAGACATTAAAAGATTTTCGCCAGCATTTTATATAGGGGAAATAATATCAATATGTTTTACTATTAGTAGACCACTTGGTTAAGGCATATTCTACAAATATGAAGAGACAATAACCTCCAATTTATACTACAATGATGGTATGTAATTGACAAGAAGGTAACCAGCTCACAAATATTGCTATTTGTATTTGAAACAAGCATAATTGAACATAATTCATCAACTAAATAGCCACTGGAGCTATTTGAATATCCTTGAATCGCTTTACCATTCTGAGTTCGAACTATTTTCATGAAATATCTTGATATTAAAATAATGCACAGCTTCCAGCAATGAAAAAGTTATGGCTACATAGCCTACTTGGAAATCTCATCCCAAGGGAATGAGAACAAAATCAGAATCAACAGGGTAGAATCTAAGGATGCTAAACTAGGATAACCATGCTTTGACCAAATTCAATGAAAATTGACAAATGTGCTTCAATCTATACTAATGTGAGTCAAAGGATCAACTCTGGTTTGAGGGAGTAAATAATAAAACACATGGCGAAGATGTTCAAGGATGCCTATTTACCACTAAGGGGCTGGAAGCACAGGAAGTCTCCCAACCTAACTACTGGGCTTTGAATGTAAATATATTGCAAATAGTGGAGGACCAAAAAGGGAAAATCTAAGCAATGGATTTGTAGGAAAATGATCTAAAATGATTCTGTTACCTATAAAGTTGCAGACGAGGCCAGGGTCAAACCTATGGTACAGTGGGCAAATCTTCTACACTGAACATGAGAGATGTGTAGATGGCTAGTAGTGGTGTGTCATATTCTAAGTGGCCTCCTAGTATTTGATCAGTTTATCAAATAGGACAACTCGGTTAACACACACATCAAAACTGTTATAGATTTTTTCTGTATTTCCATTTATTTGAAGGTTTGAAGATTTTAGAATTTATAATTTAATTAATTTATTCCTGTTCACTATGCAAAGCAATTTAGTGGAAATTAAGTCTATGATAGATATAAACAAAAACAATACAATAAAGATGAAACTAAGAAAAATTACTGTGAGGGAAATATGAATATTTGCTTTCATAAACAAAGAAATGTCTATGGTTAATCATGTAGGCAATTAAACAACATAGATCATAGATCATAGATTATCTTTGAACTGTAAACAGAGTTGATTCTGTCTTAAATAGTCTATATTGGCATATGACACATTTATGAAGTCAAATGACAATATTCTGGCAAACAATGTGAATAAAAATAACAGAATTTTGACCATAGACAAAATTTTATTACAAGTTCATTGGTGATCTTTAGTTTTCACAAAATAATATAACTATTTAGTACTTAATTATAAATCTATCAATAAAATATTTAGCTACAGAAAATCCATGTAAAATATCTTGTAAATCTTTATTTTCTGTCATATCTCTGATCCCCATGTGCTTTGAGATCATATCTATAAAAGAGTGATTTCCTCACCTGATGTCTTACCATAGTGTCTCACTTTGGAATATTATTCCTCTCTCCAAGTTTATCTGAATAATAAATAAATAAATAAAATATAAAATAATGAAAATAAATAAAAAATAAATTAAAGAAAAAAATGTTATTTATGTAGAAATCGGCTTTGAGGAAAAATCTGATAGGATGCTGCTTATATATAGAATTATTAAGATAGCAAATTAGTAATTTTTGAATTAATTTGTTTCACTGCATTTTATTTGGAAAAGTATATCATATGCTAAGTTCTAACTGAAAGTTAAATTTCAAGAAAATTTCATGACTTTAGGGTTCAAGAATCGTTATTATTCTGATTTTCCTAATGCATAAGGAATTTATTAAGAAAAACTTAGCATAGATACAGAACACATTGATCACAAGATTAACCAAGAGATGAAAAGAATCCAGCCTACCTCCATAGTTGATGTCATTTTTGCAGTGCTATTAGGACCTTTAGTTTAGTTGTAAATGACATAGAAGCAATATTTGTACTTATCAATTTTTCTAACAGAAATTTTATGGCAAATTGTTGAAAGGAAAAGAAAGACAATCTTAGTGTGAAAATAGTCATGAAGACTTAAGGAGAAATTCAGAATAGAAAGGAATTATATAGACTCTTTAAATACAGAAGAATTCAGTTGGCTTGAAGTAACAAAAGATCCCATCTCTGTATGCCACATGTAGTAAGTTGAACCGCCCCCGATCAATTCACTTGGGAGAATAAGTTGAGAAATATGGAGACTTCAAGCTGTCACTTTCAAAAATAGTGAGTCTGACCTTACATTTCACCTCTGAAATCAAAATTGAGATGATAAAAATTAAATGCAATACCTGGGTAATGCTGTTAGTAGGAATTGATGATTTTAGTTTAAAATCAATGCCAGTAGGGGTGTGCGTGTGCTTGCGCGCGCGCGTTTATGTGTATATGTGTGTGTGTGTGTGTGTGTGTGTGTTTGTGTCTTTGACAGGTTACAACTTTTCTATGAAAATAAAGCAAACATTAAGGAATTTGTTCAGAATTTCATAAGTTAAAGTTAGTCTAAGGGTTTCACTTAGAATCTAAACAGGTCTTTACTTTTCCTAAAATAGACCCTATTTCTATTCTACTTATTTCCATGCCACCATATACTCGTTCTACATTCTTCAGTTCTGTATTGCAATTAATGAAACATTTCTTTGGATAGCCCCTAGGACAGAATCTACTAAATTTATTTGGCTATTTTCTTATTTTTCAGAAAAAAATTCAAACAGTGCCCACCTAGAAATCTCCCTTCTTTAAAAAAATACCCCAAATTGCCCCGAACTTTACAGAATATCTCAAAGTGATAGAGTGCACTTTGGGAGACACTTTAGTAGACTTTGAGATTTTTGAAAATAAAATAAAAACCGTGCTATTTGTTTTAATATCAGCTTGCTAAGTGAAAAACTGTAAAGTCTTAAATGTTAGAGTATTTATTTACTTGTTTGCTTGTTTGTTTCAGTAAATTATCATGACAGATTGGAATGTGGAGTGAATTGGAGAGAAATTCAAATAATGTTTGGAATTTTTGTAAGTAGAAAGATAAGTTTGATTTAAGAGAGTGAGTTCGTCAAGAAGGCAATGTATTTGAGTATTTTAATAAAAAGAATTAAATCAGTAATGACTTGAAGGAGAATTAGAAACTGAGACTTATGACTATATCTTTTTAGATGGCTACTGGAATATGGTTAATATCAGAAACAATAGGTAGAAGCAAATATTGAGAAAAGGATAATTACTCTTAACACTCAATAGCTTTATATGTAAACTCTAGAACTATGCTAGTGTTTATAATTTGAGTAAGATTTTTGTTTTACCGTACACCACAGCATATTACCAACACATGTTAAGTATCTTTGCATTAAATTCTTACCTTCAACTATTTTCAAAGTCAGATTTCATAACTAGATATGATTAGGAATTTTTTGCCAAGTATATTTTCCTAGAGCAAGCCCTTCTGAGTTAGTTATGTAAAATGTGTTTAGTTACATTTCCATAAAATTGCTTTTGTTCCCAACTACTGTAGCTCTTCCTAGAGAAAATGCCTGACCAGATTCCTGAAATTGGACCAGTCACTTACCTTTGTTGGGTCTCGATTTGTAGTCAAGGTGGTGTGTATAGCCATCATTGCTGAGACCCCAGCATCTTCTTTCTAGTGCTTTATATAGTGAAAAATATGAAAGGAAATTTTTTTTTGTTTAAATCCCGCCCTTGCTGCATTGACTTTTTGTGCAGGAACATAAATTTCACTGCTTATAAGAATTTCTTCATATTGTTGCAATAATATAAAATAATGAGAGAAAATTTTAGAGATTTCTACTTACAAGTTTAAGTGCCAGTTCAAGTTCTGCTTATGCTTATGTTCAAATATGTGCTCTTACAAAGTGAGACATAAAATTCATAACCAACCATAAAGAGCAAACAGAAAACACTAAAATAAATAGATGGAAAGCATTATATCAATTTTAATATGAAGTAACTCTAAACTTGAAAATTTAGTATATTTTTTAAAATTATCAATAATAAAATCTTTCTATCTGCTTAAATACTAGTATTAACTATAAAGAGGTCTCGAAGAGAATAAATATAAGTTGACAGGGGCAAAAGCGACTTAAGTAGTTATAGCTGAATAAAGAAGAGTAAGCAAATTACTGAAAAAGAAATTCAGTCATACCCTAATCTATATTATTAGCCCTGAGGAGTCCAGGGTAAAGAAATGATTGTCCAGTCATGTACTAGCCACTCCTCAGATATAATTCAGGAAAAAAAGGGGGGGGGCTTTAACACAGAGATAAAAAATGTTTTAGCAATATTATATCATATGAAGAAAAGTAAAAAATTTGCGGAAATATAAGAAAGATGCTAATTTTATCTTCTTTAGAAATGAATGGCAGCAGACTATAGTACATTTTTCTGTCATGACAATTTTATAGCAGCATGACAAGTCACTGTACAACTGTGCATCTCATGAAAGTCAAAAATCGGTTTTGTAAGACAACATGTGTTTGCTTATGCTCATAATTCTGAGAGTCAGGATTCAGGCAAAGCAGAACAAGAGCATGAACGGCCCTTCAATATGATAAACTGGAATAATGTCTAATGGTGCTGTAGCAAAATGTCAGAAATGGAGTGGCTTAGCTACCACAGAAATTTTTCATTACTCTTTGGGAGAATGGAACTCTCAAATCAGACTGTCAGCATGGCCAGTCTCTGGTGAAAGGGCCTTTCAAGTTGCACACTTTTGATTTCTCATAGTGTATTCACAAGGTGTAGAGGAAAAAAATAGGTCTCTGATATTTTCTTATAAGAGTACTAACCCTCTTTGTGGGAGATTCACATCCATGACAATTGCCTCTCAAAGGCACTTCCTTCTTCATACTATCATAATGGGAATTAGATTTCAACAAATGAATTTTGCTGGGACAGAGATATTCAGCCCATAAAATGACTAGAATAACTCAGGGTACTTCAAATGCATGCTATAAGAATCACTTCCAAAAACATGAATTCACTAATAAATCTGGTGTGTGGGCTGGGCTGGGAAGACAGATTTAGCAGTCCTGTCCGCCAAGGCAGCTGTATGAACCTTCTCCACCATAGTCGCTTCTGTGTAGCCAAAGTTCCACATGGCAATTTTGGGCTCCAGGAGTGAGTGTTCCAATAAACTGAAGAAATGCTTCATAGCTTTTTATAATCAGTTTTGGAAGTCACAGAGTGTTACTCCTGAATAATCTATTATTTGAAGCTGTCAGAGTGTTTACTCAGATTTAAGAGATAGGAATATAGTTTTCAGAATACTTTCAAATTGAGTCCTACACTTTCCAGCTTCAAAAATCTATTACTGTGGTGGCATCAGAGAGAGAACAAAAGAGCTTTTCTTGCATATGATGAACCTGGAATAAGATCTGAGCACTGCTGGTTGTGACACCCCTCAAAGATATCTTTTACTTCCCATGATATATTTAGGAAAGAGTGAGAAAGTTTTAGGTCCAAGTTTAAAAAATTACATCAACTTACAAATAGAATATTGGGAAAGGGGATGGTATGTCCAAGGAGAAAATTGCTCAGATGTAAAATATGATATGGAAATTTAGAAAAAAATTCAGTCAAAAATCTTATAATTCTATGTATCTCATGAGGGTCAAATAACTCAGAGTTTGTATTAATATTACTACTTCTTGAAGACTGGACTTAAATAAACAAAAAAAATCACATGAAATTTCTAAAAGTTACTTACAAAGCATTTATGAAATAAAATGAGAATGGATAATTACTTACAGGTTGTTCACTATTAGAGAAAAGGGTGAGAAGTCACAATATAAAGTATGTGTGATAGGCAGATTAAGTATATTTCAACTGTGGTCTATATCTAGGTGGGAATTTGTATCTGGGAAACATATACAGCCCGGTATAAAGATTTTTTGCAGTTATTATTCATTATTTTCATCGATTATCTTGAGCAGTCTCAGTACCGTCTCTATTTGTCCTAACCCTAAGATTTTAGAAGCCTCTTTTTACTCGTCCTTTCCAACAGTGCCACATTGGAGGCTCTTTCAGGGTCAGGGATTGAGACCCATCATTGTAACTGGTTTTGGCATATGAATACACCACGGGAATCTCGCCAGGCTCTCTCACGCGGGCAGGAAACTCTCAGTAGCTTGCCAGGATCTCCGAAGGAGAGAATTAGGCTATACAATGACTCGAGGCAGAAGTAATCCCAATGAAAACACAGTTAAAGACATCATTTCTGAGAAATTCCCAGAGCTGAAGGTTACAGGCATCCAGCTCCAAGGAGCTCAAAGGGTGCCAGCTAAAAGAGACCCTAATAAAAAGACTCCAAGGCATATCATACTCAGAATGACAGATATAATGGATAGAGACACAATACTGCAAGCAGCAAAGTCAAAGAAGGAAATCACATACAAAAGAGCACCTCTCAGATTTACAGCAGACCTATCAGAGGAAACCCTCCAAGCCCGAAGACAATGGTGGGATATAGCAAAAAAAATCTATGAAATGAATGCCTCACCAAGAATACTTTATCCGGCCAAACTCTCACTCAAACTCGAAGGAACCATACATTATTTCTCGGATAAACAACAGCTCAGGAACTTCATAGACTCAAAACCAAATTTAAAAGAAGGAATACAGGGGCTACTGCAAGACAAGGAAAAGCCCCACAAGAACAACAAACACCACAGAAAGATGACACAAAACCCCATGACAATAATCTCCCTCAACGTCAATGGCCTAAATGCACCAATCAAGAGACACAGGGTGGAAAAATGAATTCGGAAACTAAATCTAACCTTCTGCTGCCTACAAGAAACACACATGAACAGTCAGAGCAAACAGAGACTCAAAGTTAAAGGATGGAAAACAATCCTGATAGCAAACAATTCCCTCAAAAAAGCTGGGGTGGCATATTAGTATCCAACAACAAAGATTTCAGGTTAGAAAAGATTAGAAGGTGCGCGTTCCCCTGGAGATCTCTCCGGCCCGCGGAGAGACAACAGTGGAAAGCGCTCCTAATTAGGTGGATTCTGTGAGGGTCCCGATCTGAAATAAGACTAGTGAGGTTAGTAATTAGGGGGCCCAAGACGACACATGCCGATCAAGGGCAACTTTATTAACTGCCACGCTGGTTTTATACTTTTCTTAGCAGGGGGTTGGTACATAAGTTGTCAATCATCAGGGAAGTGTCTTCTCAGACCAAATAAGGAAAGGTTCGGGGTGTATTAGGTGGGCTTACAACATTCTTCAAGAGTAGATTGAGAAATAGTGGGGAGAGGAAGGCAAGGGTTTATCTGGCAGGAGCATCTGGCAGGAGGAAGGCACAAGGTAGAGGAAGGTATTCTACTTTAGGGCTTTATGGGGTCTCTCAGTTAACTGCCCTGGGCTACTTTACCTCTTGAGTTTGGCTATTTCCTTTGTCACAAGGGCACCTTTGCCTCAGGTCATGCAAAGCTGGTAATGGAATTTTCCGGTTTGTCCAGGGTAAAGGTTTCGGGGTCCTCTTTCGTTCAGGGTCCTGAGCAGTCCCCAACAAGAAGGGACAGTGAAGTTCATTTTCTATTTATCAAGGGATATGTATAACAGGAAGAAATCACACTCTTAAACGTATATGCACCTAATGAGCGACCTGCCAAATAATTAAAACAACTGCTAACAGACTTTAAGGAGGACATCACTAGCAGCACAATAGTAGTCAGAGACTTCCGCACCGCCTTATCACCTCTGGATAGATCGACAAGAACAAAACTCAGCAAGGAAACACTGACTCTGAAGGAAGAAATGGAGGAGAGAGGCCTGATAGACCTATACAGGGCTTTACACCCTCAAAAGAAAGAATACACCTTCTTTTCAAGTGCACACGTAACATTTTCCAAAATAGACCATGTGCTGGGTCACAAAACATACCTCAATAGAATCAGGAAGATAGAAATTGTATCAACTATCTTTTCAGACCACGATGCACTGAACATAGAAGCTAAACATATACAGACAAGGAGCACCAAATCAAACACCTAGAAATTAAACAATGCAATATTGAACAATGAGTGGGTCAGGAAGGAAATCAAGGAAGAAATCAAAAGATACTTCAAAACAAATGAGAATGAAGACACAAGCTACCAGAACGTATGGGATGCAGCTAAAGCCATGTTAAGGGGAAATTTTATAGTTTTGTGAGCATTCCTCAGGAATGAAGAAAGGGCCTACATAGATAGCTTGACTTCACGGCTAAAGATTTCAGAAAAGGATCAGCAAAAGGAATCCAAACCAGACCGAAGGAAAGAAATAATAAAAATTAGAGCAGAAATTAATGACATGGAAACCCAAAAGACAATGCGAAAGATCATTGAAGACAAGAGCTTCAAGAAAATAAACAAGATTGACAAACCACTAGCAAGACTCACAAAGGAAGAGAGAGAGAGAACCCTAATAAACCAAATCAGAAATGAAAATGGGGACATCACAACAGAAGCCAATGAAATTCAAAAGATCATCAGAGACTACTTTGAAAGTCTGTAAGCCACAAAACAAGAGAACCTAAAAGAAATGGATGAATTCCTTGATTTCTACAATCTCCCAAGACTGAACTGAGAAGACTTGGAATACCTGAATAGGCCCATTAACATCAAGGACATTGAAATTGTAATCAAAAGTTTTCCCGAAAACAAAAGCCCAGGTCCAGATGGATTCACTAGCGAATTCTTCCAAATATTTAGTGAGGACCTATTGCCAGTTATTCTCAAGATTTTCCAGGAAATTGAAGAAATAGGAACTTTCCTAAACAGTTTCTATGAAGCACACATCTCCCTAATATCAAAACCAGACAAAGACACCACTACCAAAAAAAGTTATAGACCAATATCCCTGATGAACACTGATGTGAAGATCCTCAACAAAATATTAGCAAGTAGAATCCAACAACTCATCAAAAAGATCATACACATGACCAAGTGGGATTCATCCTGGGGATGCAAGGTGCTTAACATTCGGAAATCAATCAACATAATCCATCATATCAACTAAAGTAAAGATAAAAACCATATGATCATATCAATAGATGCAGAGAATGCATTTGACAAGATCCAACACCTGTTTATGATGAAAACTCTCACAAAAATGTGTGTTGAAGGAACTTGCCACCTACCATATACTCATGGCAAGCAATATATTCCATGGGGAAAAACTAAGGGCCTTTCCTTAGTTTCCTTGGATCAGGGACCAGACAAGGATGCCCGTCTCACCACTTCTGTTCAGTATAGTACTGGATGTACTTGTAATATTTGTTAGGCAAGAAAAATATATTAAGTGCATCTAGATAGGAAAGGAAGAAATCAAATTCTCATTATTCACAGATGATATGATACTATATCTAGAGAATCCTGAAGCGTCTACCAAGGAACTCTTAGAAACAATGGACTTGTCGATGTGCGCTCTGTCGAGATGCGACTCATGTTTATTTGTGTGGCCGCTCTGCTGCTGCTGACCACCATCCAGAGGACAGCTAGACTACTTTTGGTACCAGCAACTGCTTCCACCAATGTCTCTAGACTGTGAACTAAGCCAGAGCCCCATGCTGCCCCAGGAAGGGAAATGACGCAATTTCTCACATAAATCTCACTGGACTTAACTACTAAAGTACGAAAATGCAGAAATCCTAAACCATGCGTCCACTATTGTGGCTGCATGACTTCATATCTCTTCATTCTCATCAATGGAAAACTATCAAATATCAAATGCTTCTTTGTCAGCAGGGCTTTTTTTTTTTGAGAGGAAACTCCAACAACAATAGTGAATATTGTGTTGCAATATGGAATGTAATCAAGGTAAAGAGAAAATGAAGTGAAATATATCAGCTATGCAAGTGGGGGTGGGGGTTGGGGGGTGGGAAGTATACTGGGGTTTTTGGTGGTGGAATATTGGCACTGGTGAAGGGACGGGTGTTCGAGCACTGTATAACCAAGATAAGCCTGGAAACTGTAACTTTCTACATGGTGATTTAATAAAAAAAAATATTTTTTAAAAAGCTAAAAAAAACAATGGACTTGTACAGTAAAGTCATAGGCTATAAAATCAATACCCAAAGACTATGACCTTCCTATATGCAAATAATGAAACAGAGGAAAGTGACATGAAAAAAGCAATCCCATTCATAATCATGCCCCAGAAAATAAATTACCTCAGAATCAGCTTAACTAAGGAAGCAAAGGACCTCTACAAAGAAAAGTATAAAACACTACTCCACCAAATAAAAGAGGACGTGAAGAAATGGAAACATATCTCCTGCTCATATATAGGGAGAATAAACATTGTCAAAATGGCAATACTCCACAAAGCATTATACAGATTCAATGCAATCCCTATAAGGATACCCATGACATTCTTCAAAGAAATGGATCAAGTAATCCTGAAATTCTTATGGAACAACAAATGCCCACGAATAGCTAAAGCAATTCTTGGGGAAAAGACAATGGGAGGCATCACCCTCTACAACCTTAAACTCTACTACAAACCAGTAACAATTTAAACAGCATGGTATTTGAAAAAAGGCAGAGACGCAGACCAATGGAACAGGATCGAATATCCCTACACACAACACCAAATGTATGATCATCTAATCTTTCATAAGGGAGCAGGAAATGTGAAGTGGAGCAAGAAAAGCCTCTTTAACAAATGGTGCTGGCATAACTGGACAACAACCTGCAAAAGAGTGGGCTTAGACCTCGACCTGACACCATGCACAAAAATCAGATCAAAATGGATTAAAGACCTCAACGTCAGACCGCAATCTATAAGGTACATCGAAGACAAGGTCAGCAAAACCCTCTGCGATATTGAAGCTAAAGGTATCTTCAAAGATGACATGCAACTGATCAACCAAATGGAAACAGAGATAAAGAAATGGGACTATATTAAACTAAGAAGTTTCTGCATGCAAAAGATACAGGGACCAGAATACAAAGACAATCAACAGAATGGGAAAGGATATTCACCCAATACCCATCTGATAAGGGTTTGATATCAAGGGTATATAAGGCACTGGTTGAACTCTACAAGAAGAAAACATCCAACCCCATGAGAAAATGTGGCAAAGAAATGAACAGAAACTTTCTCAAGGAAGAAATATGAATGGTTAAAAGGCACATGAAAAAATGCTCTTCATTACTAATCATCAGGGAGATGCAGATCAAAACAACTATGAAATATCACGTCACACCACAGAGATTGGCACACGTCCAAATGAACAAAAGCAATCGGTGTTGGCATGGATGTGGGGACAAAGGGACCCTCCTACACTGCTGCTGGTAATGCCAACTGGTTCAACCCTTTTGGAAAACAATACGGACGATTCTCAAAAAATTAGAAATTGAGTTCCCATTTGACCCACCAATACCTCTTCTGGGAATATATCCCGGAGAGGCAAAAAAGTATAGTCGAAATGACATCTGTACTTATATGTTCATCGCAGCACTGTTTACAATAGCCAGAATCTGGAAAAAAAAACCCTAGTGCTGCAAAGCAGATGATTGGTTAAAGAAACTTTGGTACATCTACACAATACAATACTATGCAACTGTTAGAAAAGATAAAGTCATGAACTTTGCATATAAGTGGATCAACATGGAAAGTATCATGCTAAGTGAAATGAGTCAAAAAGAGAGAGAAAGACATGAAAGGATTGCAATCATCTGTGGAATATAAAACAGTAGAATGGGAGACTAACACCCAAGAATAG
Source organism: Sorex araneus (assembly GCF_027595985.1). Lineage (NCBI taxonomy): Eukaryota > Metazoa > Chordata > Mammalia > Eulipotyphla > Soricidae > Sorex > Sorex araneus. Next base: position 295,203,399 of record NC_073313.1, on the reverse strand, counting down.
TAGAAATAAGTACCAGGAGGTTTGCTCCATGGCTTGGAAGCTGGCCTCACATTCTGGGGCAAAAGCAGCTCAGATATAGAAGCGAACACCAAGTAAAGTGTAGTTGGAAGACCTGCTCAGGATGGGAGATGCATGCTGAAAGTAGACTATAGATTGAACACAATGGCCACCCAATACCTCTATTGCAAACCACAACACCCCAAATGAGAGAGAGAACAAAAGGGAATGCCCTGCCACAGAGGTGGGGTAGGGTTGGGGGATAGAATGGGAGGGTGGGAGAGATATTGGGATCATCATTGTTGGAGAATGGGCACTGGTGGAGGGATTGGCACTCGAGCATTGTATGACTTAAACACAAGCACGAAAATATGTAAGTCTGTAACTGTACCCTCAAGGTGATTCACTAATAAAAAAATTAATTAAGAAATAAAAGAAATGGTGACCAAGATACAAAGACAGCCCACAGAATGGGAACAATTATTTATCCAATACCCATCTGATAAGATGTCTTCAATGATACAAGGCCACTGCTAAAGCAGAGAGAATAAAAAATAAGCAAATTAAACTATGTCAAATTAAAGAGCCTCTGCAAGGAAAAATAAAAACAGGCTAATGCTAAAAGGTAAAAAATAATAATAATAAAAAAAAAAGATGACAAGAGGCCATGAATCGGGAGCTTGGTTTTATAGTCTCTGGATGTTGGCCATTGGTGGGATTACTTGGTGCCAGGGACAGTTTCTGTGTGTGACCGCCTATCTACTGGAAAAATGGGGGATCTGGGCAAAAGAGGCCCAGTCCTGATCTGAGCAGGCTTGGAGATCTCAGCCCCACGTCCCACGCACCTGGGTTCCTCTGCCAGTTCCGTCATGCGTGAGACTCCGAGTGTGTGGAGAGGGGCCTTGAGCATGGTTATGGTTGGGTTTCAGAGGTCTTTGGCTGCAGACGCTCTGCTCAGGGCAGGGAGGAAGACTCACCCATCCCCTCCGAGGTGCCCCAGTTAAGACAGCCAGGCGCGGGAGCATGAGACTGCCACAGTTATTATTACTGATATTAAATCATGCTTGTTTATAAAGAATAATAAACTGAAGTGAGAAAATCATCCCATTCTCTCACCTGGGTGGAAATTTAGGCAAGCTGCCCTTACTGAAAAAAGACAATAGAATCATGTTTATCTTTGTTATTTTCTGTTTTGTGAATTGTGTTACTGTATGTTTTGTTACTGTGAATCAATGGATTTAGCAATCTGGAAAAATTATCTTCAGTGGAGAAAGAAAGAGATACAAAGGGTTAAGAATAGAATGCAAAAAAAAATGCACTCTATCAATTGTCTTGGATATGCATCCCAAATTGACAGAGAGCATCAGGTCCAGGACATCTGGGAACAGTAAAGCAAAACTACTCGGTGGAAAATGAGCAGTCTTTGGGAAGTCTGAGGATTGGCTTACATTTGACAACTGTGTTCAAGACAGACTCATGACTGACAAACAGAGCCCATGGAAAGATAATCTAATGGAGATGGGGTGAGGCGCTATTACAACTCTATATAGCTTTAGTTATTATTTTTGCAGCATTGTTGATTCTATATGTGAGTTAGAACTAAACATTGTTTTGGTTTTGTATGTGGATCCAGGTCAGGACATGTAAGAAAAGTCAAATTTTCTGTGGGCAAAGAAATATTCTTAAGATAGGAGAGAGCAATGAAAGTTTCAGAGAACTGAACATGAACTGGGAACTGATGAATACATTCTATATCTACCTCAAAATGTTTGTAATGTTGGAACTTTACAAAACTGTTTATTTAATCACATGGAATTGCTATGTAACTTTATGTTTTTCAAATAGTATGTTGAAATTTCCAAATAAATGTTTACTAATAAAATGTCTTTTCTAGTTTTTTCATATTAACTTTCTTTCCTAAGAAAATTCCCCCCTCTTTTTTTTGGTCATCTGAATGTCCTTCCTTTCATGAGCTACCTGCATCTGGCTTTTATATTCTTGCAGCTATATTTAGATGTTTTAATTGATTTCTCTCAGAAGACAAGGTGTGTGACTTGATCATTACCCTCTATTAGCTCATTGTTCATTGTAATTTGCTCTTCAGAGTTTAGTGACTAAGTTTGTCTAACAGACAAGCCTACACTTTCCAAATATGAACAGTCTGGGAAGAAAAGCAAATTAATAATATCAGTTTGTAAGAACTGAGATATTAGCGAACAAAGTGTTTTCCAAATAAACTAGCAGTTTACAAGTTTAGTATCAATAAGTGTGATAGTATTTTGACTATGGCTTTGCAAAATATCTGTTTTATACCACTGACACTGGAGTTTTAATATTGATAATATCCAATTACTCTTGAAAGTTCATCATTTAAGAGGAAATTTAATTTACAAATAAAATGGATTAATCAATATGTTAGTCTAAGCTAATTAGCTTGATTTGAATTGGTTTTTATTTTATCCTTTGAGAAAACTAGTCTTTGATTGAAAGACAAGTTTCAAGATATTGAGACTTCAAAAAAAATCCCTTTCTTAATTACTGCAGACAGCCTAATAAAGTCTAAATTACTTAATATTTATTTTTCTGTTCACATAAGTAAAAATTATTTTCAATATTAAAAATATAAATTAGCATAAAAAGAGCCCTCTTATTGTATGTAGTGTGATTTTGTGTACCTTCAGATTATACACATACATCATAAACACACATTTACATGTGATGGATCATGTAAAATATTGTGAATTATTTTAAATTATTTTAAATGTTTCAGATATTTTTAATTTAGAGATGTAATAAATCATGCTATATTATGTACAAATAACTTATTTTTGAGCTTTAAGAATATGTCCAGTTTGTGTGGACTGGATCTTATCTTTATATTTCAAATATATCTCTAAAATTAAACTTTGGAAAAATTAATTTGGGTTTTTTTTTCTATGCTTCTCTTCATATTGTCCTATTGGAATGCTCAAAGGATTGCTACAATATAAATTTTATTTTTGGACAACTCACATCACTAAACTGTGGTATTAGATCCCAATTTCATGCCAGAAAACAGCAGGTCATTCTATAAAGTATAAAACAAGACCGAAAGACATAAGTCAGACATGAATAATAAACCTCGAAGGTGATACGAAAAAGTGCTCTCCCAGTGGCTCACTGTCCAGATCTGAAGGTGACAAATAAAACTTCAACTGGCCCAGTGCTAAGGACTTAGTGGCATGCCTAGCTGTGCACTGCTGCCAGGAAGTCTGGGACATATATTTTCTGGCTGCTTTGAGAATGAGTTCAACCGCAATCCCCTAACAGTGGAATAAAGGAGAGCAGATTTTAGCAATCAGTCAGCTGTGCTGCCACACTACATAATTATTATTCACTGCAGAAAAAGTCATTTTTATGTCTACATTTTTTTGTAACCTATAATTTGAATCCCTTCTTTCTCTATATCAAATCAAGTGTCTATAAAAGGGAAATTTTGAAACCACGTGCCTATATAAAGCAGATCTTTAGGATACTTTATAGCTCTTTGCAAAGTGAAAATATGCTTAATGGATTGGACTGAAAACTTGTGAGTATACTAAATCCTGGGAGTTTAAAATGCCAAACTTGGGGCAACAAAGTTTGAGTTTAATGCTCACAGAGGAAATATGTGAAAAATATTTAGTTTCTGCTAAACTGTGAAAAAAAGCCCTTATTAGCTCTGGAAAAATATATTTTTATATAGCCACGTATAGATGCATATATATAAATTCTATTTAAACTTTTATATAATTTTATAGATTAAATATTTATAATTATATATTTTACATTTCGCATAGTTCAATGTTTAATTTCTTTTTAAGTATTTTTTAGGATTTACAAACATACATAGATTATGGACTATATACATAAATCTTTCATAGAGAAATGATAATTTACTATATATATTAAACGTTTCACATCTCGTTTATAACATTTCATTGTATTCTGTTGTGTATGTACATTTTGTAACTTACACATATATGGACTGAAGCGATAGCACAGCGGGTAGGCCATTTGCCTTGCACGAAGCTGACCTGGGTTCGATTCCTCTGTCCCTCTTGGAGACTCTGGCAAGCTACCTAGAGTATCCCTCCCACACAGCAGAGCCTGGCAAACTATCTGTGTCATATTCGATATGCCAAAAACAGTAACAATAATGGGTCTCATTCCACTGATCCTGAAAGAGTCCCCAATACGGCAATGTAGGGAAGGACAGGGATGAATGGAGACATTACTGGTGCCTGCTCTAGCAAATTGATGAGCAAAGGGATGACAAATGATACAAGTGATACAAGTGATAATTATACATATTATATGAAATGTAAATTATTTATGGGGGGCATACATATAACACATGACATGTACTTATATGTACATATAAGTCAAATAATACTAAATTAATTTGATTTACATACAATCAATATATTATGATATATTTTATATGTACACATATTTTAAAATTATTTTGAATTCATCTGATATTACTAAACATAAAAGACCTTTATTCTTCTTTAAAAATGCTACCTAGAATTTTGTTGTTTTGTTTTGGGGACACAGCTATGCTCAGAGCTTCCTCCTGGCTCTGAGATCAGGGATCACCTTGGCAGGGTTATTTGGCATTTTATTTGGAACCAAGATTGGATGCATACAAAGCAAGTGTTTTTTTTTTCAACCTGCTATAATATACTCTTTGACCCCAAAATTTTAGTTTTGCTCTGATTCCTAAATCGTCCTATACATTCAAGATAATTTATTGCTCAGTCCATTATTATGATATTTTAAAACAAGTGTTTCCCATATTTTTGCTTCTTCATACTCTTTGTGCTATATGGGACATGAGTATCTAAGCGTTGTGGGATAGATAAGTGACCAGCGGTGCTCTAGAGAGACTCCCTTCCTAACAGTCTTCACTGTAGGGTGTATTGTGGAGATCAGAATATTAGAGATGACACTTAAACAGAGCAGTAAGAGTGATGATTTTATTGTTAGATGCTAAAGTTTACATCCTGGATCATTTATTTAATTTTTTAGAGCAGAAAATTCCAACTAATACTCTGGAAAAAGTGCCTTGTTATGGACCATTTAGTCTATGGAGTGGGAGAACAGTGGTAGATTGCTTATAGGCTCAAGGTTCCTAAGTCATTTGGCCTACCTCCCCCTTTTCAGAAAAGAAAATCATTCAGCATCCCCCTTCCCTGCCCTGGAAATCTACATTCTTTAAACAAACAGGCAGAAGGTAGTTCCTCAATTGCTACCGCCACCCACTTGAAACATGCAGGGGGCTTTATCACCCACGTTGGGAAACACTCCAGTAAACAGACCTTTCATTACCACTATACTGAGGCCTAGTTCCTATTACAAATCTCCTTTCTTCCCACCCACTCCCCTGCATGGTATTCTAAACCTTCCCTCTCTCCTCTGCCACAGCTCCAGCAGGCATTTTATATGCTGCGTGTTTTCACACAGTTCTTCACCAGTGTCCTTTTATATCTGTTTCCCTTCATTTGCTAAAGCGGTTAATATTGACAATTGTTGATTAGGCCTTTAATTTACTCATTACGATTTTAAAGGACTTCAGAAAGTTAAAGTGATAAACTCATGTACTCTTGCCATCTTGATTCAACTGAATATCTGCATACAAATTGAGCATCATAATACTGTTTTGAAATTTTTCCTTTCAGTTAAATATATACTTAACATATTTCTATTGATTAAATCTTCTCTATAAAATATTTCAGTAGTTATATAAGTAAAATTTTATGGATGCACACACATTAATTTACTTACTAGGGATAAATTATTTTCTCATTCTCCCCATTTAAAATAGTGCTCAATATATTCTCTAGTAGTTAAATCTTTGTGGCAATAATTAAATTCTTAGGATTAATGCCTAGAAGTTAAATTGCTGAATGGATAGTTATGCAGATTGAAAAACTGATGTGTTGCCAACTGTCATATTAAAAATCTGTGTCAATTATATTTCTTCCTATGAGTAAGAATACTTATTCTCAGAGAGGCTAGAGCAACAGTACGGCAGGTAGGGAGCTTGCCTTGCACAGGGTTAAAACGTGCCCCAGTAGCAATGGGTATGACCCCAAACCAAAAATAAAATGGAAAAACAACTATTCTCTAATATTTGTTATTTAAATTGAGCCAGTGGAGAGCATTTTAATAGTTTTTCATTGTTCAGTCTGCATTCCGTAGATAATTCCACGGACCCAACCTATGATATTTTTTGCATATTGTCACTTTTGTTGATGAGCTTTGAATTGCCTATTCACTCTTTCTGCTCTATTATAGTATACACTTTTATATATATTTCTAATTGAAGGCAAGCATTGGTGTCTGGGAAAATATATAAAACTTTATACTATTATATTTCTTAATGCTTTCTTAATGTAATTTTTAACATTTTTCCTGATATTGACCTATTGATCTCTTGCACCCGCGCCTGGCTGTCTTGACCAGGGCCCCTCAGAGGGGGTGGGTTGAGTTTCCCTCCCTGCCCTGAGCAGAGCCTCCGCAGCTGAAGACCTTTGGAACCCAGCCACAGCCATGCTCAAGACCACTCTCCACATGCCTGAATGAGCCTCACACATGAAGGCATCAGCAGAGGATCTCAGGTGTGTGGGACCTAGGTCTGAGATCTCCAAGCCTTCTCAGATTGGGACTGGGCCTCTTCTGCCCACTTGCCCCATTTTCCAGTAGCGAGGCAGCCACACCCACTTTAAACTGTCCCCAGCGCCCCATGTAATCCCATCAATGGCCAACATCCAGAGACTATAAAACCAAGCTACCGGAAGGGCAAAAAGTGGTTGCGTGACATCTTCTAGCCTAGTTCTCCATTTTGGAGAACCTGGCAAGCTACTGAGAGTTTCCTGCCCAAATGGGAGAGCCTGGCAAGCTCCCCGTGGCATATTTGTATGCCAAATACAGTAACAGTGATGGGTCTCATTCTTCTGACCTTGAAGGAGCCTCTAATGCCGCACCATTGGGAAGGATGAGTAAAGAGAGGCTGCTAAAATCTTAGGGCTAGGACGAATAGAGACGTTACTTGGCCCATTCGAGCAAATTGACGATCAATGGATTGATAGTGATAGTGATAGTGACCTCAATTTTATATGGTAGAGGGAAATTAACTATCAAACTTAATTTGATAGTCCCTCCGTGAACTTCATGTCCAGTAGTATACTGCTTTAAATTATGTCTATTCCAAAATTTATATAGCTACTTTTATTTCTGTCCATAAGAAAAAATATTTAGCAATATCCAAATATCTAATTAATATCACCTAAATAATAGAAAAATGAGCAAGAATTTTCCATAATTTTCATGCTAAATATTTAGCTTAATAGTCCTGAATCAATTTATGAAATAATTTAATGTATAATTTAAGTTACTAACTTATTAAAATATGAATAGTAAATTGACAGTTACTCTTTTTAATTCCATTTCAAAGATACTGTGTGTGTGTCCTTTTATCCTAGAATAAGGCAACATCTGGCATATTCAAAATATTAGTAGGTAAGGGAAAAAGAGAGTCTTTGGTGTCTATCACGGTTAACCTCATGTGATGACTGAATAGTTTTTTCAGATGTGCAGAAGGCAAGTGTGCTTAAATAGTTCCAACTTCATGATCTACAAACCCTCAATAAGTCATCCTTCATTCTAACTCCTGATCTGATTAATTAAGACTACTCTGAACATCCGTATTTTATAAAAACTGAAATGTCTAGCTACTGGTAATTAAGATTCTCTTTAGAGTTTTAAGGAAATATACAATATTTTTGTTCTTTCACAGGGTGGTACCAAGAGTCAAAGAATGGTCACTGTTAGTTTTCAAATTAGTATTCATCTCTACTCATGAGTCAGGGTGGAGTCGAAGGAAGAATGTGAGGGAATTACAAAGAAAATTGATTTATTATTTTCTCCAGTCTCCTGTTACCTGAAGCCTATTAGAACTACATTATGATATGGGAACCCAGATAATTCATTTATTATTTTTCATCCAGCTCTCTCTTCTTATTCATGTTACTTTCGCCCAGATGCCTTGGTGAACAGTCAATTAAACTTGGATTATTAGACTCAGCAGTACACCCTATTTTTTGACTTTCTACTCCATCTACAAATCTACAAACTCCTTTGGTATTAGAAAAGAATCTGAGAGAAATTATATTGAAGTCTGTGTATGGTATATGACTTTAAATCAGATTTTATAGTTTCATAGCATTTGAACTGCATTAAGGTATAATTTTATGCCTCACAATGTTCATAAATTCATTTTTAGAGAGGAAAATTAAGTCAGTATTCACAAGTAACTGTAGAAGCTAGAACAGTAATTACTACAGGTCTTTTGTTAAATTCCAAAGACTTGGAATTCAGCAAGTGCTTCAAATTCTGTTTGAACACCTTAACCTCAATTTAAGAAATTCTTGCAGGATTGGAAAGATGACTAAATAAGCTGAAGTGCATAGCATACATGCAGAAGGCCCTGATTTCTATCTTCAACACTGGACATTCCACTGTACCACTTCCAGGTATTGACCCCCAAAACCATGAAACTTGAGTAGTGTCCTGGGATGAGCAGAGAACCAGTGGGCCTATACAGTTGGGACAAACTTCGAGAGTGGATCTTGTATACTAGAATATTGCTACCCACTCTCTCCCAAAGAGAAAAGGGTAGAATATATTCTAGTCCTTCTTTACCTATGAAATTTTAAAAGATGTACACTACACTCTGAAAAAAAATATCCAACACGAGGGAGCTATTGTTTTTGTAATTGTCTATGGGTTTCCTTTAAAAGTGCCTATATTTATAACCCTACCACTCATGTGGGCCCCAAATCAGCAAAACTAACAACATTCGAGCATTAGCTGTCACTGTCACTGTCGTCCCGTTGTTCATCGATTTGCTTGAGTGGGCACCAGAAACATCTCCATTGTGAGACTTGTTACCGTTTTTGGCATATCGAATATGCGACGGATAGCTTGCCAGGCTCTGCCGTGCAATTGGATACTCTCTGTAGCTTGCTGGGCTCTCCGAGAGGGACAGAGGAATCGAACCCGGGTCGGCCGCGTGCAAGGCAAATGCCCTACCCATTGCATTATCACTCCAGTCCTGAGCACTAGCTAGGAACACAAATTCTCTGACCCCAATCTAGATTGCCTAAATCAGAAATGACACAGGTAAAATGCAGCAATTGATTGTTTGAAAACACTTCCAAATATTTTTTAATGCTTACAAACTTTGAGATCCATGGATTTATATCATATAATTTCTTGCATAACATTGTATCACTTTTATGAAGAAATAATGACATTATTACAGAAGTCATAAATGACAAAATAATTATGCATATACATGACATCCATTCAAGTTCCACATGTACTCTATAGATACGTTACCAGTTCTTCCCAGGTAAGCTAATGATTGACAAGCTTTATTCTAAGCATTGTTATGCTAATACCCAACAGTGAAATCATCTAACAAACAGAATTTCTTTGCTTTAAAATTCTACTATAGATTTATTTTTATTTCAAAAATAGAATGTTTGGAATTTTTCCATGTCATTCACCCTTCAATCTTTAACTTTTGAAATAGATACACTTTCCCCACTAAATTGTTTTGACTATAAGTCAAAAAATGTCTCCTGGCCTATACCACCAGGCAGTTATCAACATATGGAGAGAGTTGAAATGATTCTGACCTATAACATTTTGCTTGGGAAACTGCCTTTCCTGAAATTTAATGTGCGGATTCTATGGTTTCAATTTTCCTACATTATAGGTATCAGCTAAAGCTAGCAACTGCAGTCTTTGAGGTCAGGAGACAGTATTAATAGACACACTGTTAGTATTGCAACTGCATTAATGTGAAGTTTGCACCCACTGGTTTGAAAAAAAAAAAGCAAAGTGTACGTGAAACTTTCTTTAACTCCTCACAGTATGAACTTTTAGACAAGTTTTCAAAACTGACTTTCTCCTATTCCCACTGTTTTTTTTTTCTTTTCTTTCTCTTATCTCTCTTTTCTCTCTTTTTTAAATTGACTCTTTGAAATTGCAGGGATCTATTGCTAAACTTTTATATAAATTTCCCATTTTTTAAGTGGTGCCTTTTGAAATATTACCAGATATATGGTTTCCTTTGGTAGACCATTAAGTTTTTAAAAACTACTTTTATTTTCCCTTATAGTAATTCAGTGGTTTATCATTCATTTTTTTAAGTGCTTACATTGATTCGCAGGAAGTAACTAACTATTTTATATATGTTGTTGAATATCTAGGGGGAACCTACTTATTTTAAAGCAGTCAGGATAGTTCTTGATATACTTGCAGAGCTCAAGTTTTGCATGTTTGTTTTAGTGGCTTTTCTCCCAAACTCCTGCTTCTCTTTGAAACCAGTGGGAAGTGCTTGAGTTTTTAATGATTATAGGTTAGTTTTAAACCTCCAACTGGTTCTTACCTTTGAGAAAACTTGGAAACTCTGAAAGGGAAAGCAGTATCAGTTAAACTTTCTTTCAAGAACAATAATTAGTTCTACTTTTAAGTATCAGATATCCTCTACAGACTGTACATGACAGGCACAGGCACTAGAGACACTGGAAAAGCAAAGCAAAAAAAAAACAATAAAAAGAATTGGGTGGAGGGAGGGGGTTGAACTAAGAGAGAAACTATCAATTGATTTATCATGCATTAGCTTTATTCTCTCGAGTAGGACACCTACCCAGAGTGAACTTAGGTTTTAAATTAAAAATATAAAAGTGACACCAATCACAGATGGTTCGTTTAAGGTGAAATTTGGGTAAGATAATATACTGACAACCTCTAGTTCCAATCTTGTTGCATACTATGGTCTCAATAAACCTGTTTTTATTTGTTTTTTCAAAGCCAACCAGGTTCTTAATCATAGATGCATATCAGGGTTGCTTAGAGATCTTCTGAGGTCCTGATCCTTAGCCCTACAGTCAAAGACTCTGATTAAATAGCTCTGGGCTAGATTTTAGGCAACCAGTTTGTAAATCACCACAGGTGATCCCAATAAGCAGTCAAGCTTCAGAATCTCTGCACAAAAGCATCTGTTCTGCAACTTTCATGGATTTCAGAAATACCTGTGGAGATTTCTCAAACTTTATAAACTTGGCCTTTCACCTTGGAAGAGTCTGATTCAATAGAATGGGAGAGATTATCCTTAATTTCTGGAAGATATTTTGGTGTCACTGACTATTATAGAATGTCTAAAAGCTTAAAACTACCAATTTAATTTGGACTCAATTTCATAATAACATCTAAGTGACTCTTCTACCTTTTCTTATTTGATGACAATTGTGTGAAACAGATATGAGAGAATTTACACACTTTTATTTAGCAGACCAAAGTACTTGAGTAAAAGTAAATAGACTTTCTGTTAATTCTCAGTAAATGGCAGAGCTTAGATCACGTTTAAACTGTGTAATGATGTTGCTTCAACTTAATTTATCTAAGGGCTTACAATTGCTAGACATTGGGTTTGTCTTATTTTAATTTTTTTTGCATTAACTGATTTATACAATTACTACTACCTTATAACCTTACATTTTAACATAAGGAAAGAAGTTACTGAGCTGCGTAAAATTACTTGCTTAAAATCATATAACTTCTAAATGTGAAATCTATGTTTCAAGTCATCTCTCTGTTCTTTGCATCCTTGTGTCAAGCCATGCAACCATCCATCATTGTCTCCTAAAATCCCAATGTCCTTCCAACTCTTTTACATTGCTCTGGCAGTCTCAATGTCATTGTCAGGCATCATCTTCAGAGTGTTATCTGCTATTCTTATTCTTATGAAAAGCAATAAGAAAAGAACAAAGTCACGTCACCATGTTCTTGAGCTATCTGATCCAAAATATTGGCTCTAATTATCTAAAAATTAAAATTTCATCACAAAATTATTTATGTTTTAGTTGTTACCTAGAACTTTAACACAATTTCAGTTATAAAGAACTGAGATTTTGAAATTATTTTGTTTATGTTAATTTGGAAACATTTGAATTTGAACTTGTTTTGATTTTTCCTAGCTTAGTAAGAGATAACATCGATAGAACTTAATCTGTCCATATTTTGATCAGTCCTATACTTATCTATATTGTGCTAACTTAACTATCAGTGAAATGAACGATTTGTGATTGTAATGTGGCTAAGTTCTGCATTCATGTGGGCAAAGAGAATGTGCTCCCCAAAACTTAAGCCATTGTTCATAAACTCAGTTTCAATGCCGATGAGGTCCCCATGTTTAAAAAAACAGTTGATTATTACTACAAATGCAATTTTATTTTCTTCCTGATTTTTATATCTTCCAAAAGGGCTAGAATGTAAAGTATATTTGGGCGAAAAATTAGGAAGTAGGAACAGAAAAAAAGCATATAACCAAAATTAAAATTGAACTGTTGATGTAACACTGTACTCTAAATTGAAATTTAATAATTTATTATAATATCACTATATTAAACTGAAATTGAAATTTAGTCAGTTATTGTAATATACCTCATAGTTATATAAAATAAACATTTCACAAATGTTTATGTATATTAAAAGCTTTATAATCTTATTCAAATAAAATTCACAGTAGCTATATTCCCACTAAGGATTGTTTTTGCTGACATACATTGATATTTATTTAGAATTAACTATTGAGATATTTAAAGTATAGACAAAGCCCACTGACCACTTTGCATGTGACAGACCCTAGTTAGACCCTGGTACCAAATCCTGAGTTCTATCAGGACTTATCTTTGAGCACAAAATGAGGAGTGAGCCCTGAGTGCCAAGGATTTGGCTCCAAGTAAAAATAAAAGCTTCAGTGGCTTAGGGAATTGTAGCAGAGAAATTTGTTAGATTACGCTTTCTTTGTGTTGCATAGTCAAATGTAACCCAAATATCATATGTATCATACAATTCTCTTATTATTTTTATACAAAATAAAATCCTAATATTTAAAATATTAAAACTTTATAACCAAGCATTTTGGTGTCCTCATATCATTATTAATAAAATCACAATTTTTTTCTTATTAATATTATTTGTAATGACTTAATTTTCTTTTTTTATGTGTAAGCTTCTTTAGTGAGAAAAACAGATTAAAAAGTTTACCTTTCTAATATTTCTTCAGGTTATTTTCTATTTCACACAGTCATCTTACTCCTTCTTACTCCTTCCTTGACTCTTCAAAGCAGCTGCTAAGATCTACACAAAGACAAAATTAAAATTACCGCTCACCTGAGGGAACAATGGAAAATAAAGTGTTTTCTGTGACATTTCAGTCAAATTGGGAGACTCAGTATAGTTTTAATGGATATTTATTCTTACTCAGTGCAAATTGTAGGATTATTACTCACCTATTATTTTTTTCTTTTATAGGATTTATGTTTGTTTTATAAATCACTGGATGTCAGTTCTAATTCTCCAAACGCAGAAATGTTCTGCCATTTCCATCTCTATCCAGGGTTTCTATCTCTGTCTGACACAGCAGCTGTATTTCTTAATTTCCACATTGTTCATTGAGTTTTATGTGGGTATTTAATGGATTGTAGCCTGAGGAAAAATCTCCAACTTATAGGAATATGTGAAGAAGAAAATAGAAAAAGGGAAGAACAAGTGGTGGGAAAAATCATAGCTGAGAACTTCCCCACTCTGTGGAGGGAGGCTGATGTACAGATTCAGAGGCCAGAGTACTAAGCAAAATGAACCAAAAAGAACAACATCAAGAGATAGAGTAATAAATATGGAAAACTCTAAAAAAGGAGACAGATTTCTTAAAGCTTTTTATAGAGAAGAGAGACATTGAATATATGGGGAAAAAAACATAAGAATTACAACAAATTGGAAGCCTGCCACATGAGTGGGGGGGAGAATGCAGCTGGAATAGAGAAGGGATCACTAAGAAAATGACGGTTGGAGGGATTGCTCGAGATGGGAGATGTGTGCTGAAAGTAGATAAAGGACCAAACATAATAACCTCTCAGTATCTGTATTGCAAACCATAATGCCCAAAAGTAGAGAGAGAGTATGGGGAAATTACCTGCCATGGAGGCAAGGGAAAGAGGGGGGTATTACAGGGGACATTGGTGGTGGGGAATGTGCACTGGTGGAGGGATGGGTGTTTGATCATCCTGTGATTGTAACTCAAACATAAAAGCTTGTAACTGTATCTCACAGTGATTCAATAAAATAAAATAAAAACAAAAAATTACAACAAATATCTCATGTGAAATAGTATAGGAAAGAGTGGAATGATATATTCTGATTACTCACTGGAAAAATCTTTAAACCCAGAATCCTCTAGCCTGCAAAGGTCTCATTCAGATGGGAGGGAAGGATAAAAACATTCTCTGACAAACAAGAGTTAACATAATTCGCACTAACAAGACCACCCCTGAATGAATTACTAAATGAGCATTGATATAAACCAAACAGCCAATTGTGGGAGCAACAACCCCCTACAATAACATGGCAATAAAGCCCTTTATATCAATAATTTATCTGCATGTCAATGGACTGACTTCTCCCATCAAAGGTCACAAAGTGGCAGAATAGATGAGGAAACAAAATGCATTTATCTATGCTTACAAGAAACACATCAGAAAAATCACAGGATAGATGCAGACCAGAAAGGCTAGAAAAAATAACATGCAACCTAGTGGTAAACAGAAAAAAGCTGGGACAGCCATACTTATAACAAACCAAACAGCATTCAATTTAAAGAAAGTAATTAGAGATAAGGATGGACATTATTTAAGAGACATTGGTTAAGAGAAAAATAGATCAACATCAGTTAATATATAGGTACCAAATGTAGCAAAGTTTTTGGGTCTTTTGCTCACAAATCTAAAGAAACGTGTGGATGGAAATACAGTTTTTGGGGACTTCAACACTCCATGGTCTCCTTTTATAGATCTCCTAGACAGAATGTCAACAAAGGCATAAGAGTACAAAATGAAGAGCTAGCATAGCTGAGACTTGTAGATATATAAATAATTTTATATTCTCAAAAGTCAAATACATATTCTTCTCTACTACACATGGAATATTCTCCAGGAACATTAGGGCATAAGAAAAACCTACATAATTTCACAGACATAAAAATCATATCAAGTATCCTATCAGACCACAAAGCCGAAGAAATAGAAATAAATCGTAAAAAAGAATATGTGAAGAAACTCTAACACCTGGAGACTGAATATCACATTAGTTAATAACAGCTGGATCAAATAAAAAATCAAGGAAGAGATAAAAAATTCCTTGATATTAATGGTAATAAAGAAACAAGTTATCAAAACTTGATACAGTAAAAGTCATATTTAAAGGGAAACTCATAGCAATACAGGCATATATTAGGAAAGAAGAAAAAAATAAAATCAACAAGATTAATGTACACCTCAAACATCTGAAGAACCAACAACAAATGAATCTAAGATGAGCAGAAGGAAGGAAATAATAAAAACCCAGCAGAAATCAACAATATAGAAATTAAGAAAGAAAAAAAAAACTGAAATGAAACCAGAAACTGATTCCTAGAAAGCATCAATCAGATAGATAAACTTTTGGCTAGACTCATGGGGAAAAAATTACCAAATAAAAAAATCAGCAATGAGAGTGAAAAAGTCCATAGCTCTGAAAAGTTTTAGACATCATGGGAGCTTACTGTGGACTCCATTCAGTTCAGTTTGAAAACCTAGAAGAAAGGAAAAGATTCGTAGAAACATGTCATCTTCCGAAACTAAACAAAGAAGGACTAGAAAACCTGAACAAGCGAAACACAAGCAAGAAAATTGAAACCGTAATCAAGAATCTCTCAGAAGAGCGAGAGTGCTGATCTTAGATGGGTTTGCTGATTATTTCATCAAAACTTCAGAAAAGACTTACTGCCATTCTTAGTTCTTCCAAAATATCAAAGAAACAGCATCCCTTCCTAACACCTTCAATGGACAAAACACTACACTGATAACAGAAGAAGGCAGAGACTTTCTAAAAAAAACAAAATTTAAATCAATCTCCTTGATGAACAGCAATGCAAAAATTCTCAACAAACTCTTAGCAAACAAATCCAACAGCATATTAAAAAAATCATACACCATAATGAAGTGGGATTTATCCTGGGAATTCTGGATGGTTCAATATATGCAAATCAATCAACCTAATATACCACATTAGGTGAAGAAAGATAAATATTATATGATCATATCAATTTATGCAAAGACAGCTTTTTACAAGATCCAACATCCATTTGTGATAAAAACCCTCAACAAAGTAGGTATGGAAGGAACATCATGCAATGCCTCGAGGTAGTAAAAGCTATCCAGAACAAGCCCACAGCAAATATTGTTCTTTTTTAAAATTTTTATTTTATTTTTATTTTTACGGGCTGGAGCGATAGCACAGCAGTATATGAGAATGACAGTGACAGTTTTATTTTTACAATTTTCATATGTTTTATTTTCACAGATAATATCCAAACACCCATACAAGCAGCTAGCATATTTTCACCGCAATAAGAGGGAAGTGTGTGAAGTTTGCTGTATTTCATTCTGGGGTCATTTAAGGCCGTATATACAGGAATACAAGCACCTATGTTAAAACAAAACACACGTGTGCTACTTTATGTACATCAGTGGGCTAGTGTATAAGAGGTTTGAGTATAAGCTCCAGAAAATGCTGCATTGCTCTCTTCTGGGAGCTTTGTTTTATAGCCTCTGGATCTGGATCTTGGCCTTTGATGTGATTACATGGGGTGGGAGGGGTGCTTCAGTTTGTGGGTGTGACTGCCAAGTTACAAGTTACTGGAAAACTGGGGACATGTGTGAGGAGGTCCAGTCCTGATCCGAGCAAGCTTGGAGATCTCAGCCAGGGGTCCTGCATACCTGGATTTGACCATTGGTTCCTTCATCAGTGAGGTTTGTCCAAGCATGTGGAGCAAATATTATTCTTAATGGTGAAAAACTGAAAGCATTCTCACTGGAATAAGTTATACAAGACAAGAATGTCTACTACTGTCTCCTCTTTTATTCAATATTGTGTTAGAAATCATAGCAACATCAATCAGACAAGAAAATGAAAACAAAGGGGTCAAAATTGGAAAAGATGTCAACTTATTTTTACTTGCAGATGACATGGTATTACACATAGAATATCCAAAAGATTCTACAAAAAAAAAAAAAGACCAACAAAACAAATGCTTCTATAAACAATAAACCAATACAGCAAAGTGGCAGGCTACTATGTCAATACACACAAATTGGTTGCATTCTTATCTAAAAATAATGAATCAGAGGAGAAAGAAATCAAAGAACCTATCCCATTCAAAATAATGTCCAATAACATCAAGTAACTATGAATCAATTTAACAAAAGAGGTGGGAGATGTATATCATGAAAACTTCAAAACACTTATGAAACAAATAGGGGACCTTAGAAAATGGAAAAAATATCCCATGCTCTTGCTTTTCAAGAATCAATGATATTAAAATATAATTTTACCTAAACTACTCTGTAGATTCAATACAATTCCTATCTAAATTCAGATGATATTCATCATGGACTTAGAACAGTCCATAATAATGTTTTATGGAATCATAATAGACCTTGAATAGCCAAAACCATACTGAAAAATAAGAAACTTGGGAGTATATCATTACCTAACTTGAAACTAAACTATAAAGCCATAGCAATCAAAACAGCATAGAATTGAAATAAGGTTAGACTTTATGACTCATGGGTCAGAATATAATATCAAACCACTATTTATATGGTCAGCTACTTTTTGCTAATGGTGCTAAGAGAATTAAATGGAGTAAAGACAACCTCTTCAACAAATGGTGCTGGCAGAACTGGTTAACCATGTGTAAAAAATTAAATTTGATCTATATCTTACACTTTACACAAAAGTCTATTCAAATTGGATCAAAGATCTTGAGATCAGACCAAATTCTATTAAACATATTGAGGAATATATAGGCAGAACATTGCAAGATCGGGGTCACAAAGGTATCTTTAATGATATAATGCCACTGGCAAAGGAAACAATTAAAAAAATAACAAATGGAAATGAATCAAATAAAAGTTTCTTTATGGCAAAAGAAACACAGGCTAAAACTCAAAGACAGTAATGAAATAAAATGTTTTCAGTAATCATAATAAATAAAGGGTTGATGTACAGGATATATAAAGCACTCACAAATATAGTCAGGACTAGAGCAATAGCACAGTGGGTACAGCGTTTGCCTTGTATGAGGCCTACCCAGGTTTGACTCCACCATCCCTCTCGAAGAGCCCGGCAAGCTACTGAGAGTATCCCGCATGCATGGCAGAGCCTGGCAAGCAACCCATGGCGTATTCAATATACCAAAAACAGTAACAACAAGTCTCACAATGGAGATGTTACTGGTGCCCGCTCAAGCAAATTGATGAACAGCAGGATGGCTGTGCCACAGTGCTACAAAGGTAGTCAACAAAAAAATCTAAAAACTTTACCAAAAAATAGGGAGAGGATATGAACTGGGCATCTCTGAGGAAGACTAACAAATGGCAAACAGGCACAAGAAAAAATGATCACATCACTTATTTTTAGGGAAATATTTTAGGGAAATTTAAACAAAGAAAATAATGAGTTACCATCTCACACCAGCGAGAATCACATGTATCAAAAATAATGGGAGCAGTCTTTGTTGATGGGGATGTGGTATGAAAGGAACCTTGTCCACTGCTTGTGGGAATGTTGTCTGCTCCAACCCTTATGGGAAACAGTGTGGAAGATTATCATTAAACTTAAAATTGACTTACCATATGATCCCCCAATTTCACTTTGGGATATCTAACCGCAGGACCAATAAATGTTCATTCAAAAGAACATATACACACCATTATTCATTACAGCACTTAGTAAAGTAGCTCTGATTTTGAATCAACCTAGATGTCCAACAACAGATTAGTGGATTATGAAGATGTGGTATATATGTATAGTGGAGTACTATGCAGTAGTAAAGTATGATGAAATCATGCTGAAGTTGCTGCAACATGCATGTAAATGAAAGATATCATGTCAAGTATAGTAAGCCAGAAAAGAAGGCAAACACAGGATGATATCATGTATGGCATTTCAAGTAACTGGATAAGAAAATGCAATGGTATAATACAGGGGGAAAGGGGGATAGGGATGCTTACATCACCCTTGGGCCTTGGGTATAGGGAGGAGAAGGAGAGAAATAGAGTGAGGAAAGGGGGAGAAAAGAAAGACGGGTCAGGTGACAAGGAAATGAAGGTAAACCGGTGATGTTAAGGAATAATAGAGCAAAATTTCCAGTCCATGGTATCAACATCACTAAAATAAAAAGTCCCAAACTTTAATAACCAAACTTAAGAAAGGTGCCTGTCAATATGGCAGATAGGTGTTGGGGTGGTGGGAGGAGAGGGACCATGGGAACACAGATGCAGGGAAGTTGACACTGGTGGCAAGTTCTGGGATGGAACACTGTATGTCAAAAATCCAACTATGAATAACTTTGCAACTCTCAGTGCTTTGATAAATTAAAATTTGGAAAACTGAAAATAACTAAGTGTGCTCAGCTGAGTTATTTGCATATGCGAGAAATCATTATCTAATTTTGATAATTTTATTATAAGCTACACGTTGAAATATAGATTGCGGTTGGGCTTTCACCTGTTACGCGGCCAACCCGTGTTCGATTCTTCCGCCCCTCTCGGAGAGCCCGGCAAGCTACTGAGAGTATGGAGCCCGCATGGCAGAGCCTGGCAAGCTACCCGTGCATATTGCATATGCCAAAAACAGTAACAATAAGTCTCTCAATGAGAGATGTTACTGGTGCCCGCTCAAACAATTTGAGGAGCAATGGGATGACAGTGACAGTTCCTGCAAGAGAAGCAATTCTTAATTATTTTATTTTATAATAAAATAAAGCAATAGCACAGGCGGTAGGACGTTTGCCTTGCATGCAGCCAACCTGGGTTTGATTTTTTCATCTCTCTCGGAGAGCCTGGCAAGCTACCGAGAGTTTCCCGCCCACACAGCAGAGCCTGGCAAGCTACCTGTGGTGTATTTGACATGCCAAAAAGAGTAACAACAAGTCTCACATGGAGATTTTACTGGTGCTTGCTCGAGCAAATTGATGAACAACAGAACGACAGTGCTAATAAAATAACTGCTCACTGACTTTGGATTAAATATTGGAGAGTAAAAATATTGGTCAGATTACAAAATTCTCACTGTCAAAGTTCAATCTGTACCATTTCATCAATGCCTTTTTTTTTCAGATTTGAATAAACTGTAACTGAAAGCAGTGGAATGATTTGCTCAAATTTGGTAAGTTTGGCAATAGGTCAATGGTGGTATCAGCTAAGAAAATTGTTTATCCGTAATGATCAACTCATGCCCCATCGATAACTACCCCTTATTTGAATATGCAAAAGACTTTGAACAATGAGAGTAAATCAGGTAAATATTTATAAATATGGATATTGTATATGTAGGGAAAATAGGTAAAAATACAATTGTAATCATGTGAGATATATGTAATATTTAACATGTGTGCTTCTATAAAATATGAAAAATAAAGCAGTGAATATTTTATAAGAGAAGTAATATTTTACTCGGGATGGGGTTGGGGGGGTGGGAGGGATACTGGGTTCATTGATGGTGGAGAATAGACACTGGTGGAGGGATGGACTCTCAAACATTGCATGAGGGAAAAACAAGCACGAAAATGTGTGAATCTGTAACTGTACCCTCACTGTGACTCACTAATTAAAAAATAAATTTAAATAATAAAAGAAATAAAATTAAAAGAGATTTTGTCAATCATTTATTATTTTTATAAAAATAGCTTCTGGCTTCATTTGTCCTTCATTTGTCCTTTGATTCATTTTCATATAATTGATTTATTCTCTAATTTTATTATGTTTCTTCTTACATACTTTGTAAATAACATATTAATTGTCTAAAGTTGAGTGGTTAAGTTATTAATTTGAGCTTTTTCTTTGTTCCTGGTATAACTTACATTGCTTTGTACCACATTCTTACTGCCTTTGCTATGTTCATTTGTGTCTTCATTCTTGTCGATTTGGAGGAAGCTTTATATTTCTTCTTTGACCCAGTGTCTATATAATAGAATATTGCTTCGCTATTTATTGAATTATTTGTTCAAATTTATTTGGAAGTTGATGATCTGTCTGGCTGATGTCAAAGATGGGAACTGGAAGATAAATTCTCTTACTATTATTGTGCTCTTGTCAGTGACTTTTAAGTCTGTGAACAGTTGCTATGTATCTTTGCTGCCCCTTTATATTGACATTGCACTTAAAATGATAAAAATGAAATAATCTTGATCTATAGATTGCATAACCAGTATGCCTTACCTGTTCCTATCTCATATTACTTTCTATGCTTTGATGCCATTTGGTCTCATACAAGTATGGCAGCCCCTATTTTAAGCAGTTTTTCCATTTGAATGTGTTACTGTCTTCAAGACTTTTACTCTGAGCCTGTGTTTATCATGACAGTGCTAGTTTGTCTTTTTCCAGAAATAGAAAGTTGCATTTGATTTCATGATACCTTTAGCCTCTCTGCGATGTTTCATAGGAGGGGTCAACAAGGACAATAAAACTAAGAATAATAAACAAAAACTTAAATGTTTTTTATGATGAGGGGAACTGAGTAAAAATAAAAGACCAAACTGAATGAGAGAAAATATTTGCATATCATCATCAGCTAAAGAACTGATATCCAAGAAATGTAAAGTATTTATAAATAATAATAAGCAGCAACAACTACAAAACATAAAATATGATGACAGGAGAGGAACAGAACTCCACCAAAGAGGACATAGAGATAGCCAGGATGCATCTGAATAGTTGTTTGACTTCATGTGTTATCAGCGAAATGCAAACCAAAATTATAATGAGTTACATTCTCAAGCCAGTGAGAGTGGAATATATCAAAAAGATAAAACAAGCCACTATTTATAGCATTGGGGGAAAAGCGGAACCTTGTCTACTGTTTGTGGGGATATCCTCTGATTCAATTCTAAGGAAAGCAGTGAGGTTTCATAAAAATATAAGATAAGAGCTTACCTAGAACCCAGCATTTGCGTTTCTTGACCTCTATCCCAATAACAAAATAACATTAGTTTGAAAAGAAATATGACACCTACACTCAATGTAGCATTAAGTACAATGCCAGTGATATGAACCAGCTCATGTTTAATAAGAAGTTGATAAATTGTGGCATATATACACAATGGACCATTAAAAGCTAAAGAAATGATGAGCTCTCACAGGTTTCTGCAACTTGAATGAAATTGGAGGACATCATGTTAAGCGAAGTAAGTCAGAGTGAGAACAAATACCAGGTGATCTCACTTACCAGTGGTATATAAAGAAATAAAACAAAGCAACAGAAAGCATCAAGTGATACCAAGAACTTCACTTTTTGTTGCAGAGCGAACATCACTAAGAAGTGTGTGGGGCGGGGGCAGGCAGCACAGTGAGAAGGGTAGGACTAGGCAGACTAGAGGTGACATTAAGACTATGGTGTAGTGTCCTGGGCATTTTGGTGGGGGTGAATAGTAACTATATACAAATATAGCTTTTTGATTAGAGGCTTCCCCAAAAGCCTCCATCCCTCTTGGAGTATCCTACAAGCTACCGAGAATATCCTGCCCACACGACAGAGCCTGGCAAGCTACCAGTGGCGTACTGATACACCAAAAATAGTAACAATGACAGTCTTCATTCCCCTGACCCTGAAAGAGATCCCAATACTCCATGGGGCTACCCTAGCACACACAGGGACTAATAGAGATATTACTGGTGCCCACTTGAGCAAATCGGCAGACAAGGGGATGACAGTAATACAGTGATACAGTTACTATACTATATATATGTTCACTCTGAAAAGTCCTTGGGTTGATCTTTTGCTCAACGATACCTTTAAAATATCATTATAGACATGTCTTTAAAAACATGTATACTATGTTTATATAAACACACAAATATATACATATTTGTTTGTGACATAGTGCTAACTGATGTTACCTAGAATACAACATATATGAAAAAAATTCACTGTATCACTATCACTGTTATCACGTTGTTTGTCGATATACTCTAGTGGGCACCAGTAACTTCTCCATTACACTCACCCCTGAGAGTTTAGCAGCCTCTTCTTTCTCATTCTTCCCAATGATTGGAGGCTCTTTCAGGGTCATGGGAAAGAGACCGATTATTACTGTTTTTGGTTTATCAAATATGCCACGGGTAGCTTGCCAGGCTCTGCCGTGTGGGCAGGATACTCCCGGACAATAATAATTATATATTAAAAATAAAAAAGAAGTCATTCTAAGTGTGAATTAGTAACTACTACTAAAAGTAAAGAAACAGTTTTTTTACCTAAAGCAAAGTTATACCTCTTTGGGAAATTAAAGACCAATTCTCTAAATGAAACTTAATTGTGTAATCAGGGAAAAAGCAATAGAGTCCAAAAAAGCAGAAGTGTGAGTATATGAGAAGGGGTTTAAACATTAACTTTTATTCTATATATAATTTGCATCATAATGATACATATAATTTATAATCCAGATTTTATCTTTCTACCTAAATTCTGTGTAAATATAATTACCAACTATTTGATAATGACTATAAGTATATATGATTTGTCAGAGTTTACCTGTTGAACACCACAATTTAGAGAAATTTTCATGGTGTTGTACCTATGATAATGGTGATGTATTGATTTCTTCCCCATCTTTCTTATAAGATATCCCTGCTAGTTTAATGACAAATGTCACCTGAAATTGTGAAATTCTTTCACATTTCTCTATCTAACCAAGGTAAATATTTGGCATGTAATGAGATCAAATTCCTTTTAGGTGTTCACCCTTACCATTCTTTGAAGTGTGGGGGTGATCATTACTCAAAGGTGCCTTTAAAGTAAATATTGTTTAGAAAGATGTCTTCAATAGCACCTATGCTGTATTTCATGTAGTGAAATCAACATTAATTTTTCTTCAATAACACTGCTTAAAAATTCCAGGGTCAGAGGTAATATATAGGTAAGGGACATGCGTTGCATGAGTCATTTACAGTTTTCATTACTGGTGCCACATTACACCCCATTCCCACACCACCATGGAGCTAGGAGTAAATCTTGAGCACTCTTGTTTGTGGGCCTAGAATGTAGCACTGTCATCCCATTGTTCATCAATTTGCTCGAGCGGGCACCAGTAACATCTCCATTGTGAGACTTGTTACTGTTTTTGGCATATCAAATATGCCACGGTTAGCTTGCCAGGCTCTGCCGTTCAGGCGAGATAGTCTCGGTAGCTTGCCGGGCTCCCCAAGAGGGACAGAAGAATTGAACCCGAGTCAGCCGGGTGCAAAGCAAACACCCTACCCTCTGTGCTATCACTCCAGTTCTATGGGCCAACAATAAATATAATTCTTTTTTTTTTGCTTTTAGGGTAGAGCTGGATATGCATAGGAGTTACTCCTGGCTCTGCACTCAGGAATTACTCCTGGTGGTGCTCAGGGAACCATATGGGATGCTGGAAATCGGACCTGGGTCAGCCACGTGCAAGGCAAACGCCCTACTCACTGTGCTATCGCTCCAGCCCCGATATAAATAATTTTTAATTGTCCTAATTCTATGGAAAAACAACCGAAATACATCACTATATAAATTTAAGTAACAGCATGTTGATTTGACTTACATCTAATGTGAAATTCTTTATTTCATACAATAAAGCATCTTCTTATATAAGAACTATAAAAACTTACTCTCAAGAAGTTTTCATGCTATGGTTTCATATATCTTCTCAGAGCAAGTAGAACTCTTCAAAATAGAAACCAATAAACGGAAACTATTTACTTGTACAGGGAACTTTATTACTTAATCAGTTGATTTTTAACCTTCACACTTGCAGATGCGCCACCAGCTGGTTGTTGAGAGCACTGCATGGATCCAAAGACCCTGATCTACAGTGTGAAAAGAATATGGCCATATGAGCGAAAGTAAATCTAAAGTTCTAAGATTTATTCTTTGGATAAACATATTTGAAAAGAAACAACCAAGTTTACATGTAGTTTCAGGTGAGAAATAAATAAGGGAATTTTGGGGCCATTGTTTACAGATACTGGAGAATTGCTATTGCTCACTCTATGATCATAAGAGAATGGGCAGCAACAGCAGGGAGCGTAAATATAGAGACTGAGCTATTAAATAAGTTTGATTCAAACCAAATTTACCTGCAGTTAAATATCAACTTTGGGATTAATGATTTCTTCGTTTTCCTCCTCCTCTTCCTCCTCCTCCTCCTCCTCCTCCTCCTCCTCCTCCTCCTCCTCCTCCTCCTCCTTCTTCTTCTTCTTCTTCTTCTTCTTCTTCTTCTTCTTCTTCTTCTTCTTCTTCTTCTTCTTCTTCTTCTTCTTCTCCTTCTCCCCCTTCTTCTTCTTCTTCCTTCTTTCTTCTCATCTTCTCCTTCTCCTCCTTCTCCCTCTCCTCCTCCCTCTCCTCCTCCCTCTCCTCCTCCTTCTTCTCCTTCTTCTTCTTCTTCTTCTTCTTCTTCTTCTTCTTCTTCTTCTTCTTCTTCTTCTTCTTCTTCTTCTTCTTCTTCTTCTTCTTCTTCTTCTTCTTCTTCTTCTTCTTCTTCTTCTTCTTCTTCTTCTTCTTCTTCTTCTTCTTCGTCTTCTTCCTCTTCTCCTGCTTCTTCTTCCCCTGCTTCTGCTTCTTCTCTCCCTCTTTTTCTTCCTACTTGTCCTCCTCTGCCTCCTTCTCCTTCTCCTCTTTCTTTTATTTTGGGTTTGGGGTTGGGTGTTTGGGCCTCAACTGACAGTGCTCAGGATTTACACTTAACTTTGAGCTCAAATAACATTCCTGGGTTCAGGGGACCATATGGGATAGATGGAAAATACCCTACCAATATCTCTCTGGCCCTAGGACTAATAGTTCTTTACATTGTCCACATGTAGTATCATCATCATCATTGTCATCATCATCGTCATCATCGTCATCTCGTTGTCCATCAAATTTCTCGAGCAGTCTCAGTAACATCTCCATTCGTCCTAGCCCTGAGATTTTGGAAGGCTCGCTTTACTCGTCTTTTCCAATGGTGCCACATTGGAGGCTCCTTCAGGGTCAGGGGAATGAGTCCCATCATTGTTACCTGTTTTGGCATATGAATACACCATTGGGAGCTTGCAAGGCTCTCCCATGTGGACAGGAAACTCTCAGTAGCTACCCAGGTTCTCCCAGAGGGAGAACTAGGCTATAAGGTGTCTTGCACTTCTGGGAGCTTGGTTTTATAGTCTCTGGATGTTGGCTGTTGGTGGGATTACACGGCACTGGGGCCAGTCCCTGGGTGTGACTGCCTAGCTACTAGAGAATGGGGAATCTGGGTCAAAGAGGCCAGTCCCAATCCGAGTAGGCTTGGAGGTCTCAGCCCCGGGTCCCACACACCTGGGTTCCTCTTCTGGTTCCTTCATACGTGAGGCTCGTCTGAACGTGTGGAGAGGGGCTTTGAGCATGGCTGTGGCTAGGCTCCAGAGGTCTTTGGTCGCAGAGTATATGATAAAAATATACTCATGTAGTATATGATAAAAAGTGTGCTTAACAGATTTGAGAGATTGAATGAATTTTCACATTTAAAATAATCAATAGCCCCTCCCCTCAATAATTTGCTGAGTATTTCAGAAACAATAGATTAACTATATTTTGGGTGGAAATATAATCTGAACTATATTAAACATATATAAAGATAATTATATAAAGAAAATACATAGGAATATTTTCCACCATGAGTATAATGTAAAGTTATTCTAGAAAAGGGATTGCTATTAAATTTATTTTCATAAATAATATGTATATTATAGTTGATATATATATTTTAAATAAAGCAAAACAATTTTTTACAACAAAATATGTTGGTTTATGCCGAAATTTATAGTTTTTTGTCTAAATAGTCCTTCCATAAAAAATTTTTTACAACGAAATATGTTGGTTTATGCCAAAATTTATAGTTTTTTGTCTAAGTAGTCCTTCCATAGTATATGAATTTATTTCAGCAACATACTGCATTTCAAATGAATGAGAATTAACCATTTTATAAATTGACAAAAATTCAAAACAGTTTTTATGAATTTATTTTGCCTCAGAAAAAATATGCAACTCAAACAACAATGGTAATGTGACTTTTTGTTATAAAACATATCAGATGAAGTCAGATTAAAAAATATATGTTTTTAGTTTACTTTATGTTTTATTTCACTATGCATATGTATTGTTTGTAGAGGTCTTGACATACATTTTCACAAATCCTAGAAACCCTCACTTTATATACTTAGAAATTTCATTTTTGCCAACATTTAATAATATTATAAAAATCAAGCAAACAAACAAACATGGGTGGCAGAAAGTAGTATAAGAAAAATATTCAGGAAATAAAGTACAGGGGCCACAGAGATAATACAACATGTGATTCGCTTGTCTTTCATGTGCCTGGCCTAGGTTGACATGTGGTCCCTCAAATCCCACCAGATGGCATATGGTCCCAGATCACATAGGGTCTCCTGAATCCCACCAGAAGTGATCCCTGAACACAGAGCCTGGGGTAAGCCCTGAGCATTGACAGAATGTGCCTCCCCCAGCCTACCCAAAGAAAGAAACAAACTCAAAGACAAAATAAGAAATCCCAAAGTTATTTTTCAATTGAAAAATATAGTCAACTAATTTATTCTTTCAAGTTAAAAATAACATCTTATGTATCCTCATTGACTTTGTCATAGTATATTATATAAATTTATTGGCATGAAATATTTGACATTTAAATGATATTTCTAAGAAAGAAAGCATTTCCCACCATTTTGGTCTTGTGTTTATTGATTTTTCTATTACCTCTAATAAATGAGTTTGACGTGACTAAGCGAGCTGATGGAATAAATAGCACTGTAACACTGTAGTCCTGTTGTTTATCGATTTGCTCAAGCAGGCACCAGTAACATCTCCATTGTGAGACTTGTTACTGTTTTTGGCACATCAAATATGCCATGGGTAGCTTGCCAGGCAGGATAGTCTTGGTAGCTTGCTGGGTTCTCCAAGAGGAATGGAGGAATTGAATCCAGGTTGGCAGCATGCAAGACAAACACCCTACCCCGTGTGCTATCACTCCAGTCTGATAGAATAGATACTCATCAATATAACTTCTCTTTTGCAGAGTTTAGCAGCCTTTTTTTTTTAGAGACTTTTTTTTTTTTAATTTATTTATTTTTAATTAGAGAATCACCGTGAGGGTACAGTTACAGATTTATACACTTTTGTGCTTATACTTCCCTCATACAAAGTTTGGAACCCATCCCTTCACCAGTGCCCATTCTCCACCACCCGTAAACCCAGTGTCCCTCCCACCCTCCCCAATCCCATCTCCCCCCCACCCCACCCTGCCACTGTGGCAAGGCATTCCCTTCTGTTTTCTCTCTCTAATTAGCTGTTGTGGTTTGCAATAAAGGTGTTGAGTGGCCGCTGTGCTCAGTCTCTAGCCCTCATTCAGCCCGCAACTCCCTTCCCCCACATGGCCTTCGACTACAATGTAGTTGGTGATCGCTTCTCTGAGTTGACCTTTCCCCGGAACGTGAGGCCAGCCTCGAAGCCATGGAGTCAACCTCCTGGTACTTATTTCTACAGTTCTTGGGTGTTAGTCTCCCACTCTGTTATTCTATATACCATAGATGAGTGCAATCTTTCTATGTCTGTCTCTCTCTTTCTGACTCATTTCACTCAGCATGAAACTTTTCATGCCCATCCACTTGACTACAAAATTCTTGACCTCCTTTTTTTAACAGCTGCATAGTATTCCATTGTATAGATGTACCAAAGTTTCCTCAACCAGTCATCCGTTCTGGGGCATTCGGGTTTTTTCCAGATTCTGGCTATTGTAAACAGTATACACGTGACTTTTTGAAGATATCATTACATCTTTACAGTGCCATAATTTTTCTAAAGATTATCTTAACCTTTTAACCTTTGGGACATAAGTTAATGGTAGAGTGATTGCTACCACCTTGTATGTGCAAGATACTTTGAAAAGAAATATTATCTCAACAAGGCTTCTTGCTATAAAAGCATTCCTAAGCTACTTCAATATAGCAATTTTGCAATATTTTTACTGGTTTTATTACATTTTAGTACTCAGCTCCTTTTTACTGTACTCGATAAACAGTACTTGATTTTTGTCCCCTGGACAAAAAGGGTAATTTTTTTTTACTTTATGTGATAGCATATTTTTACATAAACATAGAAGTGACTGTCCTAATTGTATTAACATATATGTATAGGTGCATAGACACATACATACTCGTGCACATGTATATATACACATACCGTGCTCACGGTTCTCTGAACACTACTCTCCAGCCCTCTGAGAGAAGCTTGGGCTTCAGGCAAAAATCCTATAATGTTCATCTTGTTAGAATATGAGATCCCTCATTAACTCAGAGTATTAAATGAAACAGTTGAGTTAGTAACCAAATCGACAAAGAACCAGTTGAATATATGTATGATTAGGGACTCTATCATTTTATTCTTAGATTAATTATATGGTTCATTATACTGGAATATGTGCTTAACTTAAAAACTAGTTTTTTCTTAGGTTTTGTTCTTGCAGTCCATTTTAATGCACTTTACCTTAAATATAAAAACTTTATTTTATATATCTGATTTATAGCAAAGTTAAAAAAAAAGAGGAGTAAGAGAAATAAGAGTATGATGAGCTTAGCCCCAGTGAATAAAATTTAAGACAAACATGACCTGTATAACATGCCAAAGCATTTTTACTTCACTGAATGAAAAGGAGCTGAATGCATTTTTTTGCAACATTGCACAAAGTTATCAGTTAACATCATTTATCTAAGAATCTGAGGTCATTGTACAGATTTAAAAGATTTTCCCCTGTGATCTATACACTGTGATGAGAATAAAACTAATCCATGAGTAAAAGACCTCAAGCATATAGCAAAGTACAGGTTTATCACTTAACTTTGTCATCTTAAATTTCACCTCAATGGCAATTTTCTCATTAAGTTGATGATGTGGGTTAATTTTGCTTTCAATTATAATATTTTAATTATATTTACTAAGGAAATTGGGGAGGAGAAAATCTTTAATAAAAAAATATTGGCATCACTAAGTTGAAGATTTTCTGTAAGAAACTTTAGTGAGACTGAATTGATGAAAGTTAAGTATGATAAGATTAAGTTAAAAAAATAAATTCTTGAAAATGAGTGAACTCAGTCCCCAGTGGTGTGGTCAGGTGCCAAAGACACAGCCTACAAGCCCATGAGAATTAGAGCAATAATAATAACTAAGGAAGTGATTTATTCTTTATTGCCTTCTGGTGCCATGAAAGCTGGTTTGGCCAGTACCATAAAATCCTTTTCCATTTGAATTCTACATGACAGGGCTTAAGCCCAAGGCAATTCCCTACTGCATGTTGAGTGTCCTTCAGTTCACATGCTCTCTCCACCTTTATAGCACTCCATACGGGTAGTATGCCTTAGTATGCTTCCTGAATTTTATCTACCAAGCTTTTCTCCTTGGTTTTCCAAGAGCTCAGGGTTGTCAAAGTTCCAATGAGTTATTTAGAAGGTGGTTTCCCTCAATTCCTGTATGCCTGGATAGCTTTACAATGTACTGGCCATACAAACAGAGAATTGTGTATAGAAAAATAATTTCTCTTAAGAGTTGAAGGCCTGATCGCAATTCTTTGAGTGTAGTGAAAATTGTAATGCTGATGAGAAATAAAACAAAAAACAAAATACAACAGCAGCAGCAATAATAGTAATGATAATGATAATAATAATAAAATCCTTAATTCTGTGGCAAAAATATTTTTTTTTCTGTTTTCTATTAGATCTTTTTATCTCTAGGGGTTATATGACAACAACAGTATATAAACAACGCCTTACTTGTTTATCATTTTTATCCACTGAACTGGACATCTTTTTCAATATGAAAACTAAGTCCTCTATTGTAGGATAACATAGCCTCAGGTAGTTTAGGTTTATTCGGTTACTCCCATTACCAGTGCTCCCATTCCTCTGTATTTGTAGCTTCTTTCTTAGTGCTCTGTTGACTTGTAAATATTGTTTTTCTCTTCTCCTTGAATCCTTTGCATAGTTTATTCAGAGCTAGTCCTTTTTGTATGGACACAGGAAGACTTAGCAAATGCTATGCTTTTGTAACCTGGGAGTCATTTGACTCTACATGATATTTTCCTCCTGGGCATCTGTCCTCTCGACCTAAGCCTCAGTTGCTCTTACTTCCTAGAACTCCCAAAAGCAGTGTCCCAACAAGGGACAAGACGGACCCAGGGCAAGCGGTGAGTTGTGTGCTACCCTGGCATCGAGATGGGCCTGGCCAAAATGCCTACTGCTCAACTATAAGTTAAGAGCTTGGTCATGGACAAATGCTGTCATGATCCAAATAGTGATAACTAGATTTGGACCCTGCTAGGGTGAGGAATGATTAATCTGGCCTGAGTGCTGTAGTCTGAGTCTGTGGCAAGATGTTGCCAGGAGAGCAGCCTTGCAAGCCTCAATGTATCTCTTGCTATGTCCATACAAAAATAACTAGTATTAAGATGTTAATGAGTGT
Organism: Sorex araneus; assembly: GCF_027595985.1. NCBI lineage: Eukaryota > Metazoa > Chordata > Mammalia > Eulipotyphla > Soricidae > Sorex > Sorex araneus. The sequence goes on along the minus strand of NC_073313.1, from coordinate 295,171,701 downwards.
TTGGACTAAGGGAAACAGAAAAAACACCTTAAGAGGTATTTTGCCTACTGGCAGTCAGGAAGGGCTTTGGAATGCTCCTAGGTGGTGTTCCCTTTAAACCTGGGGGGCCCTCAGGAAGGGCTTTCTTATGTTGATTTTGCTACCTGGCTGTGTGTAGACTAGGGGTAAGGACTGAGTTAGGAGTGTGGGAGATGAGAAAGATGGAAGATTGAATAAATGGTAACTAATCAGCAACCAGCTTGGTCCTCATTCTTCCTTTGTCTGTCCTTAGCCAACAGCCACCCCGATCCAGCCCATACACAGCTGTTCCAGAGGACTGAACACGGGTGGTGAGACAGAGCTGCCCAGAGAGCTGGCAAGTGCACACACCCTGTGTGCAATAGTTTTTTACACTCTATAGAAATTTTAGCTTTGTAATTTTCTTTTTCACTGCTATTCATATCCAATTCTTTTTGCTACTAAAGCTAGATCACCTAGATAATTTTTAAGTTTATAAATCTTTCCCTTATTTTTTGTTCTTCCATTTTGCTTACCATGTACAAAATTTCTTAAACTTAATTTTCGAAATATTGCTTGAACGTTTATCTTACAGCTTTACTTTAATTTCCAGAGGCTTTTTTTTTATTAATTATCAACACGCTTTTGACTTTGAGCATAGTAATGAAAGATTTTGATGTTACATTAAATTTTATTTTCTGTTTCCTAAATGTTATTTCTTCATTGCCTGATGGTTTCTCCTGTTTATGCTTAATTTTAGTGAGTTTTCTTGAAATCCTATGTGATACTTAACATCCACCATTTAAAATTTAGCATATTTTGAAATATCTAGTGTAATGATATCTATACATTTCTACCATCTATTCTATCGATACTTGTATGTATGCCAGGTAGATATATAGAAATATTCTACTAAAGGCACTCTGTCACTAAATTATTCCACAGGCAAAATATTATTAATATAGGGACCAGAGACATAGAACAGCAGACAAGGTGCTTGACCTGCTCATGGTCAACCCAGTATATCCCTGGGGATCCCTTATGATTCTCTAAGCCTGCTAGGTATGATCCCTCAGCACACAATCATCAGGAGTAAGCCCTGAGAACAACCAGGTGAAGCGCAATAAATAAAGCAATTTAATTTACTTACATTGATACCCCACAGACTGTCTTGCCCCCACGCCTGGCTGTCTTCACCTGGGTCCCTCACAGGGTGGGCGGGTTGAATTTCCCTCCCCACCCCGAGCAGAGCCCCAGCAGCTGAAGACCTCCTGAACCCAGCCACAGCCATGCTCAAGGCCACTCTCCACACGCTTGGATGAGCCTCCATGCATGAAGGAATCAACTGAGGATCCCAGGTATGCGGGACCCGGAGCTAAGATCCCCAAGCCTACACAGACTGGAACTGTGCCTCCTCCACCCAGATCTCCCTTTTTCCAATAGCTAGGCAGTCAGACCCACAAACTGCCCCCGGGTGCTGTGTAATCCCATCAATGCCCGAGATCCAGAGGCTATAAAACAAAGCTCCCGGAAGACTCTAAAACAAAGCTCCATTAGACCTCTTATTGTCTAATTCTCCTTCTCAGAGAACCTGGCAAGCTACCAAGAGTATCCTTTCCGCATGGAAGAGCCTGGCAAGTTCCCCGTGGTGTATTCGATATGCCAAAAACAGTAACAATGGTAAGTCTCATTCCCCTGACCCTGAAAAAGCCTCCAATGCGGCACCATTGGGGAGGATGAGTAAAGAGAGGCTGTTAAAATCTCAGGGCTAGAACAAAAGGAAATATTATTGCCACCTGCTCGAGCAAATCAATGAACAATGGAATGACAGTGACAGTGATACAGTGATACATTGATACCCGTTTGATAAGAAAATTAGCTTGGATCCTCCTTTTTTGTTTTTGTTACTCATGGTATCAAACCACTCTCTCTCCCAGTAAAATTTCTTGCAAATTCATAGTCAAATACTTGAAATTCCTCCTACCTTCTCGGAAAAAAAGGGCATCAAAAATACATATACAGTAAAGTATATTAAAATACAATGCTTAGACTTAGTGTTTAGTCATGTATGTATATACACTATATTAAATAAAATAAGATCTTGTGATTTTGTGTTCATAAGATAAATATAGCGACTTAACAAATGCATGTTATAGTTACACTTATAAAGAAAACTAAATAGAAAATAAATAGATGATTCACACTATAATAACATAATACATACCTTACTTTATAATTTTGGACTGGAGTAATAGCACAGTGGGAAGGGTTTACCTTGCACGAGGTCGACCCAGGTTTGATTCCTCCATCCCTCTCGGAGAGCCCAGCAAGCTACTGAGAGTATCCCGCCCACATGGCACAGCCTGGAAAGCTACCCGTGGCATATTTAATATGCCACAAACACAGTAACAACAAGTTTCACAATGGAGACATTACTGCTGCCCGCTTAAGTAAATCGATGAACAACGGGTGGACAGTGCTGCAGTGCTACTTTATAATTTTAGGAATATTTAAAAAAATCTGCTAAATCAAAAGCATGTGAAGTATGTGAAGACTAATAAAGAACAATTCATAAAGTAATGAAATTAGTATGGCATTAGCTTTTAATATGTGATCATGTCTGTGCCAGAGCAATACAGTACAGCAGTTAGGGCATTCGCCTTTCATGTGACCAATATGGATTCAGCCCATGGCATCACATGTGGTCCTTCAAACCTGCTAGGAATGATCATTGAGTGCAGAACCAGAAGTAAGTCCTGGGCATTGCCTGGTGTGACCCACCCCCCAAAAAAATACATGTGCCCAGATATGTTTGCTAGGAAAATTCATCGTTTTATACTTAATTTTCCATAAAACAAATAATTAAGGAGAAAACAATATAATTTCAGGATAGTCAAACAAACTTTGACAATAATGATGCAAGTGAACTAAAAAAAGGAATCACAAAGCTACCAAGCAATTTGTAACACCACCCCCCAAAAAAATCCGTCTTGGTGGACTTTCTAAGAAAAACATTCTAGGAGATTTGTAACTATATATATATATATATGTATATGTATATATATGTATATATATATATGCATACTTGGTTGGGAGTCTACACCTTGCCACTGTCAAAGATCATCTGATAGAAAATATATGAGTTTAACTGTGCTTAGTGTTACTGTACATGATTTTTTACCCTCATCAAATTTTTGTTTTGTCAGATTTATAAGTTTTGAAATTTTTATTTTTTATATCTTACTCTTGTTTAAAATTATTTTGGCAATTTTAGTTCTTGAACTGTTTGTACAAACTTAGAATCAGATTGCTACCTACAAAAGATTTTCTATATATTTGCAATTTTATTGAGTTTATAGGAAAATATGCAAATTAATATTTTAATGATATTGCATTCTAATTCATGAATGCATGATTTCCATTTATAAAACTCATTTTATTTTTATCAATGTTTGTATAACCCAATAGATAGACATGGTCCATGCTTTAATAGATATCTGTGTCATTCTATTAAATCTATTTTAATTTATGTTATAACCTTGTAAAAGAAAAATACTCTTGATCTATGGTTGTTGACATCCTATATTATATCACAGTCAAATTCACATTTTAGTTTTAGGAGATTACTTTTTATAGATTTGTTTAAGGTCTTCTACATAGACAATCACACTGTCTGTGAGTAGAGAAAAACCGTATTCATCCTGTAACAATCAGTATTCATTTCTTTCATTTTTCCCTTAACTATTGATAGGGGCTAAAAGTTCCATTAAGGTTTTGAATACATGAATAAGAAGAAAAATCATTTATTTTTACATTTTAAAGGAAAATAATGTGGTATTACAGCATTAAATATGATGGAATTTAGGTTTTTCATAGACAGTCTATCAGTTGTAGAAGTATTTTGTATTCCTATGTTAGCAAAATTTTTTTATCATAAAGATATTGTTTGTTGAAGACACTTTTTCTGTATCAAATAGTTTATCATATGCTCCCTAGCCTAAAGGAAATTTCTGTTGATATTGTGGATTGAACGTTTTTTTAATATATTAGCAATGCATTTCTGGATGCTGGAGCGATAGCACAGCAGGTAGGGCATTTGCCTCACATGCAGCCAACCCGGGTTCAATTCCTCCAATCTCTTGAAGAGACTGGCTAGCACTGAGAGTACTCCGCCTGCACAGCAGAACCTGGCAAGCTCCCCCTGGCATATTTGATATGCCAAAAAGAGTAACAACAAGTCTCACAATGGAGACGTTAATGGTGCTCGCTCGAGCAAATTGATGAACAACGGTACCACAGTGCTACAGTGCTACAGTAAGAGATATAGATTCCAAAACTTAGTTCTCTGAGTTTCAAGGGCAAGCAAAGCTTTTACCATAACCCTATAGTAAATCCTCAGGCCGGTTCAGCTTGTCCTTCCCCATGGGTATCCTGTATATTTAATCATAATGGTTTGATAAAGACCATGATTTTAGGCTTTCTAGATTGTCCCGTTTTGATGCCAGGGTAGCTTTGCTGGTCATCCTGGTTCCATCCAAGGAGGGATTTGTTAGAAACTATAGCAACCGAGACTCAGTCAAGTAATTATTATGGATGCCTAAGAGTAGATATATTTCAGTCAATCAACTCCCAAATACTGGGAGCACAGCAGTAACATTCTTTCTGTGTTTAAGCAAAGAATATTGCTCTATATTAAAATATGAAAAATCTATAGGGGAAATAGAAAAGCATGTAACTCACTACAAATACAAAGTTCAGAATTACCTAAGTAACCAACCCTGACCTGGGGAATGCAACAATGTGAGGTAAAGCACGAAGGAAAGATTCATTGCCATCTAGAGTATTTTAAAATGGCATTCCAAGAAGACTAATACAATGTACCAGAAAAATACAATACAACACAGAAATATAGTACAGTGTAAAAAGAAAACTATAATGTGCAGAGAAAAAAAGGAAAGAGATGATAAGTAAACAAATCTTTTTTTAAAATAAAAATGAAACATATTTTAAATAATTAAAATTAATTCTAAGTGAAAAAATTCAGTTGTCTAGGAAACAAATCAGTAAAGACATTAAAAATAATGATAACTAACTACTGATAGAGAACAGTGTTTATGTGGGGAACTAAATTTATATACTCAGTTGAAAAAGTTTGTCAACACCCAAATGACATTGTTAAAGCCATATTGTATTCTTAAAAATGTATACTGCATAGTGTAAAAGAAATACTGAATATTTAATTAACATTTGAGTCCAGAAAAGACTGAAAGTATATTGCTTTAATCCTAGAAGAAAGATAAGACACACAATTGTGGTTTAAAGTGTATGATAGAAGAGGGAAGGTTAGAATTCAAGTTACTAGTCAGAAGTTTTCATCACACTGACAAATATTTTGATCTTCTGTTGATAGGAAAAGAGTCTGCAAAAATGTTTCAACAGGTTTTAGCTAAGCATTACAATGCATATTTCAGCCCTACAATTTATGCTTGTAGTGGACAGTAAGATTCCAGTCACATGTTTAAATATTAATCGCAAAGTAGCAAAACTCAGCTTACTTTTACAAGTTGCAACATAAAGCCTCTGTGAGTTTCAAATACTAAAGGAAATTTTATATATACAAACACACACGCACACAGAGTACCATGCCCTAAAGTGACACAGGGTTCAGGGAAAAATTCTTCCAGAGAGTACATATGATCTCTCATATTAGTAGCTTTGCTCTATAATACCAACATGGTCTAAATAAAAGAAACTAGATGAAGAAATTATGGCATGGCCATAAATTAAGGAGTATATAACTCCTGAGATTATATTACAAGACAGCAAAAATCAAATGGAAATATATATACATAAAAGATTATTTCTTCAACAAATGTTTCTGAAATCCCTTTTATGGCTGACAGATCTGGAGCGATAGCACAGCAGGTAGGGTATTTGCCTTGCACATGGCCAACCTGGGTTTGATTCCTCTGTCCCTCTCAGAGAGTGTGGCAAGCTACCAAGAGTATCCCACCCGAACAGAAGAGCCTGGCAAGCTTCTTGTGGCATATTCAACATGTCAAAAACAGAAACAAGAAGTCTCACAATGGAGATGTTCCATGGCCCGCTTGAGCAAATCAATGAACAATGGGATGATAGTGACAGTGACAGTGAAACTACATTTTTAAGAAAGGTGTAGGGACTGGAGAGATAGTGCAGGAGGCAGGGCTCTCATCCTGCATGCAATAGACTCATATTCAATCACTGGCACCTCATGTTGTCCCATTGTCCCGCCAGGAGTGATCCCTGAGTGCAGAAGCAGGAGTAATCCCTGAACACCACTAGGTGTGGCCCAAATAAACAAATAAATATAAAAATTATTTAAAAATAGGTATATAGAGAAATAAACTTATTTCCTCAGAAAATTAAATTTGATGGTATATTTTGGTGGTAAACAGACTTTACAAGAAATATTAAAAGAACTTCTTCAGAAATAATTTGGAATAATATAAATCAGAAACAAATCTAGTAAAAATAAAAGAAAGGAAAAGTTTTCCAATCAGAAAAGAAATATATAAAGGTAAAAGAAACATCTTACTTTGTATACTCAATTGGTTTAAAAGATAACAATTGCTTCAAAATACTAGTGGCAAGAATATATTAGATTGTGTATACTTATTTATATATCTTAAATATGTTCATTCAATTATTTAAGCATATATAAGTGAAAGGACTACTAGCAGAGCTAAGAAAAAAATAGGATTTGTTTGTCTTTTATAAGGAACCTGCACTTCCTTCAAAGGAGTAGGGTGTTATTTGAAAATGCAGTTGGATTAAGGGTAAATTTGTACTTCATATTCTAAGGTAATCACTACAAATGAAATTCTTAACAAGTGCAATTGCGGGGATAAAGCAGATGCCTGCCATGCCACCAAACCAGATTTGGTCTCCAGCACCCCATGGGTCCCCAAAACCTTCCAGGAGTGGTCCCTAAGTGCAGAGCCAGGAAGAAGTCCTGGCACTGGTGTGTGTGGCACAAAAACAAATGAGCAACAAAGTGTGATTGATATGCAAAGAGATGACAAAGAAATGAAATGAACAATAAAACCAAAAAATATTCTGAGCACTGTTGAGATTTCCCCAATATCCTCAGAAACTTTTGTCCAAGCACTGAACTTCCAGGCCTGCATAGTTGGGCCTCAGGTGCACCTATGAACACTGCACCCCTACAAAGAAAAGAAGCAAAAAAGGCATATAAAAAGTAGGATACAAAGTAGAGGGCGAAAAAATGGTTAGCAATTTGAAAACAGTAATAAATATGTAGATATAAATGCACTGCGATCAATAATCACTTTGAATGTCAATACTGATGGTCCAATATACCAATTAAAAATGTATTGTTGGGGCTGGAGCGATAGCACAGCGGGTAGGGAGTTTGCCTTGCATGCAGCTGACCCGGGTTCGATTCCCAGCATCCCATATGGTCCCCTGAGCACTGCCAGGAGTAATTTCTGAATGCAGAGCCAGGAGTGAACCCTATGCATTGTCGGGTGTGACCCGAAATGCAAATATATATGCGTATATATATATATGTATATATATACATATATATATATATGAGAGTCCCACGCCTGGCTGTCTTCCTGGAGCCCCTCGGAGGGGATGGGGGGGATGGGCTCCAGCTTACCTCCCCACCCCAAGCAGAGCTCCCGGTGGCCAAAGACCACTGGAACCTAACTACAGCCATCCTGGAGACTCCTCTCTACACGTTTAGACAGGCCTCATGCATGAAAGTATCAGCAGAGGAACCCAGGTGTGTGTAATCCCATCAATGGACAACATCCAGAGAGAGACTTAAAAGCAAGCTCTCAGAAGCACTTTGCGGCCGCGTGATATCTTTAGCCTACTTCTCCCTCTGGGAGAAACTGGCAATCTTCTGAGAGTTTCCTGCCCACATGGGACAGCCTTGCAAGCTTCCCATGGTGTATTCATATGCAAAATTCAGTAACAAGCTGGATCTCATTCCCCTGACCCTGAAGAGCCACCAGTGCAACATCGTTAGGAAGGCCAAGTCGAGATAGACTTCTAAGATCACAGGGAAATGACGAAATGAGATGTTACAGAGCCCGCCCGAGAAATTGGTGATTTATGGGATATTGTGTGTGATATATCTATAATATATATACACATATATGTATATATATATAAAGTCAAAATTTTTTTATTGAATCACCATGTGGAAAGTTACAAAGCTTTCAGGATTAAGTCTCAGTTACATAATGCTTGAACACCTATCCCTTCACCAGTGCATATATTCCACCACCAAGAACCACGGTACACCTCCCCTCCCCTGCCCCCCAGCCCCAGCTCCCCACCTGGCCTGTGTAGCTGATAAATTTCACTTTACTTTCTCTTTAATTTGATTACATATAAACAAAAAACTCACTATTATTGTTTTGAGTTTCCCCCCCTTCCCGCTGAGTCAGATCTGCTGGAAAGGAAGCATTTGATAATTTGTTTTCCATTGCTGAGAATGAAGAGATATGAGGTTGTGTGGCCACAGTAGCAGCCTATTGTTCTAGATTTCTGTATTTTAGTGTTTTAGTGACTAAGTCCAGAGGGCTTTCTGCCAGAGGTTGCATCATGGCCAGCTCGTACCTCTCGGCTACTTTATATTCCACATATGAGTGCAATCTTTCTGTTTGTCTCTTTCTTTCTGACTCATTTCACTCAACATGATACTTTCCATGTTGATCCACTTATACATAAATTTCATGACTTTATGCTTTCTAACAGCTGCATAGTATTCCATTGTGTAGATGTACCAGACTTTTTTTAGCCAGTCATCTGTTTTTGGGCATTCGTTTTTTTTCCAGATTCTGGCTATTATAAACCCTGCTGCGGTGAACATACAGGTGCAGATGTCATTTTGACTATACTTTTTTGCTTCTCCAGGGTATATTCCCAGGAGTGGTATTGCTGGATCAAATGGAAGCTCAATTTCTAATTTTTTGAGAAGCAACCATATTGTTTTCCAAAAGGGCTGAATTAGTCGGCATTCCCACCAACAGTGTAAGAGGGTTCTTCTCTCCCCACAACCACTCCAACGGCAGTTGTTTTTGTTCCCTTGGATAGGAACCATTCTCTGTGGTGTGAGTTGGTATCTCATAGTTGTTTTGATCTGCATCTCCCTGATGATTAGTGATGAAGAACATTTTTTCATGTGCCTTTTAGCCATTCGTATTTCCTCCTTGAGAACATTTCTGTTCATTTCTTCACCGTATTTTTGATGGGGTTGGATGTTTTCTTTTTGTAGAGGTCAACCAGTGCCTTGTATACCCTTGATATCAACCCCTTATCAGATGGGTATTGGGTGAATATCCTTTCCCATTCTGCATATTGCCTTTGTATTCAGGTCACTGTGTCTTTTGCGGTGCAGAAGCTTCTTAGTTTAATACAGTCCCATTTGTTTGTTTCTGTTTTTACTTGATTGCTCAGGTTCATGTCATCTTTGAAGTTACCTTTGGCTTCAATATCGTGGAGGTTTTTTCCGACCTTTTCTTCAATGTACCTTATGGTTTGTGGTCTGATGTTGAGGTCTTTAATCCATTTTGATCTGACTTTTGTGCATGAATTGTGTTAGGTCGAGATCTAAGCCCAATTTTTTGCATGTGGCTGTCCAGTTATGCCAGCACCATTTGTTGAAGAGGCTTTCCTTGTTCCACTTCACATTTCTTGCCCCTTTATCAAAGATCAGATGATCATATATTTGGGGTTGCATGTAGGGATATTCCACCCTGTTCCATTGATCAGCAGCTCTGGCTTTGTTCCAGTACCATGCTGTTTTAATTGTTACTGCTTTGTAGTAAAGTTTGAAGTTGGGGAGGGGGATGCTTCCCACCGTCTTTTTCCCAAGAATTGCTTTATCTATTCGTGGGCGTTTATTGTTTCATATGAATTTCAGGAGTGTTTGATCAATTTCTTTGAAGAATTTCATGGGTATCCTTATAGGGATTGCATTGAATCTGTATAGTGCTTTGGGGAGTATTTTTGACAATGGTAAATCTTCCTCTCCATGAGCAGGGAATATGTTTCCATTTTCTCGTGTCCTCTTTAATATCGTTGAGTAGCATTTTGTAGTTTTCCTTGTAGAGATCTTTTACTTCCTTAGTTAAGCTGAATCCTAGATACTTGATATTCTGGGGCACAATTGTGAATGGAATTTTTTTTTTAATGTCACTTTCCTCTGATTCGCTACATGCGTATAGGAAGGCCATGGATTTTTGGGTATTGATTTTATAGCCTGCAACTTTGCTGTACAAGTCTATTGTTTTTAGGAGTTTCTTAGTGGAGGTTTTATGATTCTCTAGGTATAGAATCATGTCATCTGAAATTAGTGAAAGCTTGATATCGTCCTTTCCTATCTGTATACGCTTAATGTCTTTTTCTTATCTAATCGCTATTGCAAGTACTTCCATTACTATGTTGAACAGAAGTGGTGAGAGTGGGCATCCTTGTCTTGTCCCTGATCTTAGAGGGAAGGCCCTTAGTGTTTCTCCATTGAGAATAATGCTTTCCATGGGTTTGTAGTAGATGGCTTTGACTATCTTGAAGAAAGTTCCTTCTAAGCCTATTTTGGTGAGAGTTTTCATCATAAATGGGTGTTGGATCTTGTCAAATGCTTTCTATGCATCTTTTGAAATGATCATATGGTTTTTATTTTTACTTTTGTTGATATGAAGGATTGTGTTGATTGATTTCCGAATGTTAAGCCATCCTTGCATCCCCAGAATGAATCCTACTTGATCGTGATGTATGATTTTTTTTATGAGTTGTTGGATTCTATTTGCTAGTATTTCATTGAGAATCTTCGCATCCATGTTCATCAGGGATATTGGCCTGTAGTTTTCTTTGTTAGTGGTATCTTTGTTTACTTTTGGTATTAGGGAGATATGAGCTTCATAGAAACTGTTTGGTAGAGTCCCTGTTTCTTCAATTTCCTTGAATAACTTGAAGAGAACTGGCAGCAGGTCCTCTTTAAATATTTGGAAGAATTCGGTAGTGAATCCATCTGGGCCTGGACTATTGTTTTTGGGAAGACATTTGATAACAGTTTCAATTTCCGTGATATTGATGGGTATATTCAGGTATTCCAAGTCATCTTGATTCAGTTTTGGGAGGTTGTAGGAATCAAGGAATTTGTCCATTTTTTTTAGGTTCTCTTGTTTCATGGCATAGAGATTTTCAAAGTAGTCTCTGACAATCTTTTGAATTTCATTGGTTTCTGTTGTGATATACCCCTTTTCATTTTTGATTTGGTTTATTAGAGTTCTCTCTCTTTCTTTCTTTGTGAGTCTTGCTAGCAGTTTATCAATCTTGTTTATTTCCTTAAAGAACCAGCTCTTTGTTTTATTGATCTTTCGGATTGTCTTTTGGGTTAACCTATCGTTAATTTCTGCTCTAAGTTTTATTATTTCTTTCTTTTGGTCTGGATTGGATTCCTTTTGCTGTTCCTTTTCTAAGATCTTGAGCTGTGAGGTCAAGCTCTCTATGTAGGCTTTTTCCTCCCTCCTCAGGAATACTTGCAGGGCTATAAATTTTCCCCTTAACACAGCTTTAGCCGCATCCCATAGGTTCTGGTAGCTTGTGTCTCCATTCATATTTGTTTTGAGGTATTTTTTGTGTGTGTGTGTGTGTTTGAAGGGCTTTATTTTGTTGGTTTTGTTTACTTGTAGAGGGTTCATTTTAAAATTTTGATTGTAATAACACTAAACTTATGTGGTTTCAAAATTCAAGTAACAAAGTTTCAGTTACACATTTAAATGTTGGTGGTTTTTTTTGTTTTTTTTTGTTTCTTTTTTTAATAATTTATTTATTTTTAATTAGAGAATCACCGTGAGGGTACAGTTACAGATTTATACACTATTTGTGCTTATACTTCCCTCACACAAAGTTCGGGAACCCATCCCTTCACCAGTGCCCATTCTCCACCACCCGTAAACCCAGCGTCCCTCCCACCCTCCCCAATCCCATCTCCCCCCCAACCCACCCTGCCACTGTGGCAGGGCATTCCCTTCTGTTTTCTCTCTCTAATTAGCTGTTGTGGTTTGCAATAAAGGTGTTGAGTGGCCCCTGTGCTCAGTCTCTAGCCCTCATTCAGCCCGCAACTCCCTTCCCCCAGATGGCCTTCGACTACAATGTAGTTGGTGATCGCTTCTCTGAGTTGACCTTTCCCTGGAACGTGAGGCCAGCCTCGAAGCCATGGGGTCAACCTCCTGGTACTTATTTCTACAGTTCTTGGGTATTAGTCTCCCACTCTGATATTCTATATACCATAGATGAGTGCAGTCTTTCTATGTCTGTCTCTCTCTTTCTGACTCATTTCACTCAGCATGAAACTTTTCATGCCCATCCACTTAACTACAAAATTCTTGACTTCCTTTTTTCTAACAGCTGCATAGTATTCCATTGTATAGATGTACCAAAGTTTCCTCAACCAGTCATCCGTTTTGGGGCATTCGGGTTTTTTCCAGATTCTGGCTATTGTAAACAGTGCTGCGATGAACATACATGTGCAGATGTTGTTTCGATTGTACTTTTTTGCCTCTCTGGGATATATTCCCAGCAGTGGTATTGCTGGGTCAAATGGGAATTCAGTATCTAATTTTTTAAGAATCGTCCAAATTGTTTTCCAGAAGGGCTGAACCAGTCGGCATTCCCACCAGCAGTGAAGAAGGGTCCCTTTCTCCCCATATCCTCTCCAACAGCGGTTGCTTTTGTTCTTTTGGATGTGTGCTAATCTCTGTGGTGTGAGGTGGTATCTCATGGTTGTTTTGATCTGCATCTCTCTGATGATTAGTGATGCAGAGCACTTTTTCATGTGCCTTTTGGCCATTCATATTTCTTCCTTGGTAAAGTTTCTGTTCATTTCTTCGCCCCATTTTTTGATGGGGTTGGATGTTTTCTTCTTGTAGAGTTCAACCAGTGCTTTATATACCATTGATATCAACCCCTTATCTGATGGGTATTGTGTAAATATCCTTTCCCATTCTGTGGATAGTCTTTGTATTCTGGTCACTGTATCTCTTGCGGTGCAGAAGCTTTTTAGTTTAATGTAGTCCCATTTGTTGATCTCTGTTTTTACTAGATTGCTTAGTTCCGTGTCACCTTTGAAGATACCTTTATCTTCAATATCGTGGAGGGTTTCGCCGACCTTGTCTTCAATGTACCTTATGGTTTGTGGTCTAATGTTGAGGTCTTTAATCCATTTTGATCTGACTTTTGTGCATGGTGTCAGGTCAAGGTCTAAACCCATTTTTTTGCATGTGGTTGTCCAGTTGTGCCAGCACCATTTCTTAAAGAGGCTTTCTTTGCTCCACTTCACATCTCTTGCTCCCTTATCAAAGATTAGATGATCATACATTTGGGGTTGTGTGTAGGGATATTCCACCCTGTTCCATTGGTCTATGGCTCTGCCTTTGTTCCAGTACCATGCTGTTTTAATTGTTACTGCTTTGTAGTAAACTTTGAGGTTGGGGAGGGTGATGCCTCCCATCATCTTTTTCCCAAGAATTGTTTTAGCTATCCTTGGACGTTTGTTATTCCATATGAAATTTAGGATTGCTTGATCCATTTCTTTGAAGAATGTCATGGGTATACTTATAGGGATCGCATTGAATCTGTATAATGCTTTAGGGAGTATTGCCATTTTGACAACATTGATTCTCCCTATCCACGAGCAGGGTATATGTTTCCATTTCCTCATGTCCTCTTTGATTTCATGGAGTAGCGTTTTGTAGTTTTCTTTGTAAAGGTCTTTTACTTCCTTGGTTAAGCTGATTCCGAGGTACTTGATTTTCTGGGGCACGATTGTGAATGGGATTGCTTTTTTCATGTCCCTTTCCTCTGCCTCATTGTTTGCATATATGAAGGCCATTGATTTTTGGGTATTGATTTTGTAGCCTGGAACTTTACTGTATAAGTCTATTGTTTCTAAGAGTTTCTTAGTAGAGGTTTTAGGCTTCTCTAGATATAGTATCATGTCGTCTGCAAATCGTGAGAGTTTGATTTCTTCCTTTCCTATCTGGATGCCCTTAATCTCTTTTTCTTGTCTAATAGCTATCGCAAGTACTTCCAGTACTATATTGAAGAGGAGTGGTGAGAGTGGGCATCCTTGTCTTGTGCCCGATCTCAGAGGAAAGGCCCTTAGTTTTTCCCCGTTGAGGATAATGCTTGCCGTAGGCTTGTGATAGATGGCTTCGACTATCTTGAGGAAAGTTCCACCAAACCCCATTTTGGCGAGGGTTTTCATCATGAAAGGATGTTGGATCTTGTCAAATGCTTTCTCTGCATCTATTGATATTATCATATGTTTTTTGTCTTTACTTTTGTTGATATGCTGGATTATGTTGATTGATTTCCGAATGTTAAACCATCCTTGCATCCCTGGGATGAATCCCACTTGGTCGTGATGTATGATCTTTTTGATGAGTTGTTGGATCCTATTTGCTAGTATTTTGTTGAGGATCTTCGCATCGGTGTTCATCAGGGAAATTGGTCTGTAATTTTCTTTCTTAGTGGTGTCTTTGTTTGCTTTTGGTATTATTGAGGTATCTTTTGATTTCTTCCTTGATTTCCTTTTTGATCCACTCGTTGTTCAACAGGGAGTTGTTCAATTTCCAGGTGTTTGATTTGGTGCTCCGTGTCTGTGTGTACTTAGCTTCTATTTTCAGTGCACCATGGTCCGAGAAGATGGTTGATACAATTTCTATCTTGCTGATTTTATTGAGGTATGTTTTGTGACCCAGCACGTGGTCTATTTTGGAGAATGTTCTGTGTGCACTGGAGAATAATGTATATTCTTTCTTTTTGGGATGTAAAGCCCTGGATAGGGCTATTAGCCCTCTCTCTTCTATTTCTTCTTTCAGGGCCATTGTTTCCTTGCTAAGTTTTGTTCTTGTCGATCTATCCAGAGGTGATAAGGCAGTATTGAAGTTTCCGACTAGTATTGTGGTGCAAGTGATGTCCTCTTCAAAGTTTGTTAGGAGTTGTTTTAAATATTTAGCTGGTCTCTCATTAGGTGCATATACATTTAAGAGCGTGATTTCTTCCTGTTGTACATATGCCTTGATGAATAGAAAATGACCATCACTGTCCCTTCTAATCTTTTTCAGCCTGAAATTTATGTTGTTGGATACTGGTATGGCCATCCCAATTTTTTGAGGGAGTTGTTTGCTTGTAGGATTGTTTTCCATCCTTTGACTTTGAGCCTGTGTTTGCTCTGACTGTTCAGGTGTGTTTCTTGTAGGCAGCAGAAAGTTGGGTTTAGTTTCCAAATCCATCTTGCTACTCTATGTCTCTCGATTGGTGCATTTAGCTCATTGACATTGAGAGAGATTATTGTCATGGGATTCTGTGCCATCTTTCTGTAGGGTTTATTGTTCTTTTTAAGGGTTTTCTTTGTCTTACAGCAGCCTTTTTAGATCTTCTTTTAGGTTTGGTTTTGAGTCTATGAAGTTCTTGAGTTGTTTATCTGAGAAATAGTGTATGGTTCCTTCAAGTTTAAGTGAGAGTTTAGCCAATAGAGTAATCTTGGTGAGACGTTCATTTCGTTGAGTTTTTTCACTATATCCCACCATTGTCTTTGGGCTTGGAGGGTTTCCTCTGATGGGTCTGCTGTTAATCTAAGGGGTGATCCTTTGTATGTGATTTCCTTCTTTGACCTTGCTGCTTGCAGTATTGTGTCTCTATCCGCGGCATCCATAATTGTGACTATGATATGCCTTGGAGTTTATTTTTTAGGGTCCCTTTTAGTTGTAACACTTTGGGCTCCTTGGATCTGGATGCCCGCATTCTCCAGCTCTGGGAATTTCTTAGCAATGATGTCTTTAACTGTGTTTTTTTTCATTGGGATTAGTTCCCTGTGGTTCTGATACTCCCATGATTCTTATGTTGTTCCTTTTGCAGTCATCCTCTAGGACTCTGAATCACCCTAGAACCATCTTGAGGTCTTTTGCCATTATTTTTTGTTTTTGTAACCTTTGTGCAGGTCATCTTCAAGCTCACTGATTCTGTCTTCTGCTGCAGTCATTCTATTGTTGAGGGCTACTACTGAGATTTTTATTTCATCTACCGATTCCTTTAATTGTGTGACTTCTGTTCGTTGCTGTGAAATTTCTCCTCTCATTTCTTCCTGTATTTTCTTGGTGGTCCATTCCAGGGCTGTGTTCATATCTTTCCTTAGTTTATTGATTGTTCGTTCCATGGTTGTGTTCATATCCTTCCTTAGTTTATTGGTTGTTTGTTCCATGGTTGCTTTGAGTTCCTCGACCATCTTCATAATTTCTTCTCTGAATTCTTTATCTGAGAGGAGGTTGTATTTGTGGGTGACCTTTATTGAGGTTTCTGGAATCTCTTCATTTTCTCTTTGTGGTGTTTTTTTTTTGATGTTCCTTCATGTTGTTATGGAACAATAGAGGTGAAAGCTCCCAATTTTATATCACTATTCCTCTTGCTCCAGGAGGGGATTCTAGGTGAGCTAAATCGATAATGCTAATCTTTTCCCCCTTCTAGAATAGTTACTTACATTACTGTGATCTTCCTAGTTTATGTAGGGCTTCTAGTCAAGGCTTGAGGCTATGATCTGTTTATGAGAGCTTTGTGTACCTTCTTGTATTCCTGACACTTTTTCTGGAATCAGGATGGGCTAATGGCTTATTGGCATAGAGTGATTGAGATGGCCAGCTTATTCTTCGAGTACAAAGATCACAGAGATTTGTGACTTAAGTGTGCAGTATAGGAAAGGGGGAAAAATAATTGCGGCTGCCACTCCCAAATTAGGTCACGCCCCCTTTTGAGGCCACTCCCCCTGACATAGAGGATACTCTCCCACCAGCCACTGGGCTGGACCCCAGGATTATCTGGGGAGGAGAGTGGTTGACTAGAATGGCGGGCACAGAGGCAGGCGGCCCGAGGACCCGGACCACAGCCCTGGCAGTCCCCCAGGCTGGGTGGAGCCGGCGTGAGAGTTCTTTCAGAGGGGCGGGAAGCTCAAAGTATTTTTTTAAAAAAACACCAACCAATTCTGTTTTCTAAAATGGGGTCACATGATTTAAAATTAATGATGAAGAAAAATTAATCATGCTGCGATTTCAAGAAGAGTATTATTTGGGACTGCAGAGATAGTACAGTGGATAAGGCACAACCTTTCCCTCACAAAGGTTTAAACCACCAGAGGCAGAAATTCAGTAAACACATAACTGAATACAAAAATAACTGACATACACATTCATCCACCAGCAACAAAACACTCATTTTTTTCTGTAAGTTTATGTGAAACATTCATCAAACTAGACAACATTCCAAGACACAAAATACATCTTAGTACTTTAACTACATTTGTAACACATCTTTTAAATTTTAACTGCTTTCAAAGAAAGAAAGCCATGCAAAGTCTGCTCATAGACCAGTGGAATTTAATAAAGTTATGAATTAAAAAAAAACTTGGAAAAAACACAAGTATCCAGATGATTGACAATACACTTTTATTCATGGATTAATGGAAAAATCAAGTGAACCTGAAAAATATTTGAATGAAATATTTTAAATGAAAACTCATTATCAAAATTAATTACATATAATATATACAGTGCTTAGAGGAAATTTCATAGCACTATTTTTATACACTATAAAACGAAGAAAATTTCCATATCGGTAACCTAAAATTTTACCTTAAGAAAGAAACTTGGGGGAAACAAAGTTAAATCCAAAATAGGAAGAATGAAAAGTAGTGAGAATTAGGGAAATAAAGACAATGATATTAGAGCTGGTGAGATAGAACATAGGGTGTTTATTTGCCTCGAAAGCAAACCAAGCCAATTCAATTCCCTACACATATGGTACACTCCTGAACATTGCTAGGAGGGACCCATGAGCACAGAGTCAGGAGTAAGCCCTAAGCATAACCAGGTGTGTTTCAAAAAACTTAAAAGAAGAAAAGAATAGTGAAATTGCAGGAAATTAATAGAGAAAATCAATTAACAAATGCTCTTTTTTAAAAAAATATGAATGCACTTGACAAACTATAACAATTCCAACTAAAATGCATACAAATTTTTAATATTGTGAGTGAGGGAACAGCATTACAAGGTCTCAACATGGCTTGAAAAGAATTACTTGAATAGCTCTAAAAGCACAAATATACTGACCTAAAAGAAATGGATAATTTATTGAAAGGTATAAGCTGCCAGAACTCACATAAGAAAAAAGAGAAAATCTAAATAGAGCTATATCAATTAAAATGGAAACAATAAATAGCTTTCTAAATCAAAAAGCACTAGGATTAAATAGATTCACTGGTGAACTCTAGCAAACGTCTAAGAAAGAAACTGACAAATTATCTACATTATTTGGGAGCCAGGGCTGGGAATCAAACCCTGGTCCTCATATCTGTAAGACAGTCACTCTATCACTGAGTTGCACCCTCTGCCCTCTAGTTTTTAAAGGGAGAAGGGGAAAGAGGGAAGAAATCTAACTTATTCCTTGTAAGATATAAATTTGATTCAAAAAATGTATAAAAGGAATTACAATCCACCACCAAATATGACTTGGCATTATGCAAGGCTCTTAAAATAAAAAAAATAGTTAAAACAAATTTACAAAAAATAATGTTCAAAGACCTTAATAAATGCCCACCAAAGTAGATCCGCAGATGTCAAATAAGCATATGAAAAGATACTCCATATGTCATCAGGGGAATGCAAATTAAAACAACTGTGAGATACCAATATTTACATATTAAAATGTCCTAAATAGGGATCACTGAAAACTTCCAAATGCTAGCAAGGATGTTGAGCAACAGGAACTCTCATATTTTGCTGGTGGGAATGCAAAATGGTACAGCTGCTTTGAAAGAGTTTTAACACTTTCATACAGTCCAGCCAATATGCTTCTTGGTGTTTACCCAAAGGAGCTAAAAATTTGTCCACACAAAACTAACACATAGATGTTTATAAAACCAGAGTCATAAGTGCCAAACTTTGAAAGCAACCCAAATGTCTTTTTGTAGGTGAATACACAAAGATATTAAGGCAAAAATCATCAACATTTACATTACTATTTGGTTCTAAAAAGAAATGATGTATCAAATTTTGTAAAAAAAAAGAAGAAAACTGGGGCTGGAGTGATAGCACAGTGGGTAGGGCGTTTGCCTTGCACGCGGCTGACCCGGGTTCGATTCCCAGCATCCCATATGGTCCCCTGAGCACCACCAGGAGTAATTCCTGAGTGCAGAGCCAGGAGTGACCTTTGTGCATCGCCAGGTGTGACCTTAAAAAAAAGCAAAAAGAAAACTTTCTTTTTTTGCTTTCTGGGTCACACCGGGAGTTGCACAGGGGTTACTCCTGGCTCTGTAGTCAGAAATTACTCCTGTCGGTGCCCGGGGGACCATATGGAATAGTGGGAATCAAACGCAGGTCGGCCGTGTGCAAAGCAAAAGCCCTACCAGCTGAGCTATTGCTCCAGCCCTGAGCTTTCTATTTCTTAAGAAATTTTAATTTTTCTTTATTATTTTGTTTGCTAGACTGCTTGCTGTGCCAAAAAATATAATACAATATTAAGGATACATTGATTTTTTTTCTTCTGACTTCACTACCTTTTCTAGATTATAAAATTAAAAGTTAATTGAAGAAAGAATTATTGTCAAGAAAATAAATGTATCTTAAAAACTATTAATTTAATTAAAATATCACCTGGAGTATAAGTGTTGTTTTCTGTTATCAAAAGCAATTATTGCATAGGACAATAATCCTTTGAATCCAATACTTTATGCATATTTCTGCATCCATTTTATTTTCTTATCCATAACTATCTTAATTTTAATTTTTATATGGTAGAATAAGCCTTTCTCAAGTGTTAATATAATTTTATATCATACTGGTACAACATATTATAAAACTACAATATATTCCAAATCCCCTCCAATTACATGCTTTAGAGGTACAATTTTGGACTCTTTTTTTCAATTTCCTGCTGTTGTGATGTTCTCCATTTTAAATGTTTAGTCATATATAGCTTCATTTCTTATGAATAAGTTATCTCTTTAGCACCATTCCATAAATTACATTTATGCCACAAGTGATGCTTTTGCAAAAGGACGAAGTTTAGGTCATCCAGATTATCGGCACAACATCTGCCTACCTGTGGCCTTCCGTACCAGGTCGTGTCCCTTCACTTAGGGACATATCCCTGCTCTTGCCCTCCCTGTTCCCCTTTAGTATCTATAATTCCCCCTGCTTGGGAGGTCTCTAAACTCTAGGGAATGGGGGGCAGAGAAATAATCTGGCTATTTCCATTATCCCATTTTAATGACTCAAATTCTTGGAACATAATAAAGAAATGATCACCCACCCGAGTTATAAAAGGGGAAGAGGGTTTTGGGGCTGGAGTGATAGCACAACAGATAGGGTGTTTGCCTTGCATGCTGCCGACCTGGGTTCGGTTCCCAGCATCCCATATGGTCCCCTGAGCACCGCCAGGGGTAATTCCTGAGTGCAGAGCCAGGAGAGATCCCTGTGCATCGCCGGGTGTGACCCAAAAAGGCAAAAAAAAAAAAAAAGGGTGGGGGGAGGGCTTTAGCTGTTCTTCTGAAAACTATTTTAGGGGGTCCCCTAAATGCACACTGTTGGAGGGATGGCTGTCCGATCATTGTATGACTGAAATCAATCATGAAAACTTTGTAACTGTATTTCACAGTGATTCAATTAAGAAAAAAATAAAAACTAGTGATTTTAGGTCATCAAATCTGATTTTTGAATTTATTCATACTTCTAGTTTTGTGGAAATATTTTCATTATTAGAAAATATTTCAATATTATGGGGGTCCCTCCCATAATCTGGGAGTGTCCCTGCTTTATTCTTCCTCTCTCTTTGCCTAAATAAACTTTTGTACTGAATTTTGCCATTTTGCTCTCTGGTTCCTGGCTTTCAATCTTAATTGCTTAGGTTCAAGAACCTGAATTTCTGAGCCTATAACATTATGCTCCTTACTCTATGCACATATAACCATTACTTAAACCCTTATTTCTTGCTCCCATAACTTTAGACCCAATTATTTTTGTACTATGTATGAAAAAATAGGAACATCATGCTTTCCTCCATCTCCTTTCCTTCTCCCCCTCCTTTTTTCTTTACCTGTCCCTTAAAAATGTATCTGTGTTTTATTTTATGTTAATAATATCTAAATAAGATCTAAATAAGATTAGCTTTTCCATGAAAACTGTGTGCTGTGTGTATGTGTGCACATGCATGCATGCATGCACTCTTGTTGATTTTAAAATTCAAGACCACTGGGGCCGGAGCGATAGCACAGCGGGTAGGGCGTTTGCCTTGCACGCGGCCGACCTGGGTTCGATCCCCGGCATCCCATATGGTCCCCCAAGCACCGCCAGGAGTAATTCCTGAGTGCAGAGCCAGGAGTAACCCCTGAGCATTGCTGGGTGTGACCCAAAAAGCAAAAAAATAAAAAAATAAAATAAAAAAATAAAATAAAATTCAAGACAACTGTGCTCAAGTGAGCATCACTGTATCACTGTCATTGTCATCCCATTTTCATTGACTTACTCAAGCAGGCACCAGTAAAGTCTCTATTTCTATCAGCCCTGAGATTTTAGCAGCCTCTCCTTACTCGTTTTTCCCAATGATTGGAGGCTCTTTAGGGGTCAAGGGAATGAGACCTATCATTACGGTTTTTGGCTTATCAAATATACCACGGGGTAGCTTGCCAGGCTCTTCCCATAAGGGCGGGATACTCTTGGTAGCTTGCTGGGCTCTCTGAGAGGTATGTATGTACTGTCATCCCACTGATCAACGATTTGCTCAAACTGGCCCAGTAACGTCTCCATTCATCCTAGCCCTGAGATTTTCGCAGCCTCTCTTTCCTTCCTGCCCACCCTGAGCAGAGCCCGGGCAGTTGAAGACCTCTGGAACCCAGCCACAGCCATGCTCAAGGCCACTCTCCACACGTTCGAACGAGCCTCATGCATGAAGGAACCGGCAGAGGAACCCAGGTGTGTGGGACCCGGGGCCCAGATCTCCAAGGCTGCTCGGATTGTGACTGGGCCTCGAGGCATCTGATAGCCTAGTTTTCCCTCTTGGAGAACCTGGCAAGCCACCAAGAGTTTACTGCCTGCACGGGAGAGCCTGGCAAGCTCCCCAATAGTATATTCATATGCCAAATACTGAGTGATCATAGGATAATTAAATATTTCTACAAAACTAGGAAGTGGGAATAAATTTACGTATCAGATTTGAGGACTTAAAGTCAGTAGGTTTTTTTGTTTGTTTGTTTTTTGTTTCTTTGTTTTATTGAATCACCGTGGTGAGTTAGTTACAAAGCTTTGATGATTGAGTTTCAGTCACACAATGATTTTACACACATCCCTCCACCATTGTGCATTTTGCATCATCATTGTCCCCGGTATCCCTCCCTCCACCACCACCCCACCCCACCCTACACCCTGCTTTCATGGCAGACAATTTCCTTCTTACTCTATTTGAGGGTATTATGGTTTGCAATACAAATACTGAGAGACTATCATATTTGGTCCTTTATCTACTTTCAGCACACATTTCTCATCCTGAACTATGCCTCCAACCATCATTGACTTAGTGATCCCTTCTTTATGTCAGCTGCCTTCTCCCCAGCTCATGGCTTCCAACTGTGGAGCAATCTCTGTGGCCCTTGTCTCTACTGTTGTTGGGTGTTAGTCTCATATTATGTTATTTTATATTTCACAAGTGAGTGCAGTCATTCTGTGCCTGTCCCTCTCTTTCTGACAAAAGCAAATTTTATGAATTATCTTTCCTAACAGCTACATAGTATTGCATTGTGTAAATGTATCATGGATTTTTTTACCAATGGCTGTAGAAATGGCATCTGCACCTGTATATTCATTAAAGCACTGTTCACAATAGCCAGAATCTGGAAACAACCCGAGTGCTCAAGAACAGTCACTAGATTTTTGACACTATACTGAGTCTATTCCTAATAGCAAATTTAAGTAAAATAACTCAGGATTAAACCACTTTTCCTTGTCTCCTTTGTAAATATTACCTTTATGTAATTTGTGTTTCAGGAAATGCAGTATACTTCTCCTTACTAATCCACAGGTTTAGCTATGCTAATTCATTAACTTTTCATGAGCCGTCTTCATGACTGGAATTTCAGGATTTGTTTCTTCTGTTCCCCAGGATTGTCAGAACTTCCTGATCCTTCATTAATACAATGCTTCTGTTGTGCTATAAGCCAATATCATATACTGAGAAACACCTAAACATTGGGAGATTTTTCTCACTTTGATTAGTAAAATTGGAATTCCTGGCCATACTAAATATCACATATTTCTTTATAGTTTTCTCTTCTTATATTTGGCATTAACATCTAAAATGTTTTCTGACAGACAGGGATATGTGTCCAAATTTATAATTATTAGCTCTGAATGTCAGCCCAGAATTTGGAAATATTTAGTTTTTAAGTGGACCTAATATTTTTATAGAATTCCTTAAAAATATTGATATTTGGGTACCTAACCGTGTTTCTCATTTTTTTTCTTGTATTGCATATGACAATTGCCCCTCTTTTAAAAATTGTGGATTAAGAATTGCTAAATCTCTATCATGTGGATGAGCAATAATAAAGATATTCAAACCCTAGCAAAGCCTCAGGGATTCTGTTTCTCTAGTAATATCACTGTCATTGTCATCCCGTTGCTCATCGATTTGTTCGAGCGGGCACCAGTAATGTCTCTCATTGAGAGACTTATTGTTACTGTTTTTGGCATATCCAATACGCATGGGTAGCTTTCCAGGCTCTTCCACGCAGGCTTGATACTCTCAGTAGCTTGCCGGGCTCTCCGAGAGGGGCGGAGGAATCGAACTCGGGTCGGCCTCATGAAAGGTGAATGCCCAGCCGCTGTGCTATCGCTTCAGCCCCTAATAATATATACATATATATTGTAAAATATATTGTCTGCTTACAAATATGAAAACAATCTGCATTTTCAGGTAAAATAAATTTGTTATTTAAATAATATTGTCAATACATTTATGATTTATATATTTTCATCAATGAGAGAAATGGGCACAATATTATTTATTTTATTCCAAATATTTCCACTATTGTAAACATGCATAACAAATATTGATTGACTACTTTAACCAATTTTAAGAGCTTAAATTGTGCCATTAATTGTTTTATCATTTCCTGCTCCAGCCATCCTTATCTCCAAACTTTTCAGCATCACAAACAGGAGCTCTGTGCCTATTAAACCTCTTCTACCTTTTAGAAAATAATTTATACTTAGAAAATCCTCAAATAGAAATCCAATGACTATAGAATTTCAATAAATAAGAAGGACATTACTGTGCATAAGAGGTAGTAAAGAGGTATGACTCTTGACTTGCATATAGCCAACTTGGATTTAGTCCCCTGTCACTGCATGTATCTCCCGAGCACTGCCAGGAGTGATCTCTGAGTGCAAAGTCAGGAATAAATCCTGAACACAGTCCATGTGAGCCAACACACCCCACTCCCCAAGAGAAATATATTACTCAATTAAACGAAAGTCATTCAGTGAACTGAAAAGTGTAAGTACTAACCATTTGAAAATTTAATTTACAATAATACTAAACTAAACTCTGACAAAGAGAAAACAAAAGAGAAAAATTAGAAATTAATTTCTCTTTAGACATAGTCAAGACAAATCAAATTTCATATTTTATAAAAAGCATTTGATTTCTAAGATGATTGACATCATATAAATTATTATATTTCACCATAATCAGACTGTAAAAGCAAGACAACTAGAAAAAGCATCCAATAAAAGTAAATGTAAGTATAATTAAATTATTCAATTTAAAATTAATCAAGCTAAGGATAGTTAAAAATG
The DNA here is from genome assembly GCF_027595985.1 of Sorex araneus. Lineage (NCBI taxonomy): Eukaryota > Metazoa > Chordata > Mammalia > Eulipotyphla > Soricidae > Sorex > Sorex araneus. Next base: position 295,146,781 of record NC_073313.1, on the reverse strand, counting down.
TCTTAATATTGTAACTTTACAAATTAACCAAATAGCATTAATGTTTTATAGAAATTCAGAAAAGAGGAAAAATATCTGCTCTATTCAATATTATACTAGGATTTTTGACTAATGAAAATTGTGTAAAAGAGGCATAAGGTTTAGTAAAAGAGTAATAGAACTGTAATTATATTCAAAATAGAAAATCATGCACATAAAATATCTAGAGGAAGCTTGAAACAAGATATTCAGCAATATTACTATAATCAAAGTATTAGAGGAAGACATTTAAATATTAACACCATTTGAAGTAGCATTAAAATTCAAATATCTATTGCCAAATTTAACAAATGTTGAAAACTATTGCACCAAATTTAAGGCACTTCTCAATAATAAAATCTAAATTAAAGATATAATATATTAGTTAGTTAATTTGACGACTAAACTCCAGGGGCAAAAAAAAATCATATTGCATTTTTTTCTTTAAAATATAAAATAGAAGAATTTTAAATAAGGTTGTGGGGTCACTACTTAGAAAATGGACGTTTCTAGAGCATTATAATTATTTTGTTGTAATTTGTTTGAGGGCTCTGTAAAGCAATGCTTAGAGTTTTGTAGGCTACTCCCCGAGATAATTTGTCAAGATTCAATGCCCTACCTGGCTTTAAGGTGCTGCATTGCACCTCAGGGGTGCTGGGTGAATTCCTCTGGCAACGTATGAGGGAGGAGTCATGAGTTGCTAGGGATAAATTTCAGTTCCTTGAACGAGCAAGAAATATTTCTGAAACCTGAGCAATATCCCTGGTCTCATAATTATTTATTTTTTAACGTGGGTCGAAGTCACATAAAATTATTTACTGCAGTCAAACATTTGGGATTATTAATTAAAATTATTATTCTTTTCCATGTTAACATTACATACAGAACTGTATCAACAGGAAGGCTATATACACCAATTTATGACTTCAAACTATAAAACAATGATTTAGGAGAAAATTTATTTCATCATTGATGATATTTGAATTGGCTGGTTTGGACCACACTTTGCATGCTCATGGATTATTTCCAGTTCTGTGACTGCAGTCACTCCTAACAGTGATTGGATGTGCGGTATTGGGGATTGCACCAGCATCAGCAGCACACTGGGTGACTATCTTAACCCCTGTACTATCTCTTCAGTCCATACTTGAAGAAATTTTAAAGACTAACTTTTTTTTTTTAATTTATTTTATTGAATCACCATGTGGAAAGTTACAAAGTTCTCAGGCTTATGTCTCAGTTATACAATGCTCAAATACCCGTCCTTTCACCAGTGCCCATATTCCACCACCAAAAAAAAAAAAAAACAGTATACCTCCCAGCCCCCACACCCCCATAACTACTGATAAATTTCACTTCATTTTCTCTTTACCTTGATTACATTCCATATTTCAACACAAAACTCACTATTGTTGTTGGAATTTCAACACAGAACTCACTATTCTTGTTGGAGTTTATCCCTCAAGAATATGGCCCTATTGACAAGGAAACATTTGATAATTAGTTTTCCACTGATGAGAATGAAGAGATATAAAGTCATTTCCCTTCCTGGGGAAGCATGGAGCAAAAGCTTAGTTCACAGTCTGGAGATGTGGCTGCAAGCACTTGCTGGGACCCGAAGTAATGTAGCTGGCTCTGGATCCTGGTCGTTCAGCAGCAAAGTGGCTGTGCAAAGGCATGGCCACCTGGGTTGAATCTTGGCGGAGCTCGAGCCGGTACCAGCACAGGCCCGAGACTCTAAAGACTAACTTTTTAATATACATTGGATTTAGGTACATAGATTTATTTTATGATTCTGTTGGTGTGTAAGGTAGTTCTTCTGTTGGTACTGCTTTATGAGTGTGCTTTAATTTTTCCTCTATTTTCTCATTTTATGAGATTCTTATTAAGATATAAAAGTAAATCTATGTATTGATTTTGACCTTGGACACAACTTAAAACTAAAATTTTTCAACAATCCTTTATATTGGGAAGAACAAACTTATCTAAAATGCTTCAATTTAGTCTTTTCAACTTAACTAGATTATAATCTGTCTCTTAAAAATCTTTCTCTTATGTTCTTGTGAAAACTTGAGTTTTATTATTATTCCAAATTTTTGTGCTTCATTATATCCTCCCCTCTGTCCGGAATGCTCTCTGTTCTCATTCTTCCTAAGAAAAATGCTTATCAGCAAGGATTTATCAGTGTTCATGTTAGATATTTCCATAATAGGATCTTTTTAAGTCTTGATTTTCATAGCAATAATTTTATATGAACATGTGCTCTCTTAAATATTCCTAAAATAAAGAAAAATTTCTCTTAATAGCCATAAAAACATGGAGACCAAAAAACCGTGACTGGTTCCTGATAAAACCTCAAATATCTATTTATACATAAATGTAAAGGAAGGTTATCAATTAGGGCACTGTTCGTATATAAGTAATAAAAACTGATGAATTGTGGCTTAAGCAAATGGGAGTTAACTGTTCTCTCGTAAAATATCTGTGGGTAGACAGTACTGTTGATGGGTCAGTGGATTAGCAAAGCTCTCATGAGTTTAGGTTCTCACACTCCTTTTAGATTAATAGTTTTTCTCATTTATGTTAGCATCAGATGGGATTTCAAAAGCACTGTCGCATACCCTAACATGTTTATTTTAAGTCTACAGAAAAGTGACATATAATCAAAAAAAAATTTAAAAATATAGTCACAGAAAATGTCATTGTTCAAAACTGCCATGTTATAACCCCAGAGATAAAAGTGATGAGAAGTCAATTGTGTCAATCATTATGTGAGGGATAGAGAAGATAAGAATTGAGGATGTCTATTGACAACCCACAGATCTTATTTTCCACATTATTCAAATGTATATTTCTATATACTGATGTAGTAAATTTATGCATGTTTTAGCTCTTCTATCAAAACAGAATCAAAATAGCCTCAAATCCACTAACTTATCCAAAGCTGAAATGATCATTGAACAATATGCCAACATCCTTCTCATTCAATTACATGGATATATGATCAGAAAGATATGACAGTGAATTTCTATAAAAAATAAGGAAATAAGTTAAGCAGATAGTATCAAATGATTTCTGCCTGACTTTCACTGAACTTGATTTTTTTTTTTAGTTCTTGCATACATTATGACTTTGTCATTCAGCACAGACAAATTGAGCTACTGGGCATTAGAAAAAATGCTATAATATTAATCACCTCATGGTTCATAACCTCAAAGTGTAATGTTATGACATAATCAAACACTATAAGAGCTTTAAGAAATAATAAGACAATTTCCTTTTAACTTTGTCATTGGAGTACACAAACTAATAATTTATTTTATAATATACAGGCACCAAACCATAGTAATACATGGATTTGTGTCTATCATTGTGGAATTCAAGGTGGACTAATAATTGATCAATGTTAGAGATTTCTGCATATTTTGCCACAGGAATACAATATGATGTTTTTGACATTGGATGACCTACTTCACCTAGAAATCTTTGTAAGTAAAGCATTAGTTTAATATTTCAAAATTACACTATGGAATGACTCACTAATTTTTACCTTATTATCATCACTCTTCCATTAAAATGGAGAATCAGAAAAAAATCAAGTTTTTTGTCCATAATAAAATCATTGCCCACAAAGAGAAAGCTTGCTAATAATCTGTACTGAGTGACCTTGTTTACTTAATTATGTAAGTACTTTTAAAATGCAAATAATTAATCAAGAAATTGCTTTTTTTATGCTTTTTGGGTCACACCCAGTGATGCTCAGGGGTTACTCCTGGCTCTGCTCTCAGGAATTATTCCTGGTGGTGACTGGGGAACTATATAGGGTACAAGGGATGGAACCCAGGTCAGCTGGTGCAAGGCAAACGCCCTACCTTCTGTGCTATCACTCCGGCCCCCAAGAAACTACTTTTTTAAATGCTTCATCATCTGTTAATGTTTATTGAAGAAAATTTGACTATAGAATATATGAAAAAAATCATAATCCCACCATGAGTAAGAAATCTATAGATTGTACTTTGTTACAATTTTAAAGCAGTGAGTTATTTGGGAATTATTTTCTGATTCTATTTTGCCTGAGTGTCTGTGTATGTACACAGGAATGCAGCTAATGAGCTATTGGTTTTACTAACAAGTATTAGTGTAAATAACATAGAGATGCAACATCCCATTCATAGTAACCTTTCTTATTGCCAAAATATTAAAAGCCATCACACGCAAAAGTATTGTAGACATAATAAATGAGATGAACACACTCATTCACTACTGACTGGTGAAAGACTGTCAGACAAATGAGTCACAGCTTCATATATGTGTCATAAAAAATGGCAGCAGTTTTGAAATACATTTGAGTCACTTGCTTCTACAATAAATAGATGTACCAGCCTTTCATATAAGATAAAGAGAAACAAAAGGAAACATAACGTTTCTCTCATTCACACATGAGGCATGTTCAAGTTCCTGCAATAGGATGAGCATTCACATTCTTCCTATAATATAAACAGGAAATATAGGTTTCCACTCAATTACACATATGTTCAGAAACTACTAAATGTGTTCTATTAAAAGAGAATAATTGTAAAAAAAAGAAGCCCAATCATCCCACCAAACTCAAAATAGCCCTATGTAATGGTCTGCAACTCTTTCACAGAGCAGTAGATAACATATATACTATATGTTATCATCTATTACACTCGGCACTCATTTCTTCTTCTTTGCTCTCAGAAATGAGAAATGGGCCCACATCAATGTTGTTCCCTTTAATCATAACTGCCAAAGATCTTTAAGAACTTTGAAATTAAAATTGCAAGGGGCTAAGTATGCTTTCAACAAGCACCACTCTAATATTTATAGTAGTGGATCTCAACTTTAACTGTGTTCTAAAATCATCTTAGAAACATTTGTAGACAAGGGTTCAGGACTCTCCCCAGACAACTAACTGTTAGAATATCTGAGGGTTGGAGAAAGCAAACACCTAATTTTTACTCTTTTAATCTCCATACACATAACATTGCATAAAAAATGTCAAGAACATTGTTGTATAAAAAAGGAATTAATAACATTCTTCAACATTCATTTTTTCATATGTTTGCAATTATAAAATATACTAGACAAAATTTTAATAAGATGGAAACAGCCTTTCCTTCTCCCATATCTTTTTTTTTATATCAGTAAATGACTTCCTTCATCAGATTCTTATTTGATGTCATGTTCTGACATTCTACCTATGCTTAATCAGTGTTGATTTTATGGACTTATTGAATAAAAAGTAAGATGTTGTGCGAGGAAGGGTGCATTATCTTATTGGGAAATTATTAGAAAAAATATGTTTTATAAAATATGGTCTTAAATCAAAATTTTAAATAATGTTTAGGAGAGCTTGGCTTTATTCTTGATTACATACTATCATATAGCCCAGGGGTATTCTACCGAAGAAAAGGAAAACAACGCAGGCTTAGAACTGTGATTAAAAGAACATTAGTGACAGTAGTCACTGACTAGTTAGAAGGATGCCTGAGAATCCTCTTGTTTTAATTTGGTCTTTTGGGGTCATGTCTGGCGATGCTCAGATGTTACTCTTGGCTCTGCACTCAGGAGTTATTCCTGTTGGTATGCGGGGAACTATATGGGATGCCAGGGATTGAGCCCCAGGTCAGCTGTGTGCAAGGCAAGTGCCCTACCTGCTCCTAGCACTCTGGCCCAGTACATGTTTGTGGATTTGAGCATTCTCATTTTAATCAGTCATCAGACATAAGTCTAGAGTCACCTTGCTTCTACTTTTCTCGATTTATGGTCACACACAGAGATACACAAATCTAGTTGAATATGTTTTCTGTGAAATTGTTTATTTGAACGGAAGAATATCATATCCTGGTGGTAAGTGTCAAGTCAGCTTCCAATGGAGATCCCATTGGTCATCAAATCTGAATCTTGGCCCTCATCTTCACATATCTGTCACAATATATCTGCTGGTCAGCATGCTTATTTCAAGCCATGTCCTTGCTTCTTGCTTCTGGTTCTCTGTGGAATAACCTTCCCTCAGACTGTCAGAAGACCATCTCATTTCAAGTTTTAAATCACTCTTCAAATGCATATTTTTCACCCCCTTATCTAAAACAACCCCCTTTCTACCATCTCTAGTTCAATAGCAAAACTCCTCTTGTTGGTGCTCTTAATTAATAATGTAACTTTTCAAGTACAAATGATGATATTTGACAAGTTTAGCACATATTTAAGATATAGGAGAACTATATATATATATATATACACATATATATATGTGTGTGTGTGTGTGTGTGTGTGTTTACATAAAAGTAGAGAGTTGGCAAAAGTTGTCGTTAGTATATTCATCTTTTCTTCACTGTATCACTATATCACTGTTATCCCGTTGTTCATAGATTTGCTCGAGTAGGTGCCAGTAATGGCTTCATTTGTCCCAGCCCTAAGATTTTAGCAGCCTCTCCTTACTCATCCTTCCAAACAGTGCCTTATTGAAGGCGGTCTCAGGATCAGGGGAATGAAACCCGTTATTGTTACTGTACTTGGCATATCGAATACGCCATGGGGAGCTTGTCAGCCTCTGCCATGCAGGCAGGATACTCTTGGTAGCTTGCCGGGTCTCTGAGAGGGATGGTGAATACAAGAAAGTATGTCAAAACCAAACATATGTTTGTTGCTTTAGGTATATCAGTGGGCTGGACTATAAGAGGTTGATTCCGGGAGCTTTGTTTTGTAGTCTTTGGATCTTGGCAGTTGATGGTATTACATGGCCCCTGGGTGAGTTTGTGAGTGTGACTGAGCAGTTATATACTGGAAAATGGGGAATCTGGATGGAGGAGGCCTAGTCCTGGTCCAAGCATGCTTAGAGATCTCAGCCCCAGGACCCCAAAACCTGGGTTCCTCTGCCGGTTCCTTCATGTGTGAGGCTTGTCCTAGCATGTGGAGAGTGGTCCTGAGCATGGTTGTGGCTAGGTTCTGGAGGAGTTTGGCTGCCAAAGCTCTGCTCTTTTCTTACAGTTATCATTTGTGTATATGTGGTAAGAGTGCATAAAGTCAGGGCCAGAGTGATAGTAGAGTAGGTATGGCATTTGCCTTGCATTCAGTGAACCCAAATTCAAACCTTGTCATCCCATGGTCGCCCAAGCACTGCCAGGACTTAATTCTTGAGTGCAGAGCCAGGAGTAACCACTGAGCATCATCAGATGTGACCTAGTAAGAAAAGAAAAAAGAGGAAAAGGAAGAGTGCATAAACTCTTACTATTATGGGATATTTCCAATACTCAATAAAGCATTATTAGTTGTAATCATCATATTATATACTAGCTCTCTAAACACTCATTTTACATAATAGCAACTTGATACCTTCGGCCAATTTCTATCTATTTTCCTCAAGAGCCTGCAAGATTTAACATATATTAATTCACTAGCCTTTTCTGTTAATATAACTTATCCATGGTTGTAGAATTATGCCAGACAGATTAAATAAGAATCACCAGTCCCAGTCCCATTGAATTTTCTTGTATATTAATAAGGAAGTTACCCACTTTAAAACCAAACACAATGTAATATGTTGACTGGTTTAAGAACAGATTATATGACCCCAATTACAGGCATGTGTGCATGCATACAGGCAAACACACACATACCCTTCCAGCTTAGATGATAGTAACTCTATTGAATTACATAAAGAGTGGAGAAAAATAAATATACAGTTCAAAAAATATAAGCAGAGAATGTCTGAGGATATTTTAAATTTAAAAATAGATGAAACTTGTATATTTTTGTAAGTTCTTTAAATAAATATCACCCAAAGTAAATATCCATGTTGTTTTAACATAAATGAGAGCAGAATTAACACAAAGGTAGCACTTAAACCCTCAGTGTTATTCAATTTCTGAAAACCAACAAGTCTTCTATATCTCTTTTATAAGCTCACACTGTCCTATTAACATCACTGTCATAGATAGCCCCTTCTGTACCTGGTGATCGTTCCTCATTTCCCCCTCTCTCATCATGCTTTGAGACAATCCCTGAATGCAAATAAAATCATTTCAGTTGTTCTGGTACAAGAGTCAATACCACACAAACTGCAAGTGCAAGGTAAGTAGATATTTTTTAGTCTAGGAGAAAACTGCTGATGGTGAAGAAAGCAAACAAATCAAAAACAAAATAATGTTTTTAGTCAAATATTTAATTCCTCTCAAATTTCCTTCACACTAGATTCTATGTTTTAGTCTTGATCTCTCCCTTTCTCTTTATCTCTATAATGTTTTAAATATTTAACTCCTCAAATTTTCTTCACATTAGACTTTGTTTTAGTCTTGATATCTCTCTCTTTATCTCTATCTCCTTTCACAAATTTTATTCCTGAGCTTTTGAACGAAAAAATGTTTAGGCTATTTATAAGTTCAGCTTCATGTATCCCTAATGAACAATGAATTTTGAACACAGCAAATCTGGCCTGATTCAAATCTGACATTTGCTTTATCAGTCTCAAATGATAGCATCTTTATGATCACTATAGAACCAAGTATTCTAAACACCCCCAACTGTTTTTGATGAATTTGATAATCATATATTATTAAATAAAAAAGGATTCATTTTTTAAGGAAAAATAGTTTTCTGAGGTTGGAAAGAAGACAAAATAATTATTATCATAATCCATATCTTCACTGAGAGGTCTGAATGTGGAATAAGAAATAAGAAAGTGCGTATATGAAATAAGAATGCTTATATGAAGATATAATTCCACCCACAAATAAAGTAGAACTTAATGAATGCAGTCTAAAAGCCCAGGATCTGGAAACCATATGGCAATGTTTGAATCTGTTCTCCACCATTAACAAAAGCTGCTCCCTGATCTAGAAAATTGTAATGAAAATATTTCCTAGCTCATAAGTTTATAATATATATTACAAAACTATTTATAGGGCCAGAGAGGTGGCACAAGAGTTGGCACTTAACTTGCCCACTGCTGACTCCAGATAGTTCCCTGGCATTGTCTATCATCCCCAAGTGCTGCCAGGAGTGATCCCTGAACACAGTCAAAAGGAACGTCTGAGAACAAATTGGGTTAACAAACTCCCACTCCACACATCACTGTATCACTGTCGTCCCGTTGTTCATCGCTTTGCTCGAGTGGGCATTAGTAACATCTCCATTGTGAGACTTGTTCCTACTGTTTTGGGCATATCAAATACGCCATGGGTAGCTTGCCAGGCTCTGGCCATGCGGGTGAGATACATATTACACATAAAATTATTTGTGCAAATTTATTTTTATTTATTTATTTATTTATTTTGCTTTTTGGGTCACACCTGGCGATGCACAGGGGTCACTCCTGGCTCATGCACTCAGGAATCACCCCTGACGGTGCTCAGGGGACCATATGGGATGCTGGGATTCGAAACTGGGTTGGCCGTGTGCAAGGCAAATGCCCTACCCGCTGTGCTATCGCTCCAGCCCCATTTTTTTTAATTTATTTTTTATTTTTTTGCAAATTTATTTTACACATAATATAACCATATATATAATTATGTTAGGTAACAATATTATATGAACACACACACACACATATATATATATATACTGTTTATATTATATATACTGTATATATATACACTGTGTGTATATATGTATATATATATATATATATATACACTGTACCACTGTCTCCCATTGTTCATCAATTTGCCTGAGCGGGCACCAGTAACATCTCCATTGTGAGATTTGTTTTACTGTTTTTGGCATATTAAACAAGCCACAGGTAGCTTGCCATGCGGGCGGAATACTCTTCATAGCTTGCGAGGCTCCCCGAGAGGGACAGAGGAATCAAACCCAGGTCAACTGTGTGCAAAGCAAATGCCCTACCTGCTGTACTATCACTCCAGTCCTTAAAACTACACAGTTTTCATTTTGGTGGGAAGATGTGTAGTGGTATCACATATTTTTATAAATTTGATTCTAGGACTTGCCTTAGTTAAATGAAAATACATGATTTAAATTTATCTCTTGCAGTCAACAGTCAAGTACTTAGATCTTAGTTTCCAAAATCTTAGTTACGACAATAAGACAAATATTTTGTTTATTTCACATATCTTAATGACATTCTAGATAAATGGGCTAGTATATCTTTGCATTTGATGCAGACAGAAGATTAGTATGTATGTTGGGGAAGGCACAGTTGAGTGTAGACATTCATTAATATCACAGAAAACATAAAACTTTTACGTGTCCTACTTCCACTTAAAGAAGAAATGCAATGCAATGGAACGACTTACCTTGAATGTATCCCAGGAACTTTCAGTATGGTATCACTTATTATAGTACACTTATATCAAGTTTCCTAATAGGTACATATATCTAAAATAAGTGTGTGTGTGTGTGTGTGTGTGTGTGTGTGTGTTTGGGTGTGGTGGCTGGCTAGAGATCTTCAGCTACAGGATGAGAAATGAAATACCAGAAAAGTGAATGAAATGTAGAAATTGAGCTTTTCAATTTCTTTTACTTTTAAAATGTAAAAGTTGGATACATTTTAATTGGGATAGAGAAAACTACTCTAGCAATTAAGAAAACTCCTAAAATAGTGAGCCTTGCAGAAAATAAACAGAATGGCCTTGTATAAGAATAAAACTTGTTGGTCCATATTTTATTAATAAGAGATTAATATTAAGAGTTAAGAAGAGTTGTTTTTCTTAGTTCTAATTAGCAAAGAATTTCATGTTATAAACTGGAAAAAGAATAAATAAATTGTGATATACATACATATATATATACATATATATATACATTAATGCCCCCGAATAACAAGGAAGGAACCAGTGATATATACAACATGCAGCTATATCTCTTCCAAAGCTAAAAAAAGCCTTGATGTCTCCAGATTTTACAACATGAGTCTTCTATAATTTCCCTGGCCTCATTTTCCCTTGTAATATAAGTGCATAGGGAAATCCCTCTGGTATTCTCATTCTAGCAGTACAGTTGAAAATTAACTTTCCAAGAATGTTTTTAGCCCAAGATTCTATTTTCAACAAAATTATTCATGAAGTTCCAATTCTCATGAAGTCCCAATTCTTCGTAAATAAAAATGGTGTTCTCTACACATCCACTAAGCTACAGACCATTATTCTTTAGAATGTCGGTACAATATCTTTCAATAAAATATTTGAAATCTGTCTCACAATCTAGAAAAATAATGATAAATACGTAGCTTCCAAGAGGTTCTTCTGAGTAACACAACTCTGGCTAAAATATAAAAATCAGTTAATCAGTTAAGGCAATTTACTATTTCACTAATTTAAAGAAGAAAATGGCCATAATATTTGATAGAGTGAAAGCAAGGTTTGACTAAGTCAACGTTCTTTTCTGATTAAAAAAACTCTCAGAAAACGAATAGTAGATGCATAAAAGACATTTGCAGTCCTATGTACATCACCATACTCATCTGTAAAGAACTCAAGTGCCTAAGAACAGATGACTTAATAAAAAAGCCGTTGTACATATACAAAATGAACTACTCGGCCATAAGAAAAGATATGAAACCATGCAATTTGTTGAAAAATGGATGGATCTGGACAGTATCATGAAATGAGTCAAAGAAAGGATCAGCCACAGAATGATGGCACAAGAATAATTTCCAAAAACAATAGAAACAAAGGGTAGGAGAAGTGATCCTTTGTAGGAAGCTTGCCATGGTGGGGGAAGGAGTTAGGACAGGGAGAAACCAAGAGACCATGACAACAATGATAAAGGGAAGAGGACAATTTAGATGAGAACTTGGTGCTGAAAGGAGGTAAAGTGATATGCATGATACCCATTCAATAGCCTTATTGAAAATCACAGTGCATTAAAAGCAAAAAAGTGAAGGAGGGTATGTATCTGCTACAGAAGCAGGTTGAGGGTTGGCAGGACAAAAGTGGGGACATTGGGGGAGGAAACTGGACACTGATGATGGGTTTGGTATTGCAATAGCCTACTCCTAAACTCAATTGTGAATAACTTTATAACTTTGTAATTCACAGGGGTTCTATGAAAAAACTCTTTAAAAGATTACAAAGATTCTACATCAAATATGCAAAATGGAATGATTTTCTCCTAAAAATTGGAAGCAAGAAAGAAAGTATGTCACACTCAATACTACTACTCAGTACCATTTTGGATGTCTTCGTCAATTTTATTTAGTTTCAGAAAATTGAAAAAAAAAATTAAAAGTTCAAAAGCACAAGCCAACAAGTTGTTGATTCTTTTTACATTTATCCATATACTTAACACAATACCAATCAAAATCCTGGCAAGATTTTTGTAGTTTGACAAGTTTATGACATTTACATGGAAGAAAACTAATCAAAAATTGGCCAAACAATTTCAAAACAGAAAACACTGAAATAATCATCTTATCTTATTTAAAGATTTATTAAAAAGTTAAAATATGATCAAAGTGGAATTGCCAAAAAGATACTAATCAATGGTACACATTAGAAGACAGGAGTAGATGTATATGAATGTGACAATTTTACTTTTGAGAAAGTAAAAATTAAATGTACACATGATAAATGTTTAACAAAATTTGATGAATAATTGGACATCTAAATGTTAAAACAGAGACATTAGACACATAAGGCAACAAAGAAAAAATTTGTTTCTTCTTTGGTAGTTTAATTTCTAATAGAATCTTCAACTTATATTCAAAACTTTATCTTATTCCTAATACGAGGGGATTAATATAAATTTAATTAAATGTCTCAACAGTATTGTGGGTTTTGAAATATATCTTTAGAATATAATATTAAAATATGTATTGATTTTCAAAACCAGTATTGTAGACTTATTTCAAATGACATGTAACTGTACATATACAATAAAAATGAGCATAAATTTCTAATCAGTTAACCAAGGAACTCAATACACAGTCTTCATTATATTTAGTCCACCAAAAACTGCTAAAAAATAAAGTGAAATTAATATATAACCTTTTTTTGCTGCAATAAATGGTTTACTTAACCAAATGGAAGTTAAATCTACTTAATAAAAAGTACCTAGCTTCAATGTAGTTCAACAAATATTTCATTTATGATCTTAGGGAGCCATAAAAATAACCCTATGAATGAACAAGGACATAAAAATGCTGAACTCCTGTTATCTATCCAGAGTCAAATATCAATTCATACCACAAGTACTGGAAAGAAGGCACACTTTTATTGTACAATCCTTCAATCAGGCTCATAGGGTGACTGACTCCTAGGAGGTTCTGGCAAAAAGGCTCGCCTAGAAAGAGAAGAGAGTTTCCTCACCTGTGGAGAGATTTTCCTCACCTGTGAAGAGTTTCCTCACCTGTGGAGAGATTTCCTGGACCAATCTGCTGGTGAAGATGGAGCACAAGAAGCCTATTCCCTGGAAGGCCTCTGGTCTCCCAGTGTGAGTTACTTTCCGCGGAACATGCATACACAATGGTTCCACATTGTTATCTTTTGCGTCACAAGTATTTTTTATTGCAAATTGCATTGGATATAAGGTAATTGTGAAGTATAAGAGAGGCATAACTAGTTGACAGCTTGGTTTTATTTCTCCATTGGTGAAATAAGAAACCCACTCTGTGAATGACTATGCTACTGTATCCTAACACAGTAGCATAGTGTTTGAACTTCCGCTTTCTTTTTGGGGGGAGGGTGGGGATTTCAAATAACATACATTTTCAGAATTCATCATTAGTGGATCTCCTTGTTCCATGTTTGCCTTAATTCAAAGGATAGGACTTGAGTGAGTTTCTTTTTTTATACATTCTAGAAATCATAGGTACAAGAATACTCTGAGTCACTAGTTAGCTTGAAGAATCAATAGTTTGCTATTATTGCTTTCTTGAGTCAACTTATGCCATTTCTAAATGAGAGTGCATTCTCCTAGCTCTTATCCTTATTTTTTTCACGATACTTATGCATCTTATTTTCATAAAGTAGTTCACAATAGTTCATTACAGATAATATTCAAACACCCACCCAACCAGCAAGCATCTTCCCACCACAATAAGAGGGAAGTGTGTAAAGATTATTGATTTCATTCTGGGGCCCTTTAAGCCCATAAGTAAGAGAATACACCAAGTATGTTAAAATCAAACACATCTGTGCTGCTTTAGATGCATCAGTGGGCTAGAGTATAAAAGGTCGCACGCTTCAGGAAAAATTGTGTCACTTTCTTCTGTGGAGCTTTGTTTTATAGTCTCTGGATCTTGGCCATTGATGAGATTATATGATGATGGGGCAGTTTGTGGGTGTGACTGCCAAGCTACTGGAAAATTGGGGATCTGGGTGGAGACAGCACAGTCCTTATCTGAGCAGGCTTGGAGAGCTCAGCCATGGGTCCTGCATACCTGGGATCCTCTGTAGGTTCCTTCATGCATGAGACTCGTCTGCGTGTGTAGAGAGTGGCCTTGAGCATGGCTATGGTTGGTTTCTGAAGGTTTTTGGCTGCTGGCACTCTGATCAGGGTGGGGAGGGAAATCCAACCCACCTCCCTCCGAGGGGTCCCCCGGTGAAGACAGCTTGGTCGGGGGCATGAGATTCTGCGACCTTCCATATTCTGAATTTACAGTTCCAGTGAACTTGATCACAAAATGACAGGCAGACAAACAAAGCCACAACAAGGAAAACAAAAAATTTGGAAAATATGTGTCTAGACAAAATATCAAAAGGAAAGCCGGTTCTTTGCCAAACATCATAAGTAAACTAGAAACATTTTAATGTTATTGCTATGTTTACAATCATTTGTGCTGGTAGTGATGATTGTAATACCTAAGCTGAAATTTGAGTCTCACACATGCAAGTCATGTGCTCCACCACTAAGTCATATTTTGCTATAAAATTTCATGCTTCAAAACATTTTGAATGTTTACTTTATTTTTCATTCCTCTCAAGGAAAATTTTACTTATAGCTAATTAGGGGAAAAAATGTTTGTGTTGAATATTCCCATGGTTCCTAGGACATGCTTCCTCAGAATGGTAAGCCATGGTTTCATAGCTGAAGAACATTGCAATACCTTGGGATGAATGTCAAAAATATTAAAAATTATACTCTAAGGATGCTGTTTTTTTTTTCTTTTTTAATTTTGAGTCACATTCAACAGTGCTCAGGGCTTACTCCTGGCTCTGTTCTTAGGGATCACTTCTGGGTACCTGGAATCAAACCTGGGTTAGGCCTGTACAAGGCAAAAGCCCTACCTGCCGTACTGTTACTTCAGCCCAAATCTATGGGTGTTCCTTTTGATTACTGAGAAATAATTTAAAATCACAGGTGTAAATTCACAAAGTAAGCCAAGGGGACTGCTGCTACCATGTGCTTGTGTGTGTGAACGCTCCGTGGCCCAGAGCTGCCTCCCCACCTCCCCACCTCCCCAGGGCTCCCCAACAGAGAGACAGGGAGATGGGGATCACAACCTGATGGTAAAAATGGTTTAATGCAGAATTGCTAGCATACTTATAGAACATCTGAAGGGGGGGTGGAGATAAGGATATAGGTGTGATTGGTCATTTACATAGAAAAACATTTGGCAGAGGAAATTATCTTGGGGAGATCAACTCAAGAAGACACTTTGTCTCCCAGGGACATCTATGTTGCTTTTATCTTTTCTTCTAGTTGTTTTAATTATCAATACTTGCAGTTGTTTGGATAAACACAGTAAGAGACAAAGATCCCAACACTTAGTTCTCTGGGCTGAGAGCAAGCAAGGCTTTTAACAATTATTTATCTGGGCTCTGAGAACAAGCAAGGCTTTTACCGTAAATCCCAGACTAAGTCCTCAGGCCAGTTCAGTTTGTCCTTTCCCATGGGTGTCCTATCTTTTAGGTTGTAACAGTTTGCATCAAAACCACGCATTTATGCTTTCTAGAATGTCCCATTTTGATGCCAGGTAGTTTTGCAGCTCTTCCTGGGTCCATCCTAGTCCCACGGTGGGACCTTCTTTTGGAGTGTTAGGAACTACAGAAACTGAAGCCTGAGTCAAATAGTTATAACCAAGTAATTATGCCCAGGAGTAGATATAGTTCAGCGTCAATCAACTCCCAAATATTAGGAGCATAGCATTAATGATCTTTCTGTGTTTAACCAAAGAACATTGCTCTATAGTAAAATGTAAAAAGGCTATAGGGGAAATAGAAAAGCAGGTACAAACATACAACACTTCAAATACAAAGCAGTACAAATACAAGTTCAGAATTACCAGAAAGTTTTGGCTTACAAGTAATCAAGACTGACTTGGGGCACTATGACAATGAGAGGTAAAATACAAGGGAAAAGTTAAAGATGAACTTTAACCAAGTTAGGGTTGCTAGCAAGGGCATATTAAGCTTCTCAGGGGGGAAGAAAGGGGGCAATTGACTGAAGTCTAAAGCACTTAGGGTTAATATCCAACACAAAGGAAAGGTTGAAGATAGACTTTAGCCAAATTAGGGATGTTAGCAAGGTCATGGTAAGCTTCTCCCGGAGGAGGAAAGGGGCAATTCACAGGTGAAGCCTAAAACACTTAGGGTTTATATTCAACAACAGGTACTTGAGTTTCCTTAACTATGGTACCGCCTTCAAAGAAGATTTTACTTTTGTATTTGGCAAGTAACTTTTAGAAGATATATCTTAAACTTCTTTTAAGGACTTTACACTTGCAAAATACTTTTTTCTTCAATACCTTTCACTCAGTTGCAACCCTCAACTTTAATTATGTGTTTTCTTAGCATTTTATGTGCAAAGAAATTCACATGAAAATAAATAAAACAAGCACAAAACTGCTTCTTCTGTTTTTATATTTAGCTTCATGTTCCTAGCTAAAAGGTGCTATTGCATCTGCAGTTTTGTTGGCATTAATTCTTTCTAAAATGGAAGTTGGTGTTATCCTAATTCATTCAACAACTATTTACTGGGCAGCCCAGTTGTGCCAGGCTCTGTGTTATATATTCTTGTAAATAGAAAAGCCTTTTCCTTCAGAAGCTTCTATTTTACATAGGAGAAGCAGAAAACATATAAGTTAATAGTTAAGAGTGTTGCAGACTTGGAAATCACTGCAGAGGAAAATCAAAACGGTTTAATGGAGGAGAGACTGTGTTTGTGGTAGGAAGGTAGAGGTGGGGACATAAAATCCTTACACAAAGGCATAAGAAATGCTCTCTCTAAAATGCAATTATTTTTTCCTTTTAGTTTGGGGAATGACCTGGAGGTGTTCGTGGGGCTGTTGGCAGTTCATAAGATAGCATTGGGGTGGGGCTTCAGGGTGGGGTTATGCAGTGTCAAGAATCAAACTTGGGGCCTCCTACACGGTGCAATTTGTGCTGCAGTCTTTAGAACAGTCTCTCTGGCTCCAAAACACAATGTTTGAACAGAGATCTGAAGTATGAGAGGTCAGGCTGAAAGGAATTCAAGAACAAGTGTGCTAAACAGAGGAAATAGCACGTTCTCCGATCCCCAGACGGCAAAGAACTGAATTGGGCAAGAATCGTAAAGGCATCCCGTGTAGACACATTGTCTTGAAACAGAGCGCAGGTATAAAAGGATAGGTCCTACAGGTCTCATGGACTAGGAAAATGAGTCTCCATCTTATCTTTAGTGCAATGGAAGCTGTTGACGGGTTTTTAATAGGATTGTGAAATGACAGTTAATGTCACGTACAAGCATTTCGGCAGCTTTGCGGAGAGCGTCTGGAGAAGTGGTGTGGTGGAAGCAATGAGGTAAAATATGAAGCTATTAAAACCTGATTGAAAAAATACGATAAAACTTGTAGTAGTATTTTGGTTTCTGGGCCACACCAGTGATGCCACAGGTAACTCCTCCTGGCTCTGCACTCAGGAATTACTCCTGGCGGTGCTTGGGGGACCATCTGAGATTCTGGGGATTGAACCCAGCTTTCCTGTGCACAAGGCAAGGGCCCTACCTACTTTACATCTCTCTAACCCCATTTTTTTCCTTATTACCATATATGGCAGTGTGGTTATTAAACTAAGGAGTACATGAATATTTTTTACAGAGGTTATAAAAATGTGGCATCAAAGGAGATTTGCAAGTGAATTTATTAGTGGGGTAGTCTGACATATAACTACATTATATTGTGAATTTGGGCACACAAATATAAAGCACTGTTGCACTGTTGTAGCACTGTTGTCCTGTTGTTCATCGATTTGTTCTAGCAGGCACTAGTAACATCTCCATTGTGAGACACGTTGTTACTGTTTTTGGCATATCAAATACACCATGGATAGCTTGCCAGGCTCTGGAGTAAGGGCGGAAAACTCTCGGTAGCTTGCTGGGCTATCTGAGAGAGACAAAGGAATCGAACAGGTTGGCTCCATTCAAGGGACCAATCAAATTGGGACAGGTTGGCTGCATGAGAGGCAAACGCCCTACCAGCTGTGCTATCACTCCAGCCCACAAATATAAAATAGTGAAGTTTTAGCATCTCCACATGTAACTATCTTATATTGTGAATTTGGGCATATGGATAAAAAATTGTGAAGTTTTAGCATCGTGTTTCCATTTTTCATTTCTATAATCTAAAATTATACATGTGGTTAGAATCTTTTAGAGAAAGAGGATAGATAGGGGAGGAAACGATCTGAAACAAAACATTCATACAGAGACTGAGAAGATAGCAGTAGGGTGCAGAAAACCCAGCAAAGTGATACAGAGAAACCAAAATAAAAAGTGATTTTGGTTCAGAGAATTGAGTATCACTTCACTTGCACTGTATCAACTGTGTTCCTATTTTGTCTGACCATAATTTATACTACATACAGAGTGAAAAGGATTCTTGTCTCCCATTCTTCTGTTAAATTCCACTCAATATATTTCTATTGACCCAAAATACAATTCAAGTCTCTGGGCCTTCTTGCTTAATGCCACACGGGTGAAATTCCCTTAAGTTAAAGCCAGACTCATGGTCTTTCTCTGCATCAACAATCCACCTACCATTGCTTTGCTTTATGCTTTACTTTCTCCACTTGAAATTCTTCTACAACTTTACAAAAATTGGTTGCATTCCAATGACTCATCATTAAAGTTGAGTTGACAAATTCGAAGAATTGATATAAAAAAGTGACACTGAAATGTGGTTCTGAGAAAAAAAAAAGAGAGATAAAGGGGTCTGGGACTCATAAAGTTTGTTGTCCCATAAAGTGTTGTCTCACAGGTATAAGATCTTGGCATTGTATACACACACATACACACCACACTCACACACACACACACACACACAAAGGAAAAAATCTTAAAACTTTTATTTTGTGTGTGGGAGGCCTGGGCATGTACCCTGGTATTACATAGCCCCTAAAGCAGTAGGAGCAATCCCCTAACACAGAGTTAACTCGAGTCCTTAGCTCTAGAACACCAGTGAGGGTGCCCCTACACCCTTTAAAAAGAAACACCAAGTGCAGCAACCTCGTAACTCATTGTCTTCTGGCACTGCACTGTTGTGTCCTCTGGCACTGCCCTGTTGTGGCATTGTCAGCAAGGTAACAGCAATATAGATAATACTATTTGCAACTCAAAATCACATCTAGGTCCAATCTTTCGCTCATGACTATTATTATCATATATTAGTGTCATGTACGGATCTGGCTGCTGCAGACTCTCTGAAATCATAGTTTTTACACTTTCTCCAGATTGCATCATGTGCTCACATTGCAGTATGCTCTCTTAAGTCCCTTCCAATTATGACATTCTCTGTGTAATCACTGCATCATATATAATGATGTGGTTTTATATATTGTATATAATACATACAGACACACACATATATGTGTGTATATACATATACATATACATATACATATACATATATATATTACAGAATAGCAGAGTCCAGAGAAGGTTAGAGTAATTGAAGAAAATTTCCTAGAGGAAATGTTGAAATTGAATAGGGTTTTGAGTAAGAAGAATAATTTAAACTGGCAGAAAAGATTTTTCCATGTTGGAGAGAGTGCATGACTTAAAGCAAGTAGATGGCGAGAAAAGATGTGTCTAGAGTAACTGATGTCAGATAAACTTGACTGATACCGTAGGCGCACATTGCTGGATAGTGAAAAATAAACTGGAACCAAAAGCAAATAACACTAAATAGGAAATAAACAAGCACATGAAGGTGACTAAAAAGAAATCTCAATTCAGTTTTGGCCATGATATTCTGCCTAGATTTCAAAAATTGTTTGGAGGTAAATAAAGACTCTGAATTAAGGACAAAGTGAGAAATAGTTTTAATAGGTTTCAATATACCTAAATATGAAGCATAGATAAAATAATCTATACAGATTGTTTTTAGGGCTCGATTCATGCTTTCAGAGAGGTTCTAATGCCAAGAACAATTCAAAAAGTCACACTTTCCATTTTCATAGTGGTCAAGCAAAAGACAGTTGAAACAGACAGGAACAAATTATTACTATTGTATATGTTTTTTGGTAAGGGTACTTTATTTCCTTTAAAGAACAGCATTGAGGGCTGGAGCGGGTAGGGCGTTTGCCTTGCACACAGCCAACCTGGGTTTGAATCCCAGCATGACATATGGTCCCCTGAGCACCACCAGGAGTAATTCCTGAGTGCAGAGCCAGGAATAACTCCTGTGCATGGCCGGGTGTGACCCAAAAAGCAAAAAAAAAAAAGAAAGAAATAGAAAAATAAAGAACAGCATTGAGGCGGGGTTGGAGAACTTGTACAGAGGGAAAGGCACCTGCATTGCACACAGCCAAGCTGGACAGAATCCCCAGGACTGCATATGATCCTTCGAACACCATGAGGAGTGGTCCCTGAGCACAGAGACAGGAGCACGGATTGACCAGGATCCGGAAGCCAACTAGACTACCTTTGGTCCCAGAAACTGCTTGCAGCCATGTCTCTAGACTGTGAACTAAGCCATAGCCCCACGCTGGCCCAGGAGGGGAAATATCCTTCTTTCTTGTTTTTTTTCCCTTTTTTGGGGAGAAGTGGCGTGATGTCCACCATATTATGAGGACTATTAAGCAGGCACGAACTTGGGGGCACGGGAAGGAGAAAAAAAATGAGTTATGTACTTGGAATGGCAGGACTTCATATATCTTTATTCTTAGCAATGGAAAACTAATTATCAAATGCTTCCTTGGCAGTCGGGCTGTCTTTTTTGGGGGGAAACTTCAACAACAATAGTGAGTTTTGTGTTGAAATATGGAATGTAATCAAGGTAAAGAGAATATGAAGTGAAATTTATCGGTTACGCAGGTGGGGGTGGGGGGTGGGGGGAGGTATACTGAGGGTTTTGGTGGTAGAATATGTGCACTGGTGAAGGTATGGGTGTTTGAATATTGTATAAATGAGACATAAGCCTGAGACTTTGTAACTTCCCACATGGTGATTCAATAAAATAAATAACTTTAAAAAAAGAGAGAGAGATAGGAGCATGCCCTGAGTACTGCTGGATGTGGCCTCAAACCCAAAATATGAGATTAAAAAAAAACCATCTTTTTAAACTCAAAGAAAATAAGTGTAAAAAATAGAATGATAGTACAGTGTGTACGACACTCGTCTTCCACACAGCTGACCCACATTCAATTCCAGGCAGGCTCTATGGTCTCATAAGCCCACAGGAGTGATCCATAATCACACATCCAGGAGTTATCCCTGATTATCACGGGTCTGAAAACAAACAAAACTTCATTAAGACACTGTAATTTACAAAATTTTTCAAGGCTGAAATACAGGCATACAATTTTCCAACACCAATCGGTCACCAGTGTCAACTTTCTTCTACCAATATTTCCGTCCCACCACTCACTCAGTCAGGAGGAATTGTTAAGTTTGGTTTTTGTAGTTTGGATCTCATGCTTTTAGTTTTAGTTTTGTTGGTCTTGTAGTTCAGATATATAGATATGCAGCACCTCTACAATTGCAATGTATCAAGAACCCCTAGCGTTAGCCCTTGTTACTCCCATCATCTCTTCTTACATCCTCCACCCAGTTTCTTTCCTTCTCTATTCTCATTTCTATAATCTGGGGACCAGAGAATCTATATATATCCCATTTGAAACCTTTCATTCCCTATCATGTTATTCTATATAATAGATAACAAGAAAGTGCATTGTTTATTTTCTTCCAACTTACCTCATTCAATGTACTATGCTCCAGATTCTACAATCTAAGTAATGTGTTAAATGATGCAATGAATGACAGTGTACATATGTCATTTTGAATAAGTGATTTTGTGTCCTAGGGGTAGATACTGAGAAGTGGAATTGAAGGGTCCTGACAACTCTATTCTTAGATTTCTGAGAAACGTCTATAATATTTTCCACAGGGATTGAACTGGAAAACATTTCCACCAAAAGTGGATGAGAGTTGCTTTTTCACCAATCTTCACCAACATAGATTATTCTCAGTTTTGACAACAATAATTTTTATAATCCATGAACATAGTACATTTTTTCTATTTCCTGAGGTCATGTTCTTCATCTTTTACATCTTTCTTAAGTGATTTGTATTTTCAACACATTATATTATAAATATAATATACAATATATTATAATATTATACATTTAAGTATATTTATGAATATAATATATTTATTGCTGCCAACCCAAGTTTGATTCCTCCACCCCTCTCGGAGAGCCCGGCAAGCTACCAAGAGTATCAAGCACATGTGGCAGAGCCTGGCATGCTACCCGTGCTTATTGAATAAAAAAAAACAGTAACAATAAGTCTCTCAATGAGAGATGTTACTGGTGCCCACTCGAACAAATCCATGAGCAATGGGATGACAGTGACATTGAATATATTTACATAAATATATTGGACTAGAGCGATAGCACAGCATGTAGGGCATTTGCCTTGCATGTGGGCGACCCGGGTTCGATTCCTCTGTCCTTCTTGGAAAGCCGAGCAAGCTACCAAGAGTATCCTGCTTGCACAGAAGAGCTTGGCAAACTACCCGTGGCATATTCGATACGCCAAAAACAGTAACAAATCTCACAATGGAGACATTACTGGTGCCCGCTCAAGCAAATTGATGAGCAATGGGATGACAGTGATACAGTGATATAAATGTATTATCCATAATATATCACATCTTTTGTTAAATTGGTTCATAGATACTTTATTGTTTTGAACACTATTTTGAATGGAGTAGACACTTTAATCTTTTTTCTCTCTTAGATCTATAGTTTCATATTGGATGCAATAAATTTGTGTGCTGTCATTTTAGTTGTCTACTTTAGTGTATTGCTTTACTATTTCTAGGAGCGTTCAGTGAACTCTAGAGCTTTCTATGTATAGTTTCATCAAATAGTTTGACCCTTTCATTTCCAATTTGGATCCCCTTTATTTCCTTATCTTACTGATGTTTTTTGATGGACCACACCGGACAGTGCTCAGAGCTTATTTATGGATCTGCACTCTGGGATCACTATTGGCAGGGCTCAGGGGGCCATATAGGATGATGGAAATTAGACCTGGGTTAGCAACATGCAATCCTTACCACTAAACTGACTCTCCAGCCCAGCCTGATTGCTGTTACTAGGAATTCTAATACCATATTGTTGGAATATTTCCCCTTTTCCAGCTGCCTTCTGGAGTTTTGTCACAGAAACCTTTTGTCACAGAAACCTAGCTGATCTTTGACCCCGCAGATCTAAGGTGCTAGCCAGGTTTGATTTGACATTGTAGATTCCAGGCTGCAGCCCAGCCTGGTCTTTGGGATGTAAATCCGAGTGCTTTCAGCCCAAAGAAGGCTTCCCTTTTGTTTTTGTATCTTCTTTCCGGGGGCCTAGATTAGCAGGCCTGCAGATACAAGAGAATTATGTTGCCTCAATGTTCTTCCTGTAAGATCTTTTGGTGCTTTTGGTGACGTCAATGTATTGCGCCCTTTGGAAGGGCCATGATCAATAAAAGGGGTTTGGAGAGAAGGTGAGGGGGCGGAAAGTGTATAGAGGGCGGACAGGTGTAGAGAGGATGGAGAGTGTATAGAGGGAAGACTGGAATAAACGGCAAGTGAGACCAACCATCATGGCTCCGTTCCTTCCTTCGCCTGCCACATCTTCGCCATCAACCTCCCCGGGGTGGGGGAAGCGGCCGGAGGCTACCGAGCTCGGGTGGCGGGAGAGACAGCTGCTGCCCTAGGCCCTGTGCCTGGCTCGGTGCGGTGAGGCGTCCCTTCCCTCGCCCGCGCCTTTTCTTTTTATTTTTAACACCATATTGCATCAAAGTGGAAACAGTTTATACATCATTGCCTTGTGCCTGATCTAAGAAGAAATGCTTTTCAGTTTCTCATTAAGAGTGATAGTTTTTGTGGGTTTGATGTAGATAGCCATTACTAGTAGGTACAAGGAATAGTTTAAATCTTCATTCAGAAGAGGAAGGAAGGTAAGTCGGAAAGAAAGAAGGGAAGTGGAGAGAAAGGAGGAAGGAAGGAAGGAAGGAAGGAAGGAAGGAAGGAAGGAAGGAAGGAAGGAAGGAAGGAAGGAAGGAAGGAAGGAAGGAAGGAAGGAAGGAAGGAAGGAAGGAAGGGAGGGAGGGAGGAGAAGAGAGAAAGTTTAGAGAGGACTGAGAGAGATAGGAGAACAGGAGGAGAGGAGAAGGAAAGATAGGAGAAGAGGCGAAGGGAAAGAATGGGAGGGAAGGGGAGAGAAGAGAAGGGGAGGGGAAAGGAGAGACACACTTTAAAATTTTAGCCATTTTTATCACTTAACACATATTACAAAAACATCTAAGAGTTACTGTGAATAGTAAAGGAAATAACATTGTTTTTTCTTATTTTGAAACATAGATAAATATATGAAATCAGATTATTTTAATTTACACTCCATCTCTAGAAAACTTCCTAATAATGCTCAACAATGTGTATGTTGTCTTAAACTTAAGATGGAGAGCAAATAAATCTGCAGTGTGCTTTAAGTTTGGCACAGTTTTGCATACTTAGAAACAAACTTTAAACTGTACAGCAACTTCAAGAAAAGGTATGATCATTTTTTTCTCACACAATGAAATAAACTGGTATTCAGAGTTTAAGTGATTTACTAATTGTTATTTTAAGCATCTGCCGTGCAAGTTCCCTGTGGCATATTTGATATGCCAAAAACAGTAACAATGATGGGTCTCAATCCCCTGATGCTGAAAGTGCCTCCAGTGAGACACCGTTGGGAAGAATGAGTAAAGAGAGGTATACCCGGATATTAGTGATGGGGAATGTGCACTGGTGGAGGGATGGGTGTTTGATCATTGTATGATTGTAACCCAAACATTAAAGCTTGTAACTATCTCACGGTGATTCAATAAAATTTTAAAAAAAAATTAAAAAGAGAGGTTGCTAAAATATCAGAGCTAGGACGGACAGAGGCATTACTGGTGCCCACTCGAGCAAATCAATGAACAGCGGGATGACAGTGATACAGTGATTTTAAACATAACTTGAAATAGTATAGCAGAGATAAAAATTCAGTGACTATAATATTCTCTCAAGCTCATAAACTGCCAAACACATATTTACTTTTTCTTTCTCCCAAAAATTCAAGGTAATTCCCCCCACACTAAACTCATGTTTTCAATTCATGGTTTAAAAAAAGAAAAACAACAGCACAACAGAAAGCATAAAAAAAATCAGTACTCAAATAACCTGAAAGTTTGTTTGAAAACCTACATTTCAGGATCTAATTCAGATTATCTCCATTTTAAAACTTAGGTTTTAAAGATAAATCAGACCTGAGCTGAAATTTTAAAGAGTGGTCACTAAGTGTAAAAGAAAACAAAATTTCAAAGTTGGAAAACTCGGGGCTAGTAAATTTGGGCTGGGTCGAGAGATAATCCACGTAGGTTAAGGTGACTTGTTTTGCAAGTAGCTGGCTCTGGTTTGACTGCTGGCATTGCATATGATCCCAGAGCACTGCAAGCAGAGATCCCTGAGCACTGAGCCAGGAGTAAGCCCTGGACTCTGTCATGTGTGGCATACCACCCTCACCCTCCTATGAAAAAACCTTTTAGCTCGGGACTGAGTAAACTCCTTCTGTCCAGGTGAAGCTAGGAGTGCTCACAGATTTATGGATGTTCTCAGGCTCTAGGCAGCTCTCTCTCCCCGCCTGCCTTCGGTGCTCTCGAACCGCTTCCTTACCTGGGAGGGCCATTGCCTTGGGCAGACGAAGGAGGAACGAGGGCCAAGCTGATTGGGGATCAGTTGCCATTTATTACATCTTTCATCTCTCCCAAACACTCCATAACTCTCACAATTCTCTCCCCAATTTGCCCCAACTCTCTCCAACTCTTTCCCAGCTCTCTCCAACCCTCTCTCTAACTCCTTCCACAATGCTCTCTCCAACTCTCATTCACTAACGCTGTCTCTCGCTCTGCCTGCAGCTCCCACTTGGCCTCTCTCAAACTCTCTACCTCTAACTGGAACTCTCCAAATCTCCACATCCATCACTTTTCTCATTTCTTCTCTAACCATGCCTTCCAAACCACTCCTTCCCCCGGAAGTTCAATCAACATGTTTTTCAAGCCTCCCTGACCACCTGCAGCCCACAAGGGCAAAATAGCAGTTAAGGTGTGTCTCTCCTCTCCTTAGACCTCATAACTTAATTAACATTTTCATTCTACCTCCTAATATTTGCCATTCTGTATGGGCATAGTAATAGACACACAGAGGCTTGTAGGGCGACTCTTCTGGGGACATCTCACCACAGATTCAGACTGCAGAGCTCAGGCCAGATGAATCATTCCTAACTCTAGCGGGGTCCAAATCTATTTATTACTTTTTAGATCATGACAGAATTTGTCCATGACCATGCTGTTAACTTACAATTAAGCATTAGGGCACTTTGGCCAGGCCCATTCCGATGCCAGGGTAACACAGCTTGCCCTGGGTTGATCCAGTCCCCCCAAAAGGACCCTGCTTTTGGGGATCTAGGAAGTAATGGCAACTGAAGCTTAAGTCCAGAGAGCAGCTGTCCGGGCGGTAATATTATCTAGAGTCAATTAACTCCCAAGTTAAAAGCTTATCTTTTTAACTGTCTTCCTGTGTCCATACAAAAAGTAATTGTTCTGAAGTAACTAACCATGGAAAGGACACCAAGAAGAAAAGAAAAACAATATTTACAAGTCAGAAGAGTCTGATATGGAGGCAAAGGTAATAGACAGGTTGGGGGAGCAATCAACAAACACAAGCACCCTGCGGCCAGGGAGAAAGGGAAACCAATGTTGTCCTACACCCTCCTTCCTGGAAATGAAATGTCCACTGGTGGAGGGATGGGTGTTTGATCATTGTGTGATTGTAACCCAAACATGAAAGCTTGCAACTATCTCACCGTGATTCAATAATATTTTTTTAAAAAAAGAAAAAACATTTATATATGTGGGAAATTTGTAAAACCTGAGTAAGTTAGAAATAAGAAAAGGATGACTCAAGATTCAGATTGGTCAAAGATGGAGTAAAAATTTATTTTATTTTATTTATTTATTTTTTGGAGTACAAATTTTAAATTAAATGTACTGAAGTACAATTTATATAGATAGTAAGTGAACTGATGTATCATGTTAAGTTTCTAAAATGTATCTACTAGATATTTCCGAACATATGCACAATATACAACATTTCTATTACAGTACAAGGTTCTTTTCTACCCCATTGGAGAGAATCTCTCTCCTTTAACTAACTCCAACCACCTAGAAGTTTACTTCAAAATGGCATCAATAAGAAATCATGCAGCATGCAAAAATCATTTGCATCTGTAGGGTTGTATATAACCATAGTTAGTTTCCTTTAATTGACATAGTATTCTGCTGTATGTATACAATTTACATAACCATGCATATTCATACACAATTTACATATTGCATACATTCATCTATCCCCCTATTTTTGCTGTTGCTAGTTATGGGAGCCACATCCAGCAGTGCTTTGGGGTCCCTGGGTTGCCAGGTATCAGCCCAGGACTTTGCACTTACTTGGAAGGCATGTGATATATTCTGCCATTTGAGCCAAATTGGGGCCCCTATTATTTAAACTCTTAATTACCATTTAAGATATTTCTAGTTTGGAGTTATGAATAAAGCAGCAGTAAACACTCTAGTGAAAGATCTTTTTGAGTACGGTGAAAAAAGTGAAAGTAATTTTTTCTTGCATAAACGAACCAAATTGCTGAGTTTTAATTTAAATACTTAAATTTTATAAGGAATAGTCAAACTGCCTTCCATGATGATTTTCAATTTAACATTTCTATCAACGATGCATAACAATTCTAGAATGCTATACAGATATACTGACCAACACCTGGCAGCGTCACTGTTTAATCCAGTGAGTGAACAGAGATATTTCAAAATATTTCCATTTAGATTTCCTTGATTTTCAAAAATGTTTAAAATTTTATGTGTTGATTGGTCATTTACCTCCTTTTCTGAAGTGTTAATTCAAAAGGAGCTTTTTAATTATGGCTTCTTATTGTGGCATGAGTTCTAAATTAAGTATGTGCATAATATGAGTTACTGATTGCATATATTGTTTCACAGTGTGATATTTGTATCACTTCACTTGTATCACTTGTAGTCCCTTTGATCTTCGATTTGCTCAAGCGGGTGCCAGTAACCTCTCTGTTTGTCCCTGTCTTGAGCTAGTGCAGCCCAATGATATCTGCTTACTCCAGGAACAGGAAGAGCCTCAGATCGTTCATTCAGGAATTTGACGAAGAAATCTGACCACCTAGTTGGTGGGCAGCCACGAGGTCTTCTGACGTCCCGTGGAATCCATTTGGTAACAGCTCTATTCAGCGGTCGTCTCTGAATCGAGTTACATTACCAGCCCATCTGATTTTTGATGCCTTGGTAAACGTGACAGAGTCCCTTATTCTTGACCATCGACGGAGGTCAGAACTCCGGATTCCTTCTCTCACTTGAGTGAGACGTGATACTGTTAGCATAGATCTTTCGATTCCTCTTTGGGATACCCTAATAGCATTCTCATCCTGTTTGCGTAGGGCCCAGTTCTCTGAGGCATATGTTAGTGCAGGAAGACTGGTAGAATTGAAAAGATGTGTCAGGAGTGGGAGTTTTTTGTTCTCTTAACCACTTCTTCAACATACTTGAATGCATTCCATGCTGCTCTCTTCCTCCTGCGCAGTTCTGGCACCAAGTCATTCCTCATGTTGAATTCTCAACCCAGGTGCACATAGCTGCTGCATTCGGAGATGTTCGTTCCATTGAGAGCAAATGGAGCTTCAGGGACCAGTTTGTTTTTCATGAACATCGTCTTGTTGAGATTCAGCTGCAATCTGACCTTTCCACACTCGTGGTCAAAGTCGGCCAGCATTTGTGCCACTTGACCAATGTTTGGTGTTATGAGAACGATGTCATCAGTGAAGCAGAGGTGGTGTAATTGCCAATCCTCTATCTTCACTCCCATTCCTTCCCATTCCAGTCTTCGCATGATGTTCTCGAGGGTGGCACTGAAGAGTTTCAGTGAAATGGTATCACCCTGCTGCACCCCTCTCTTTTACATCAATGATCACTTCCTTATAGAATGGTGAGATCCTGGTGGTGAATCCACAATACAGCTCGCAGAGGATTTTTATATACTGAGTTTGAGCACCCTGTTTGGCCAGGGTTTCGATGACTGCCACAGTCTCAACAGAATCGAAAGCCTTCTTCAAGTCAATAAACATTAGACAGAGAGTAGCATCTTGAACTCTCGCGAAACTTAATGAGTTTGGTCACTGTGTGGATATGGTCTATCATGCTGAATCCCCTTCGGAACCCAGCTTGCTTGCATGGTTGTCCTTTGTCTAGTGTTCTGCCTATTCTATTCAGGATGACACGAGTGAACAACTTGTAGACGACAGACAGCAGGCAGATTGGGCGATAGTTGCCGATGTTGTAGATGTCTCCCTTCTTATACAACAGAACGGTCCTACTGGTTTTCCACTGAGACGGAACCTTGCATTCAGACAGGTAGCGTGTGAAGAGTCGAGCCAGTGTATTGATGAGTACTGGCGGCAGATTCTTCAGGTGTTTGGGTCTGACCTTATCTGGACCAGGTGCGTTTCTTTACCAACGAAATGGCATGTAGTATTTCAGAAGGGAGAACATTGGGAACGACATATCCATCCTGCAGAATTTGGTATGTGAGCAGGTGGATATGGCTGTCAAAGAGATCCAAGTAGAAGTCATGAATAATCCTCTCCATTGTCTTTCTGGAAGATGTGATAGATCCATCCGGACGTTGGAGGGCAGTCCTCTTGGTCTTGTAGTTGGCAAAGGACAGGCGAGCATTGCGAATACTTTCCCGGCTTCTGCTGCACTGGCCTACACTGCTGCTCTTCTCCCTTTGAGGTCTTCATTTATCGCATCTCTGCACAGCTTTGTGAGCTCGGACATTAGCTTGTGGTTGCCTGAGGGTCACATCAAACCACATTGATAAATGAGCTCAAGAGTTTCTGAAGACAGATTTCTGTTTGTGGCTTTCTCACTCTCGGCATTCTTCTCACAGTCATGGAGGTGCAGAACCAGTCGATAGTATTCCTCGTCAATATTGTCAAGGACGGCATCTTCCACTTTTGCTGCAATAGTGCCAAAGAGCTCTCAGTTGGTGGTCATTCTGGGAGTTGCCTTCTTAGACTTAAATTTTGCAGACTTTCTCCCCACTCTGTGAAGTAGAATTTTGCATGAAGGAGATGGTGGTCTGATCCCGTTTGGAATTTTGGGACAACAGTGACCCCAGTCAGGCAAAACCTTCGATTGAATATGATGTGGTCAATTTCATTGTGGAACTGTCCACCAGGGGACTCCCATGACCAGCGTTTAGATTCGGCCTTCTGGAACTGTGAGTTACCATGGATGGTCTTGGTCCACTACCCAGCCACCAACACGCTCCAGGCCGCTCGCTAGACACTTGGGAGGTTTGCTCGAGCGGGCACCAGTTAACATCTTCATCTTGAGACTTGTTGTTACTGTTTCTGGCATATCGAATACGCCACGCGTAGCTTGGCAGGCTCTGCTGAGTGGGCGAGATACTCTCGGTAGCTTGCCAGGCTCTCTGAGAGGGGCGGAGGAATCAAACCCAGGTCACGTGCAAGGCAAACGCCCTACCACTGTGCTATCACTCCAGCCGTGTTATTATTAAACTTGTTTTTGTCTTTTTTACTCTTATTAATCTGTTTAACATTTGAGTAAGCCCTTGAGCACTGCTCAGTGTGGTTCTAAAGCAAAAAACAATAACAGCAAAGCAATCTGTTTAATAATTTGATTGCCTTTTTCCAATTTTGTGGCATACATTTACTTGGTAACAGTAAGGAAGACCATTATTTTATAGAGAGGGTCTAGTGCAAATATTAGTTTACTTCCTAAAAATGTTTCTCTCAAAAGGTCTTCCTCCACCCAGTCTTTTGTGTTAATCCCATGATATAAACCTTTTGCCAAAAATGAGTTATATGGAGTGGGAGATATTTGCTTCATTATATTTCATTACTATACCACTGAAAATGTCCACCCAAGATCAGGAACATACAAAGTTAACTATCTTACCATTTTTAATTAACATTGTTCAACGCCTTCTCTGTGCCACAATTTAAAGAAGCTGGAGAATACAGAAACTTTATGGTCTAATTTTTTGATGCATGAATACTTAAAGATATCCTGTATCTGATTGATACTATTTTATTTTGTTCAAAAAGATTATTATGAATGGAATATAATTTGTTGTAATTAATTTAGTAAAGTACTAAATTTGCATCTATGCAGATATTAATATATTTCCTTTTAGCCTTTGTTTCCTATTAACTGTGGTGAGCTACATTGTTTGATATTTTATAGGTTAAATTAGTCTACTTTTCCTAGAATAAACTAATTTTTTGTGGCATATTTACTTCTTAAGAGAAACGTTTAAAGAAAATTTAAAAACATTTACTACTGAACTGCTATTTTATTATGATTATTGGTCTTCACGAGTGGAGGATATTTGCTTGTGCTATATAACTTGCAGTCTTTGTAAGGTTTTGGAAACATGAAAAGAGTTGAAAAGTCTTTCTAACTATATTATTTTAAAATGTTTGTAGGCAATTTGAGTTACTGCTATTTAGACGTTTTATTTTTATTGCAATTAGTGTTTTATGATAATTAGCATTTATGTACTTTTGTGATTAGTTCAAGTTTTTTATTTTGCTTTTCTTAATAGTTTTCTGGGATATATTTATATAATCTGTAATGAATTCTTTGCCATATATTTATTGAAAATAACTTTTTAAAGCTGTGGTTTGCTGATACAGTTATTAAAAATAAAATATTTTAAGGACAAGGATTTAGCTCAGTGGTAGAGCATACATTCTATTTTTTTAAAAGCCTTCAGCTAAATTTCTGGCACCAAAAATAAAAGAATACAATTTTTTTCCTTCATGCTTAATGTTTGAGAAAAATTTGTCTTCCTTAGAATGATAGTGTTTTATGTTTTCTCCTGTTAGGTTTTATGGTTCTGGCATGTACATTTAGGTTTATCATTCTTCTCAATTTAATTTTTACATAACAAGTTAAAAAATAAACTATTTTATCAAGGCTTTCCTTTGTGATGTAATAAAATATTGACTCCATCTCACCAAATTGATTTAATGTCTTAGTAAAAAACATTTTTATGAAAGTTAATTCAATTGGATGAGAATCCATAAAATACATAGAGGAAAATATGGGGGGAAAATGTAGGAACTGGACCCAAAAGGTGTGTTCAATTATATGATTCCATTTCAAAGATAACAGCAGAGAAAATTAACAAATGTGAACCCACAAATCAAATTTTTCTGCATGGAAAGATACAACCAAGTTAAAATTAAGAGAAATCTTACTAAGAATAAGAGAAGGTATTTGTACACAGTACATCAGATAAAGGAATAATATTCAAGATATATAAAGCACTCACAAAGTTCAACAGCAAAGGCCTCAGACCTCAGAAATCCCAACAAGACAGGAAAAGGAGATAATTAGATGCTTCTATAAACACATAGATCAGGACAAATTGATGGTCAGTAAATATACAAGAAATTGTCCATCATCACTATTACCAGGAAAATCCAACTGAAAAATACAAAGAGGATTTTTGTATTGTTGGGAAAACTGGACAGCTACCTGCAAAGAAATGAACTCTGACCTCTGTCTAATGCCAGATGCAAAAGTTCGATCAAATTGGATTAAAGACCTCAATATCAGACCTGAATTCATAAGGTACATGGAGGAAAATGTAGGCAAAAACCTCTATGACACTGAAGCTAAAATCATCTTTAAGGACGGCACACCACTTACCAAACAAGTGGAAACAAATAAAGGCAAATAGGACTACATTAATCTGAGAAACTTCTGCACCTCAAGAGAAACAGTGACAAAAATACATAGAGAGCCCACAGAATGGGAAAAATTTTACCCAATACTCATTAGATAAGGGGTTAATAATATGCAGGATATACAAGACTTTAGTAGAATTGTATAAGAAAAAACCTCCAACCCCATCAAAAAAATGGGGAGAAGAAATGAACAGAAGCTTCATCAAAAAAGAAATACAAATGGCCAAAAGGCACATGAAAAAATGCTCTACATCACTAGTCATCAGGGAGTTGCAAATCAAAACAACAACAAGCTATCATCTTTCATCACAGAGAGTGGCACACATCAAAAAGAACAAGAACAACCAGTGCTGGCGTGAATGTGGGGGGAAAGGGACTCTCTTCCATTTTTCATGGGAATGCTGTCTGGTCCAGTTTCTTTGAAAAACAATATGGACAGTCTTTCAAAAACTAGAAATTAAGCTTCCATGTGACCCTACAATACCACTCTGGGAATATACCCCAATGGTGCAATAAAGCACAGTAGAGATAACAACTGTAACTATATGTTCATTGCAGCACTGCTCACAATAGCCAGAATCTGGAAACAACCCAAGTGCTTGAAAACAGACAACTGGTTAAAGAAACTTTATTAAAGAAACATCTACATAATGGTATACTATGCAGCTATTAGGAATGATGAAGACATGAAATTTTCTTATAAGTGATGGACATGGGGATATTATGCTAAGTGAAATGAGTAAGAAAGAGAGGAACAGGCATAGAATGACTGCACACATTTATGGAATATAAAATATCATATATGAGACTACCATGCAAGGACAGTATAAATAGGGGCCAGGAATACTGCACCATGGTTGAAAGCCTATATTATGAGCTGAGAGAGAAGGCAGCTGGGATAGAGAAGAGATCACTAGGTCAATGATAGTTGGAGGAATCGCTCAGGATGGGAGATGTGTGCTAAAAGTAGATAAAGGACCAAACATGGTGGCCTCTCATTATCTGTATTGCAAACCATAATGCTCATAAGTTGAGAAAGAGCAAGAGGGAAATTGTCTCCCATAGAGGCAGGGGATGGGGTGGAGTAGGGGTGACAGGAGGGATACTGGGAACATTGATTGTGGAAAGCGTACACTAGGGGAGGGGTGGGTGTTCGATCATTGTATGACTGAAACTCAAACATGAAAGCTTTGTAACTGTAGCTCTCAGTAATTATATATATATATATATATATATATATATATATATATATATATATATAAAATACAGAGGTAGCATCTCACACCCGTTGAGAACAGCAAACATTGGAAAGACTAGAAACTAGAAACAACTGTTGTGGGGCATGTGGTGAAAGGAATCTTCATATACAACATCTGGGAATGTTGAGTGATTCAGTCCTTAAGAGAAACAATACAGGGAATTCTCAAAACACTAAGAATTGAGTTTCCATATGAGCCAGAGATTCTACTTCTTGACATTTACCTCCAAAAACACAAAAACGCTAATTCAAAAATATGTATGCACAACTATACCCATTGAAGTGCTTAATCAATATGTTACAGCCACAGGGAAGGGTTAAATCATGCCTTTTGCTGACACTTGGATGGAACTAACATATGTGTCTTAGGGTAAGTGGAGTAAGTCAAAGAACAGCTACCGTATATTCTCACTTATCTGTGGCATGTAGAATAGCATGAGAAGTGAATGAAGGAATCTGTATGGGCAAACCTGGCCCTGAATTGGCCCCGAATTACAGAAATGAGAAAGTCAAAAAATGGAGGACATTGGAGGAAAAATAGGGAGTAGGTTAGTAGTAGCCTGGGGCATTGAGAGGATATTCAGATATATTGGTGGTACACAGAAGTGAAGAAGTTGTAAATAGAAAACCCATAAAAGCTAAAGTTATTGCAAACATGTGTCTTAAACTACAATAACAAAACCAAAAATAAATGAATTTGGTGAGAAGGAAGGTTGGCAGAGATGAAGGGTGTCTTGGTTAATTGGTAATGAGACTGACAGTGTGGGTTCTCTGTGGGAATAGTGTATGTCTGAAAGTCTATTTTTAATATCACTGTACATCATGATGCCTGAAAAAGAAAATGACTGAGGGACACGCCCTGTGGTACTCAGAGCTTATTCCCGACTGTGTTCAAGCATCACTTCTGGCAGTGCTCAGGGGATCATTTGTGGTGCCAAGGAATGAAACAGTTTCAGCCACAAGAAAGGCAAGTACTATATCTCCTCTATAACCTCTCCACCACCCAACATGAGGGTTAATTAATTTAAATATTTTTAAAAAATCATTGCTTTTGGCGCATATGTTGCCTGAGCCCATGTGCTGCTTGTGCCCAAATGGCCGAGCACATGTGGTGCCCGAGCATATGTGTCACCCGCATCTCCCCCCTTGAGATCTGTACTTTCATGCTTTTGTGTTCAGTGCTAGGATGTGTGTAGAGCTTCCTCCACCCTTGGAGAATCCCGTGTTCTCTCTTGAGCGCGTTATTTTCACTATTCTCTCTCCCACTTATCCCTTCCTCCTTCCCTCAGAAACCTCTAAATAAAATCTATTTACTTAAAAAAAAAATCATTGCTCAGGGCTGAAGTGATAGCACAGCAGATAGGGTGTATGCCTTGCATGCAGTTGACCTGGCTTCGATTCCCAGCATCCCATATGGTCTCCTGAGTGCATGAGTAGTTCCTGAGTGCATGAGCCAGCAGTAACCCCTGTGCAACCACTGGTGTGACCCAACAAGCAAATAATAATAATAATAATAATAATAATAATAAATTTAAAAATAAAAAATCATTGCCTCTTGCACAGCCCTTAAACTCTTTGCTCTCTACCCAAACATGTCATTTTTCTGATTGTAATAACACATTTTGAAGTCAGGTGATACAACACCCAATTTTGCTCCTCTTCCATAATATCTTTTATCATTCTTGTTTATTTTAGCCATCCATATATATTTTAAAAATCTTCCTTGATACATACTAAAATTAGTAATACTTGTAATTTTTTTTAACTAGTGGGGTTTTTATTGAGGCTGCA
Source organism: Sorex araneus (assembly GCF_027595985.1). Lineage (NCBI taxonomy): Eukaryota > Metazoa > Chordata > Mammalia > Eulipotyphla > Soricidae > Sorex > Sorex araneus. Next base: position 295,110,433 of record NC_073313.1, on the reverse strand, counting down.
TTGCATCTTTGAATTATTTTGAAAAGGGGGATTTTTATTCCATGGAATAAATCATATTATATTTTAATTATGAGGCAGAATAAGGACTAAACTTGGCCCCTCACCCTGATTAGTGAGCTCAATATGTAAAATTCTCAGAGCCAAATAAATAAATGCCCTAACATATGGAAATACAAATCCCAACACTGCCCATCTGACACATTTTAGGGCCACATACACAGAAGATCACCAGAAATGCACCCACCCCACACCCCACAGGACAGAGGACAATTCCTAAATCTGGCTCTAGCACAGGATAGGTTCTGAGCCTGCTAAGTAATAACCTTGCTGGCTGGCAGAAATGAGCATCTCTGGCCTCTTAGAGAGGCCATGCCCGTTAGGTATATACCATCACTAGTGCCACATGCCAATCTTCCTGATCCATGCTGCACATCTCAAGTACATGCAGACCAGCAGGCCACGAACAATATCAATGCCCAAAGTAATGTCTCGTAGCAACAGACAAGAATTGCAGGAATATGCTCAAATATCACACAAGCTTCACAGGCAGGCGAGATCTGAGGAAAGAACCTAGTTAAGCATGTCACTTGAGCAGTTTCTTTGGATCTTGAACTAGATGCACCCCCTCGCCCCCCACCCCCCACCAGTAGAACTTTTCTGAGAATAAAGCATCAGCCATTTGTCAATTTCTGTTGCACACAGAGTCACATAACGGGGAAACTATAACAATTTTACTTTTAAAATTCTTGCTAGTTTACAGAAATACAGTACATTTCTTATAACTGCTGTTGAATCATGCAAAATACAATTTTAATTCGTTTTTGTAGTTCTTGGACTGGAGCGATAGCAGAGCAAGTAGGGCGTTTGCCTTGCACATGCCCACCCGGGTTCGACTCCTCCATCCCTCTCGGAGAGCCCAGCAAGTTACCAAGAGTATCCCACCTGCACGGCAGAGCCTGGCAAGCTACCCGTGGCATATTTGATATGCCAAAAACAGTAACAACAAGTCTCACAATGGAGATGTTACTGGTGCTCATTCGAGCAAATCGATGAACAACTGGATGACACTGCTTACTCATTAATGTGATGAAATGCATTAAGTGATTTATTTATGGTTAGATCATACTCACATTATTGTTGAAATCCCAATTTTTCATAATTTATTATTTTAACTTATACCATTTCTTAAACCTTTTATGTCTATATTTAGAGTGATATTGCTATATTTTCCTTTTCTTCATTTGTTGCCTAGTTTGGCTATCACAGTAATGATAATCTCATATAAATTAAGAAAGTTATATTTCTCCCTACTTCATTTTCTCAAAGAGTACATACAGAATATTTACTTTTTACTTTCTTGACTAATATGTAGAATTCTCCACTGATTTGTAGAATATGTAGAATTCTCCACAGCTGGGTCTGTTTTTCTTTGTGTGAATAGTTTTAATACTTACTTTCTAAGATTGATAAAGACTACTGAGTTCTTCTATTTCTTTTTGAGTTACTTTTTTTTTTTTTTTTTTGCTTTTTGGGTCACACCCAGCGATGCTCAGGGGTCACACCTGGCTCTGCAGTCAGGAATTATCCCCGGCCGTGCTCAGGGGACCATATGGGATGCTGGGAATCGAACCCAGGTCGGCCGCATGCAAGGCAAACGCCCTACCCGCTGTGCTATCACTCCAGCCCCACTCCTTGAGTTACTTTTTATTATTTGTCTTCAAGAATCAGCTCATTCCATCAGGTTATTTATTCTGTTGCTATGATATTTTATATGATTTATTTGTCCAATAATATAAGTTATTTAATGTAAGCCTTTCATTTTATTCCTTTTCAAAGGATAAAAGTTTATGTCCCTTTTCAAAACTCAATCAGGTTAGCAGATTGTAATTTTATTGATTATTTTAAATAATCAGCTCCATTTTCATCAGTTCTCCTGATTCTCGATTTTTTTTTACTTATAATTACTGAAGGATTAAAGGACAAAATGAACTCTCAGTTCTCTGTAAACTCACACTGTAAACTCACTTTTATGTATGGTGATGATTTTTTTAATGACTTGTAAGCTTTGGAATTCTGAACTCATGCACATCATCATGAAAATACCTAGAAAATTCAAAGGAGATAGATTTCTCTGTTTCTCTGTGTATTATGGATTCTTAGTTTTTTCTGCTCTTCCGTGAATTAATTTAACTAAGGTCCTTTTTCCCCTAGTAAATGCTTATAATTTTTGACATCTTAGATTTTCTTGAATTCTTAACTCTCTAGTGAATTTTAAATAAGTAAAAATATTTTGGACATGTTTAAAACACACACTTAAGAATATCTGTCAACTTCCAATATCTAATTCCCCCTCCCCCCCAAAAAATATGGTTTAATTTGTTTTGGTGGGAGCCATACAAGGGGTGCACAGAAAGTCCTGGGGGTGGGCATTTTCTGGTAAGTCTCAGTCAACTGAGCAAGTGGTTCAAGATAAGGAAGTGGGGATGCAGTTCTTCCTGGGCTGTGTGGTGCTAGGAGTTAGCCAGACCCCACCCCATTAAGTGCACAGGAGTTTCCAGGAATTTGAATCATGAAGTGTCAAGCATAAAACTGGCATCGACCACATGCAAGGCATGTGACTTAACCTCTGTACTAGCTCTGTGGATCCAATAATGTTTTTACAGGTGATCTGTGTGATTGAAATTTTAAGAAAAATCACTGAAAATTCATATCACAAATCAATAAAGGTATGTATATTCACAAATCTCTAGGTTCCATATCTAATTGTCTCGCCACAATGTATAAATGATATAGGATAATAGTAATCTATAGATATCTATACAATAATAGTAATTTATAGATAAGTGGTAACAGTAACACATGCATGCCTTTGTATTTGCCTTATGATCTTTATTATCCCTTAAGTTTATTTTATGTGGAGTGACACCTGAATCAGTGATTACTTTCATCACAGGTGTCAACAGTTCCATACCTATAACTTTATAATTCTTCAACATTTCTTTGTTGTTGTGTGAACGTTCATGCAGTCGGAGGCGCTGAGATAGGAACGCGGAAGAAATGCCTTGATTGGAGGACTAAGGCTCTCTCTGGCTCTTAGCAAAGGCAGAGGGCCTCGTGGATCTCCTTTTATTGATCATGGCACTTCCAAAGGGCGCAATACGTTGACATCACCAAATGGCACCAAAAGATGTTACAGGGAGAACATTGAGGAAACATTATTCTCTTGTACCTATAGGCCAGTAATCTAGGCCTCTGGAAAGAAGATACAAAACCAAAACCAAAACCTTCCTTGGGCTGAAAGCACTCGGATTTACATCCCAAAGACCAGGCTGGGCTGCCACAGGAAATCTACATGTCAATTACAAGCTAGGTAGCACCTGAAATCTACATCCCAAAGACTAGGCTAGGCCAGAGCCTGGAATCTACAATGTCAAGTCAGGCCTGGCTAGCACCTAAGATCTGCATGTCAAAACTGCCTCTGAAATTATTTCCAGAAGGCAGCCTAAAAGGGGAAAATATTCCTGTCTGCTGTACAGTGTCCCCAACACTTTGTTCTCTGTGATTGGCCATATCCGTTTCATTCTTATGTCAATTACAATTCATCTTGGCTCAAGTTCAAAAGGATTTCTTTAGTTTTAATTTCATCTTGGCATACATTTATAAGAAATTGCTATTATTTTATTAACAAGTTACAATATGATTTTCTGCTAATTGAGGCATAGCATCTATCAATTCTGTATAAAATGTATTCCTATTTCCTATTTAGCGATTCCTTGCATTTTTGCCTTAAAGTCACATACCTAAATGTTACTGTCTAAACAATGATTGAATAGAAAGCTATTTTGTCTTATTCTTTCATTCCTTCATTTCAACATATTATTAATGTTAGGTACATTTAGTTTCCCAGAAAAAAATTTGACTTATGTGAATCCTAATAGGTACTTTCTAAATCACCATATTATTTATTTCATGTGAAGTAAGAAAAAAATTTCTTCTTCCTAATAACATCTCTACCAGTGATCATATTTCCAAAAATGGGCCCCTGAGCACCTTTATTTCACCAGTTATGAGACCTCATGAAAATAGTTTGATTTTTATAAGACTTCTGTGCAATAATTGTGGATGTATTATTACCTTCTTTTCTAGTTATTTTTAAACCAGAAACCATTTTATCATATTTGGCCTGCTTCTAAACATTTTATAGTGCCAAATTTATGCTCTGTGTTCTTTTATATTTCAATCTATCCTGATAGCCAAGTTCTATTTTTTTTTATAGAAATGCTTCCAGTTACTCATACTAGAATTTCCCATGGCTACATTAAAAGTCAATTTTAGTTCCTTAGATCATATGTTTCTAGGTTACATACTGATTGTATTTTTTATTAGAGATCTGTAAATTGTTCTCTTAATTTTGTTTTCTTTTCTGCTTCTTAAGGTGCAGTTTTTAAAAAGAAAGGTAGACAACATGAAATCACATTTCTGTCTACATAGATATTACAGATTTAAAGACATGATGATTCTGTAAGAAGACTTCTTGTTTTTCCCAAGTATAACCGTTTTGGTGGTGATTTGGGGCTACAATTGGTAGTGCTCAGAGGGCTATATGGGGTACCAGGGATTGAGCACAGGTCAGAGGCATGCAAGGCAAACGAACAATATGTTATATTGTTCTGGCCCACTCCAAAGTAAAAACTATTCTTAAAGTCCCCAGACTAATTATTTGATTCTTAAGCATGGTTATCTATTTTTAATTGGTGGATATGGGCCATTAAATGCTAATTTCCTCACATTTTATTGATCAAACACTTTAAGACCACTACCTAATTAAAAGAAAAATAGTTATATGTTATTAAAAGAGCTGTTTCATATGTATTTATTTTACCTTGTAAAGAAATAAATGATTAAGAATGAAGTAACTGTCAGGACAGGCTTGTACATGCTACAGAAATGAACAGTGCATATCTCAGTGGATTAACAGCAAAGTTTCACCTCTTGTCTACTACACACACACATACACACACACACACGTGTGTGTGTGTAACAAAGAAGAGCTTCTTGATCTAATATTGTCATTCAGTAAATCAAACTGCTGAATTCATCAATGTGTTTGCTTCTTTGACCTCTGAAGGTGGAAGTGGTCTTGTGAATTATATCTAACTCTTAAAAGAACCACTTCCAATCAAATCAGGTCATATGTACAAGTCACAAAAAAAAAAAGCCTTCAGAAGAGGATAAGAGCTATTGATATTATGTACCCTGAAGAATAAAATACCCATAATTCTTCTCAATGTTTCTACTGATTGCTAAGGATAACAAGATTTGTGGGGGCAAAAATAAACTTTATTTTATTTCAATTATAGATGCAGCACATATCCCAATATGATTCTAAAATGTAAAGTTTTAATTTTGCATTTATCTGTTATAAAGCAAGTGTAGAATCACAGGTTTGATACTATTATTTAAATTTTTTTGGAATGACCAGATTACTCTTTTATAGTTCTTTCTTTTTGCTTCCAAATATCTGTTGTAGCTTAAAGAAGAAACCTATTATTCTTGCATATTTCTTAAACAGAAACACTTTTTTAAAAATCAATTTAACCAAATCTAAAATCCATTGACACATACTCTTATACTTACAATGCTCATCAAAGCAAACTATGGCTAACTTTGAGAAATCAATGTTCTTAATGTAATCCATTGTCTCATTTCTCCTACTGATATAACAGTATGTTTACCATATTTTGCATTGATCTCACTGAGTAAAGTTTTTGGAACTCATAGCTTTATCTGCAAATTTATGGAAGGTTCTGCATGATCTCGAAGGGAATTTAACTTGTTACCCTAAATAACATTTTATTTTGTTTGTTTCTTGGGGACATACCCAGGAATGGTCAAGTTTTATTCCTCACTCTGCACTCAGGGATCACTGTGGTGACTCAGGGGACCATATGAGGAGCATGTCTCTCTTTTGGTTGTAGGATGCCAAGCAGTTTGCCTCTACCACCAGATCTCAACAGTTCAATGCCTAGTTATGATCATTAAAATAAAACACAAAATACTTTCAGAGTACTTCAAGGGCTATGAAAAGGTAGATAAAATCATTGCTATCTAAGAACCACTGCTATTGTTTCAGTTAAAAATGACTAGGTAAAGAAATTTATAAAAAATTAGGCAACTCAGGGCTATGATATCTTTCAACCTTACAAATAGAAGCGATATTTACCTCACTGGTTACTTTATAGTGTGTAGTTAAATACATATAAATCTAGTTATAATTTCTGTCATCATCATCATCATCCCATTGATCATCAAATTTCTCGAGCAGTCTCAGTAATGTCTCCATTCATCCTAGCCCTGAGATTTTATTTTATTTATTTTTAAAAATTTTATTGAATTACCGTGAGATTGTTATAAGCTTTCATGTTTGGGTTACAATAGAAGATGAAGCCCTGAGATTTTAGAAGCCTCTCTTTACTCTTCCTTTCCAATGGTGACACATTGGATGCTCTTTCAAGGACAGGGGAATGAGACCCATCATTGTTTCTGGTTTTGGCATAAGAATATGTCATGGGGAGTTTGCAAAGCTCTCTCATGTGGGCAGGAAACTCTCGGTAGCTTGCCAGGTTCTCCCAGAGGGAGAACTAGGCTGTAAGATATCAGAGCTTCCGGGAGCTTGATTTTATAGTCTCTGGATGTTGGCTGTCTTTGGGATTACACGGCGCTGGGGGCAGTCCCTGGGTGTGACCGCCTAGCTACTGGAAAATGGGGAATCTGGGCGAAGAGGCCCAGTCCCGATCCGAGCAGGCTTGGAGGTCTCAGCCCTGGGTACCACATACCTTGGCTCCTCTGCTGGTTCCCTCATGTGTGAGACTCATCTAAACATATGGAGAGGGGCCTTGAGCATGGCTGTGGCTAGGGTCCAGAGGTCTTTAGCCACAGGACCTCTGCTCTGGGCAAGGAGGGAAACTGAAGCCCATCCACTGCGAGGGTCCCCAAGGAAGACAGCCAGGTGTGGGGGCAAGAGATTCTCTGCCATAATTTCTGTATGAAATAGAATACTGTTGGTAACCAGAGAGATAGATAGTACAATGGATAGGGTAGCACTGTAGCACTGTCATAGCACTGTTCATCCCATTGTTCATCGATTTGCTCAAGTGGGCACCAGTAACATCTCTATTGTGAGACTTGTTACTGTTTTTGGCATATCAAATACACAATGAATAGCTTGCCACGCTCTACCATGCATTCAGAATACTCTCAGTAGCTTGCTGGGTTATCCAAGAAGGACAGAGGAATCGAACCCAGGCTGGCCATGTGCAAGGCAAATGTGCAAGCCCTACACACTGTGCTATCACTCATAAAGTGGGTAGGGCATTTGCCTTGCACACAGCCGACCCAGGTTTGATTCCCAGCATCCCATATGGTCCCCTGAGCACCGCCAGGTGTAATTCCTGAGGGCACAGCCAGGAGTAACCCCTGAGCATCACCAAGTGTGACCTCCCTCCCCCCCAAAAAAAGGGTAGGGTACTTGACTGCAAATGGCCAATAAAGCTTGAATTCCTGGGCACCCGATCTGGTCCCCACGAACTGCTAGTTGTGATTCCTGAACACGGTCAAATGTTAGTCTTGAATACCCCCAGATGTTATCCAAAATCTGACCAAATAAACTAAAACATTGTTTATTTTCAATATCTATTTTTGACTGTTGCTTGCTATAAATATGATTTTATCTTATAAATGGGGATGTGGATAAAAATAAATGGTGTTAAACAAATAATTTTCTGATTTACTTTTCTAATACATGATCATGCTATCTATATTTCCTAGTTCTCATTTTATTTGTTGTACTTATTTTATTTATGGGTTTTACTATATTCAGGTAACTTGTTCCAGATTAAATAGCGACTGAAGTAACAGGTATCAATTCTCATTTAAAGCAACTTGGCATCAAGATGAGATCTACCAGATTTCTTGTCCTCTGGTTATGGATTTTCAAAGCCACCATTGCAATTTTTATCACAGAGTGCATAAGAATTGTTCTAGATCAGAGAAAGATATTATTTTCATTTTTCAATAAAACAAATAATAATTATATGGCTTCCCATATTATAATTCTTACCCCTGAAGCAACACAAAAGCCAGATCAAATCGACCATGCATACACAGTTTGTATCTTACATAAGGGGCAGAGGAAAATAGATTTTGCATATAAACAGGGGAAATAAAGCTGTCTCTTTCTCTTACCAGATGAAAGGAGAAAAATTATTACACCCTAAGCATGGGGTGAAGTAGTTCCGGAGCCTCATTCTAACATTTTCGAATATAAATAAATCTCTCCAAAGTTCCGGATTCCGCACCAGGGGTCCCCCAGAGAGGGGCGGGTGAGAGCCCTCCCCACCCTATGGGACCCAGCCCTAGCAGCCGACCTCCACTACCCCAACACCGCCATGCTCCAGGCCGTTTTCCACATGTTCAGATCTAGCCTCACGCATGAGCAAAGTCCCATGGAACCCGGATAATGTGGAACTTTGTGATCTTGGACTTTGGGCTCAATAGGACACAGGAGCAGAGATCCTCTGCCTGTTTCCCCCAATCTCCGGCAACCCAGGGTTCACACCCATAATCCACCTTCTGCCAATGCCAGATAATATCCTCATCGGCCACCCTTCAGAATTTACGGCTGCTTCTCCCGGAAGGGAGCATAAAATGAGGCCCCCATAACCATGCCATCAGCTCTACACAAAGGGTGGCCCAGTGGGGAGCAGGTGAGAGCCCTCCCCATCCCAAGTGACCCAGTCCCAGCACTCGACCTTCACTACCCCACCGCTGCACACTCCAGTCCACTTTCCACATGCTCGGGCCAAAAGAAGTCTGATGGAACCCAGGTAATGTGGAACTTTGTGATCTTTATGATATTAAACATAGGCAATAAAAAATTCTATAGGGAACAAGATTGCAAGATTCCAAATAAAGAGCTTAATGTTATGGGTTTTTTGTTTGCTTGATTACCTGATTTTGGATTTGGGTCCTTACCCAGCAATTTTCAGGGCTTACTCCTGTCTCTGAGCTTAAGGCGGAGCTCTGGGATCCATGTGAGTTTGAAGGAATCAAATATAGGTCAGTAGCATGCAATATAACTGCCTCACCTGGAATATTCTCTTTATCCTTAACCCCAACCCCAAACTCAGGTTTTTAATATATCTTAAATCAGCATTGCACATAGTTCTTTTCTACTTTTTTGTTTTTTGAGCACAGCCATTTCTTTGAATCAACTTTGACATTTTTGCCAACAATACTTGCATATACTAACAACTATAATGGTTTCCTAATACAGAACAATAGTTCACACAACTTTACCTCTTAACCAATATACTAATTTTTTATGCATTAATACACGGTGTGAAAATGCTATGAGCTGAAGTTTTCCTCTCAAACATTTTTATATTGAAATTACAATCTCTAGAATATCAGAATTTGACATTTGGAGATTGGGGTTTGACAAAGATGATTCAAGTCAAGATAAGGTCATTTGTATGGTCCTAATTTAATGAGACCAGTATCTACATAAGATGGAATCTGGGTACAGACATTAACAGAAGAAAGATTATGTATAGGCTTAGGGAGAAGGCAGTTATTGGCAAGCAAGCTAGACAGACCTTGAAGAGAACCAAATCCTGAAGACACTGGATGCCAAAATTTCTAGCCTCCAGAACTGTGAGAAAATAAATTTCTGTTGTATTAGCCAGGCAGTCCGTTATAATTTTGTTATGAAAGTCCTAGAACAGCACATTAATTTAATTCTCAAAATATCTAGGAAAGTATGTTAAATATTAAAAGTACTCAATAAATATGTGATACTCTGTCAAGATCTGACTTATTTATGTAAGCTGGAATAGGCCATTGATTAAATCCATCTATTCTTAAGAAGGAGTTGTCACTGTAATTTTATATCTCAAACTGAGAACTAGTCTTTTGGAGTAAGAACTAGAAAACAGAAGAATATTTTAGGAAGTAAAATATATTGTACAAGAATAAGCAAAAATAAAAAAAATAGAACTAGAGCAGCTATAGACATTGATTACCTACATTTAAATGGACCACAGAGGTCATATAGATCATTTTCTCCTGGCATTTAAACCATCTATGGTGAAAATACAAGTCTATATTATAATCTGTAGATTACATTTCCTTTCTTGCACAGTTTAAAAATACTGGTATTTCTTTAGCATTTTTTAAATAGTTTAACATTAACTTTATTTGTCACTTAAAATTTAACTATCTTCTATAAAACTAAAGGCTTTTTATAGTACTACTTTAGTTGAGTTCCTTTCTCCTAAAAGATATGGCTGAGAGGAATATGATATAAGATGTGGATTTTAAAATAAATCTCTTAAGGTGTCAGCTTGTTCCAAAAACTAACAAAGGCTTAAAGGAAACATTGGCTACAAATTATGAAGATTAGAAATGGTTCCCTGCTCTAACAAGATGGCCAGAAGCAAACTTTACAAACTCAATATTTCTGTTTTTCTTTCTTTTCCTTTGAGAATTAGCTTTTATGCGAAATATAATAGAAATGAGAGGCAGATAAAGATGGAAATTTGAGCATAATCACCATCTGCCATTATCATAGATAATCACAGAAACCAGAAAAGTAACATAAAAACACAGGGAAATATAAACAAAGAACATGGGAATACTGCCATTGACCTACAACAAATTGTTAAAGAATTGTTAATGACTATGGCAAATACAAGTTCATATTAGAAGAGACTGAAAACAAATATCAAAAGGAGAAGAAACTCTCCTTTTCTAGGAGAAAAGAATAAATCCGTGTCATGTTACAGTGTTCTATAAAGAGATCAACGCAACTTCAGAATCTGGAGGTTCATGTAGTATAAGAAAAGGCATCATAAATGGCACACATATTTAAGTTTTCTATCTGCCTAGTATCAAGTGAAAATAAAACCAGTGGCCCCCAAATGACAACAGACAAGTGAGGTCATATCAGTGTCACAGCAGGTCCACACTGGTGCATCCTCTAATAGTAGACTACTTCTCAGCAGTGGAGGAAAGAAATAAAGGAAGAAAAGGGACATAAGCACAGCAACAATTTGCAGCCTAGACAAGCAGAAAATGAGTAAGTGTGCTGAACAAAAGAATGGCATGGAAAAGAAAAACATATGTTATGAATATTTCCTTGAGTACTTAGGCTTCCTTCTTTCATCCATCTGAGCCACTTCTCTCCAAATTGATTAACAATTGGTGACACAAAATTTTATGTACACACCTTTCAGTTTATTAGTAGAGAGAAAGAGGCTGAGAGCATTTGAGATGAAAGATGAAGGAAAGATATTTATCTGTCATACATCCAATGAGGAGTTCATATACCAGTCATGAAAAACACTCATGGGACCTGAGAGATTTATAGTGGGTAGGGAACTTGCCTTGCATCCAGCCATCCCAACTTTGATCATCAGCATCCCACATGGTCCGCTAAGCACTGCCAGGAGTAACTCCTGAGTCAAAGGCAGGAGTACTGAACATCAGTGGGTGTGGCCCCCAAACAAACAAACAAACAAAAGTAACTCATAAAAACAGAGACATAAATAAATCAATCACCAGAATAGAAAATAGTCTTGGGCCAGAGGAATTGTAGAGCAGGTAGGGTGCTTGTCTTGCAAGTCATCTTCCAGAGTTCTATTCCCTGCCTGGTGAAGAGTGATTCCTAAGAACAGAGGAAGGAGAAAGCTCTTCTGAGTATGATCCAACAACTGAAACATAAAAAAAAAAGAAATTACTTTGGTCCTTAGTTTCACAAGGGGCATATATGAAATTAGGCTCATGAGTACATGGTTTAGGTACTATTCGGAGAACAAAATGACAAAGAAGACCAATCGGGACTACAAATTTATTACTCTGAATCCCTATCCCCATTAATTCCTTTATATGTCAACATACAGGTAGCAGTACAAGCGATTAACTAGAGAAAGCTATGTGCTGGAGAAGGGCTGATTATAAGTAATTCAAATAACAGAGGAACCATACCAGAACCTTTCAATTAGAAAAGTAAGCGTCTGGATGCAGCCCAAGTCTGAAGTTGGCAGAAATGACAGTGGCAGCTCTAATATGATTGTGGTAGTGTTCATCTCCATGACTTCTACTTACTCTGAGGAGGACCATTTTCTGACAAGTAGCACTGCACCATAGCACTGTCACCCCATTGTTCATCGATTTGCTCGAGCGGGCACCAGTAATGTCTCCATTGTGAGACTTGTAGTTACTGTTTTTTTAACAACAAAAATGCATTACTCGGAATCCCTATCCCCATTAACCAACAAAAATCTCAGACACCACGGGTACCTTGTCAGGCTCTGCTGTATGGGCAGGATACTCTTGGTAGCTTACCAGGCTCCCCGAGAGGGACGGAGGAACTAAACCCAGGTTAGGCACGTGCAAGGAAACACCCTACCCGCTGTGCTATTGCTCCAGTCCTTTCTGACAAATTATCTTGATATTTTGAATTCCACAGTTAGCTGACAGACATAAGCCACTGTTTTATTCTCATAGGAAGGAATGTGTCTCCATGCCATAGCAACTTTTTATCATTAGAATAAGGGAGAAAAAAAGAACTTTCCTGTTAAAATGGAATGATATTTAGGATAATTGTTATACAGTAAGTGTACAATGACTACTTGTTAAGAATTTGGACAAATGGGGGTGGCCACACTTTTGTGCAACCGCTTTGCTGCTGATCGACCAAGATCCGGAGGCCAGCTAGAATACTTTTGGTCCCAGAAAGTGCTTGCAGCCATGTCTCTAGACTGTGAACTAACCCATAACCCCACGCCAGCCAAAGAGGGGAAATATCCTTCTTTCTCGTTTTTTTTTCCCCTTTTCGGGGAGAGAGGTGTGGCGTCCACCATATTATGAGTACTACTAAGCAGGTATGAACTCGGTTGGTGCAGGAAGGAGGGAAAAAAATGTGTTATGAACTGAAACAGCAGGACACTTCGGCGGTCTCGGGCCGGGGCAATACCAGCTCTCGCTCTGCCAAGATTTGACCCAGGTGGCCACACTTTTGTGCGGCCGCTTTGCTGCTGATTGACCAAGATCCGTAGGCCAGCTAGACTACTTTTGGTCCCAGAAAGTTCTTGCAGCCATATCTCTAGACTGTGAACTAAGCCATTGCCCCATGCTACCCCAGGAAGGGAAATGATGCAATTTCTAACATATATCTTCCTTGACTTAATTACTAAAATACTAAAATACAGAAAGCCTAAACTTCACGGCCTCTTCTGCCGCCGTGCAACTGCATATCTCTTCATTCTCAGCAATGGAAAACTAATTATCAAATGCTTTCTTCTCACTTGGGCTGGTTTTTTTGGGAGAAACTCCAAAAACAATAGTGAGTTTTGTGTTGAAATATGGAATGTAACCAAGGTAAAGAGAAAATAAAGTGAAATTTATCAGTTATGCAAGCGGGGGTAGGGAGGGGGGTGGGAGTTATACTGGGGTTTTTGGTGGTGGAATATGGGCAGTGGTGAAGGGATGGTTGTTTGAGCATTGTATAACTGAGACATAATCCTGAGAACTTTGTAACTTTCCACATGGTGATTCAATAAAATAAATTTAAAAAAAAAGACTTTGGACAAATGGATGTGTGTAGCTGAATGGCAGAATTCTTAGAAGAAGGAAAATACATAAACATCCATTGCTGTCCACAGAAATGGTTTATTTCCTGGGGCTGGAGCAGATAGGATGCTTGACTTACACATGGTAGACCTGAGTTCAATTCCCAGTATGCCAGACATTTCTCCCAAGCCATGCCAGGAATAATCTCTGAGCAAAGAGATGGGAGTAAGTCCCGAGCACCTCTGGGTGTGAGCCAAAAACAAACAAAATTCAGCCCCATCAGAAAATGGGGCGAAGAAATGAACAAAAACTTTCTGAAGGAAGAAATATGAATGGCCAAAAGGCACATGAAAAAATGCTCATCATCACTAATCATCAGGGAGATGTAGATCAAAACAACTATGAGATACCACTTAACACAACAGAGACTGGCACACACCCAACAGAACAAAAGCAACCGCTGTTGGAGATGATGTGGGGAGAAAGGGACCCTCCTACACTGCTGGTGGGAATGCTGACTGGTTCAACCCTTCTGGAAAACAATATGGTAGCTCCTCAAAAAATTAGAAATTGAGCTCCCATTTGACCCAGCAATACCACTTCTGGGAATATACTCCAGAGAGGCAAAAAGATATAGCCAAAATGACATCTGCATATGTATGTTCATCGCAGCACTATTTATGATAGTCAAAATCTGGAAAAAACCCGAAAGCCCAAGAACAGATGACTGGCTAAAGAAACTTTGGTACATCTACACAATGGAATACCATACAGCTGACAGAAAAGATGAAGTCATGAACTTTGCATACAAGTGGATCAACATGGAAAGTATCATGCTAAGTGAAATGAGTCAGAAAAAGAGAGACAGACATAGAAGAATTGCACTTATCTGCGGAATATAAAACAACAGAATGGAGGCCTAACACCCAAGAATAACAGAAACAAGTACCAGATTTGCTCCATGGCTTGGAGACCAGCCTCACATGCTGGAGGAAAGGGCAGCTCAGATAGAGAAGGGAATACCAAGCAAAAATGTGGTGGGAGGATCCGCTCGGGATGGGAGAGGCGTGCACGGAGCAGACTATAGACCGAACACATTGGCCACCCAAGACCTCCATTACTAACCACAATGCCCAAAAGGAGAGAAGGAACAGAGGGGAATGCTCTGCCAATAAGGCGAGGTGGGGAGGGGAATGGGGTGGGAGGGGGTGGTAAGAATGATGGGGTCATCAGTGGAGAACGGGTACTGGTGGAGGGATAGATACTCAAGCTGTATATGACTGAAACACAAGCACGAGAATATGTAAACCTGTATCTGTACCCCCACAGTGATTCATTAATAAAAAAATTAAAATTTTATAAAAAGCAGAAATTACCAACTTCTAGGAATCTTAAACTTTTCGTTTCAATTATACTTTTATTTACATGATATAAATCCTCTTTCATTTAAAAATCAACAACATTCTCTGTGGATTCTATTCAAACCAATGTTTGAATAAAATATGTCAGACTGAACACATTAGTTCTTATTATCCTTTTTCACTTGTGACTCTAAGGAGGCTTGGATCTTTTCAGCAATTTAAAATATTTTCATGACATGGAGTAGTGAGTGCCACATTCCCAAGAAAATGTTTAATCCACTTTCTTAGTTGACTGTTAATCACAGAGAGAGAGGGGGATAGATAGAGATAGAGAGAGAGACAGAGACAGAGAAAGAGAGAGAGAAGGAGGGAGGGAGGGAGAAGGAGAAGGAGAAGGAGACGGAGAAGGAAAAGGAGAAGGAGAGGGAAAGGAAGAGGGAGCGAGTAGATAGATAGATGGATAGATAGATAGATAGATAGATAGATAGATATAGAGAGAAAGAGAGAGATAATTGTTTTTATTCCTGAAGCAATCAGATAATGTGAGAATGACAATGTCTCAAATAAAATTCCTCAAGTCAAGATAAACAAAATTCATGGAATTTAGATAGAATAGCTACTAAACCATTTTTCTCAGTATAACTGGGTAAGATATAGAAATAAAATTCTCTAGGACTTTTACATGACTGCCTCAGCACTTATGAGGAAAATTATGAATACTTAAAACATTAAAGTAATTGCGGCTGTAGTGACAGTATATTGAATGGAGGCCCTTGCCTTGTACCTGTGACTGGCCTGAGTTTTATCCTCAATACCACGTTTAATCTTCCAAACCCACTAGGAGTGATTCCTGGGACTAGATCTAGGAGGAAACCACTGCCAGAAGTGGCCCAACAACCCCTCCAAATTTTAAAAAGTAAAATAGTAAAATGGCACTTATTTGATGAATTAGGATATTTTTAAATTGCATCCTGACTAGAGCAGTTTAAAATTTACTTTCCCCTAATTCTTTGACATGTTTGCAATATTCTAGTAGACATGGACCCAAAGAACACTTGAATAAAACACATAGAAGTTTCATAAAACTATTGTCAAGGTCTCAGTCTTAAAAAGTTGTATAATTCTACTTAAGATACTTGGTCTTGGACCCCAATTATCAAACCATAAGGAAGAACAGATTAGTCCAGCTGGAGAGATCACACTGAATGGCCTTGAGTAGATGTTCTGAGCCACAGCTATCATCAACCTCTAGAAGAGCGAGAGTATACACATGAAAACAGTTCCAATTCCCAGGTGTGAAAAGCTTTTAAAATTTGCCCTGCTATGACTTTGGTGACAATCACACAGATACATCTTGTGTTCAGTATGGCTTTTATAAATTCCTAATGCTCATAATTAAATATACAAAGTTTTTTTTGTCAGAAAGCTTTGTCATGGTTAGTTATGCAATAATATTAATAGAGAAACATCTGAAGACATCTTTATTTATATGACACCTTCCTGCAATTTAGTATTGAACTTTCTTATGTAAATGCAAGTGTAAATAATTTATACATAATTATCTATACAAAATCTGTTTTTTTAATATGTCAGGAAAATGCTAAAGACTGTTTAAAGGGAATTAACTGAGAAAATAAATGGAAATTTTGTTTAGATAAAATATATTACAATGGGCACATTAATATACCTCGGATACTGTACTTTCTTTATTAGTTTAAAAAAAAAAAACTACAGTTCTATACTGAACTGACTATACAAAATTGATCAAAATGTGGCAAATCTAACTAAAATTAAAATTTAAATGCAGTGGAAGGAATATAAAATTATTATGAATAAATTTTATGAATTCCTTATTACAGATAAGATATTTTGCCTATTCACGGCCTTATTCATGTACACTATTAAAATCTAGCAAATTTTTTACTTGTCAAGAGAATATTCTGCAATCTTCCAAAAATGTTTTATCTTTTCTATGCTCTTCATTAGCAATGATGAATTTTCCAATTTGGCCTGAGGGAAGAGTGATAGGTCTAAGGTAATGACTTTTATTATCATTAACTTAAACAGAGGATGACGTTAATTATAGCTATTGCTTCATATATGACCCATGGTACTTGACACACAGCTATTGACCTAGAAAACATATTTTTGTCCTTTCCAGTACATAAAAACCATCCAAAGCTAAGTTATCTCACCTGCTGTGGAAGCAATATATCAGTAAAGTTCTATAACCATCTATTGATGGTCCCTGAATCATATTTCTTTTATTTTTTATAATATAAAAAGAAAAATATTTAGTAGAAATTTCTGTGCAATATTTTTCTGATGCCGAGCAAGGACGGTGAGCTGTAGCTCCCAGTCAACATTTTCAACTGACAATATTTTTAACTTATGATAGGCTTACAATGGATTTGATGGGACATAAACCCAGTATAAGTTGAGAAAGACCTGGAACATGTATAAACTATGATCCCTTGGACTCTACAAATATATCTGGCTGCTTTATTATGTGAACAGTAAAATTCTGACAGTATTGAGAAAGTATGAGCAATAAATTTTTTGTAAATTTAAAAAAAATATACAAATAAGGGATGGAGTGATTGCACAGGAACTAAAGCACTTTCCTTGCATGCTGCTCATCTTGGTTTGATCTCTGGGACTCCGTATGACTACCCAAAAATGCTGCTGGCAACTCCTATGTAGAGAGCCAGAAATAGCTCCTGGTAGACATAGGGCTGGGTCCAATTCCCCACCCAAATATGTAAATGAAGATACATAGAAGATCAATTTCAGAAATACAGGATGAAGCCACTGTCATATATCTTCTGAGATTATACTGGCATGGGTTCCGTGAGACTTCACTCCTGCATGGGCTCCGCCTGAGCCTGTGGAAAGTGGACTGGAGCATGGTAGTGATTGGGTTGTGGAGGTCTGCTGCCAACCCTGGATCCCTTGGGGCAGGGAGGAGATTATCTGGCCTCAATGGGACCCGGGAGCAGAGGTCCTCTGCCTGCTTCCCCCAGTCTCTGATGGCCCACGGGTCATGCCCACAAGCCACCTCCTGCCGGCGCCAGATAATCTCCTCATCGGCCACTGTCCAGAACTCACAGCTGCTTCTTCCATAAGTGTGTAAAACACAAAAATAAAAAGAAAGGGGCTGGGGCAATAGCACAGCGGGTAGGGCGCTTGCCTTGCACGCGGCCGACCCAGGCTGACCCAGGTTCAATTCCCAGCATCCCATATGGTCCCCTGAGCACCGCCAGGAGTAATTCCTGAGTGCAGAGCCAGGAGTAACCCCTGTTCATCGCCAGGTGTGACCCAAAAAGAAAAATAAAAAATTTAAAAAAATAAAAATAAAGGCGCGGGTGAGGGAAGGGACGCCTCACCGCACTGAGCCAGGCACAGGGCCTAGGGCAGCAGCGCTGTCTCTCCCGCCACCCGAGTTTGGTAGTCTCTGGCTGTTTCCTCCACCCCTGGGAGGTTGACGGCAATGACGAGGCAGGTGAAGGAAGGAACGGAGCCAAGATGGTTGGTCTCACTTGCAGTTTATTCCAACCTTCCCTCTATACACTCTCTCTCTCTGCTTCCACTCCAACTCGCCCCAGCCCCCTCACACAGCTACCTTAAATCTCCCTGACCGCCCTGATGCCGCAGGCTGGGGCTCACGCGTAGGTGTGGTTACAGTCCATAGCGGGTAAAGTTCTATCCCTTTCATTAGGACAGAATCTCTCTCAGCGGGACATGTGCCCAAGAGCGGAATTCCATGGGTGTGTTTCTCCTCTCTTTGTCAAACTAACGTATAAGTATTCATATTATAAATCATTTTGTAAAGACATAGCAAGAGACGCATTAAGCTTATAGAATTGCTCTCTGGGGGTCACCTTGATCTCAGACTACAGTGCTCAGGCCAAATTAGTCTTTCCTAGCCCTAGCAGGGCCTAGTCTCGTCGTTGCTTTTGGATCATGACATGACAGCCCATGACCAAGCTCTTAACATATAGTTAAGCATTAGGCGCTTTGGCCAGGCCCATCTTGATGCCAGGGTAGCACATAACTCACCGCTTGCCCTAGGTCCATCTCGTCCCCCGTTGGGACCCTACTTTTGGAGGTGCTAGGAAGCAAAGGCAGCTGAGGCTTAAGTCGAGAAAGCAGATGCCCAGGAACGAATAATATTTGAAGCCAGTTAAATCCCATGTTACCAAAGCATATTAATAAATGTCTTTCTTTGTTCATACAAAAAGGATATTGTTTTAAAGTAAACTATTCAAAAGACATAAGAGAGGAGAAAGACAATATTAACTTAAAGACAATATTAACTTACACTGTCCTAGCAAGGTCTGACCTTACAAATTAACAGAGTCTGATTAGGGGAAGAGCAGATAAACTGGTAGAAATGGTTACAGATAAACAAAGGAATGGGAGTGACTCGGGAGCACTTTGATGGGTGTGACTGATAAACCTAAGCTCCTAGTTGCAAGGGGAGCAGGACAAACCAATGATATCCAACATATAAGGAAGCATAAAATGAGGTCCCCATAACCGTGCCACCGAACTCCGCACCAGGCTGTTTTCATTCAGGGCTTCACAGAAGCGGGCAGGTGGAAGCCCTCCCGGCCCCAGGGGTCCCAGCCTTGGCAGCCAACATCCATAACTCAATGGACACTGTGCTTCAGGCCCCTTTCTACACAATTGGGCTGAGCTTCACTTTTGAGTGAATATAGTCCTAAAACGCATGGCCACGAAAGTAACACATCATAAGACACTCCCTACTCATTTTCCATAATTACTATATTATATTTGATTGGATGGCAAGATGGCGCTGATGCTGTATGAACCCCTCGCACTTACCCGAACCCCGCTTATCTGGGTTAGACAACATGCCTTAGACAACAGACGGCTCAGCACTCCAGACATGGAACTCTACTGATCCCAGTTGAAACTCTATGCATGATTCCTGATGGACATCGCCAGCTGTGGTGAGGGCAGGGCACTGAGAAACCATGCCGGTGACTGCAGTGTCGCCACCTGCCCCAGCCAGGCCGAGTTGCAGCATCATTGGACATAGAGCTGCGGCGGCAGTGCACACAGTGGCTCATCTATTGTAGGGTGCTGTCAGCCAACCACCGGGTGACCTGGGACTCGGCGCAGGTGTTTGACTAAAAGCTTACATTCAGTAGACTGGGAACACCTGTAAAGGCGATCAGAGGCCACTCCAAAAGTCTCCATTCCTCTCAGAGAGCCTGGCAAACTACCGAGAATGTCCCGCCCACACGGCAGAGCCTGGCAAGCTACTCTGGCATACTCAATATGCCAAAAACAGTAACAACAACGGTCCTCATTCCCCTGATCCTGAAAGAGCCCCCAATACGACACTGGGCTACACTAGCACATGACAGGAATGAATGGAGACATTACTGGCACCCGCTTGAGGAAATCAATGAACAACTGGATGACAGTGATACAGTGATACTGGTATGAGCTTGTTTGAAAATACTTCCTCCCAAGTAAACACAGTCTAGAGCTCCCTAACTAAAAATGAGATAGAATTTTTGTTCTGTTTAGTTGTTTTTCAAGGCAAAACACCATATTAAATACCATTCTTCCATTAATCAGATGAACCAAAAGGCCCTGTCTTTATAGATGTAAAAACATCCAAAAAAAAGCAACGAAGATAATTTACAATGATCTCTGCCTCCCAGTGTTTAAGTCTGTATTAATTCTACCCACTTAAGTGTGAACTGGATTTCGCAGTTTGCTTATGACACACAAAATATGTCAAAAACATCACTAGAGATATAGTACACTGGATAGAGCACTTGCCTTGCCAAGGCCAACCCAGTTTCACCCTTGGCCTCTCCAGCAGTGATTCTTGAATGAGGACCCAGTAGTCATCTCTGAGCACTGCTGGGTAAGACCCCACAACCAAAACCAACAAAAAACTGTCAAAACTGGTGATATGATTTCCATGATTAAGTTACAAAAGTAAAATCTGATTTTCTTCTCCCTATCTCAGGTGCTCGTTGACATGAAGCCACCCACAGTGCTGGTAAACTGCTGTTTTAACACACTCACATATCAAGGAATTAGGAAGAGCTCTGGGAATGATTCAGGAAACTAAGTATACATTTCAGTAAACTAAGACTCTCAGCCCAACAGTCTTCAAAGAACTCAAGAGCTCCATGACCAAACATAGAAGCAGATCTTTCTCTGTTCAAGCCTTTGTATGAGACCAGAAAATTGATTACCTTGATTCCCCGTCAAGAAAGACATTGATCCAAATAGAGAACATAGTTAAGCCATTTCTAAATTTTGACCCACAGAAAACTGTGACATGTATGTTTTTTTGTTTTAATCCAATGAATTTCAGGGAAATATTTTATTTCGTTTACTTTGGAGGGTGGGGGCACATTTGCAGTACTCAAGGCTTATTTCTGGTTCCATGCTAAAGCATCATTCCTGGCAGGGCTCCAAAACTTAATATCGTGCTGAGTGATTGAACTTGAATCTTCTGCAAGCAAGGCCTATTCCATATACCCTGTACTATCTTTTTGACCTCGGGGGGAATATTTAAAAATACAGACAAAATTTATACAGAAGATAAGTGCTTCTGTCCTAAATACCTTATCTAATAGGTCTACAGCAAACTAGAGTGTTATGTAGTAATAGGTGTAAACATAAAATAGAAAAGTGCAACAGAGAACCTTGAGGTTAGAGTTCATTTAACCAGGACCTGTTGTTTTTCATTTTGTTTTATAGAGGTGCTAAGGTTCTCTATCCGAGCAAGGCTGCTCGGATCAGGACGGGGCATCTTCCACCCCAATCCCCCATTTTCCAGTAGTTAGGCAGTCATACCTACAAACTGCCCCCCGCACCATGTAATGCCATTAACAGCCAACATCCAAAGACTATAAGAACAAGCTTCTAGAAGAGAGCAATGCACTCTCTTGCCCCCGAGCCTGGCTGTCCTCACCAGGGCCTCTCAGAGGATATGGGTTGCATTTCCCTCCCCCACCCCCAGCAGAGCCTCAACAGTTGAGGGCCTCCGGGACCCAGTTACAGTCATGCTCAGGGCCCCTCTCCACATGTTTGGACGAGCCTCCGAAGGCATGGGGAAGCCAGCAGAGGAACCTAGGTGTGCAGGACCTGCTCAGATTGGGACTGGGCCTCTTCCACCCTGATCCCCCATTTCCCAGTAGCTAGGCAATCACATCCAGAGACTGCCCCCAGTGCTGTGTTAATCCCATCAATGGCCAACACCAGAGACTACAAAACCAAGGTCCCATCTAATAGCTTAGTTCTCACTCTTGGAGAACCTGACAAGCTAACTAGAGTCTATTGCCCACTTGGGAGAACCTGGCAAGCTCTCCCATGGTGTATTCATATCCAGAATACAGTAATAGATATATACATACCTCTCAGAGAGCCCGGAAAGCTACCGAGAGTATCCAACCTGCACAGCAGAGCCTGGCAAGCTATCCGTGGTGTATTAGATATGCCAAAAACAGTAACGATAGGTCTCATTCCCCTGACCCTGAAAGAGCCTCCTATCATTGGGAAAGATGAGTAAGGAGAGGCTGCTAAAATCTCAGGGCTGAGTATAATAGAGACATTACTGGTGCCCGCTCGAGTAAATCAACAACGGGATGACAGTGACAGCTAAAGTTCAGATCCAGGGTCTCATACAGGCAAGCCATGTGCTCTATAATGAGGTGCATCCCAGAATCCCATTTTTACTATTCAAGAATTTCTGATCATAAATGAACATATGATAATGGAACCTGAGTGAGAACATAGAACAGATTTTTGCTGAATTTTCTGGTTAATTAGACGAACTGCATCCCATAACATCACATCAGCAAAGGACTTCAGTTAGAATGTGAAGGCACAGCTATGTGACCACAGCGACAGTGCAACTTTCATTCATTATGAGACAACTTTATCATGGATAGATATGAATGAAAACTTGAAGTCTTATTTGAAAATGACATCACACATTATGGTAGTACAAGTCATATGTATTTCACAGAATTTTAAAAACCTTCTCAGGAATTATCAGATAATGGAGGAAAATTATTTCCTTTGCAAGTCTTAAAAATGACACCTTGTTTTTCACTTTGCCAAGAATGAAGCAAAGACAAGATAGATGCTGATTCCTAGACAATGACTAATAGTGTAGTCAAATATCTAGTAATGGACTTTGAATAATAATATTAGAAGAATTTTGTGATAAGAAATTTTTGCAAAAGAGCTTGTCTGTTCTAGATATTTGGGGAAGTGCTGTAAAATTGTTAGACTGGGGACTTTGTAGACTTAAATAAAAATATAATTTATATTTCAGTTGAGATCATCTTGAAAATTACTTACATAGAATCTGAAAACACTTTTTGCTTATTTTTGAGCCACATCCAGTCATACTTAGGGCTGGTTCCTGGCTAGGTACTCAGTGATCACTCCTGTAGTACCAAAGATCAAACCAGGGTTAACCACACACCCAGCAAACACCTTAACCATTGTATAATCTTTTTGTCCCATTTTTGATCTTAAAAAATCTATATATCATTAAACAGCTCTTTCAATTTTGAGAGATCCAGATAATCTGCTGTGGTGATACATTAGCCATCATTCAACTAGGTTAGTGTTCACACAATAAGCCCAAGGGGAAGAGAAGGTAAATGGGTTTATAAATAAGGTAGATTCATGGGTTTAATGGTGTGGATTTTTCTTCCATCAAGCTTGGCTCGGTTGTCTGTCTTTGGACCCAACCAACTTTCTGGGAGCAACTTGATTACATGTGAACTTCTCAATCATGTGAAGGGAAAAGATTTGTCCTCACCAAATAGACACCTAATCTATATTTGAAGTTACTTTGCCTGCCACTGTCAATATCATCCACCCATGAAATTTCTCAGTGCTTTATACTTCACATCCATTCAAGGAACCAATTCAGCATAAAAGAAGTAAAGAAGGTTCTGTTGCTTGTGAAATTCAAGTTCTTATTTTCTATCCATAAACTGTAAGCCACTGGTTTTCTAATTGAAAGACAAATCTATAAACTATCTACAAACTGTAAGCCACTGGTTTGCTAGTTGACAAATCTATTGTAAACTGGTGGATAATCCATTGAAATAATAGAGCAATATTTTTCTCTCTTTAGCGACAGACATAGAAGGACTTCACTCACTTGTGGAGTATAGAATAACATCACATGAGGCTGACACCAAGGACAGGGGGATTGCCCCATGACTAGAAGACTGCTTATTGAGTGGAGGGGAGAAGGCAGATGGAATAGAGAAGGGATTACTAAGCAAATGATGGCTGGAAGAACAAGTTGGGATGGGAGATGCATGCCAAAAGTAGGTAATGGACCAATGATCTCTTAGTGTCTGTGTTGCAAGACATAATGTCCAAAATGCCCAAAAGTAGAGAGTATAGGGAGTATTTTCTGCCATGGAAGCAGGGGGAGGGTGGAAAAGGGAGGGTATACCGGGGATATTGGTGGTGGGGAATGTGCACTGGTGGAAGGATAGGTGTTTGATCATTATGTGATTGTAACCCAAACATGAAAGCTTGTAACTATCTCACGGTCATTCAATAAAATTTTTTAAAAAGTTCTCTCTTTTTTCTCTCTAAAATCACTATTTTTACTATAGTGATAATTTATTTCTCACCCACAGACATAAACAAACCCAGTGCAGAAAAAAAGGTATCTATTATGATTACAGCCAATTGCCTATATAGAAAACTTTAACTTAGGGAGGTGAACCAAACTAAAGACTTCATCATGGAAAGGATAGGCCCCAATTATTTTTTTAATGGGAGCTAGAAATGTGACTTAGCTTTTAAACAAAAAAATTAATAAATATGAGTATTTGTCAAATACTAAATCTGAACATCCAAAGTATGGGTATTATTAAAAATATTTTATGTGATTTGCCTTTATATTTTATTTATTTTTTTATTAATTTTATTTTTTTTATTGAATCACCATGTGGAAAGTTACAAAGCTTTCAGGCTTAAGACACAGTTATACAATGTTCGAACACCCATCCCTTCACCAGTGCACATATTCCACCATCAAGAATCACAGTATACCTCCCCCAACACCCCAACCCCCCCAGGCCCCCCTCCCCGCCTGTGTAGCTGATAAATTTCACTTTACTTTCTCTTTATTTTGATTACATTCAATAGTTCAACAAAAAGCTTATTATTATTGCTTGGAGTTTACCCCTCCACCCAAAGTTGGACCTGCTTAAAAGGAAGCATTTGATAATTTGTTTTTCATTGCTGAGAATAAAGAGATATGAGGTCGAGCGGATGCAATAGGGACTGGGTGGTTTTGGATTTCTGTATTTTAGTATTTTAGTAACTAAGTCCAGAGAAATTTCTGCCAGAAGTTGCATCATTGCAAGCTCGTACCTCTCTGCTACTTTATATTCCACGTATGAGTGCAATCTTTCTATGTCTGTTTCTTTCTTTCTTTTTTTTTGCATTTTGGGTTACACTCAGCCATGCACAGGGGTTACTCCTGGCTCTGCACTCAGGAATTACCCCTGGCAGTGCTCAGGGGACCACATGTGATGCTGGGAATTAAACCCGGGTCGGTCGCATACTGCTGTACTATCACTCCAGTCCCATTTTTTTTTGTCTCTTTATTTCTGACTCATTTAACTCAACATAAAGCTTTCCATGTTGAACCACTTATATGCAACATTCATGACTTCATCTTTTCTAACAGCTGCATAGTATTCCACTGTGTAGATGAACCAAAGTTTCTTTAACCAGTCATCCGTTTTTGGGCACTCCGTTTCTTTCCAGATTGTGGCTATTGTAGACAGTGCTGCAATGAACATAGAAATGCAGATGACATTTCTACTATACTGTTTTGCCTCTCTGGGATATATTCCTAGGAGTGGTATTGCTGGGTCAAATGGAAGCTAATTTCTAGTTTTTTGAGAATCATCCATATTGAAAAAAAAACATATATTTTTAAAAATTATTCTAACTGGTCTCCTCCTGTTATGCTATCTCAATAGTCAACACTTTATTTTCTTTATTCTGAGAATTGTCAATCTTCCTCCACGCAACAAAGCTCACCAACTAAATTTGAATGGAATATAGTAAGGGTTGTAGAGATACTAAATCATGATCATACTTAAATTGCTGATTCAAGGACAGTAGACTCTCCCCATAATTCCACACTTGCTATTTAAAGGATGTTGTGCATTGATATATGCACATTTCTTAAACTCTTCTATTATATAGAATAATATTAGTGAAAATAATATCTATGTCTAAGATAATTGTAAAATTAAGATATGATAAACACATATAATAGTGCAGCATCTAATAGACTAGTTCTCCCACTTGGAGAACATTACAAGCTACCGAGAGTCTATTGCCCACTTAGGAGAGCCTGGCAAGCTCCCCATGGCGTATTCATATCCCAAATACAGTAACAGATATATACATACCTCTCGGAGAGCCTAGCAAGCTACCAAGAATATCCTGCCCACATGACAGAGCCTGGCAAGCTACTCGTGGCATATTCGATATGCCAAAAACAGTAACGATAGGTCTCATTTCCCTGGCCCTGAAAAAGCCTCCAATCATTGGGAAATATGAGTAAGGAGAGGCTGCTAAAATTTCAGGGCAAGGTGTAATAGAGACATTACTGGTGCCCGCTCAAGTAAATCGATGAACAATGGGATGACAGTGATGAGAGTGATACAGTGAAACACATATAAGAAAATAATGTCTTCCTCAACTATTTTAGAATCAGAGAATAGAATATAAATATAATTTTTTGCCTGAAAGTAACATTACACCAAAACAGATGTTTAAATAAAACTGAAACTATAACGCAGGGATATATTGCTTCATTTAACTTTCTTTTCTTTATGCTATTCTATGACTTTCTACTCAGGTAGAAGCTGATGACCTTCAACTGTTTAGACCTCAAATTGAGGCTAAAGAAATTTCACAGTAAAATACATTATTATTCATGCCCCTTGAAAAAAGCCAATAACTTTCAAAAAACTTGTGAACTTATCTGTATCACAACTTACTAGATGAAATTAGTGTATCGGCTTCAACCTGAGCAATCCTGGACAAAGGACAAGTTAGTACATATGGACCAGTGAAGCTAGGGAGATGTGTGTGTACAAAGAGACGTGAAATGAATACACTTAAAACAACTGAAATGATGTATTTATAAATATATAAATAAAAAAGAGACAGACATGGAGGGCTAATA
The DNA here is from genome assembly GCF_027595985.1 of Sorex araneus. Classification (NCBI taxonomy): domain Eukaryota; kingdom Metazoa; phylum Chordata; class Mammalia; order Eulipotyphla; family Soricidae; genus Sorex; species Sorex araneus. The sequence continues at coordinate 295,083,187 of NC_073313.1, read as the reverse complement.
ATCTATACTGGACAGAGACTTCATCATATAAAATTTTAATGCAAATACCAGGATTATAAACTACTTATATCCTACTAGAAATTGTGAGCATTATGATAATGCAAACTGATAGGAGGATCACAGTGAAATCATGGGAAATCTTAGAGTAGAGGGAATATTGGCTGGCTTGGGTCCAGACAGTGAAGAACCATCCCATGCTACATGTCTATGCTACATGATCCTATAACACAACTAAACAAATTACTTAAAGGCAGAATCTGTATGCTCTGCCATTTGGTTAAATTCATTTTCCCCCCTCGAATTTGAAGTCTGGCTGGAGTAAACCAAAAACCCATAAACATAAGGCTGAAGATGACTGGAGATGTCTAATTTATACTGATTTTTAGAAACAGATTCATATGCTTCAGTAAATCAGAGTGACTCTGCTACTCTTCCTGTGGTTTGCTTGCATACTTCTTCTATAAATGCTGTGGTAAATCTTAAAATTCATCCAGTAAATTAGACTTTTTGCTTAAGCTTTTTCTGATTTGTTGTTTGTAACTTGATTCTATATTATCTACAAGTGAATGATATTGATATGTATGTATGTTCTTAGATCAGCTTCACCAATAATTAAGACTTGTAAATTTACAAATAAGATTTTTTTAAATTACATTTTCATAAATTTATATCATATCCCTCATATACCTCTAACTCAGGCCAGTGTTTCTGGTAAGAAAGCTGCCATGTACTTAACAGAGCAGCCAAAGCTCTAGTTTAGAGTTTTTCTTTTGAAAGTTTCTTCCAGTGCTTTGCAGACGCCCACCATGGGCGAGCGTTGACCCCACGGAAAGGGATATGACCTACTTTTTTATCTTTTCTAGAATTGAGTAACCTTTTCTTCTTCTACTAGATACATTTTATTCTGAGATCTCCACCTTTCCACTATTGTAAGCTTTTCCTGTTTTAACCTTAAGACATTTGAGGAATAAAAAAAGTTCCTGATTGTAAACCATAAGGGTGCACCTACCTTACAATCTAATCCTGTAATACTCTAGGACAATAACTTTCTCCTTTCTCAGACAGTGATGAAGGGAGATGTCTGAAAATACCCAGAAAGGAGAGATGAACTACAATAAAGCAAACAAATGAAAAGCAAACCAGGGAGCTAAAAAGATTTTGTTACTTTATTAGCAAAAATAATTGTCAGCAGATTCTAAACTGTGGAATCTGACTGAATTTATTTGGACCTGACAACATGTTGAACCTTCAATCAATGTGTTTTCTTTCCATAAAATAACAGTTTTTGATCTTTGTCAGTTCTCATTTAATTCCCTTCACCTTGGCTATGAAGGGTGTCAACCTTCTAGGAAATGAATTGAGATGTCTATGTCTTTTATTTTTCTAGTGGAATTTGATGGTCTTAAGCTATGAATCTTTTATTTCCTGACACAATGAGAAAAGTCCGACTAAATATTTGAGGGTCTGATGACCCATTATTAGAATCTTAAATTGTAGTAACAGACAAGTTAGAAACATTTAACTGCCCTGTTTACCTTAGGAACGCATTGATTTTGATTGCAGAATAATAATTCTTAAATATTTGGTAGGAAGAAAAAGTGTTTTATCAATGTGTTTATTTTTGTTTTTAATCAATGTGCTGAATGTATGATTGAGCTAGATCAGGAGCATTGAACAGTCTGTTTTATAGGTCATGGAGAATGGCCTCAGGTTCTGAAAGTTTTCCTTTTTTTAGTACAGCCATGTATTTAATAAAGAAACTGAGGGCTGGATCTCTAGTACAGTGGTTAGAGACTTTGCTTTGCATGCGGCTCACAGGATTCTATCCCCAGCACCCCATATGGTCTCCTGAGCAGCCCCAGGAGTAATTCTGAATGCAGAGCCAGGAGTAACCCCTGTGCACCGCCAGGTGTGATGCAAACAGCAACAAATGAGAAAATGTTCACAGTGGGAACCGGAGAAATAGTACAGCAGGTAAGGTACTTGCCTTGCACACAGCCAATCTGAGTTTGATCCCCTGCATCTCCTATGGTCCCCTGAGCCAGCCAGGAGAGAAATCCTGAATACAGAGCCAGAAGTCACCCCTGAGCATGGCAAGGTGTTGTGGCAAAATAAAACAGAACAAGAAGCAAAGCAAACAAACACAAAGAAAAAATACCTACTAATTTTATTTATTTAGTTGATGGATGGCATTATTTGCAAGGGTCTTCCCAGTGGCACTCAGAGTCCCCAGAGCCTCTCCTGCTGTACTCTGTCCAGCAGCAGGGAGCTGGCAGTTCACATCAAAGGCCCTGAGATGCCGTGCAATGCTGGGATCAAACTCAGGGTCTCACCCATGCACATCGTCCCTTTCAGATATCTCCTAGCCCCTAACTAAAGAGATGCATTCGATGATGCTGATCAGCCATAGTATAGTTAGGTTCTTAAGTCACTTTGAAATATAGGTCATTAGGGTCATTAGGGTCATGTGATACTTGAGAGAAATTTGATTTTTAAGTTATAGTTCTAATCACTAAGTGCTTATCCAGTTTTTCTTGCTACTGTCTGAGTTATCTTCACAGAACCTCATAGAACAAAGGGTTGACAATGTACAAACCACTAGAAAGATCCAGCCTACTTGCTTTTTAAACATGCATGCCTACTTATTGATGAAATCTTTCTGGGTATTATTATGTTGCAATATACAAGTTGAGCAGTTGTGATAGAGACCCCAGGGCTTGCTAGTTGGAAATTCAAAAAACTTTACTATTTGGCTAATTGCATAATACACTTCCTGTCAGTTGTCAGAATTCTGAATGTACCTGATCTCATCTGATCTGTAAATTCAGCAGGTCTAAATGTAGGGAGATATGCTTTGTATTCTGTACCCAGTAACCAATCCAGTGTTTGTATTTTTATTCTCTGGTTTCATCTCTTAGATATCTATTTGAATATTTTTTCTAAATTTCCATTTCCTTTTTCATGATGCAGCTTTGATGTATTTTTTTTAATTTTGCAAATATTTTATATGTATAGAAAGGTTGTAACAATTGTAGTTGCTATATATTGGGGCCCATTGTTCTCTATTAGACTTATTATAACCAGTAATGAAATACAGACAAATCAATAAATGGTGATATTTTGCTCAGATTTTCTTAGATTTTGCTTAATATCCTTTTTTTCCTACTTTAGGATTCCATCTAGAATATCACATTATAATTTGTCTTTGTACTGCCTTTCAGTGGGGTAGTGGAGATCGGCTGCCGGAATTTTGTGATCTTGGACTCTGGGATCAATGGGACCCAGGAGCAGAGATCCTCTGCCTGCTTCACCCAATCTCTGGTGACCCAGGGGTCACACCCATAAACCACCATAATATCCAGAGATATCGACAGATAATCTCCTCATCAGACACCCTCCAGAACTCATGCCTGCTTCTCCTGGAAAGGAGCATAAAATGAGGCCCCCATAACCATGCCACCGGACTTCAAACCAGGGGTGACCCAGAGGGGCGCGGGCAAGATCCCTCTCCGCCCCAAGAGAACCAGCCCTGGGAGCCGACCTCCACTACACAACTGCCGCCATGCTCCAGGATGCTTTCCTCACGCTCGGTCCTAGCCTCACACATGAGTGAACATATTCCTGGACCGTGGGGCAGTGAACATCATCATAAAGGGAAATATATATATGCCTCTTGGAGAGCTTGGCAATCTATCAAGAGTATCCTGCCCACATGGACGAGCCTGGCAAGCTCTCTGTGGCGTATTCGATATGCCAAATACAGTAACAATAACAGATCTCATTCCCCTGACCCTGAAAAAGAGTCTCCAATTGTTGGGAAAAATGAGTAAGGAAAGGTGCTAAAATCTCAGAGCTGGGACCAATGGAGACGTTACTAGTGCCCGCTCAAGTAAATCAGTGGACAACAGGATGATAGTGATAAAGTGATACAGTGATTGCCTTTCATTGTGATAGCATCTCATGCTTTCTATGTTTTTGATGATCTTCAAAGTCTTGAGGTTGTGCTTTATAGAACACTTTTAAATATGTTATGTCTGTTATTTTCCTCTTAGTCATATAGGGGCTAAAATGATGAGGAAGATGACATCATTTAAGGGCACATGACATCAACATGACTCATCACTGTTGAATTTGTCCTTCATCAACTGCCTGAGATAGAGTTTGTCAGGTTTCTCTATGATAAATATCACTTTTCATTTCCCATACTGAACTACTCTCTGAAGAAAATCTCTATGCATTCTAGTTTGTAATTTTTCTTTGAGATTGTCTTAGTCAGTACTATCTTTATTTTTGGCATAATCAAATGTTTTCCAAATTATATTTTAGTGATGCCTATATGGACGGATGCTTATTCTATGCCATGGAACACTATGAATACACACTCTACCATCTCATAGACATCCCTCTCACCCACAATTGTTTGTGTTCATGTCCTTGTTTTATTCATTGGATCTATCAATTTATTAATTTTTTCTCTAATCTCCAATAAAACTTTGTTTCTGCTTTTTTAAAATGATCTAGCATAGGTCAAGTTATGGAAATTAATACATGTTTTTAAGGTTACAAATATCTTTAATGTTTGGCGACATGAACTCTGACCATGATTCTCAATGTGGTGAGTTGAAAAGGATAGAAGAACGGTAAAGTGGCTTTTTTTAGCAGACACTTTGAAGCATGTGAGTAAAGGCTGTTTAAAGAATTCTAGAATTAGAATTCTAGATTTATAGAATTTTTGAGGATAAATACATTTGGGGATGAGTTAATGGATATTAATAGCATATAATTGCATATGAAAATAGTCCATTGATGCAATTATCTATTTTCGGAAAAGACCAAAATTTAACTAAACTTGTAGTACGTTGGTACAAGAGATGTCATAAGGATCCATAAATCAGAGATAATGAAATATTTTACAGAAACAAACTAACAAATCCAAAATTATGGATTCACATAAAAATAAAGACAGGGATGAAGCAGAGAATATACTCAAATAAGAAACCTACTTCTGTTGGCCAAGGTAAAATATATGACAAGCTTTGCAGAAATCTTATGCGGGGTCAAATGAATACTTTTAAGAGATAGAGATCATTACAATGCAAGAAAGCATTTAAGCTGCTGCTTAGTTGAAGGTTAGAATTAAAAGTACAACCTGCCCTTGGATCTATTCATAGCACTGTAATGTTTATTATTAGCACGTGAGAGACAACCATTAAGGTGTTCCTGCCTTCATTTGTATCAGGACATACAAGAAATAATTCCATTAGCTATGGAATAGTTTTTCAATTTTTTTCAACTTTTAAAAAATTAGTCTTTCCCTAGTTTGTGCTTCACTAATGATTTTTTTCTTGGTATCTCAAGCCCATTATGTCAGACTTCTGGCATACTAAGTATCTAACTTTTAGTAACTAAATTTTTTCCTTTTATCCCGAAGGGTGTTGGGTTAGTTTTGAGTGAATTTCTATTAAGAAAAACAACAAATTACATTGATAAACACTGCAGTAAGTGGCCCTTTCTGCGCACAGACTCCAGCTGTGTGTTTTCTCATCTATGAAAAAATTGGGGAAAGAAAGTTAACCTTGTCTCCCTGCTCTTTGAGGAGCGAGGCTCGCCTCTTTGAGAGAGGTGATAATTAGAACAAGGAGGGAGACATTTAACCAAAACATTTGACTACATAATTAGATGGCCGTACTTTGATTCAGCTCACATAAAGACGCTGTAGGCTCACTGAAATGAAAGCATTGGGCAGTCTCCCTTGGAGAAACTACCCTGCAGGAGCCTTGGCCCAGAAAACTCCAGAGTGTGCCTCCCTGATGCTGGCAGCGGTGGTGCTCCCGAGATGCCCATGGATGCAGACATTGGCTCCCCATACTGCCAGGTCTTGCTTTTGTCCTCTTGCTTTGTGTTTGAATACATCAAGATTTTTTTTCCTCCTAAAAATCATACTGTTCACAATGGGAGTCTTGAGTGAAATGCTAAAGCTATAATTTGCTTTACTGAAATATTTTGTATATTAACAATAAATGAATAAAGTATTTTTCCAGAAGCAGGCCTGAATTTTATTGCCTCTAATGTTTAAAAAAATGATTGGTGCATGCTACTTCCTCATTTTATTCAATTCCACTCTAAAAACCCCACAACATAGTGATATATGTTTAAATATACTGGACAAATATTAACGATGTATGATTTTACTGTAATATTATTATCATTATTATATCCCTCGCTGGTATCTTTATTCTGGACATACAGTATCTTTAACTTTTTAGACTACCTTTAAGGTTACAGTGGGTTTGGTGTTCTGTGCCACCAATTCCTTCATTGATTATGAAATGAGAATATTATAGAGATGTTCTCCCTTATATACTGCATTCTCTTAGATTTATTTCAAAATATGTTTATGGAAATTGTATTAGACTGAAATAACAATAGCTCATTTAAGTCAAGTAACCATTTATTCACCAGCAATCTTTGAGAATGTGAAATACAATGCATAGAATATAGAGACACAAATACAGAGATACAAATGTAGACTAAAAAATTGATTACATTCTGTTGACCTAAGGATATCTGGTTTTTGTTTCTGTTCATACTTTTTCAGTTTGGGGGCCACACCCAAAGGTTCTCAGGGCTTACTCTTGATTCTGCACTCGGGGCTTACTTTTTTTAAATTTGTTTTTATTTTTTGGCTTTTTTTTATTACACCTGGTGATGCACAGGGGTTACTCCTGGCTCTACACTCAAGAATTATTCCTGAAGGTACTCAGGGGACCATATGGGATACTGGGAATTGAACCCAGGTCAGCCACATGCAAGGCAAATACCTTACCTACTGTACTATCACTCCCACCCCCTTGGGGCTTACTCTTGACTCTGGCTCAGGGGATTACTCTTGATTCTGTGCTCAGGGATTACTCTTGATCCTGTGCTCAGGGATCACTCTTGATAGTATGTGATACTGGAATCAAACCCTGGTTGGCTGCATGACAGGCAAGAATGCTGCTCACTTTAATACCTCCCTGGGACCCTGAATAAGTTTTATCCCATCTCTATTTTTGTAACTCTCTTTTTCCTCTCTCTGTCACACACACACAGACACACACGTGCTCAAAAAAGCCTCTCCCTCCCTTGCCATTCCCTAACAACATGCACCCAAACATATATACACATCTCCCCAACAATAGTTAAATGATACCATAATGTATTTATTTACCCCAAATAGTATTGCAACGATGGACATGAAGATGCACTTACCCAGATTCCTACTCAATAAATTATTTACTGTTTGACCACTGAAATGCTTCTCAGTGCCTTAAGGGATTGATTATTTTTTGAAAGTCATTTTAACTGGGGTTGTCCATATCTGGAGGCTTATGGAGGCCAGATTAGAAAAGCTTAACATTTTCCTCTAATGAAAAATAACACTGATAGATCACCTTGGGTTAACACTTCTTATAGAGTATACCAAGATGTTATCTGAGCTACAACATAGCCCAAATTCCCTCTCAGCCTAATCTTTCCTCTCATTCTTCTGTATTACACAATGTCCTACCACTAATTATTACTGTAAGTGCTTTCAGAAGAATCTACTACAAGTGCCTTACTGATATCCAACCTTACTTGAATTATGGTTTGGTGATAAGTCTATTCAGACAAGCCATTAAGTGCTAAATACTAGCAGTACTTACTGGCTATACTAGATATGGACCAGATTTATGTGATTTAAGTGATAATGGAAACAAAAATTATGTTAGTACTCGTTGGTGACAGAAGCAGTATGCAATAATATGCTTAAAAATTTAAAAAGAGGGGTCGGAGAGATAGAACACAGGTTGGGCTCTTGCCTTGCATGTGGCTAATCGGGGTTCAATCCTCAACACCCCATAATGTCCACTGAGCTCTGCCCCGAGTGATCCCTGAGCACAGAGCCAGTAAGCCTAAGGACTATCAGGTGTATCCCAAAAACAACAAAAGAAAACAAACCACCGCCACCAACAAAAACTAGAGGAGGTAAGTGAGATAAGTCTGTAGGAAAAAGACAAATATCGGATCATCACTCAGTAGGTGGTATATAAAGATTAAAAGAAAAGGAATAGATAATGTTCGAGAAAAAACCCACAAACTTAGGTTGTAACTGCAGCACTGAGCTTACCTACCATGGTGTGTAGAGAATGTGAGTGGGAGGAGTTATGTGAACAGTGGGAAAGAGACATTATGCTCTCCTTTTGAGTTTGGTGGCAGCACAGTAGTCTTGATACATGTAAATATTGCAACAATGGGTATGCCCATAAAAACTAAAATTAATACTTTGAAGAGTAATAATAGAACCATTAATTAAAATTAATATAAGTGGGGCTGGAGTGATAGCACAGCAGGTAGGGCGTTTGCCTTGCACGAGGCCGACCAGGGTTTGAATCCCAGCATCCCATATGGTCCCCTGAGTACCTCCAGGAGTAATTCCTGAGTGCAGATCCAGGAGTAACCCCTGTGCATAGCCAGATGTGACCCAAAAAGCAAAAAAAATAAATAAATAAAAAATAAAATAAAATTAATGTAAGCGAAAAGACAAGTGACAAGTGAATGTAATTTAATATAAAAATAATTTTAAAGACAAAATTGCCTTAGGACATAATATAGGGCTTAAGGTTCTAGCCTGATGTGATCCCCAGAATGAAATGTCTTCCACCAAGCATCGCTTGGAGTAATCCCTCTAGACAGATCCAAGAATAAGCCTTAAGCACTACCCCATGAGGTTCAAAAGTGGAAAGAATATACTTCCATAAAGCAAATAATCTGATATGATAAAAAGGCAATTCACAGAAAATAAAAAAAGAGAGATGCTCCAAATGCTGCTGATATTTATCTCATCATTGAACTGGAGCAATAGCACAGTGGGTAGGGCGTTTGCCTTGCACGCAGCCGACCCGGGATCGATTCCTCCGTCCCTCTCTGGGAACCCGGCAAGCTACCGAGGCTAGCCTTCCCCTAGAGCAGAGCCTGGCAAGCTACTCTGGCATATTTGATATGCCAAAAACAGTAACAACAAGTCTCACAATGGAGACATTACTTGTAACTGCTCTAGCAAATTGATGAACAAGGGGACACCAGTGCTACAGTGCCATTTACCTCATCAGGAAGAGTAAATTTAAATGTTCAAAAATGAAGTAACTAGAGATAGTACAGCTGACAGGATATTTGCTTGCACTTGGTCAACCCAGGTTCTATTTCCAGCACATTATATTGTCTCCCAAGCACTGCCAGGAGTGATCCCTGAGTGCAGAACCAAGAATAAGCCCTGAGCCACACTGGTGTGGCCCAGAGAACACCCCCAACCAAAAACAAACAAACAAACAAATAAATAAGAGCATTTTTTTACCTTTTATAGTTGTAAATTAAAAATCTAACAAACCATAAAACCTAGCATCAGGAGTCCTGCTGGTAGGGGAATTGCCTTGAATGAGGCCAACCTGTGTTAGGTCCTGGAATCCCATACAGTTCCCTGGGCCTGACAAGAGTGACTCTGTACTGGAGAAAGTAGTAAGCCCTGAGCACAGCCAGATGCGGCTCCCAAAACAAACCTAATAATAATAAACAAACAAAAAAGTCTAGCATCAGGAAGAATATATGTCATTGTGTAATGTGAAACAATACCAAGTGTGCCTTTTATTTGGATATAATTATATCTATAGCTTTTACCACAACTGTATTTCCACATGCTTTTCATGAGCTAATAGGATAATTTTACACTACTAATATCCCAAGGGTTTGTGTTCACATTTAAAATGTGGAACTTAATTACATTTTTATTTGTTCTTTAACAATCGTATCACATATACTACTAATTGTGCAACAAAGAGAAAAATGGCAAAAGTGGCCACCTCTCACCAAAGTTTCACATTAAAATGAATGTTTAATATGCCCTTGTATTGGGACTATGAGTTGCTCTCCATATGCATCATCAAAATCTTCAGAACTTGTTTGAAAGCTTTGAAATTATAATTCTGTCAGTAAACTTTTTCAAAGCACCATGATGGCTGGCTGGATTACTGCTCAGAATTGTGCAATGTTTTCCAGTAAAGAAAGCAATGAAAGATGATAAAAGATTGTGTTTGCAAGGGGAACACCTGGGCCAAAACTGCAGTCTTGTTTTTAAGAATCTCTGAAATTAAACTAAGCACACTGCTGAGCACTGTAAATAATAAATGGTTTAGTTCTTTCAGAAATGATAGGCAAGTGAACTCCTGTCCAACAAGAGATTTGAGTAGCAAGACATGGCCAAATAGTTTGGGAGCTACCAGGGAGAATATTACAGTTAATAAGCCAGCAAGGAAATAAGGCACAGTCATCTAGAATTTTCTTTTTGTTCTTTTCTTGTTTTATTTTTGTTTGGGGGACCACAGACAGAAATGCTCAGGGTTTTCTCCCAGGTCTATGCTCAGTAATCACTCATAGGGGGGCTTGGTGAACCATATGGGACACTGGGGATCAAACCCTTATTGACTGAATGGCAAAGTGCCCTACCCAGTGTTCTATTTCTCTGGCTTTTTAATCTAGAGTTTTCAAGAAGATATACAGCCTCTTGTGATTGGTATTTTCATTCACAGATCTATTGAAAACAAAATTATTTTACTTCCCATACTATGCACATCTAGGAAGGGGATTGATTTTTTTACATTAATTTATTTATCAGTTTTTTCATTTCACATGTATTATGAGCTTATACATTGTTTATTTAATATGTATAAATACCAATGCTGACTCATCTACTATAAAATTAATAAAATATTAAAAGATTTCTGGAAACCAAAATCATTACTCAATATCATTATATTAAGTTTTATTCCGGATCATTAAACTAATATTTCTCTTTTCTGAAAGATTCAATTGACATTTAGAATTCATGTTATGACTCTGTCTCAAGATAGTGCATAAAATTCAATTTGGGGACTGAAAAGTTTTTATACAACACCTTTCTGACTTCTGCCTGGGTTGATCTCTATTATCCTATTGCAGGACACTCATCTCTGGCTTCCCATCCTTGATTTTTTTCATGCAAAAAATTTCATTCTTTTGAATGACTTTCTAAATCATTGCCACTACTGAATTGTAGGTGCTGATGTCATCTAATTCAACAAATACGCCTATAAAAAGTAACTGCAGATGGAAAGATAAGACCAGGGTTTTTGTTTGTTTGTTTGTTTGTTTTTGGTTTAAGTTATCTAGCTAACATCTCCAAAATTTGAATAGGTTCAGCCACTTCTGTCACAGGTTGACAAAACTCAGATGTTGGTGCTGGTATTTGTGGTTTATGGAACCACAGTAGTGGTTCATAGCTCAATAACTTTAGAATTAGCTGTCATGCTATGTTTGTGACTTCTTTTTATTGACAAACATTTAAGTGTCATATATTACAACTGGAAATGTGGCATTGTGAAAAAAATGATTTTCTTAAATAATTAACATCAAGGGAGAACAAAGTTTGCTGAGACACTTAAGCTGATGCAAACATTTTTTCTTGGTTTTTATTTCATATTGTTTCTTCTTTTCATTCTCAGATAGCATTTCCCAAAGATTTCCATTTAAGATATTATTTTTTTGGACAAGGGGTATAGCTCAAAGGGCTATAATGTAGGGTTTGCCTGCAGGAAGCCTGGTTGTGATATCTAGCACCTTAGAGTCACCCAAATACCAACAGCAACATCTGAGGAACAAATTGAAAACAATCCCTGAACAATTCTGAGTGGCACCAACCCCACATAAAATAAGCCTATTTCTCTTTTCAATTTTTATATCATTTATATCACTTTTCTTGATGATTAATAGGCAATTCTGCATGTTATTTTATATAGCACTGTAGCACTGTCATCTCGTTGTTCATTGATTTGCTCAAGCGGGCAACAGTAATGTCTCCATTGTGAGATTGGTTGTTACTGTTTTTGACATTTTGAATATATCACAGCTCTGTGTGCCAGGCTCTGCCTTGTGGGCAGGATACTCTCAGTAGCTTGCCGGGCTCTCCGAGAGGGACAGTGGAATTGAACCCAGGTCGGCTGCATGGAAGGCAAACACCCTACCAGCTATGCTATTGCTCCTATACAATCAAATTTATAATTTAGTATTGTATACATTGTGACATGTTCACTATAAAATATCTAGTTAAATTCCACTAACACACACAGTTCTAAAATATCTCCTCCATTTAATGGAATTGTTATTTTCAGTTCCTTAGGATCTTTCAAATAATAATAGCATTAACATTGATTATAGTAAACATATTGCATCCCATGACTTAATAAATGGTAGTATATTAATTTTTTTCAAAATAATTTTTTAAAAAGAGAAAATATATATGTGCACTAACTGGTATACTCCTGCCCACATATCAAATTCCACAGGATGGATATGTTGTTCCCAACGCCCTCCCTTCAGAAATCTGACACGCCATTTCATTGGTAAAGACACTTACAGCACCTGGTCCAGACAAGGTCAGACCTGAACACATAAAGAATCTGCCACCAGTACTCAATACACTTGCTTGGCTCTTAACTTGCTACCTGTCTGAATGCAAGGTTCTATCACAATGGAAAACCAGCAGGACCATTCTTTTGTACAAGAAGGGAGATATCCACGACATTGGCAACTATTGCCCAATCTGCCTGTTATCCATCATCTACAAGTTGTTCATTCGAGTCATCCTAAATAGAATATGCAGAACACTAGACGAAGGACAACCATGGGAGCAAGCTGGGTTCTGAAAAGGATTCAGCAAGATGTCGCTCTGTCTAACATTTGTTGATTTAAAGAAGGCCTTCAATTCTCTTGAGACTGAAGTGGTCATCGAAGCCCTAGCCAAACAGGGCGTTCCAACCCAGTACATCAAGATCCTCTGAGAGCTGTATTATGGATTCACCACCAAGATCTCGCCATTCTAAAGGAAGTGATCATTGATGTAAAGAGAGGGGTGCAGCAGGGTGATACCACTTCACCAAAACTCTTCAGTGCCACTCTTGAGAACATAATGTGACAACTGGAATGGGAAGAAATGGGAGTGAAGATAGATGGTTGGCAATTACACCACCTCCGCTTCACTGATGGCATAGTTCTCATAACGCCAAACACTAGACAAGCGGCACAAATGCTGGCCGACTTCGACTTGGAGTGTGGAAAGGTCAGTCTGCAGCTGAATCTCACCAAAACAATACTCATGAAAAACGAACTGGTCCCTGACGTTCCATTCACTTTCAACGGAACGCACATCTCCGAATGCAGCAGCTATGTGTACCTGGATTGAGAACTCAACATGAGGAACGACTTGACACCAGAACTGCGCAGGAGGAAGAGAGCAGCGTGGAACGCCTTCAAGAGCTTCAAAGAAGTGATTAAGAGGACAAAGAAACTCTGGCTCTGGGCACATCTTTTCGACTCTACCATTCTTCCTGCACTAACATATGCCTCAGAGACCTGGGCCCTATGCAAACAGGATGAGAATGCTATTCCAGGTATCCCAAAGAGGAATCAAAAGAGCTATGCTTGGAGTATCATGTTTCACTCAAGTGAGAGAAGGAATCCGGAGTTCGGACCTCTGAAGGTCAAGAATCGGGGATGCTGTCTCGTTTGCCAAGGCATCAAAAATCAGATGGGCCGGATATGTAATGCGATTCAGAGATGACTCCTGGACTAGAGCTGTTACTGACTGGATTCCACGGGACGTCGAAAGACCACATGGCCACCCACCAATGAGATAGTCAGACTTCTTCGTCAAAACCCTGAATAAATTATTTGAGCCTCTTCCTCTTCTTGGAGCAAGCAGATATAATTGGGCTACACTTGCACATGACAGGGACAGATGAAGATGTTACTGGTGCCCACTCAAGCAAATCGAAGATCAACGAGATGACAAGTGATACAAGTGAACTGGTATGCTAATATAAATATGCAGTATGGTTTCAAAAATATGTTTTTGAATTTATAGCATTCAACTATGAAATAAATGAGAAATTTTTATGTTAAGCACTTATTTCACACTTCTCACATTTCCAAACAAAGGCTTTTACTTTTATACAACTTTTACTCTTGCTCATAGGAAATATGTGATAAAGGAACAAGCTACTTTTTATTGCTCAAGTTGAAGGCACTGCATGAAAGTCTATAAAAAGTCGTATTTCAATGTCTTTTCTTCTCCCTTCATTTAAGTTAGGTTCTGGTTTAAATCTTTTATGAAATTCAAATTTTCCCTCAAATGAGAAGTTCCAAGTTATAGACAAATAATTTAGGAAGAAGGGGGAATAGAAAGCATTAACATCACACATATTGGCCACCTAGATTGTAAAAAAAATTAAAAAGTAAAGCTAACATTGAATTTTTATGAATCTCACACTGTCTCTCCATAAATGGGTTCCAAACCTGATCAAAATTGGGACATCTATTGACTTCCTGTAACCTCAACAAGGTAATATATTATTTATTTTTTACACATTTTCTTACCAACTAATTGCAAACAACTTTTAACTACCTGTAAAATCAGCTCTATATAGCTTTAGAACTATAAAAATCTATTTAGATAGAATATAAACCATAACTATTAATAGATTTTTTCATATTTGATCTAGGAGATTAAATTAATTTTGCATAATTTTCCTCAGTTTTTCTGTCATCACTTATACTTATGTTTGATTAGTTCTCACTATGTTTGATTAGTGTTATCCTACTATTTATTAGCAGCTTGTTGTGTGATTTTTCATAACCATAGTTATGTATAAATATAAAAGTGCATCTATTCTTCAGACTTACTTTTTTGTTTATATCTAAAAATTCTAATGGATAATATTAATATATGACTTCAATAAACCGAGATTTATCTCACAGTCAATTATTTTTCAGTTAAAACTTCTTCACCATATTCACCAGGTATATTTTTGCATGATAACAATATACAAAATAAGTTTACGTAGATGTCTGAATTTTTAGTGAATACTCATTTGATACAGTGCCCCTACACTTGAGACATCATCTCTGAGATTGCTTACAAAAGAAATATAAAATATTTCATAATAGCTGAAGTGAGTTTTTACTCTTCAGTGATTGTTTATAGAGCACATCTTAAGATGAGCATTTTCCTCTGTCATTTTTTCAATATATCATTTTTCATTTTAAGTTAGAAATATCTCTTTTGAGCATGAAGCTGGTTCAAGTATAGGA
The DNA here is from genome assembly GCF_027595985.1 of Sorex araneus. Classification (NCBI taxonomy): domain Eukaryota; kingdom Metazoa; phylum Chordata; class Mammalia; order Eulipotyphla; family Soricidae; genus Sorex; species Sorex araneus. Next base: position 295,067,992 of record NC_073313.1, on the reverse strand, counting down.
CAATTGATCTCCCACAGACTGTATTACAGGCAAAAAATAGCAATTTATTTCTAATATATATATCCACTTCCTCTCATATACAAGCTCTGAAAGGGTAACCCTGTGCATAAAGATAGAAATACAAAGGACACAATCAGCTATTTGGATTCAAAGGTTTAGTGGCTATATAGTATGTTTAGCAGTAAACTGTCTTCTTTAGGGACCATGGGTGATAGAATCAATCTTTGTTTTTTAAAATTGTTTCTGCCCCTTTGGGCCGTGCTGTGGATCAAGCAGGACGGAAGAACCCAAAAGCGCGCCCTTGGACTCCAAGCAGCCCACTGAACTAATTCCGGCACGGGATCGGAGACCCCAGGGCGGGCTGCGAGAGTGGAAACCGGGAATTCCCCAATTCTTTTAACCTCTCTCTCTCAATCCCTTCCTCCCGAGCACAGCGCAGGGTCCACGGCTTTCTGAGTGCAAAATGGAGACGCCGAACCTCTCTCTAGGTTTCTCCATCTTATGAGCACCATAAAAGGGTAAAAGTTTATAGTGATGTTATTTCTGGTTGTACTTTCCCTGGACTTTATACAGAAACCCAAAACCGCGCGGCCGCTGCTGCGGCCGTGCGACCTAATGTCATCTTAGTATCAGCAATATGTAATGGTTCCTTCTTAATGGGTCGGACTTTTGTGGGAGATCCTAACAAGAATAGTAAGTCTTTTGTTGAAATATTGAAGGCAATCAAAGTGGTAGCCATCTCTCTAGACTGAATTAAGCTATATCCCCACGCCAGCTGAGAAGAAATATCCTTCTTTCTCGGGAAGAAACGCGGCATGGTGTCAAACATAGTGTGATGTCCATTAAGCAAACAGACCTGGTGGCGTGGGAATGGGATATAAGGGGAAAAATTATGTACATGGAACAGCGGGACGCTGGCGGAATCTCGAGCCGGAGCCGATACCAGCGCAAGACCTTTGGTTCCAGAAACTGCTTGCAGACACTCTACTAGACTATCAACTAAGCCAGAGCCCCACGCCGGCTTATGACGGGAAATAACCATCCTCTTCGTTTTTTTTTCCCTTTGTCAGATAGCGTGGCGATTACTAAACAGGTGGCGCAGGGCAAGGGGGAAAAAGAAAAGTTATGTAACAAACAGCGGGACTTAATTTCTCTATATTCTTAGCAATGGAGAACTATCAAATGCTTCCTTGGCAATAGGACTGTCTTTTTCTTTTTGGGGGGAAACCCCAGCAACGGTAGTGAGTTGTGTGCTGAAACATGGAATGTAATCGAGATAAAGCGTAAACGAAGTGAAACTTATCACGTACAAGGGTGGGGACTGGGGAGGTGGGGGGGGTGGCAGATATACTGGGGGGTTTGGTGATGGAAGATGGGCACTGGTGAAGGGAAGGGTGTTTGAGTATTGTATAACTGACATAATCCTGAGAACTATGTAACCCTCCACTTGGTGATTCAATAAAAAAAAATTAAAAAAAATAAAAAATAAAATTGTTTCTGGAGGGGTAGCTCCTAAGCAGTGCCAAATCCTAAGGTGGGCACTCCTGGAACTCAGGTGGATCTAAAGATTCAAAGCGAGTCTCCAAGGGTGCAGTGTTGTGTGGGCCATATTAGTGCTGGATTCAGTTACATCAGACTCTCTACCCCTGATACAGTGGCAATGGAAGGACAGGGTATCAGATACACTTGTTCACCTAAAATAAATTGAACCTGGTCATTTTAACCTCACCAGCCTGAAAAATGTATCTAATCAATTACAAATAATGGTATTATTGGGAGAAGGAGAAAGAATTCAATCAAGAAAATATGGGTAACCCGGGTTTGGTCCCCTACACAGCAACACAACCAGGAGTGAGAACCCGAACAGAGACATGAGAAGCCCTGGGCATATCTGAGCATGACTCAAAAATGAAAACTATCCAAGAACCACTGAATGCTATTTCTTTGAGCTTCCTATGTTTGATGTTATCTGTCCATTGCTTTCTATGTTGAAACATACCAGTTGTATATGATTATCATTTTTGTTGTTGAATCACACAACATAGTAGCATTATTTCTTTGTCTTCTGTCATTTATGTTGTAGTGGAAAAGTCTGACTTCACCCAGAAACTTTTACCCTCATGGGTAATAAATTATTTTATAAAAATATGTGAGTATTCCAAATCTTAATAATTTTCCATGAAATGTACTAATGTTGACTATTTTATATTTGTTTTTAAAAAGTATAATATTCTCCTTAATTAGACTAATTTTCTTTCATTTAAAAAGAAACTATTTTTCCTGAAAATTTTAAGCCATTTTTTTTTCTCACCCATTTCTTGGATTCTCTACTTAAGGAGAACAAATTACACTCATATCCTCATCTCTCCTCACATTAATTTTACGTAACTTTATTTATTTTGTGAGTCCATTCCAATCATTGTTTTTTAGTAGATATCATTATTTGACAACACAAAACTGCAAACTGTGATAAATGTGGTAAAGAAAAAAAACATAGAAATCTTTATTGAGTTATGAAAACCTAATTTATGCATGAAAATCATTAAAAATGTTTTTAAAAGTTATATTTAAGCTTGGATATAGATTGACTTAGAGTTTATCTAGTGAGTATTTGGGAGACAATGATCATATAGTGAATAGCATCTGGTCTCTGCACTGGGAAATTTCGGGCACTGCCTGCTTGAAATGAAGTGCAATAAGTGTCAGGAAAATTTAAGGATTTGAAATTAATTTTTCAGAGAAAAGAATAATGATGTAGAACAAAGTGATAAAGGATGTACTTTCTTTTGATACAATGTTTTTGTTATTGTCATTACACTAAAAATAAAAACAGTGGAAGGCATTTTACATAAATATAGACATGTTAAAATATTGCTTTACATTGATATAAAAAAGTAATTTTCTGTGTATTAAATTGTATTAATTTTATTTTTAAAACTTGATCACATGCCAGTTGAATAATAAATTCCATGAACTTAGCTGTTCTCTACTTATTTTCTGCCTACTGGAATGTTATCCAGGAGTTATTTATTTTCTCTTTTTAAATAGTGATCAATTATTTCTAGACTTATTATCATCTCCCATTTTTGTCATCTTTTATTCCATTTCAATAAAAATCAAGTAACGCACAGTACATATACTCCTCAAAAGATTTATTTTCAGAGTCTATTAAATAAAACTTTAATTAAAAAGGATATAAGAACCTACCAATGAAGGCAAAATATTTGAAAATATTCAATTAAATAAGATACACAAATGACTAATAGCACTTAAATATGAAGAATATTTATGTTTCTTCATAGGTCTCCCAAGAAGTCCAGAACAAAACTTCACAAATATTTCATCTTGACATATGGATTATTAAGGCCTTCTAAGCAAAAAAGAAAAAAAATGATTACTATTGTCTTAGTAAAAATGAAAATTGCTATTCCTCCATCCCTCTCGGAGAGCCCAGCAAGCTCCATTTCTCTTGGAGAGCCCAGCAAACTACCGAGAGTATCCCGCCCACATGGTAGAGCCTGGCAAGCTACCCATGATGTATTCGATATGCCAAAAACAGTAACAAGTCTCACAAATCTGCTCGAGCAAATCGATGAACAACGGATGACAGTGCTACAGTGCTACAGTGCTACTAATGAAAGAATGAATATTGATGGAGTTATCTAGACTTGAATTATTTTTTAACTATTGCATGGGACTGACCTGAGTTAAATTCTGAGCATCCAATATGGTCCCAAAAGTACTACCAGGAGTGACAGAGCCAGGACTAGCCTTGAGCGTTGATGGGTGCACCTACACACACACTACCCCCCAGAGAAACAACAGAATAATCCAGGACCTAAAGAACCACATAATTATTTTTAGAAATAACACTTGCATTGGAAAAACTTAACTATATGCAAAACAAATCACTAGTTAGACAACATCTGGTTTAACCAGTGATTCAATAACCTCTTCCATAAACTCTTGGACCCCTGTCCCATTCTTGAATTCAGGATGAAAACAGAAATCCTCATTTTATTTATGTGTAGTATTCATACATATTGTATTAAATCTTTCTTCTGTTAGTTTGCTTGGTGTTTTTTTAATTTTCTAACCAGGCTGAGGAGGGCCTAGAGGATATAGGAAATCCCCCTTCTTCCTCTACATAATCATCACTAATATTCAGGGGAGTACAAATCAAATTAAATTATTCATGTGACTACAGAATAAAAAATCTTTGATCCAATGTTGGCATGGATGCAGAATACTCACACATTTCTGATTAAAATGCAAAATAAGGTACAAATATTTTGGCTAATGGCTTGCTTCATAATAGATCAATGGCTACTACCCAGCCGTTATACTCCCAGGCATTTTCCCAAGAGAAAACATTTCACAGATACCTTTTGTATATAAATGCTCATAAGTATTCATCTCAAAACTGGAAATAACTTGAATGCCTTTCAGTGGATAAACAGTTTTTTTTTTAAAAAAAAAAGGGTTTCTGTAATTCTTTTACCACTAATTTTTTACCTACTTTTCAGCAATGAAAAAGAATACATTATAGCAATAAATACAAGTGAAAGAACCAAAATCAAAAGGAATGCACAGCATGTGATATTATTTATACAAAATTATAAAAATGCAAAACAATCTTTAGTGACAGTAAACCGACTAATGACTGAAGATGAAGATCAAGGAATGCAGAAGGGAAAGATGCATTGCAGAACCAAGCAAGAGGGAATTTAGGAGGCTTCTAGTGGGAATGACAATTATCTTCATTGTGGTGACATGAATACATTAAAACTGAGTTAAAGGCAGAATATGTGCAACTTACTACATTTTAATTATACATGTTTTTGCGACAATAGATAAAGAACTCCCTTGACTTGTATTGCAAACTAGATAATCTCCATGATGCCTAGTCATTTCACTGCCTAATTGTGAAGTCACAGTAAACAATAGCTAATTGTTCTAAATACTCTTTCTTAAACTTTCACTTCTGCAATTGCATGTCTGTATTCACATGTATCATAGAAATAATGACAATAATAGAATTGTAGAAGAATATAGCTTTAGGTGATACATAAAATAGGGCTGGAGCAATAGTAGGGTAGGTAGGGTGTTTGCCTTGCAAGTAACCAGCCCAGTATGATCCCTGGCCGTCATAAGATCCACTGAGTGATACCTGAGTGCTGAGCCAGCAGTAAGCCAGAAACCCAGCTGGGTGTGGCAAAAACAAAAACAAAAAGGTGATATATATAAAATACTAGCCTGGATATCACCCAATCAAATTTACTACCTTGTCCTATGTCAATATTTGTAGTGATTTTAACTTCTCTGCTACACAAGTCATATTTAGTAATAGTATCCTTGAGATAAGTATCTCTCATTAGTTTTCTCTTAGCCCCATAGTAGGTATGCAATTAACATTTGGAGGAAGCTTATAATATGTATAAAGCTTATGATTTGTTCTGCTGTTTGGGGGTATTTTGATGTTTCTAGATTCTTGATTTTGTCCTTGACCACTAAGATTGCTTTATAATTTAGATATTGGTTTCAACAACTTTTATGCACTGTAAAATTTACAATTTCTTGAAAATATTTTTTTAAAATAAAATGAAGTAACTGCATCCAGCACCTTCAGTGTGTACATGTTATTTTGTCTATTATGATACCTATCCATTATCTACAAAAAAAATCATGTTTCTTTGTTTGTTTACAAAAATATTCTTTTGTTATGTTCATTTGGAGTTATTGCTGATTCTGCCTTCTGAACTGTGGTATTTACACATATAATCTCTATTGAAAATAATATTGCACACTTTTAAAGCCATTATAAACTATTGGAGGTATGTCTGTTACTGCTTTCTGTTGTCTTCTCAGTTAGGAATTCATAACAGAAACTACTGCAAAGCTTTTGTCAGAAATGTCATAAAGGAATATGTTACTACAGAAGATGTGAAAATTTCATTTGGGCTTATTTACCAATTTAAAAAGATATTCAAGGTAAGGACAATACTATCTGCAAATACTACACTGCAAATAGTAATAGGGATTTTTTATTAGCTCTTTCTTCAAGAAGAGAGAAATCTAATAGAAAACATTTTTGCAAGAGAAGTGCATAAATAACCAGGTTTGTGCTCTGTTTTCTACTGCTATTACAGTGTTGCCCATTAAGTATATTTATGGAGTACTTAGTGACAAGAAAATTGTTTGATGGACATATCCTACATAATGAGATTTTCTGAAATTGTAGTTTTACTTTAAGTAAAAGTCTAGAAATGTCCACAACAATATTTCGAGATGAAAGAAGTAGACCTGAGGGAATTAATAGAGATGTATTTAACCTTAACTATCTTGGGAAGTAATAGCACTTCTGTAAAAAAAATTCAATCATAAATGAATGAGCATTTATATTTAGAAAACACAGACAAACACTAAATACACACAAACATAGACCATTATACACACAGAGAAATGCACATACATAACAAATAGAGCTTTCCAATGAGGATGATGCTGTTGGCTAAGGCATTTAGTATATGTTTTGTGGGAAATGTAAGAGATGGTTTTCATCTCCTAACTTTTAATCAAAATAACTAAAAAGTACATAAAAATGAGTGAAATTTGCATCACATAGAGTCAACTCCAACTTAATCACTCTTAGAGCTCTTAAACAAAATTAATCTATGTCACTACAAAAGATACAACATTCATGATTTCAAGCTAAATAAACTATTCTTTAGTTTTAGACACAAGTGACTTCTCCCTTTCTATTGTTTTTTTCATTATATTCTCTTTTTCAAACTTTTTTGCATCAACTTATTTTTCTTTAAACTGCACTGAAGATTCACAAGATATAGTTCTTGTTACTCTACCCTCTGAAAAGAAATTTGAGTAGAACAGGTGTCACACATTGTATGGTTTTTCCCCATCATTCTTTTCCCACTGCTATAAAAATACCATGCCGATAGAGTTTATTTTCATTATTGTTTTCAAGGATCAGAAAGAAATATGGATCAAAATTCATCAGTTGACCAAAAGGCAAAATTTAATAATAAATAAATTTAAGACTTTTGTGTTAGTTGACTACACTAATAGTCAGCTACTACACTAGTAGTCAACTATGGTACGGTAAGAAACAACCCTTAAATCACCACACATTATCCCAAAGGTTCATACTATTATTGAAAACATTTCATTAACTAAAGTAAATCAGATAATTGGGCCTGATGATCAATGGGACAGAATAATACAACCTTTGCATAAGGAACAACGGCAATCTGGCACAAATAACTAATTAAAAGATCAAAGTTAATAAATTCCAAATTTAAATTTTCCTTAGAAGACATGCCTGCCTCCCATATTTCCCATCTCACCAAATGATAACCTGTATTTGCTTGAGTGAGCAAGAGAATTAGAAGGAAACAATGATTCCTTTTTTCCTTCTGATTATTAAAAAAAATGATCAGATCTTATTGATTCTAGAATGTCAAAATATGATTTTCTCACTTTACTATGATAAAACAGTTATTGTAGTACTCTTTTATAGCATTCCTTTATAGTACTCCTTTATCACACCATCTTTTCTCAGACTAAGGACACCATAGACAACCATAGACGACTACACATGTTCTCCTATAATCTACTAACCATGATACAGCCAGCAACATGACTTTGAATATAAAGTAGATGGCATCACATCAATATTTGTAATCCCTCTGTGCCATTTTATCAGTTATAGAAAGCAACCTTTTTTACAGCATGTATATATTAAGTTATGAGTCTTGTCTCTTATAACACACCAACTTCCTCCCTCCTCTAGAAAACACTGGCAAACTACATTTCCATTCTGAACTACCCTTCTATACTACATTTCTCAGATGAAATTTCACTCCCTTAAAATGATTTTCTCTTACTACTGTACGCCAAAAAAGTTAATCCCATTTTACTTGTAGCATTTTTCTCTATTATGATCACTATATCACTGTATCACTGTTGTCCCATTCATCTATTTGCTCTAGCGGGAGCCAGCAACGTCTCCATTCACCCCTGTCATGATCAGGGTCAGGGGAATGAGCCCCATTATTATTACTATTTTTAGCATATTGAATACTCCACGGAAAGCTTGCTAGGTTCTTCTGTATGAGATTCTGCATCACTCTCTTATGGGAGATTTGCTTTATAGTCTCTGGATCTTGGCTAAGAAAGTAATTATCAGGGACAGAGAGATAGCACAGCAAATAGGGTGCTGGCTTTTACACATGGCTGAGCCAGGTTGGATTCCTGGCTTCCTATATGGTCTCTTAAACCTTCATCATAACCCTGAATGAATGGTCTGAGGCTCTTCCTGTTCCTGGAGCAAGCAGATGCCATTGGGCTACACTATCATGTGACAGGGACAAATGGAGATATTACTGGCTCCTGCTTGAGCAAATCAAAGATCAATGGGATGACACGTAATAGAAGTGATATCTAATATGATAAAGTTTTAAAATAATTGTTCAATATTTGTTGTTTCTTTATATTTGTTAGCTACTTTATCATCTCGAGATGGGGTTGTTTAAAGCACTGGTTGAACTCTACAAGAATAAAACATCCAACCCAATTAGAAAATGGGTGGGGCTATGAAATGAACAGAAACTTTCTCAAGGAAGATATCCAAATGGAAAAAATGCACATGAAAAAATACTCTTCATCACTAATCATCAGGGAGATGCAGATGAAAACAACAATCATCTCACACCACAGAGACTGGCGCACATCCAAAAGAACAAAAGCAACCAGTGCTGGTGTGGATGTGGAGAGAAAGGAACTCTCCTTCACTGCTGGTGTGAATAACGACTGGTTCAGCCCTTTTGGAAAACAGTATGGGCGATTCTCAAAAAATTAGAAATTGAGCTCTCATTTGATCCAGCAATACTGTTGCTGGGAATATATCCCAGAGATGCAAAAAATTATAGTAGGAATGACAACTGCACTTGTATGTTCATTGCTTCACTGTTTACAATAGCCAAAATCTGGAAAAAAACCGAGTGCCAGAGAACAGATGACTGGTTAAAGAAACTTTGGTACATCTACAGAATGAGATACTATGCAGCTATTAGAAAGGATGAAGTCATGAAATTTGCATATAAGTGGATCAAGATGGAAAGCCTCATGTTAAGTGAAATGAGCCAGAAAAAGAGGGGCAGACATAGAAAATTTGCACTCCTCACAATATAAAGTAACAAAATGGGAGATTTATACCCAAAAATAGTAGAGATAAGTACCAGTAGGATTGCTCCATGGCTTGGAAGCTGGCCTCGAGTGCTGGGGAAAAAGGCACCTCAGAGAAGAGAAGGGAACACCAAATAAAGGGTGTTTAGAGGGCCATTTGGGATGGGAGATGTGTGCCGAAAGTAGACTCTAGACAGATCATGATGGTCATTCAATACTTCTATTGAAGACCACAGCACCCTAAAGGAGATAGAAAGAATAAAAGGGAATGTGCATGCTACAGAGGTAGGGGGTGAGAGGGTAATGGTGGGATTGGAGGGATACCAGAAACATTGGTGATGGAGAATGGACATATTAGAGGGATGGATACTTGATCATTGTAAGGCTGAAATGTAATCACAGAAGTTCATAAGTCTGTAACTGTACCTCACGGTGGGTGAGTAATTAAAATATAAAAAAAAATTAAACGATGGTTTTGCTTAATGACCTGCATAAATAGTCTTTATTTCTGGAACCATGTCAGACCTCTAAATTGACTTAGAAAATATTCAGGCATGCTTACCAACTGAGTTTGTGTTTATCCACAAGATTGAAACATATGTCAATCAGATTGGTCAGTTGGTGGATGCTAGCTGCCGTGGGTGGTAGTGTCTCGAATGTCAGTAGCTAAATAACTGACATTGTTTAACTTTCTGCGTGACATAAATTTATCTTTCAACTGAAAACAGGTGCAGCAAGTGCAAACTCATGTCCTCCCTTTAGAAGACAAACACACATGCACAAATGCACACAATCTGGCACACACACAGGCAGAGGCAGGGTGAAACAGAGAAGAGAGGCAGCAAAGAGAGAGGAAGAGAGGGAGAATCAGGGAGACTGCAAAAATGACAGATTACTTTCCCTTTATGTCAAATAATTTTGCATAGTTTTAACGTCATAATATTTTTGATATAAAATAGTTTTAAGATTTGGAGACCACCTTGAGAGAGGTATGTGTAGGATAACATAGCCTCTGATAGTTTAGGTTTATTGGGTTACTCCCATCACAGTGCTCCCATCCCTCTGTGTTTATTTGTAGCTTCATTCTTAGTGTTCTGTTGATGTGTAAATATTGTTTTTCTCTTCTCCTTGAGTCCTTTGCATAGTTTATTCAGAGCCATGTCCTTTTTGTATGGACACAGGAAGACTTAGCAAATGCTATATTTTTGTAACCTGGGAGTCATTTGACTCTACATGATATTTTCCTCCTGGGCATCTGTTCTCTAGACCTAAGCCTTAGCTGCCCTTACTTCCTAGCATCCACAAAGCAGGGTCCTGATGGGGGATGAGAAGGACCCAGGGCAAGCGGTGAGTTGTGTGCTACCCTGGCATCGAGATGGGCCTGGCCAAAGTGCCTAATGCTTAACTATAAGTTAAGAGCTTGATCATGGACAAATGCTGTCATGATCCAAACAGTGATAACTAGATTTGGACCCTGCTAGGGTGAGGAGTGATTAATCTGGCCTGAGTGCTGTGGTCTGAGTCTGTGACAAGATGTTGCCAGGAGAGCTGCCTTGCAAACCTCAATGTATCTCTTGCTATGTCCATACAAAAATAACTAGTATTAAGATGTTAATGAGTGTTTGGACTAAGGGAAAGAGAAAAACACCTTAAGAGTCAGGAAGGGCTTTGTAACAAAACCCCTAGGTTGTGTTCCCTTTGAACCTGGTGGGCCCTCAGGAAGAGCTTTCTTGTGTTGATTTTGCTACGTGGCTGTGTGTAGCCTAGAGAGCAAGGTGGGAGAGACAAGTAGGGGGAGAGACTAGAGAATCCAGAGATGCGGCAGTAGATTCAAAGAGAGGATGGAGCTAGGAATGCAGGAGAGGAGAAAGATGGAAGATTGAATAAAAGGTAACTAATCAGCAACCAGCTTGGTCCTCCTTCTTCCTTTGCTTGTCCTTGGCTGTCCAGATCCAGCCCATACACAGCGGTTCCAGAGCACCGAACAAGGGCACTGAGACAAAGCCGCCTGAAGAGCCCAAGAGTGCACACGCCCGTTGGCGTGCTTTAGTTTTTCACAGATATGAGAAAAAGAAGAGTCCATTTTTCGTGCATTTATTTGGTTTTGGGGGCCACACTTGGCAGTGCTCAGGTTTTACTCCTGAATCTGAGCTCAGAGGTCACTCCTGACAGCGTGCAGTGGACCTTATGGGGTGCCTGATGTACTAGCTCTCTGGCCCCACTAATTTAGCTTTGAAATACTCTCTTATTCTGTATTTCTCTATTAATATTAGAAATTTAAGATTTTACTGAAAAACTACCCACATAAAGTATAGCAAAATTGATATCTGTTCTTACATTTATGTGAATATTTTGCAGAATTTGATATCCAGATCATACAACTTCCATAAAATCAGTTAGAAAGTATCCAGTCCCACCTTGTAGGAATCCACACTACACACTGTGTCCTTCAAGGACAAGGTTTGACAAAATGTCTCCGACTTCTTTAGGTTCTAAAACAAAGTCTGTAATATTAAAGACTCAGTAAAAGCTGGCCAAATGAATATGTCATTTGTATGTATTCATTTACAATATGACACATTTACAATATGTCATATTGTAAATGTATGAATGCTGGCTGAATGAATTCAAATCATTAAGTTGTGTAAATGACTAAAAAGAAAGAGATACAGGTTTCATAATCCTAGTCATCAGAGCATCTCGTGAATGACTTTGCTTGTGTCTCAAGGTGAAGGGGCTAAAAGCACACCCACTTTTAGCCCCTTCCTGTCTACTCCCAAATGTACACACACAATTCCAAAACAAACTCTCCTTTTTAAATGATTATATAATACATGGCAATGTTTTTGAAAAATAGTAATAGTAATAGTTTTAATCACCTGGAAACTTCCATGAACACAACTTCATATCACATATGTGTTCTATATGTTCTTTCCCTTCAGTGGTTAATAATAGTTTAATTTATTTTTCTCATTGATATTTGATATATGATTTACAAATATCCAACAGAGAAATATAGAGGTTTGTTATATGCCAAGACCAGTTTGAGGTCTAAATATGTAGATTAAAAGTACTAAACACATGTACTCACCTTGTAGGTGTCAAATTTCAGTTTAATAGATTTTGAATTTTTTTCTTAATTGATTTTAACAAAGGTATTAATATAATTCACTTGGGTTCTTATCCTCAGGTAGTCAAGATTTAAAGAAGATAATCAGAAACAAGATGGCCCAATTCAGTAGAAGCTTTGAGGAAAGGAAGAAACAGTAAGGAAAGCTGAATCCTATGGTATCCTTCAAGGATGCCGTGAAAGGTGTAAAACTTTTCTCTTGTGTTTTCATAAGTAGGGAAGTGGGAGGGAACCTGCATCAGAGTTAAGCATGGGAGATGGTAAAATAAAGAGATTGAGATGATTATCTTCTGCACATCATGGGTTTATTCTCAGGATTATTTTTTTCTGGGATCATCCACTTTCTAATCTCACGTTCCGGTCCCTATATACATATATAGTTATACAAATATGCCTATTTTTATTAATAACATTAATAATTTATTAATAACATTAAGTTATGATTCTTGGGATGCATATTATTTCAATTTTACTTTCTAATTTGCCAAGGTCAAATTGTCATGAATATTAATACATTTGTTTGAATTCTTGTGGTTGTATCATTTTGTTAGTTTTTTTCTAACTACAGAAGAAAAACTGTTCTATTGTCATATCTGCAGTTTCTTCTTTTCTTATAGTTATCATTCTCTGACATTTTCAGTGACTTCTTCTCTGCCAATATTTTATTTGAAACAAAAACAAGAGAAGATCATAAGTGTACTTTAAGTGCAAATATGACTACAGTATAAATATTTGACATGGCATTGTTTTCATTAACATATTTGAAGCAGTTTATAATTAATAGTTTGTCTTCCTCAAGATAACAAAAAAATTGTTTATTGGTAAACTTTTGTGTTTCCTTATTTTTTTAATTTTTATTTTATGACCATGTGGAAAGTTACAAAGTTCTCAGGTTTATGTCTCAGTTATACAATATTCAAACACCATCCCTTTACCAGTGCCCATATTCCACCACCAAAATCCCCAGTATGCCCCCCACCCCCAACTGTATAACTGATGAATTTCACTTCATTTTCTCTTTACCTTGATTACGTTCCATATTTCAACACAAAACTCACTATTGTTGTGGGAGTTTCCCCCCAAAAAAGACAGCCCTATTAAGGAAGCATTTGATAATTGGTTTTCCATTAAAAGATTGTATGTTTTCAGTTTTTAGAAAAGGTCAGATGTTTTCCAGTCCCGCATCCTGGAGCCGTGTTAGTTGCTGCTCAGTGTCGCCAGGGCTCCATCTGGAGAAGGTGTGGTGGCTGCACCTCCTCCGTCCAGATCCCCGATGTTGCTGGCCCCGATTTGGGTCCAGAGCATTGTCCGGCCGTGTTGCTCACCGAATGCCTGGCTGCTTCTCTCTGTGTTTCCTTATTTAGCGTTAGAATTTTTTAAGTACTTACTGTTAAGAGGAAGTATTTGCAAATTTCTAAGTGAGTTGATAGTTAAATTGTTGATAAGAGGTTATTCAATAAAGAATATAAACATATAAATATATATGACATATATATTTAAAGATATAAATCATATTTTTCAAAAACATGCTGTGCAATACTTCTGAATTTTCTGAGTGTAGTATTTATTAAAGCTTAAGAATGCAAAAAAAGACTACTTGATAAAGAATATAAATTCTATTACTTGAATAACTAAATTTTTGTCTTTTGGATCATTTTAAGATTAAGGCTTTAATGGAACATATATAATTATTCTATCAAATATTATCTTTATTTTATATCTATTTTTAAAAAGTAAAAATACTAAAATAGATGGTCTATCAATACTTGTTTCCTTCCCATAATTCTAAATGAACAGTTGCTCTTATTTGTCACAGCTGCTACAAATATTTTTTAACAGAAATAATGCATTTCAGGGCTAGAGAGATTGAATAGAGTGTAAGACACTGTCTCGAAAATGGTAAATCCTGGCGCATATGCTGCCTGAGCCCTGTGCTGCCTGTGCCCATGTGGCCGAGCACATGTTGTGCCCAAGCACATGTGTCGCCTGCATCTCCCCCCTTGAGATGTGTACTTTCATGCTTTTGTGTCCAGTGCTAGGGTGTGTGTAGAGCTTCCTCCACACTTGGAGAAGCTCGTGGTCTCTCTTGAGTGCGTTACTCCTACTATTCTCTCTCCCACTTATCCCTTCTTCCTTCCCTCAGAAACCTCTGAATAAAATCTGGTACTTCAAAAAATAAAAAAAGAAAATGGTAAATCCTATCTTTTCCACCCCAACAACCACAGGGTATCTTGAATATCACCAGGGTCAACCTCACAGCATAGCTGTGAATAGCCCCCAATAATCACTGGGTATTATTCAAAAGCTGCCCTTCCTCCCCCACAAGAGAAGAAATAAAACTTTAGATTCAAAAAAGCTAATTCTTTAGCCCTTCAACTTGTTCTATGCCCTCCATTTTCGCAGCTAGTGTTTCCCTCCCCCCTGTGGCAACCCGCTTTATGTTTGGTCTTCTCCAGCTACTCTCCTTAACCTAATAACCACACTCATTATTTTGCTTGTATTCTATGAAGGAATTTTTCAAAATAAGTTTGAAGGTATACATCAGGACTCTCAATATATAACATACCTCTCTTATGGGTTCCTTAAAAAAAAAAAAAAAAAAAAAAAAAAGGAGAAATAACCAAACCAGCATAAAAGGAAAAAAAGACAATAAGAGAAAATTTTTATAAGAATATTTTATTCCCATATACAGAAGAAAGATCCTATAGAGCTGAATAATTCATCACAGAGGGCTTCGGATGGAAAGATATCAGTTGAGAGAAATACCTAAAAGGGGATTAATAAAACCATTTAAATTCTACCTTCTCTACTGATTGATTAGGTCTTCTGGGAGAAGACATGGGGAAGATGATTACATGTGTTTTTTACAAAGGTAATCACCATTTTGCCTTCATGATCCCACTTGTGAAATTAACCTTTTACTGAAGAGGTTTTATGGGAACAGTAGTTGTTTGCTCTCCTACAAAGACATATGTATCTTCCTATAACCATGGGAGGATCTTGTAATTAGCATAAATAATATATTTCATTTACAATACTATCCCTTGCAATATTTGCCTAATTTTATTTGAATTAAATTCACATTTCAATCTGTACAGTATCACTTCAACTTCCTGCGACACATTTAAACTTTAATATTTTCTCACTGGTAAGCTTAACTATTCCATACAACTTTATCAAATGCCTACAATTTTCACTTTCATTCTCATTTATTCAAAATTGAAATGAGAAAAGACCTTCCTATAGCACCCACCACAGTTGTTTATTTGCCAATCCCTGTAGCCCCAAATTCAGCCTTTCTCTTATACAATGAACGGTCCACAGGCCTACTCAAGAATACTTTCCCCTCCACATACATACACTCAATATATCTCATTTTGTCCCATTTGGAACATTTACACCATTATTTAGTTCTTTTCTCTTTCCTAATAATTGTTTCCTATCCCTTCTCTCTTGAGAATATACTTAAATTCTCATTTGACCCCATTTTATCCTCTTTTATCACCTAATTCTTCTAGTCTCATTTCTGACAGAATTTTTAAAAACAATTATGGATGCTAATGTAAAAGGCCTTACTTATGTATCATATCACTATAATAAAGCTCTCTAGTTCATTCTAACCTTGTCTGAAATATACCTTGCAAATAATTCCTTAACATTTCCTGACATACTAATAGCTTATGTCTTTAGCTGCTACTCAAGATGAAAACTTTTTGTTTCTTATGTTTCTATAGTCAGTAGGGTAATTTTCAATGTTCAATCTATTATTAAAGGGAAGTTAAATGTTATTTGGAAAATTGCAAGGTATATAAATTGAAGTTTAAAGAAGCTTAATAACATTATCAAGTATTATAATGGAGATGTTTTGCACTGTGTGATGTTAATGCTTAGAATTTACTGCTAAAATCAAAACTATCAGGAGCAATTAATATAATGTGTTAGATTAAAAGGAATTTAGTTAAGGGAAGTGGATATTATTTACTGTGACTCTTAATAACTTAGAAGGAAATACATGTTTTATTTAGTATCTTTTTATTTCAACTATTTGCTAGTGTCCAAATTCACAGAATATTTTGCCCAGGGCAAAGTTTTCTTTAAGCATTTCATTAACTAAAAGGACTATTTCTAATAGTGAAGAATTTACTTTAAAAGTAAATTAGATTCACAGAAATTTAAATAGTATGACAACTTTTTATTTTCTTTTTCTCTTCTGACCTTAAAAATAACAGATTTTTACAAGAGTTCACAACTCGAGGAAATTATTTCAATGGTCGCAGAATTTTTAAGTATAAGAAACTATTGGTGGAAACAAAGTAAAATGGAACAAAAAAAGAGAAGTTTTTGAGAGTTGCCTTGTGTATCTCATGTGAAGTGGGGAGGAGAGAGGTGAGGTGACAAGGAAAAAGAAATCTACCACTTTTCTCTGTCCCCCTCTGTCACCCAGGGCAGCCCCTGGGAGATTGAGGACCGATCAAAGTCTAAGAGGACCCTCCAACCCCGCTGGGAAGCTGCCACTTGTTTTACACGACATGGCAGAAGATCCCCACCAACTGATTTCTTGGAGTACCAGCTGGAGCAAGGAATTGCTCTTTGCAGAAAAAGAAAGTCAGTCCTAGACCTTAGCCATACTTTTCAATCCATCACCTTTCCCTTACAGAAAAGAATTCCAGGAGGAGTACGTAATGAAATCCATCAAGTTTAGTAGGGACTCGAAGGGAAAGAGAGGGGTAGATTATGATACAAGCTCAAGAGAGAACTCGGCTTCTCTAGAACAGAGAGAGCTCTAGAGATGCAACCATATAGCGTGGAAGTGCACATCTCAGCAGGGGAGATGCAAGAACCATAGGCACAGGCAACTTACACTCCTCTTCCAATGTGCAGTGAGTTTATGCACAGTCTTCTCAAAACCTTCCCCCACCCTCCCAGTATGTTGCTAGGGTGATGGCCAACAGGTAGAGCTCGGAGGAGTTGATGGTCTTTTGATATTCTTCTCGGCCTTTGTTCAGAATGAATCTCCTCCCAGAGACCCATCCGTGTTGCTCCTTGAATTCTGAATCTGAATGGTTTCCCAGGCTCTTGCGATGAGTCTTTTGAGGATTCTTCATTCCTCGGGCTGGTTCAAGTTTTAGATACTGTTTTCTCAAACATACCTTACAAGAGCTCCCATCTTCTTGCCTATAACAAAATAAAAAATATCTGGCAACTTCTAGTCATACTTGTTCTTACTTTTGCTTGCTTATTTTGGCAAATATCACCACTCCTTCCTTCTTTTCTTCCTTCCTCTTTTCTTCTTTTCATCCACTTTGATTTCCTCCATTCTGAGTACAGCTGGATATGGTATAGAAAACAAGAATAGCAACAAAAAAAGCAAAACTGGAATTATTGTCACCATTTTGAGGGATAGAAAAGTTGAACTTAATTAAAGACTAAGTAAAGACCACATAGAAATCATCAAGATAAAGATTCAAAAACTCCTTGTTAAATTCAACTCATTATGCCACTCCTTTATGCAGCACCACAGTTCCAGAATGTATTCTGAAGATGAGCACATTTTATCATATGTAAATGACACCTCAATTAAAGATCAACTTAACAGCTAGAAGATATAGAAACAAACATATATAATATGCAGCCTTGTGGAAAAAAGGCTAAGGAAAAAATTAATAATAAAGTTAAGACTATTTAACACGCTATTTTGACAAAGTTTCTTAAAGGAATGGGTTAAGAAGTATACTATGAAACAAGTACGTGATTCATTATGCAGCTCTGGAAATTCAATTGCAATTATTTCCAAGAATGAGAGCTCCTTTAGGGTAGTTTTAGGGTATGTCTCAATTGTCTTTGTTTCCTCAATGCATTCTCAGGCTTTAAAGCATAATATACTCCTATTAAATATTAATCACACTTTATTGAATTGTACTGAATCAAATGAAAAGAAAATGAATTCTAGTTTAAGATATGATTAATTGTAAAATCATCTAAATATGTTTGTGTGTCATTCTAATTATGTGATTTACTCCTGGATTACCTTAGTTCTGAGAAATATGTTTATATTACTAAAAATATTATTCATAATGTGTATTTGTGAATACATTTGTACTGTGTATTTATGAGATTTTTGACTAGTGAGCCCTGCAAATTGAAACCAAGTCAATTTTCTCTGCTCTTCTAAAAACAGTGTTTAATTATTAATACCTATTTTTTTTCAATTTTGTTCTTTCCCATTAAAATTTGACTATTATGAACAAGAAGCCAAAACTGTACACTAAAGCTTTAAATAAAGTGACTGCCTGCTAAGCTATTGCAACAAAGGTTCACAAATAGTAGCACAATCAAAATAGAAAAGCATTTCTTATGGAAGAATAGGAAGTCTCTGGAAGACAGGTGGTTCTGTATAGAAAATCACCCAGAGGCCAGGGGCTTTTGTTATCCTGCTGTTCCATTAAGTGGGTCTAAGAAAGTGATTCTCCAACTTTCTGTGCATCAGAATGTCCTAGAGGGAGTTGTCAGAACAGATTGCAGTCCCACCCCCATAGTTTCTGATTCAGTAAATCTGGGGTTGGAACTGGGAATTTTTAATTCATTTTACCTACTTCACACATGGAAGAAGAAATAGACTGAAGCTACTATTCCAGGAATCACATTTTAAAACTACTGTCCTGGAGTGTTGGCATATTCAGTTCTCTTCAAGCTACTGCCCAATGTGGTCCATCATGCACAATTCATAGAAAAGGATAAAAGGAGAAATGCATCTGTTCACTTGTTTTAATGGAAAGCCCTGTATACTTATATATGTATATATATATAATGTATACACATATATATGTCTGTGTGTATATATATTTGTAAATATATGTATAATATACACACATAATTCAAGAACTTGTTCACATAGCCATATTTAATTGCAAAGATAACAATGTATGTATTCTCTATCTAGGGATATATGCACAAACCGAACTCAAAAGTTCTATTATAAAAAAGAATAAAGGGGAAATATCAGTATGGGGCATCTTAGGAGGCTTTGCCACATCATAAATAAAGATTGATAAAATTGTTTCAATCATGGGTACAGATAATATTCTATATATAATAACAGATATGTAGAAAGATAAGAATGACACTTATAAAAATGGTCAAAATGCTTATTAAATATTAAAGTACTGCTAAGAACTTAAAACATCCACTTATTTTTTTCTCTTTTTTTAATTTTTTGTTGTTGTTGCTTTGGGGTCATACCTGGCAATGCTCATGGGTTACTCCTAGTAATGCTTAAGGGATTATATGAGATGCAGGGTATAGTGAATCTGCATTGGCTGTGTTCAAGGCAAACACCTTATCTACTGTACTATCTCTCCAGCCCTATTCTCTAATTTTTCAAAGTATTCTGTGATGTAGAACATGCAATACCTTCCATCTATTATTTAAAAATATTAACTAATTTATCATTATAAGCTTACTATTATATTTATAAATAACCTGAGAATCTCAAAATGTACATGAATGTCTCAATTTCTGAATCATAATACTTAAAATTAATTCAATTATATTTTAATCCTTTAGTGTCTAAACCACCTGCTATTCATTTCTATACTCAAGTATCATCATATTAAAAACATGCATATTAATATTATCATTGGATGAGAATTCAGTATAGTTAGGATCAATTCTAGACATTAAAAGTATTAGTGTATTAATTTATTTGACCCTGAAGAGCACTCTCTGGTAGTTGCTCCATTTGCCAGTGAGAAAACTGAAACATAAACTTCTTTTAGGTTACAGTGATCATAGAATATGAATTAGTATTTGAAATGGGATCCCACTGTCAGTGTTCTAATCACTTAATCACTAGCAACTATGATGCTTCAAAGACAAACTATTATTTTATAAAGATAAATAAAAACAAATGTTTAAGGGTATACCGCAACTGAATACTGAAGAAAGGTTACAGTAACTTTTCCTTATAAAAAATATTCCTGGGGATCAGGGAAATAGTACCCTGGGGAAGGCACTTGATGGCTCACAGCCAATTTGTACTCAGTCCCCAGCACCACATATGGTCCCCCTAACACTGTAATCCTTGAGCATAGAGACAGTGAGTAATCTCTGAGTACCACTAAGTGTGCCCCCCAGAGAGGAGGAAAAAAAAAGCATGTATAGACTGTATTTCTCACTTTGGTAAGAATGTCATGAAATGTATATTTTAAGAGACGTTACTAGGGAGTCATAATTGAGCTCAATGGAACTAAAATGGATCTCCAAATGAGTTGATGGTAGCCATCTGGTCTGTTTCCATTTCTAAACTTTCTATGCTGCTATTGTGCATTAGCATAAGCCCTCTAAAATCATTCTTACTGTAGTCATTGAAGTTTTAATAGAAGAACACATGGAATACAAAACTGTGGCTATATTTCTGCTTCAGTTTCTTACTTCCTCTTCTCTCTGAAACTCATTCCACACAAGCTTTCACCTCACTGTTCTGAACGGGCTCTTCTGAAGATGCTCATGAATCTATAAGTCAACTCTTTATATTATTGAAGCAACTGGCCACATTTGGCATGGGTAATCACTTTTCTTCATCAAAAATATTCATTGTTGGTGCCATGATTTATAATACTCTCAATTGATATGATAGCATGCAGACAACATTCTAACATCACAACTTTCAATAGAGCATTTTCCAACTCTTTTCCTGCCATGGTAAGCTCAGTTCTGTTGACTATTGTATGACAATTTATTTTTCACATACTGTGTTTCCTTATATCCCAAATATAAGAAAAAATTCTGTGTCTGTCCCTCTCTTCTGACTAACTTCAAATAGACTAATACTCTCCAGATACTTACATGTAGTAACAAACCATGTGATTTCACATATACAGCAGAATGGTATTCTATTATATATACGTAATGGGATGAAACTTGAAAGTCACCACTTGTCTGAGCTAGCATACCCTACCTTGAGAAGAGGGGAACATAAATCATTAGTTAATATCTGTAAAGGGCCCAGCAAAATGTTTACTCCAGAGCTGATAACCAGGTGTCCATGGTGTCCACTCCTCCCTAAATTTTTGCCTTTAAATATTAGAGCGTGAGCTCTAAAAAAATGAGAGTTGCTTGACCTCCAACTCTCCCCCCCCTCTCTGTGGTTCTTTCTCGGTGGCAGCGATGGGGTGGCCTCAGTGCACTGAGGGGCAAGGCAGGGGCTTCTCCCCTTCCACTCCCTCTCCTATAGGGAGTAAGTCTGGTGGCTGGGGGATCATACTCCAGTTTGCTGGGGTCTACTGGCCAGGACCCTGACAGTTTTTCATTGTGATATATGTCAGTCTCACTGCTGTGAGATGTTATTTCTTTGCTTCGATTTACGTTTTTCTGATGATCAGTGATGCAGAGAATTTTTTCATATACCTTTTGTCCATCACTTCCTCTTTTCCCATATTTTTATGTTTTTTTTCTGTAAATTACTACCAGTGCTTTATATGTCTTGGGTACTAACAATATACCAGATGGGTAATAGACAAATATTGTAACCCACTTTGTGGGGTCTCTTATTATTTTGGTAATTTTTTCTGTAGTACTGACATTTCATAATTTGATGTACTCCAATTTGCTTATCTTTGCTTCTGTTTCCTTGGCCAATGGCATTGGACAATTAAGATACTTCTATACTCAATGTCTTGAAATCAGTGATTATCTGATTTCCTTGTGTTAAACACTGAGGTTTTATATCAAGATCTCTAAATCATTTTGAATCATCTTTTTTGTCTGGTATGAGTTAAGGGTCTGTGTTTTATTTTTCACATGTGACTGACCAGTATTCTCAACACCATGTATTGAAAGATCTACCCATCTGCCACTTGTGTTAATGATTAACAGTCAATACACCTGATGATTTGTCCCTGGGTTTTCAATGCTATTCCATTATTTTAAGCACCTGTCTTCATTCTAGTATCACAAACTGTCTTGATTGGTGTAGATTTATAGTATAAATTAAAGTTAGGGAAAGAGAAACCTCCTATCTTCTTCATCCCCCACCTGGACTGCTTTGGATATTCCAGGAATTTATTACTTCAATTAAATTTCAATAACATTTTGTATGTCTTTAAAATATGCCATAGGTAGTTTATAGGGACTGTATTGAATGTATATAGTACTTTGTGTAGAATACATGAATAAGGAATGTATTTCTATTTTCTTGTGTTTCTAACATACTTTAGAAGTATTAGTTCTTTTGTGTGTTATTATACCTAACTTATAGAAATCAATAAAACTAAGATGAAGAATTTCTAAAGAGAAATTAAACAAAGATACTATTAGAATAGAACAAATAATATTAACAAACCATTAACTAGAATAACAAAGAAAAAAAGAGAAAAATGTAATAAACCAAATCAGAAATTACAGGGGAGACATTATAATGGAAAGCACAAAAAGTGAAAGACTCATCAGGGGTTTCTATAAAAATATCTATGCCATAAAATTGGAGAATGTAGAAGAAATAGATACATTTCTGGGCTTTTCTTACCTTGCTTGTCAGAACGAGGAGGAAGCAGAGCACCTGGAAAGATCAATAACTATCAAGATAATTAAAGGAATAGTCAACAATTTCCCCAAACAAAAGCCTGGGCCCAGATAGGTTTACCAATGAGTACCTCAAATTCTTTAGAGGCTCTTCCAGTAAGTCAAAGAAATAGAACTCTCCCAACGTTACTTTGAGGCAAACATCATCCTGATATTGAAAGCAGACAGAAACACCAGTGAAAAAGAAAACTATGGATCTATATCCCTAACTGATATATCCTTAATAAAATTATCAAATTGAATCCAACAAAACCCAAAATATATCCGAAGGTCATACACCAAGACCAAGTATCTCTGTATGCAAGTATGATTATATATATGCACATATATATTACCTTATATACATATATTAACATATAAATACAAGAAAATATTAAGCCATATGATTATATTAATATACTCTGAGAAAATATTTGACCAGATTAACATCCACCTAATCTGATAGAATCTCACATTAAAGTCGGTAGAAGAATCTTTCCTTAATATACTTAAATTCATTTACCATGAATATACAGGTAACATTTTACTCAATGTTAAAAAAAATTGTCTTTCCCCTAACCATGAATAAGAAATTGTTGCCCACTCTCAGCTCTATTATTCAATATAGTATTGGAAGTCCTTGCCACAGCAATTAGGATAAAGAGAGCTATATAAGCATCCAGATTAGATAAGAAGGCACGCTATCACTATTTGCAAATGTCATATTGTCATATCAAGAAAATCCTAATGACTCTGCAGAAAGAAAAAATGACTCCAAGATTTTTTTTAAAAGCTCTATAATAATATAGTTCCCAGATTTTTTAAAAAGCTCTATAATGACATAGCAGGCCACAAAATGAACATGCAGAAATCAATGGCACTTCTGTATGCAAATAATAAAAAAGAGGTCAAACTAAAACCAACAATCCATTCACAATCATGCCTCAAAAAATAAACAAAAACAATTATCTGGGATCAGCTTAACTTTCTTTAACTTTCTTTATTTTAAAGCAATTTCTTCACTTGGCTTTAAGTTTACCACTCTTTTAGTTCTCTTCCTAATTGTCCACCCTTCCTAATTTTTTCTACAAGTTCATCCAACTTTCTCCCCAGTCCTAAACAATTTATATTAACTTAATCTTTGGACCTCTCTCATTTACACTTATGTCCATGATTTTAAATACCATTAGTTTCTAAATTTCCATCACTAACCCAGGGATTATGAAAGAACTAAAAACTCAATCATCAAATATTCACTGGAAATCCCATGTTAACCTAATGTCACATTACAAACTTGAACTTCCAAGCATAACTCGTGATTTCTTATCATCATATATGTTTTTATGCTGTCTCACCCATCATAGAAAGTGATGGCCATATAATACCCATGCTTATCCTATCTCATTTCAAAGAGCAGATGCGGGCTGAAGCAATAGCACAGCTCATAGGGCGTTTACCTTGCACGCGGCTGACTCCGGGTCAATCCTCAGCATCCTATATGGTCCCCTGAGCACTGCCAGGAGTAATTCCTGAGTATATGAGCCAGGAGTAACACCTGTGCATTGCTGGGTGTGACCCCCCCAAAAGAAAAGAGCAGATGGACTGGGCCATATTCTCCTAGCAATTAGAATAAATCTGTACACAACAAATAAGTATAGATAGATCACGAATCACAAATCACGAAATCCTGTTATTGTCGAGTTTCTCTCAAGTGGTCTCAGTAACCTCTCCATTCATCCTATTCCTGAGATTTTAGAAGCCTCTCTCCACTCAGCCTTCCGAACGATGCCGCATTGGAGGCTCTTTCAGGGTCAGGGGAATGAGATCCAGCTGGTTACTGGCTTTTGCATATGGATACACCATGGGAAGCTTGCAAGGCTGTCCCATGTGGGCAGGAAGCTATCAGTAGCTTGCTAGTTTCTCCCAGAGGGAGAAGTAGGTTATAAGATATCTCTTCTGGGAGCCTGTTTTTAAGTCTCTGTATGTTGACCGTTGATGGAATTACACACTGCATGTTCCCCCGAAATCTCTCCGGCCCGCGAAGACACAACAGTGGAAAGCGCTCCTAATTGGGTGGGTTCTATGAACGGTCCCGATCTGAAAATAAAACTGGTGAGGTTAGGAAGAAAGGGGCTCAAGAAAACACATGCTGATCAAGAGCGTCTTTATTGGCAGTCATGCTGGTTTTATATCTTTTTTAGCAGGGGGTTGGTACATGAGTTGTCAATCATCAGGGAAGTGTCTTCTCAGACCAAATAAGGAAAAGTTCGGGGCATTCTTTGGTGGGCTACAATATTCTATGAGAGTCGGTTGAGAAATAGTGGGGAGGGGAAGACAAGGGTTTATCTGGCAGGAGCATCTGTCAGGAGGAATGTACAAGGCTTTTAGTGTAAAGGAAGGCATTCTACTTTACGGGCTCTTGGGGTCCCGTGGTTAACTGCCCTGGGCTACTTTTACTTCTTGAATTTAGCTATTTCCTTTGTCACAAGGGCACCTGTGCCTCAGATTATGCAAACGCTGGTAATGGAATTTTCCGTTTTGTCCAGGGTAAAGGTTCCGGGGCCCTCGTTCAGGGTCCTGAACAGTCTCCAACAACACACAGCTGGGTTCCTCTGCCTGTACCTTCATGCATGAGGCTTGTCCAAATGTGTGGAGAGGGGCCTTAAGCATGGCTGTAGCTAGGTTACGGTGGTCTTCGGCCACCGGGAGCTCTGCTCGGGGTGGGGAGCGAAGCTGGAGCCCATCCTCTTTGAGGCGCCCCAGGGAAGACAGCCAGGTGTGCAGGCAAGAGACTCTGCATCACTCTCTTCTGAGAGCTTGCTTTTAAGTCTCTCTCTGGATGTTGGGCATTGATGGGATTACACACACCTGTAGATAGATAGGATTTAAAATATTGAAATTGATATATTAATGCTCTCTACTCACATATATTATTGGTAAAAAATATATTTTCAAGTTGAGTTAAAATCTTCTAACATTTTTAACATAAACTCCATATACCAGTTACAATTCATGATTAACCAAACAAAAAACACTTTATTGGTAAACTGCCAGACTAACACATATTTGATTACTATTTTAGCTTTCAGTTTACTTCCTTGAGCATGCAAGTTACTGGGAAATGATCTGTACTTCTTTCACCTCGGGATTCCCATAATCCATGACCTACAACATAGGTTTGTTATCTATATATTTTTGATTAACTATAATTTATGAATACATTTGAAATAATTGCATAAAAATTAGGTTTGCAGTGAAGGATAAGCTGTCATGGGCTACAAAAAATGCTTTATAAAATTTCATGTTATAAAATGGCCGGAGTGATAGCCCAGCATGTAGGGCATTTGCCTTCCATGCAACCGACCTGGGTTCGATTCCTCCACCCCTCTCGGAGAGCCCAGTAAGCTACCGAGAGTATCTCGCCTGCAAGGCAGAGTCTGGCAAGCTATCTGTGGTGTATTCGGTATACCAAAATCACTGATAATAAGTCTCACAATGGAGACGTTACTGGTGCCTGCTCAAGCAAATCTACGAGCAATGGGATGACAGTGATCCAGTGATCCAGTGATATGTTATATAATTATATAAAACCATATCAATATATTGATACCACAAAAATCCAGTACCCTTATAGAAAATGTTCCAGTGACTAATTTGGGCTGTACGCTGTTGGTAATAAGGAAATATGTATGACAATTCAACATTCTCATATATGTATTGATACCTATTATATTCACTGTGGATGGTCCAGAATTTATGAAAATTTCTTTGTCTCTATAAAAATTTCTGGTGATGAATACTTGGGCTTAGTTATATTTGTGATTAGGAGTAGTTACTGTCTGAACTTCGGATTCAGTTTCAATAAAGAGAGCAAACTATTTCATGTTATGTGTGTAGCAGCGAGACAATATTTGTAAAATGTTATATTTGCTACTTTTTAATTGAAAGTGTGAGTTTTTATAAGAATTCTTTATTATTTAATGAAAAGGTTAAATAAAAATTGAAGCTTTTATGTTCTTCATTCCCTTACTATCTTGTTTGAAATTTACTTTAGTAATTTATCTCCAGTAGGATTGGAGAGTTGAGCAAAGAATGAACTTGAAACATAAATCACAGATGAAATTTTTCACATTTATTGTGTTTCATTATAAAATAATTTTTCAAAGTGTACATCTTCTTGGGTAGGAGAGATGGTACAGAGATTAAGTACTTGCCTTGCATTCAGTGGACCTTGATTTGATCCCTGTAACCACATAGTACCCACTGAGCCTGGGCAGGAACAATTCCTGAGCACAGAGCCATGTGTAACCTTGTGTACCACCAAGAGCAGCCCAATTCCCCCTCTCAAAAACAATAATAAAGTGAGAAATAAAATTCCAGAGCATACATCTCTCAGCACGTCACAGCCTTCACTAATAATTTTGTGTGCCTTAGCATGCTTATTTGGAAACAAATGTATTGGCAAGGTGTGGAAGGGTATTGCCAGGTGCAGCTTGAAAAACTCTCTAGGTGTTCTTCGTTATGCAACCTCACACCTGGGACTGCACCCACACCTGGCTTTCATTTATTTTTTCAGTTTGGGGGAGAAGTATGAGAAGTTGGGAACAGGAGGGCTCCCAGGCCGAGCTAAAGGAGTGTAGGGCCACTTCCTGTCATGCTCAACCCAGGTTTGCTGGCTTCAGGTACATCCTTAGAGGCACAGTGCCACCCATAGCTTTGCAGGGGCCTGTAGAGTTAAAGCCAGCCTAATTTGAATGGTCTTGGGGTTCCAAGGATTGAACTAGAGACCTAAAATGTGCAAGACATTCATCCTAGCCTTTTGAGCTCTCTCCCTAGCTCCATTTCCCGTGTGATTATAAATTTCAACCATTCCTAGCTAGACCATGATATTCTCAGAAATGAGAAAAGGTTTAATTTCCATTAAGTAGTCATTAATGGGGAAAAGTTAATACTTAGTCAAGATTAAAAGCTTGTGTATTGGTAAGTGGGGAGTTTATAATTAATTTCATCTAAATCCTGCAAAAGCAATTTCAATAACTTTCTGCTGGTTTTACTATATTGACATGCATTGACAGAATGGAGTATTTGAATTTTGTTTTGGTTTAGTTTTGCAGTTAGTTAGCTAGCTCTAATTTACTTTTACAAAGAAAAGTGGAAAGAGTAAGAAAGAATTAAGTATGCGATTGGTTAAAAAAGTGAATTCCTGTTTCAAGGCCAAGAACATTTCTTGTAAACTATGGGTAGCACTGTAAAACTGCTACATTATGTGCTAATTCCTCTTCTTTACCTCAGGCCATGTGGTATTCTAGTACACTCAAATTTAGCTTGTTAAATGTCAAAGTATTTACTGCAGTCATTTAAGATAGGGATTTTCAAAAGAGCAGGCATATTAAGGTGATTATATACAAACACACTATACTTCATAACTGATGACTAAGGGATTGGTGATCTGTCAGTTGATATTGGGATTCTGATCAGAAATCCATCCCCAGAGATAGCACAGTGGGTAGGACGTTTGCCTTGCATGCAGCTGACCCGGGTTCTACCCCCGGCATCCTATATAGTCCCCCGATCACCGATCACCGCCAGGAGAATTCCTGAGAGAAGAGCCAGGAGTAACCCCTGTGCATCGCAGGGTGAGACCCAAAAAAGAAAAAAAAACAAACAGAAATCCAGCCC
Organism: Sorex araneus; assembly: GCF_027595985.1. Taxonomy (NCBI): domain Eukaryota; kingdom Metazoa; phylum Chordata; class Mammalia; order Eulipotyphla; family Soricidae; genus Sorex; species Sorex araneus. The sequence goes on along the minus strand of NC_073313.1, from coordinate 295,039,422 downwards.
AATTACATTGTTCAAGGGCAATGCAACAGTCTTTTGGGGTTGCTATATTTAAACTAAACCAGTTCTTCACTATTAATGAAACATCTTGAAATTTCGGTTCAGGAATATCCCCACTGCTATCCTTAGAGTAAAGAAAGTGCTCCGTTATATGATGGTTTTTCTATCAGAAACCATGTTCCTTTCTTTACAGACTTGTGTTTAGTCATTGTAGCTGTAAAAAGTGTGAGTTTCAGAGAAGAAAAGATAAGTGTACCTCCAATCATCCATCACTGGCATATGCTGAATATATAGAGCATCTTCACCTAGAAAACGGTCCTATTTACTGGATGTTTTACTGATTTACATGGACATAACAGTAGCTTCTCTAATATCCAGCAGCACAAAACAGTATGTGTGGCTCTGATATTCTGATATATATATGTATAATACATATATATATGTATATATGTATACATATATATATATATGGGCTGCAGTGATAGCACAGCGAGTAGGGCATTTGCCTTGCACGCAGATGACCCGGGTTTGATTCCTCTGTCCCTCTCGAGAGCCTGGCAAGCTACCCGTGGCATATTCGATATGCCAAAAGCAGTAATAACAAGTCTCACAATGGAGACATTACTGGTTCCCGCTTGAGCAAATTGATGAATAATGGGATAATAGGTGACAGTGACAGATATATATATGTATATTGTATATGTGTATATAATATACACATATATGTATATATATAAATTTATGTACATGAAATGAAATTTCATGTAATGAGATTCTTATGTAATGAAAATGAAATCATTACAGGATCCTCAAATGGCGAAACAAAACACAATGACTGTTTCCTTTCTACATTGGAAAAGTGATCAATTAATGACACAAAATTTTCACTAAAGGGAAAAAGGCAATGACTAAGTTGTCTGTATATTGTTACATATGAAAGAAGTCATATTAAAAAATATTTATATGGACATAATAATACTACAAGGGGTAGTGTGCTTGCCTTGCACACAGTCTACCTGAGTTCAATCCCCAGCACTCTCTATGATCTCCTGAGCTAATCCAGGAGTGATCCTTGAGTGCAGAGCCAGGAGTAAGTCCTAAATTCCACAGTTAGTGATTAATTCAATATTCATCCCAACAAAAAAAGAGTTGAGATAAATACACATATGGGTTAGTAATCAACATTAAACAGTAGGATTCCAACTTACTCTTAATTAACTAAAAAGATTATTTGCCTGATACTTTTTGGAGTTTTCCCAAATTCATCCTTGCACAAGTTGTTCTTGTTTTAAGTACTTTGAATCAGAGTCCCAATCATAAACCAAAGTCCCAATAGTAAACCAATTCAATGAAATAAATTAAATCTGAAACTAAACTATTGCCTTTAACTTGATTAATTTTTGTTGCATTGCACTATGCAAGAATTAACACTGTTTTTTTTTACTTTCTGGTTTTGCAAAGTTCTCACGGATTATCATGATATTTTGAGGAAGTAAAAGTTGTGAACCAGAGAGATAGTAGGGAGGTAAGGCACTGCCTTGATACAGCCAAAGCTGATTCCATCCTTTAGACCTCATACATCTCTTTGAACACTGCCGGGAGTGATCCCTGTCTATCCCCCAAACAAAAAAGCTGGGATGTCAAAAAAAAACCCTCTTTGTATCTGTGTCTAAGCTAGAGAAGAGAGATACAAATTTGCTACATGCCAAATGACAGTGTAGGGGATTCCCAATATATCTATTAATTTCTTCCAAACCACCACCCTTATAGGAATGACTGAATTAAAAGAATTTAAGGGTTCTTTCATTTATTTAATTCTAACTTCATGTTTCTCCTTTTCCATCTGCTGGTGATTGTCCCCTTTACATGGGCTATTGTAAGCATTAAAAAGTTCATTAATTTTTCTGAAATACTTTGGTGCATATTAAATAAGTGATATAATTTACATTTTTATCATATAAGCATGATAATGTATTACAGAAAATTATTATCAAAGATTTTAAACTTATGAATTGGTACCAAGACAACCAAGTATACCTCAGAGCATATCATTTGCCTCCTTTGATCCTATGGTAATAGGAAGATGATGTACAATCACCAATTGGATTCTCTTTTCTCACTTTTTCAGCACATGAGGAATGAATAAGGGAAGATTATGAAGCAGGGGCAATGAGCCCCCAGTCTGCCAAAGCTCCTGTTAGCCCCTGTGTCCGGCCGTTTCTTTTTTTTTTTTAATTTTATTGAATTACCATGAGATAGTTACAAGCTTTCATGTTTGGGGTACAATTACACAATGATCAGACACCCATCCCTCCACCAGTGCACATTCCCCACCAACGATATCCTGGGTATGTCCCCCCCTTTCTCAACCTCCCCCTGCATCCATGGCAGATAATATTCCCCATATTCTCTCTATACTTTTGGGCTTATGGCTTGCAACATAGACACTGAGAAGTCATCATGTTTGGTCCATTATCTACTTTCAGCACGAATCTCCCATCCTGACTGATTCCACCAGCCATCATTTTCTTAGTGATTCCTTCTTTATTCCATCTGCCTTCTCCCCTCTGCTCGTGAAACAGTCTTTCAGCTATAGGGCATCCTCCTTGCCCGTGCATCTACTGTCCTTAGGTTTCAGCTTCATGTTATGTTATCCTATACTCCACAAATGAGTGCAGTTCTTCTATGTCTGTCCCTCACTTTCTGACTCATTTCACTTAGCATGATATTCTCCATGTCTATCCATTTATTTATAAGCAAATTTCATGATTTCATCTCTCCTAACAGCTGCATAGTATTCTATTGCATAGATGTACCAAAGTTTATTTAACCAGTCATCTGTTTTAGGGCACTCTGGTTCTTTCCAGATTTTGGCTATTGTGAACATTGCTGCAATGAATATATAGGTACATATGTCATTTCTACTGTGCTTTTTTTGCATCCTTGGGATATATTCCCAGAAGTGGTATTGTGGGGTCATATGAAAGCCATTTCTTCCTTTGCCCCATGCTTACTTTCCAAGAAGTGTCTGAATATGATTTTATCATTCACTGTTCACTTCCTATCATTTGCTTGCCCTTTTTATTGCTTTCAAAGGCATTTATAATGGATTTTTTCCCTAAATTTAGTTTAATATAAATACAACTATCACATAAATTTTAAGAACTTCCAATCGTTCTTTCAGAGGTAACTAAAACACTCTCAGAAATATATAGAATCAAAATACACCAAGGGGTGGGTAACCCACTTTTCTTCCATATTGAAAAAGTTTTTTAAAATCAACAAAGAAAAACCTTATATTTTACCACCTCAAACTAACAGGCTAGCAGAGCAGGTTTTTAACATATTAAGTAAATAAATATTTTATCCTTTCGTGTGTCTTGCTTAGCCATTTTGTTTTTATATTTATTTATTAATTGTTTATTAAAATATGATGCTAACATTTTTTCTTCTTTGTTTTTAAAATTTATTTTAAATTTATTTATTAATTGACTCACAGAGAGATACACAGTTACAAAGTTGCTCATGAATGGGTTTCCGTGATGTATAGTGTTCTAACACCTGTCCCTTCATAAGTGTGCATTTCTCACCACCAGTGTCCCCTGTTTCCCTCCTGCCATGCTCCCTCTTCTATGGAAGGCACTTTTCTCTTTATCTCAGATCCTAGGGTTTACCTGTCAGCACGATTGGTTGAGAATTTTCAGGAGAGACACTGGGCCTCTTGACCACTGCTTGGGAAGCCCCTCAAAATTAAAAAAAAAAAGTTATTAACTAAGACTCTCCATTGCTATGAATTATTGAACATCTCTTTCACTGTGTCCACCATGTACTCAGGTATTATACATAATATAATTTATGTTGTACTAACAAATACTTTCACTGACACACACTGACATACACTTTAACCTTATCCCCCATACTGGTGACACTCAAAGGCCACATTTAGTTGCTATTTTTCAAATATACATTATACGTAGGGACACACTGATAGTGTCACAATGATGGGCTCAGCTAGTGGAGAATGATTTGAATTTGAATACATCTGATATCAATCTATACTCCAGATTGAGGTATATTGTTCATTCATCACCTAACGAGAATAAAATTTGACATTCTTCTTTTCTATGGCACCAGTTAAGTATTTTTAAACAAATTCTGTATCAAGCAACGATGAGTATAAGAATATATTTCGAAACATTTCTTATTTTAAGTTATAATTTCTTTCATTTAATGACCTAAATACATATCCACACCAGAGGAAAAATTTTAACATTTTGATCATAGTTTAAAATTTGACTAATATACAAGCTGATATGGGATTTGGATAACTTAGTGAAAGATCAGTGTGAAATATTTTTTTTTAAATTAAAGTGATTGCTTTAGCCAGATTCATTTTCATAAATATTAAAACCAATATTTACTGGCACGTGATACTTATCTCAAAGGGCATAACTAAGTTAAAATATTAATTTTGGCAAGAGATTAGTTCACAGCATAGTCTAATTGCCATTTGGCATTTTAAAGCTATTTGAAATATTGAAGTTTTTTTTTTCCATGAAAGACGATAAATGACTTTAGTATCTGTAAAATAACTATTGCTCAAAAAAAAAAATTCAGGGTAATTTAACTCAGCTGCTATGTGAAAGAGGCTTATGTAAAGAGCCATTAGCTGGTGAAATTGACTACTGACTTGATTTATCAAAACCTAATAACTATATAAGGAACTGGATGATTCAATTGTTCACTACCCCCATTCACTACCCCATTACTATTATACATCTACCTGGCATAAACAGCTTGATAAAAAGAATGTTATTTTTCTTTTTATTAGACCCCCAAATATCAATCACATAAGTAATATTGTAGGCAAAAAATTTTAAGTTTCAAATAGTAACCTACTTCAAATATTTTGCTTGTGTCTAATTTTATATGTAACTAACACTAAACTTATAAGTAAATCCTATATGTTTTTCACATTTGCTTTAAATAACAAAACTATCTTAAAACAACATACATAAAACTTTTTCTTTAAAATAATTTTTTTCTGCCTCTCTAGAACTTAGGAAAATGAAAAACATAGCTTTAAAAACATTGTGCTTCAATTTTTTTAAACTACTACTTTTCCTGCTACAACAAGTGACATAAACATGTATGTTCAAATATTCTATGCTTCTGATTCATCTATACATTTAAAATCTAACTAAATTGCCCAAGAATGTTTGTAATTGGAAGTTTGAAAGCTTTTCAATAACATCTGAGAAGAGACACTGGATGGATGCTGTGAGGAATGGTGTTTTCCTGATCATTTGTTCTAGATTGAGTTTCCTCTTCTTACAAAGCCTTCACAGTCTTGTTCCATTTTATTCTTTGAAGTGGCTCACTCACTCTTGACATTTGGGTTTTTGTTTTGTTTTGTTCATTTTTGGCAACATATGGAGGTTCTTAGGCCTTAACTCCTGCTCCTGCACTCAGGAGTCATTCCTGGTGCACTCCAGAAGCATTTGGGGTGCCAGGGATTGAACCCTGGTCACCATGGTGTGCAAGGTTAGAGCCCAATACAACTCGGGACCTCTTCCAGAATTTTAAGTGAAGTATCTGCAATGTAAATTGTGGCCAAAGTGCTCTTTTTCTTGTGTTTATATATATTTTACTTTTGGGGGGGGATGGAATGGGGGGATGGGGGCAGGGGAATGAATTCAAGTTTTATTTTGTTTTCAAATGCATAAAAGTTATTCCTAAAACAAAGTAATAGATTTCTAAGTTATTTACAAAGTTTGACCACCACTCCATAAAGAATTTCTCATTGCTCTTTTTTCTCTTTCCTTTTGATTCAGTCTGAAATGCTTCTCCTCTAGTGCACTTTTCCGTTTTCCTCCTAGTTAGGCTCCTTCACAGAACTTTTCTGCAGGTTGCTCTTGGTTTCTTACATAAGGAATGCTGTTGCTTACAGCACAATAAAATACTTTCTGTGTCAAAGTGACCTTTTTTAAGTACAATTTCATAATAAAAACATTAATGCATAGGCTTTTCTAAATTTTAAAATGTATGTCATTGTTGTTAGATCTGTAATCTTGGCAAGGTAAATTCAAAAAATCAAAAATATTAATTTCAGTTTATCTTTATCTTGATCAAGTACTATTCTTTATTTAGTTTCTTTAAGATGTTTTGGCTATAAGCAATTTTTAAGGCATGCATTATATAAATATACCATGTAAATTCGATGGTTAAACAAAGATATACATAATGCTTTATCTTTACTTATTTAGCAATCTTCCCATTTTTGGTGCAACATCATATATCAAAGGTCTGATAAACATCTGAATCTCAGAGCAAACACAATTTGCTTCAGAGTGGTAAATTGTGCTTTTCAGTGGAATAACCTAAAGAAAACTCTTTTCAGTGTCCTTGAAATATAATATTTATTAAGGCATGCATGTGAATTGCCCTTTCTCTTACAAATTTTCTTTGGAAGTATCAACAATTTTTTTTCATTTTTTATAGTACCAACACTGCACAATGCTGAAGTTAGTACATGTAAAACATAGTTCTTGCCCCAGACTTTTATTGCATAAATAACTAAAAGAAAAATTCATTGCAATCACACTGAATTTGCTTCCAATTGTTCGAAGTATCTCACATTTCAAAGTGATTTTTAAGGTTATGAGCTATAAGATTCTGAGGGGAAAGTTTGTTTTATAAAACTACATGACTATAGTTTTTTAGAAGTTCTCATATTGTTTTTGAAAGAAGATGAACCAGTCAATATTCCCACCACAAATAGTTCAGTGTTATTTTTTTTCTGCATCCACATAATATCCCCTAAATCACCCTTCTTTGCATCTACACAAAGATCCAAAATCACTATTTCAGAAAGACATCTGTGCTCCTGAGAGTACTTCCTCTATAGTCACTAGAACCTAGATCTGGAAAGAACCAATGTGTCCAACAATGGTTGGAAAAATAAAGAAATGGTGGTATATATCACAATAGAATGCTAGTTTGGCTATAGAAAAAGAAAAAATCATGAAATTTGCAAGTACATGGATGAAACAGAAGGGGGTCATGTTTCATGAAGCCAGAAAAATAAGGACAGCTACAGAATTATCTCCCTCTTTGTGGGAAGTTAAAAAAAACAGACAACAAATAACCAAAGACAACGAACTACAGTAGGCACACAGAACTAAGCAAACCTGGAAGTATATGAAAGGAGTCCTTGGCATTTCTGGAGAGAGATGCACATTCTTGTAATGGGTATGAAATTAAAATGATGTGTGCATGAAACGCTATCCTTAACAAAATTATAAACCACAGTGCTTCAGTTAAAAACTAAAATATAACATTTTATTATGTTTTTGTTTGTTTGGAGGCCACATCTACTGATGCTCAAGGATTACTCCTGGCTCTGCACTCAAAGCTCAATCTTGGGGGCATTTGGGGGACCATACGGAGTACCAGGGATGAAATCTGGGTCACCTGTATGAAAGGAAATTTGCCTTGTGAGCTGTACTATTATTCTGGATGCAGAAAATATACATAATTATTAAACTGTTTAGTTCTAAACATTTTAAATACATATATCTTGATAAAAATACAGTAATTTTCAAAATTCTAGGTAGAAGAAATATTTTAAGAAGTTAAAAGACCATCAGGTCAAAAGTGGAAAATTTGAATTGAAGAAATGTGATCTTAATTATAGTGATAAGATTAAATTATCATGAGAAAGTTTTCTATAAACATAACTCATTTGATTACCACTCCAATTACTCAAGAATCCCTACTTTCAATATTTTACATTAATTAAAGTTGGTGAAAAAACTTGATATTTTATTTCCAGAAATGCATAAAGGGAATACATCATTTTTCCTCAGAAAATAACCTAATATCCTGGTAGTTTCAATTTGAACAAAAGTTTAAAATAAAAATAAGTATTATTAATTAACAAAGAGTTTTCGATAATATATCATATTCGTGGCTATGGAATATCTGAAGATATGAAGGGGGACATTACATAGACACAAGCTAGGTCAGAGTCTGACATGGAAATAGACATCATAAATAAAGTACCTATTTTAAAAGCTCTGTGTTACTACACAAAGTACTCCCGGATTCAATGCAGCCCCCATAAAAATTCCCATGTCATTTTTTAAGAACATGGATAAAGTACTGTTAACATTTATATAGAGTAATAAAACTCCCTGAATAGCCAAAGCAATCCTCAGGAAAAAAAAAGAAGACAGGAGGTTTTTCATTTCCCAACTTTAAATTATACCATAAAGCTATAGCAATCAAGACTGTGCTGTATTGGAATAAAGACAGACTCTCAGACCAGTAGAATGGAATCAAGACTTAGTGACAGACCCTTAGGTATATGAACAGCTAATATTTGACAACGGATTTAGGTGCATGAAGTAGAGCAAAGAAAAATTCTTCAACAAATGGTGCTGGTTAAACTGGTGTGCAACAAACAACAAAAAAATCTGGATATTTCTTACACAACACACAAAAGTTAATTGAAAATGGATCCAATACCTTGATATTAGGCCCAAATCCATAAAATACATCAAGGAAAACAGAATTCTACATGATATTGATTCTAGAGGCATCTTCAATGACTCAATACTATTGGCCAAGAAAACAAATCAAAATTAACAAATGGAAACTACATCAAATTAAGAAGCTTCTGTGCTTTGAAAAAATAAAACGATGACTAGAATGAAAAGACACACCACTGAGGAGAAAATATTTGCTCACCAGACATCTGACAAAGGGCCAATATCCAGGATCCATAGAGGTTAATTGCAAAACTTAACAGACAAAAACAAACAACCCCACAAAAACATGGGAGAAGAGATGAGCAAAGCACTTCCTCAAAAAAGACATATAAACGGCCAGGAGATATATGCAAATGTCTCTTTGTCACTTATCTTTAGGGAAGTATAAACCAAAACAATAAAGTACCAGTTCACACGAGTGAGGCTAGTGACTAGCAGATGCCAAGAGCAGAAACAAGTGATGCTCCAGGGATGTCGGGATAGGGGTGGAGAAAGGAATCTGCATCCATTGTTGGTGGGGATGTCTATCCATCAACCTCTTTAAGAGACAATATGGACATTTCTACAGAAACAAAACAAAACAAAACAAAAAACCAACCTAAGAATTGTGCTTCCATCACGAATCACAAAATCCCCATTAATTGCCGACTTTTCAAGCGGGCTCAGTAACCTCTCCATTCGTCCTTTCCCTGAGATCTTAGAAGTCTCTCTCGACTAGGCCCTCCCAATGATGTCACACTGGAGGCTCTTTCAGGGTCATGGAAATGAGATCCAGCTTGTTACTGGATTTAGCATATGAATACACCATGGGCAGCTTGCAAGGCTATCCCATGTGGGCAGGAAACTCTCAGAAGCTTGCCTGTTTTTTCCAGAGGGAGAAGCAGGTTACAAGATATTGTGCGGCCGCTTTTTGTCTGCGTGCTTCTGGGAGCTCGCTTTTAAGTCTCTGAATATTAGCCTTGGATGGAATTACACACACCTGGGTTTCTCTGCCGGTACCTTCATGTGTGAGGCCCGTCCGATCGTGTGGAGAGAGGCCTCGAGCATGGCTCTAGATAGGTTTCGGTGGTCTTTGGCACTGCTTGGGGCTCTGCTTGGGGCGGGGAGCTCTGCTCGAGGTAGGGAGGAAAGCTGGAGCCCATCCCCTCCGAGGGGCCCCGGGGAAGACAGCCAGGCATGCGGTATCCGGGTAATTCTACCTTTTAGCATCTACCAAGGGGTACCAAAACATCATTTTAAAAGGATATTTGTGCTTCTGTGTTTATTGTGGCACTAACCGAGTAACCCACATGTGGAAATTGTAGTTTTTGGCCACACCAAACTGTGCTCAGAAATTACTACTGGCGTGCTTAGAGGATCTTACTTGGCACAGGGACCTAGCCAGGTCAGTCAAATTAGAAGCAGGTGCCCTGCCCACTCCACTATCTCTCCAGCCCAAGGAAACCTTTTTCCTATACTGACTTTCCGAAACTAAAGAGGTTACATATATATTTTAATTTTCTAATATTCTACTAGTGCCTAAAGCAGGGAGCTATGTTAACCATTTTCCTGGTTCATATCCATTGCCCTGGACTGTACATAATAACCCTACATATTTCTCATGAGAAAAATTTTGACCCAGTTTCATTATCACCCCAACTTTATAATTCTTGTTTTTGTTTGTATTATGAGGGAGAAGCATAATATATAAAACCATTTAATCTTACATTATAGAACAACTCATCCAGAGAAGCATAAATATTTAACATAGAGTTCTTCCAGTCTCTCTCCTCATAATCAAAGTTTCCTCTTAATAAAATGAAAGAAGTGGGATTTGTTCAGAGAGCAGAAAATGTAAGGATTATCCTTAGGTTGTAGTGGTTTCCACTACATTCAAAAAAACTCAGAATGATCATTTAATTAGGTAATTTTCTCAAGTTTTGCTCATTATTGTTAGTACTTATCAATGCTTCTCTATAAAACAGGATGCTGCATTTTCAGAGAAATTAGCAGATTTTTTAGTCAATGAGTAGAGTTCAAGAGACAGACATAATTTAAAAAAAAAAAGATGTACAGAAAACTGCATTCCATATATATTATAACAGAATCTTCTCAGACATGTTGGCAAAGCCCTAGCTGTCATCTGAAAATGTGCAATCTCTGCATCACCCTTAGATTAAAATCACACAAAACATTATCTAAAGTCTGTGTTTTATAAATATGATATGGTTTACCAATTTCCTCCCCCCTTTTACATCTAAATGATTGAAAGGGATAACATCCAATCTTGTATTTGCTTTTGAGGACTGAGAAATGGGCCCCTAGCTGTGCCATAATAGAAATTTAGCAAGCAAAATACAAATAAAAACTGTCATCAGGATCTGGAGTGATTGTTCAGTGGGTAGGACACCTACCTGGAATGTGCGCAACCCGATTCAATCCTCACATGGTCTCCTGACCAGGAGTGAACGCTGAGCAGAGTCTGAGGAAGTTCTGAGAACCACTGGTTGTGACAAAAAATAAACACAAAAATTTCTTATCAGATATAAGATTTAAACTAAATCTCTTTTTGATCCTTTCCTTTGTTGTATGCCAAGAGAAAACTACATGGAAGAGAGTGGTCTTAGCTTTTTGTTGTCAGTTGAATGGGTCTTAAATCCCTAAGTTAAGCCAAGACTGAAACATACTAAATGATAAAAAGTGTATAACGATTATTTTTTCTCAGAGTCTTCTCACCCTTCAGACTCATATAAACGATACTTGAGACCTGAAAGAGATTAGATAACTTTTGTGAATGGTACTGTAATCTAGAATAATGAGTGGAACATTTTTAAAATTTGCCATCATGAATTTAAACAGTAATTACATTAAACAGTATTTCTACTTGAATTTAAATGTTAGGGGTTTCTTTCTCAAAAATAAAAGAGGAGAAAAACAACATCCAACAGTTTAAATAAATCTGATTCTTTGAGGCCAAAGAGGTAATATACGGATTAAAGCATTTTGCCTTACACATAGTCAATCAAATTTGATACCAAACATTGTCTATTGTCAAGTCCAATTTGATACAAACACTTCTAAATCTAATCCCTGATCACAGATACAGGAGTAAACCCTACATCCGGAAAAGTATAGCCCAAAACATGAACGAAAAAACAGAAATGTGGGGGGCTGGAGCAATAGAACAGTGGGTAGGGCGTTTGCCTTGCACGCGGCCGACCCGGGTTCAATTCCCAGCATTCCATATGGTCCCCTGAGCACCGCCAGGAGTAACTCCTGAGTGCAAAGCCAGGAGCTAACCCCTGTGCATTGCCAGGTGTGACCCAAAAAGCAAAAAAAAAAAAAAAAAAACAACCAGAAATGTGATTCTTATTATTGTCATTATTTTTAACAAAATTTTGATCAAATATCCCACACATTTTTTTTCTATTCCTAGTTTTTTTTTTCTTTCACTCTATTCCTTGAATAGACTTAACAACTACCAACTATTTCTTCTTTTTAGTCTGTATCATGCTCCACTCTTAGGCACAACTTTCTATTCATTTCCCCAAGTCAAGCAGGTGTATGGTGAGGAGGAAAACAAAATTACATCATTCCTCATTCAGACATTAGTTTAAGATCTTAGGAAGTATTTATGATTTTGAACAGAGCTTTGCGAAATATTCAAAAGATGTTCCCTGTTGTCTAAAAAGCAATTTAATTTGCCTTGTAGGAGGGTGGGAGATGAGTTTTTAAAAACCTGGAGTAGCAAGAACTTGACTCTGGTTTTTGTATGTTTCATAGAATACTGTAATGACTTGTGTGGGAAACAGCTGACCAAAATATGGATGATGGGTGACAGGTGTTTCAGAGCCTGCACTGTGTTTTAACTTGCTATATATTCACAGGGATATATCTTATGTAAGTCACATGCAATTGTTGATGAAGTAAACCAAACATAAAACTCTACCTCGACCAAGTGATACTCTATTCCCAAGGGATTATTTTTTATTAATTTTTGAATTAGATATTTTTTACTCTTACTCTCTATTCATTCTCCACAACTTGTAGTCATCATAAATTGTACAGCAATGCAGTAAAAGAAAAACTGCCACCCCAAACAGGTGTTTCCCATATTCTTAAATCACACTTACTTGGGACAAGATGAGTTACCAAAAAAAGATTGCTATTTTAATGATTCTCATCACAGTCATGACTGGCTTAGGGCTTTCAAATCTCCTCCTTCAACTGCAACAAATTTAGAAGCCTACATTTTTTTAAGGCATTCTAAAAGATTCAACAGTTTTCCCATGTAATCAGAGACACTAATTATCAAGCCTATTTCAGATAAAGTAGTAGTTAATGCCAATTTATCAAGATGGGAAATGAATCTGATTTTATTTCTATTGCGACTGCCCAAAGGCAGGTGGCTTAAGGCAAGTATATTTAGTTTAATGAGACTCTAGGGGATAAACAGCCTAAGTTTGAGCACCCTCATTATGCATCAGCAAATACAGTGACCCGCCTGCTGCAAGAATTCAATTTATATTTACACAACTCAGCCACAGCTCATTCACTGATAAAAGTGAAAGATATTAGAGCTCCCTCTCCCAGATGGAATTTGTGTATTCCCAATCCAATACTTTGTGCCTCATGCTTAATTTGGAAGTAATTTCTGCTCAAAATGCTTCTTCCTTCACCTCCTCCAAGCGATTTCACAAGGCTATTGTTTTCCCATTTTCAGATCTAAAAAAGGGTCTAGTGTAACTTAATTTCCAAGTTTTTTTATGCTCTATTCATTTACATGTTGCCACATGATGTTGTCAAAAATTTACCATCAGACAGATTAATGAATGGGTGATCAATGTAGAGTTCAGAATTTCTGAGGAAATGTATATTAATACAAAGAAAAAATTATCCCATATTCCTAGGGTGTAAAAAACTAAAGCACGCCAAGGGGCATGTGTACTCTCAGGCTCTCCGGGTGGCTGTGTCTCACAACCTGCATTCGGTGCTCTGGAATCGCTGTGTATGGGCTGGATCTGGACGGCCATTGGACAAGGACAAGCGAAGGAAGAACGAGGACCAAGCTGGTTGCTGATTAGTTACTGTTTATTCAATCTTCCATCTTTCCCATCTCCCGCACACCCAGCTCCATTCTCTCTCGATCTACCCCAGCCTCTTCTCTCTCCCATCTCTGGATCTACTGCAGCCTCTCTCTAGCTTCTCTAGTCTCTCCTCCTACTTGTCTCTCCCAACTTGACCTCTAGGCTACACCCAGCCAGGTAGCAAAATCAACATAAGAAAGCCCTTCCTGAGGGCAGGGCATTCCAAAGCCCTTCCTGACTCTTAAGGGTTTTTTTTCCTTTCCTTAGTCCAAACACTTATTAACATCTTAATACTAGTTATTTTTGTATGGACATAGCAAGAGATAGATTGAGGCTTGCAAGGCAGCTCTCCTGGCAACATCTTGCTACAGACTCAGACCACAGCACTCAGGCCAGATTAATCATTCCTCACCCTAGCAGGGTCCAAATCTAGTTATCACTGTTTGGATCATGACAACATTTGTTCATGATCAAGCTCTTAACTTATAGTTAAGCATTAGGCACTTTGGCCAGGCCTATCTCGATGCCAGGGTAGCACACAACTCACCGCTTGCCCTGGGTCCGTCTTGTCCCTCATCAGGACCCTGCTTTTGGAAAGTGCTAGGAAGTAAGGGCAGCTGAGGCTTAGGTTGAAAGAACAGATGCCCAGGAGGAAAATATCATGTAGAGTCAAATGACTCCCAGGTTACAAAAGCATAGCATTTGCTAAGTATTTCTGTGTCCATACAAAAAGGACATGGCTCTGAATAAACTATGCAAAGGACTCAAGGAGAAGAGAAAAACAATATTTACAAGTCAACAGAACACTAAGAAAGAAATCACAAATAAACACAGAGTAATGGGAGCACTTGATGGGAGTAACCCAATAAACCTAAACTACCTGAGGCTATGTAATCCTACACTAGGGTTCAGGAGTAATCATCTGTATTATATTTGAGGGTTTCATCTATTGTTCACTGGATGTACACTAATGAACTGAGGTTAGCTGAAATGATCAGAATGAATAAACACAAAATAAGTGTTTGAACTACAATTTTGAAGATTTTGTAGAAAAGGAAAGAGACCATGGATAGTCTATTTGGACTGAACTTGGTAGTCACTAAGCAGAATGCCTGGTGCTCCCTTTCTCACATATAGTTACAATTTCTTTTTATTTATTTGTTTATATATTTATTTATCTTTATTTATTTTTTAATTAGTGAGTCACTGTGAGGGTACAGTTACAAATTTACCCATCTTTGTGCTTGTGTTTCCCTCATACAATGTTCAAGAACCCACCCATCACTCCACCAGTGTCCATTCTCCACCACCAAAGAACCCAGTATCCCTCCCACCCTCCAATCCCGTCCCTCCCCCAACCACACCCCGCCTCTGTGGTGGCAGGGTATTCCATTTTGTTCTCTCTCCTTTTTGGTGCTGTGCTTTGCGATAGGGGTATTGAGTGGCCATTGTGTTCAGTCTCTAGTCTACTTTCAGCAGACATCTCTCTTCTCACAGGGGATCCCCAACCACATGTTACTTGGTGCTCCCTTCTCTATCCGGGTGGCCTTTCCCGCAGCATGTAAGGCCAGTTTCCAGGCCATGGAGCCAACCTCCTTGTATTATATACTACTATTCTTGGGTGTTAGTCTCCTACTCTGTTATTTTATATTCCACAGATGAGTGCAATCTTTCTATGTCTGTCCCTCTCTTTCTGACTCATTTCACTTAGCATGATACTTTCCATGTTGATCCACTTAAGTGCAAAGTTGATGACTTCATTTCTAACAGCTGCATAGTATTCCATTGTATGGCTGTACCAAAGCTTCTTTAACCAGTCATCTGTTCTCGGGCACTTGGTTTTTTTCCAGATTCTGGCTATTGTAAACAGTGCCATAATGAACATACAAGTGCAGATGTCATTTCGACTATACCTTTTGGTTTCTCTGGGATATATTCTCAGAAGTGGTATTGCTGGATCAAATGGAAGCTCAATTTTTAATTTTTTGAGAAGCATCCATATTGTTTTCTGAAAGGGCTGAACCAGTTGGCATTCCCACCAGCAGTTTAGAAGGGTCACCTTCTCCCCACATCCTCTCCAATAGCAGTTGCTTTTGCTCTTTTGGATGTGGGCCATTCTCTGTGGTGTGAGGTGGTATCTCATAGTTGTTTTGATCTGCATCTCCCTGATGATTAGTGATGCAGAGAATTTTTTCATGTGCCTTTTGGCCATTCGTATCTCTTCCTTAGAAAAGTTTCTGTTCATTTCTTCACCCCATTTTCTGATGGGGTTGGATGTTTTCTTCTTGTAGAGTTCAGCCAATTCTTTATATACCCTTGATATCAACCCCTTTTCGGATGGGTGAATATCCTTCCCCATTCTGTAGATTGCCTTTGTATTTTGGTCACTGTATCTTTTCCAGTGCAGAAGATTCATAGTTTAATATAGTCCCATTTGTTTATCTCTGTTTCCACTTGGTTGGTCAGTTGCATGTCATCTTTGAAGATACCTGTAGCTTCAATATCGTGAAAGGTTTTGCCGACCCTGTCTTCGATGTAGATTATGGATTGTGGTCTGATGTTTAGATCTTTAATCCACTTTGATCTGATTTTTGTGCATGGTGTCAGGTCAAGGTCTAAGCCCTTTCTTTTGCATGTGGTTGTCCAGTTATGCCAGCACCATTTGTTAAAGAGACTTTCTTTGCTCCACTTCACATTTCTTGCTCCCTTATCAAAGATAAGATGATCATACATTTGGAGTAATGTGTAGGGATATCCCACCCTGTTCCATTGGTCTGCAGCTCTGCCTTTGTTCCAGTACCATGCTGTTTTAATTGTTACCGCTTTGTAGTAAAGTTTAAGGTTGGGGAGGGTAATGTCTCCCATCATCTTTTACCCAAGAATTGTTTTAGCTATCCGTGGGCATTTGTTGTTCCATATGAATTTCAGGATTGCTTGATCCATTTCTTTGAAGAATTTCATGGGTATTTTTATAGGAATCGTGTTGAATCTGTATAATGCTTTGGGGAGTATTGCCATTTTGACAATGTTGATTCTCCCTATCCATGAGCAGGGAATATGTTTCCATTTCCTCTTTTATTTCATGGAGTAGCGTTTTATAGTTTTCTTTGTAGAGGTCCTTTACTTCTTTAGTTAAATTGATTCAAGGTACTTGATTTTCTGGGGCACAGTTGTGAATGGGATTGCTTTTTTCATGTCCCTTTCCTCTGTCTCATTGTTTGCAAATAGGAAGGCCATGGATTTTTGGGTATTGATTTTATAGCCTGCAACTTTACTGTATAAATCTATTGTTTCTAAGAGTTTCTTAGTAGAGGTTTTAGGCTTCTCTAAATACAGTATCATACCATCTGCAAATAGTGAGAGTTTAATTCTTCTTTTCCTGTCTGGATGCCCTTAATATCTTTTTCTTGCCTAACAGCTATTGCAAGTACTTCCAGTATAATATTGAACAGCAGTGGTGAGAGTGGGCATCCTTGTCTTGTTCCTGATCTTAGAGGAAAGGCCCTTAGGTTTGCCTCATTGAGGATAATACTTGCCATAGGTTTGTGGTAAAAGGCTTTGACTATTTTGAGGAAAGTTCCTCCAAAACCCATTTTGGTGAGAGTTTTCACCATGAACTGATGTTGGATCTTGTCAAATGCTTTCTCTGAATCTACTGATATGATCATATGGTTTTTATCTTTACTTTTGTTGATATGATGGATTGTGTTGATTGATTTCCGAATGTTAAACCATCCTTGAATCCCCGGGATGAATCCCACTTGGTCATGAAGTATGATCTTTTTAATGAGTTTTTGGATTCTATTTGCTAATATTTTGTTGTGGATCTTCGCATCGGTATTCATCAGGAATATTGGTCTATAGTTTTCTTTTTTTGTGGTGTCTTTGTTTTTTTTTGGTATTGGGGAGATATATGCCTCATAGAAACTGTTTGGGAGTGTTTCAGTTTTTTCAATTTCCTGCAAAAGCTTGAGGAGAACTGGCAACAGGTCTGCTTTAAATGTTTGGAAGAATTTGACAGTGAATCCATCTAGACCTGGGCTTTTGTTTTTGGGGAGATTTTTGATTACAGTTTCAATTTCCTTGGTATTAATGGGTCTATTCAGGTATTCCAGGTCTTCTTGGTTCAGTCTTGGGAGATTGTAGGAATAAAGGAATTCATCCATTTCTTTTAGGTTCTCTTGTTTTGTGGCGTATAGTCCTTCAGATTAGACTCTAATGATCTTTTGAATCTCACTGGTTTCTGTTATAATGTCCCCCTTTTCATTTCTGATTTGATTTATTAGGGCTCTTTCTCTCTTTCTTTGTGAGTCTTGCTAGTGGTTTATCAATCTTGTTTATTTTCTCAAAGAACCAGCTCTTGGTTTCACTGACCTTTAGGATTGTTTTCTGGGTTTCCATTTCATTGATTTGTGCTCTAATTTTTAATATTTCTTTCCTTCGGTCTGGTTTGAGTTCCTTTATCTGGTCCTTTACTAAAATATTGAGCAATCTATGTAGGCCCTTTCTTCCTTCCTAAGGAATGCTTGCAGAACTACAAATTTTCCCCTTAACACGGCTTTAACTGCGTCCCATAAGTTTTGGTAGCTCGTGTCTTCATTCTCGTTTGTTTCGAGGTATTCTTGACTTCTTCCTTGATTTCATTCCTGACCCACTCATTGTTCAACACCGAGCTGTTTAATTTCCAGGTGTTTGCTTTGGTTCTCCATGTCTGTGTGTGATTAGCTTTTATCTTCTGCGCATCGTGGTCTGAAAAGATAGTTGATACAATTTCTATTTTTCTGATTCTATTGTGGTATGTTTTGTGGCCCAGTACATGGTCTATTTTGGAAAATGTTCCATGTGCACTGGAAAAGAATGTGTATTCTTTCTTTTGGGGGTGTAAAGCCCTGTATATGTCTATTAGGCCTCTCTCTTCAATTTCTTCTTTCAGAGTCAGTGTTTCTCGCTGAGTTTTGTTTTTGTCAATCTATCTAGAGCTGGTAAGGCAGTGTTGAAGTCTCCAACTATTATTGCGCTGCTAGCGATGTCCTCTTTAAAGTCTGTTAGGAGTTGTTTTAAGTATTTAGCCGGTCGTTCATTAGGTGCATATACGTTTAAGAGTGTGATTTCTTCCTGTTGTACATATCTCTTGATATATAGAAAATGACCTTCCCTGTCCCTTCTAATCTTTTTCAATCTTAAATCTATGTTGTCGGTTACTAATATGACCACCCCAGCTTTTTGAGGGAGTTTTTTTTCTGCAGGATTGTTTTCCATCCTTTGACTTTGAGTCTTTGTTTACTTTGATTGTTCAGGTGTGTTTCTTGCAGGCAACAGAATGTTGGGTTTAGTTTCCACATCCATTTTGCCACTCTGTGTCTCTTAATTGGTACATTTAGGCCATTGACATTGAAAAAGATTATTGTCATGGGGTTTTGTGTCATTTTCCTTTGGGGTTTGTTGTTCTTGTGGGGTTCTTCGTTGTCTTACAATAGCCTCTTTATTCCCTCTTTTAAGTTTGATTTTGAGTCTATGAAGTTCCTGAGCTGTTGGTTATCCAAGAAATAGTGTATGGTTCCTTCGAGTTTGAGTGAGAGTTTAGCCTGATAAAGTATTCTTGGTGATGCATTCATTTTGTTGAGTTTTTTTCACTATGTCCCACCATTGTCTTCGGGCTTGGAGGGTTTCCTCTGATAGGTCTGCTGTAAATCTAAGGGGTGCTCCTTTGTATGTGATTTCCTTCTTTGACCTTGCTGCTTGCAGTATTGTATCTCTATCCACAGAATCCATCATTCTGACTATGATGTGCATTAGAGTCTTTTTATTTGGGTCTCTTTTTTGCTGGTACTCTTCGGGCTCCTTGGATTTGGATGCCTGCCTTTTCCAGCTCTGAAAATTTCTTAGCAACGATGTGTTTCACTGTGTTTTTTTCATTGGGGTTACTTCCCTGTGCTTCTGGTACTCCAATGATTCTTATATTGTTTCTCTTGATGTCATCCCCTAGGACTCTGATTCACTCTAGGGCCATTTTGAGGTCTTTTGCCATTATTTGTTGTTGCCTGCAAGCTTTGTGCAGCTCATCTTCAAGCTCGCTGAATTTGTCTTCAGCTGCAGTCATTCTACTGTTGAGGGCTCCTACTGAGATTTTTAATTCATCTACTGATTCCTTTATTTGTGGGACTTCTGTTTGTAGTTTTGAAATTTCTCCTCTCATATCTTCCTGCATTTTCTTGGTGGACTGATCCAATGCTTCATTTATATTCTCCCTTAGTTTATTGGATGTCTGTTCCATGGTTGCTTGGAGTACATCAACTCTCCTCAAGATTTCCTCTCTGAATTCTTTTTCTGAGAGGCTGTATAGGTGGGTAACCCTTGTTGAGTTTTCTGGAATCTTTTCTTCATCCACTCTCATGGAGGGG
Organism: Sorex araneus; assembly: GCF_027595985.1. Lineage (NCBI taxonomy): Eukaryota > Metazoa > Chordata > Mammalia > Eulipotyphla > Soricidae > Sorex > Sorex araneus. Next base: position 295,019,406 of record NC_073313.1, on the reverse strand, counting down.
ATTTTCGCTGTTTCTTCATATTGGTATGGAAGTATAGAGTTGGAACGTTCTAGTTGTCTATCCCTATTCCCTCTTGCTATGGAAGGAGGGGCTCTGTTTGCACTGCTAAATTGATAATGGTAGCTTTGTTCCTCTTCTAGAATTCTTCCTTACACTCAGGCATTCATCCTAATTTATGTGGGGCCTCTAGTGAAGGTTTAAGGCTATACTCTCCTTGCAAAGTTTCTATTGTTCATGGATAATTTTTGTGAAGTTAGAATAAGCTAATAGACTACTGACATAGAGTGGTTGAGATGGCCAGGGTATTTTTCAAAGAAACAGGTTATACAGATTATGCTAAAAAAAGTAATAATAAGTGCGGCCACCTGAGCAGCTGCTGCTAGGGCTGGAGGCCAAGCCCCTTTGAGACCACGCCCCCTAAGATAAGGGCCCCTGAGATAAGATAACCACTTGGGAAACTGGCAGTGCTCAGGTCTGGGAGGTCCTGAGAGAGCCGGGAAGGGCGGGGCCCTTGTGAGAGCCATCCAAAGCCCAGTAGGAGGAGTTCACGGTGGGCCCATTACCTGTAGGACAGGGGCAACAGTTGGGGAGTGAGCAGAGAGGCGTGGTGTGGGGAACAGGCTCTGGGAGGTAGTGGGAGTGGTTACAATTCCTGAGATATCCCTGTAGAGCTCAGCTAAGCACTGATGTAAAATTATTATACACAAGTATATACTATATAAAACCACAATACCCAAAAGGAGAAAGAGAACAAAAGGAAATGCCCTGCCACAGAGGCGGGGTGGGGTGGGGGTTATGGTATGGGAGTGGGAGGGATACTGGGATCATCGGTGGAGGAGAATGGGCATTGGTGGAAAGAGGGGTACTCGAGGATTGTATGACTGAAACACAAGCACGAAAATATGTAAATATGTAACTGTACCCTCATGGTGATTCATTAATAAAAAATAATAAATTTTTTAAAAAGTATATGCCATATAGAGTAATGAGAGAAATAGGAAAAAAGGGATAGCAGAAAAGAAGTGTGCTTGTGTTCGTGTGTTTGTGAGGGAGAGAGAGAAATAGAAATACAGAGTGAGAAGGAAGCAAAGGGAGAGAGAAGAATCTGAGAATTTTAGTTCTCCTCAGAAACATAGATTTATTTCATTTCCTAACCCACTTGCAAGTAAGTATTGTCATGCATTTTACTTTGACCCATGGATTAATGGGTAGTTTTTTTTTTTTTTTTTTTTTTTTTTTTATATTTTCATTTTTTTATTTTTATTTTTTTATTTATTCTTTTTTTTTTTTTTTAAATTTTTTTTTTAATTTTTTTTTAATTTATTTATTTTTAATTAGAGAATCACCGTGAGGGTACAGTTACAGATTTATACACTTTTGTGCTTATACTTCCCTCATACAAAGTTTGGAACCCATCCCTTCACCAGTGCCCGTTCTCCACCACCCGTAAACCCAGTGTCCCTCCCACCCTCCCCAATCCCATCTCCCCCCCACCCCACCCTGCCACTGTGGCAAGGCATTCCCTTCTGTTTTCTCTCTCTAATTAGCTGTTGTGGTTTGCAATAAAGGTGTTGAGTGGCCGCTGTGCTCAGTCTCTAGCCCTCATTCAGCCCGCAACTCCCTTCCCCCACATGGCCTTCGACTACAATGTAGTTGGTGATCGCTTCTCTGAGTTGACCTTTCCCCGGAACGTGAGGCCAGCCTCGAAGCCATGGAGTCAACCTCCTGGTACTTATTTCTACAGTTCTTGGGTGTTAGTCTCCCACTCTGTTATTCTATATACCATAGATGAGTGCAATCTTTCTATGTCTGTCTCTCTCCTTCTGACTCATTTCACTCAGCATGAAACTTTTCATGCCCATCCACTTGACTACAAAATTCTTGACCTCCTTTTTTCTAACAGCTGCATAGTATTCCATTGTATAGATGTACCAAAGTTTCCTCAACCAGTCATCCGTTCTGGGGCATTCGGGTTTTTTCCAGATTCTGGCTATTGTAAACAGTGCTGCGATGAACATACATGTGCAGATGCCATTTCGATTGTACTTTTTTGCCTCTCTGGGATATATTCCCAGCAGTGGTATTGCTGGGTCAAATGGGAATTCAATATCTAATTTTTTGAGAGTCGTCCATATTGTTTTCCAGAAGGGCTGAACCAGTCGGCATTCCCACCAGCAGTGAAGAAGGGTCCCTTTCTCCCCACATCCTCTCCAACAGCGGTTGCTTTTGTTCTTTTGGATGTGTGCTAGTCTCTGTGGTGTGAGGTGGTATCTCAAAGTTGTTTTGATCTGCATCTCTCTGATGATTAGTGATGCAGAGCACTTTTTCATGTGCCTTTTGGCCATTCGTATTTCTTCCTTGGTAAAGTTTCTGTTCATTTCATCGCCCCATTTTTTGATGGGGTTGGATGTTTTCTTCTTGTAGAGTTCAACCAGTGCTTTATATACCATTGATATCAACCCCTTATCTGATGGGTATTGTGTAAATATCCTTTCCCATTCTGTGGATAGTCTTTGTATTCTGGTCACTGTATCTCTTGCGGTGCAGAAGCTTTTAAGTTTAATGTAGTCCCATTTGTTGATCTCTGTTTTTACTAGATTGCTTAGTTCCGTGTCACGTTTGAAGATACCTTTATCTTCAATATCGTGGAGGGTTTCGCCGACCTTGTCTTCAATGTACCTTATGGTTTGTGGTCTAATGTTGAGGTCTTTAATCCATTTTGATCTGACTTTTGTGCATGGTGTCAGGTCAAGGTCTAAACCCATTTTTTTGCATGTGGTTGTCCAGTTGTGCCAGCACCATTTGTTAAAGAGGCTTTCCTTGCTCCACTTCACATCTCTTGCTCCCTTATCAAAGATTAGATGGTCATACATTCGGGGTTGTGTGTAGGGATATTCCACCCTGTTCCATTGGTCTACGGCTCTGCCTTTGTTCCAGTACCATGCTGTTTTAATTGTTACTGCTTTGTAGTAAAGTTTGAGGTTGGGGATGGTGATGCCTCCCATCATCTTTTTCCCAAGAATTGTTTTAGCTATCCTTGGACGTTTGTTATTCCATATGAATTTTAGGATTGCTTGATCCATTTCTTTGAAGAATGTCATGGGTATACTTATAGGGATCGCATTGAATCTGTATAATGCTTTAGGGAGTATTGCCATTTTGACAACATTGATTCTCAATGGGTAGTTATTTTTAACTCTCACTTATATGGGGGCAATTGAAGAGTTCATGTAAATAGAGCTTTGTTCTCTTTCCCCCTCATTCATAGTAACTAGAAACACACCCTGTGCGGACTCTCCAGCATCCTGAGTATAGAGGTGAGCATGACAGAAATGAGAGTCTCCAGCTGCCCTATGACAGATATGTGATATGATCAAGATAAAACATTTTATAAGATAGACCACTGAAAATGTTTATTTCCAGAGCAAAACCTAGTGTATGTCTACAAATAAGTAGCATTGCATAAAGCGCACCATTGCCATTTGTGACATTACACTTAGGTTTGGGAGTAAAGTAATCTATGTAACACTGGGGAAAAGGTCACCCATGTGAAGGGGACTGAACATTTGATTGACTCTCACTCTTGGAAGGCAGATCATATTTAACAGAGTTTTATGTAGAAGGAAGGGATAGAAACAAAACAAGATATTGTTAGTATATGTACTTGTTGCTGTAGGCACTTTTTATAATATTTACTTGGCCAAAAACAGTTTTGGAAAATCGTAAGTTTGTTAGCAAAGGCTTTTTTGAAAAAGAGAAATTTTTATTTTTAACAAAAAATATGGTTCAAAACTTTGCCTTGTACTTCCATCAGTAGCTAGATGAAAGGAGAGTAAATTAAAAGAAAAAAAGCTGTATAAATAGCAGCATATTCTCTACATTATTAATGAGTGTAAGTGTTAACAGAAATTTAATGTGAACATTATTGTATCACTGTATCACTGACATCCCGTTGTTCATCGATTTATTCAAGCGGGCGTCATTAACACCTCCATTCCCTCCAGTCCTGAGGTTTTAGCAGCCTCTCCTTACTTGTCTTTCCCAATGATTGGAGGCTCTTTCAGGGTCAGAGTGATGAGACCTGTTACTGTTACTGTTTCTGGCATATCGAATATGCCACAGGGAGCTTGCCAGTGTCTGCCAATGCGAACACAAAGTAAAAATGTTCATTTTTTTTTTAAGTTCAAGAAGACAAAAATCTCTGAACTCAAAACTTGTGAGAGAGGCTGTAGAGCTGGTAGAGCTGGCAGGGCTCCTGCCTTGCACGTAGCCAACTCAGGTTCCATGAACGTATTCCACATGCTCACAGAGCCCCACCAGGACTCATCCCTGAGGAGTGAGCCCCGAGCTCTGCCGGGTGAGGCCAAAGAGAAAGAATAAAAGAAATCAGTGATAAAGTCAAGGAAAACAAAGTTCTGAGGAGATAGGGTGATGATACAGATATAAAGGTGCTTGCCTCACATGCAACTGACCACAGTTTGATTTCTTTTGCTGGATATCGTGTCCTGAGGTGTACCAGGAGTGACTCCAGAGCACAGGGTCAGTTATAAGCGAAGTACTACTGGACGTGAACCAAGCCCCTAATATACAAATAAATTATTTTCTAAGTTGAAAATTCTGTTCAAATTCAGGATCCAGTGTGGGGAGAGTCACTAAACTCTTACTCAAATTGTTTGAGTCATTCAGTTCTATTGATTAAACCTCCAGCAAACGATGCGACTCTAATGATTCCTTTCATCTGACAAAGTTATTAAGAAACAAACAGGAGTAACATTTACCCCAAAACTCAGTATACTCGAGGTTCCCACAATGAAGCCATAAAAGACATAGAGAATTGAGATAAAGAATGCAGATATTTGCATAACCAGTTTGTGATTGAAAAAGAACAGTGGATATTTATGGGATATGTGGACCGAAAGTAACTACTCCTAGATGCAAGAAACTATTAAAGGAGCATGCTAAATCCTCCTCTCCCCTCCTTTTATTGGAATGCTAGCCCCTTCTGAGATGATAGTTGGAGGTGAAGCAAGTTGGAGTAATTATTTTTAGCTAAGGCCATGAGGATGGATCTCCATGATGGGACTAGATCCGTATGAAAAGAAAGGAGAGAGCCTCTTCTGTTTGCTGCAAGAGGATGCTAGAAGGCAAAGATTGTCCTGCAAACTGGAAAGAGGCTTCTCACCAGACATCTAATCTGCTCACACCTTCCTTGCGGCTTTGGCTGCCTGGAGAGCTGCAAGAAATAATTGTTTGTTACAGTTCAAACTAAGACAGGTCCAGACTGGTCCACATTTCAAAGTTTCTAAGCTTTGAGTTAAATAATGGAAAAAGATAGCATTTTTAGTTTTTTTCTCTTAAGAAGATGTAGCAGAACAGGAAACTCTGCTGACCTGAGATGTATATTCACTGACAAGATGAATATACATTTTGGTTTTAACACTCCAAGTTGTTGAAGTTTTTAAACCACAGCAAAAACCTAATTTGTCCTGATATGAAAATCCCCATAATGTTTCTTAAAATTGGACTAAAAAAGATGAGGATTTTCCTCATATATACATTTCATGCTTCTAAATGAAGATGTAATATTCATGGGATAGCACAGTGGTAAGGCATTTGCCTCGCACACAGCTGACAGGGGTTCGATTCCTCTGCCCTTCTCCAAGAGCCTGGCAAGCTACTGAGAGTATTTCGCCTGCACGGCAGAGCCTGGCAAGCTACCCGTGGAATATTCAATATGTCAAAAACAGTAATAACAAGTCTCAAGATGAAGACATTACTGCTGCCCGCTCGAGCAAATCAATGAGCAATGAGATGACAGTGACAGTGACAGAAAATAATATAATTATAAAAATTAGTACCTTTTGATTATATTTTACACAATGTAGAACTATTATGAATATAAAATTAAACAGAAACTAATTTTAGCATATAGTACCTGGATGGAAGTTAAAAATTTAGAAGCTGGGGATAAAGTGCTACCAGCAGGTCAACCTGTACCGCAGAGCCATGGGGGTTGGGGAGACATCATCAGCCCCATAATGCCCTCAGGCTTCCTGATAGCTGAAAATTGCCACTACGCCTCCTGCTGGACCCCAACAACTCAGGACGAAGTTGTGTTATAAATTAAACAGCCAAAAGTGAAGTATGTGGAAACCACGCCCATAAACCACCTCTGACTCAGTTATAGATGCTCATTAATCAGCCTTAATTCAGAGACCCATGAATAAATTTCATAAAAAGATAAAAAATGGTAGTTAATTTCGGACCTTCGGAAGGCTGAACAGACAGGGTAAATTGGAGAGGGACAGGTTACCTGGTGACTGTCCAAGCAGAGCTCCTGGCAGCTTCTTGCTCCCACAATCCAAAAGCACTGTCATAGCTGGACTCCACCATCTCAGGATGGACCTCACTGAGAAACTAGACTGCTTAAAATTTGGATATGTGGGTTTTGTCACTGATATCTCCATGCTTTCTTGGAGTTGGGATGGCTATTTCCCCCCCGCATGTCCTTATACTTCTGGAAGCATTGCAGTCACCCCTGCAAATCAACTCCAGTTCTACAATGTAAGCTCTTCTACTGGCCCTGCTTCCAGACCCATAGATAAATCTTGAAAGAGAAAAATAAAATAGAAGCAAAAGGAAAGAAAGTTATGTCAGCCATATAAAATAAAATCCCTTGAGACAAGAGAGATAGTACAGCTGGTAAGGCCTTTGTGTTGCATGCATCCTATCCAGGTCTGATCCCTGGCACCACATACAACCCCTGAGTCCACCAGGAATGATTCCTGAGTACAGCGCCAGGAGCAAGCCCTGAACACCACCAGGTATAATCACAAAACAAAAACCAAAAAGTATTAATAATAATAAAATTCCCGAAATCCTCACAATAACCAAAGTAACTTCACTTCTCTTTCTGTTAATTAGTGGAATTAAATAAATGATAAATAAATAATGTTTCTCTTCTTATAAACAGATTTCTGTTCTCAGGGTCTGGCATGTATTAATTACAACAAAAAATTATATGAAGTGAGATGTTACTATTATCAATCTGATAGAAACCCGAGAAATAAGAAACTAAAGATTTTCACATTACTAGAGGTCATACATAAAAAAATGAGGTACAAATGGCTACAGGATCTATGTACTTAATGACAGTCATATTTCTGCTATTTATAACAATCATTTTAGTTGATCAGTTATGATAATATTCATTTGAGAAAACATTTTATGTCTTTTAAGAATTATTTTAAAATATTTTGTCCTTATTTATTATTTCATGAGCAAAATAAAAAAATAATATGATGATGGTAGAGGAAGGAAGCACATGAATTTAATATAATTGAGAAAATATGGAAATTATTAGGTGTAGCAAACTGTTATATCTAAATCCTCAACTGGAGGCAAATTGGACTATTGAATGTAAGCCAACCGTCTGTGTGTTCAATGATGAACAAAAACAACAGAATGAAAGAACATCTTGGAAATGCAAGAAACATTTTATTGTTGGTTGGATCTCAAAAGGGAGCTGTTTAGAACTTCTGGAAAATAGCAGAGGGTATGCAAATTTGCATACTTCCTTCATTAGAGCACGCTGAAATTAACAGATTCAAAAAAAGGAAAAGACAAAATTGATGAAACTGAAGAATGACTACAACCCATATTATAACTTGAAAGATACTATATAAAAGAGTTATTTAACATTGTGGTGTACAACTTCTGATTTAAATGTCAATGGTCCTAGATCTCCACCCAATAGTCAATTGGACAACTGCCCCTCTTCTTGTCACAACCTTTTATGAATGTATCCATCAAGTCTCCATCCCTCTCACATTGATACATCTGGTTCTACCTGGTACCCTAAGTACAACTGATGCTATTGCACATATATTTGCACTTCAGTCATGTTGTCCCTGATTTATATAGCTAACCTGCACAGAGATCCCCACCAAAAGCTCTACTCATTCTCTATTTTGCTCACCTGAGACTTTCTACTATTCTAGATGAGATGCAGAGGAATCTTCAGAAACATCAACCACTATTAAAGGCATCACTCCCTGCATCACCACTCTTCTACTTTTTTAACATTGAGCCATAAAATCTATAGTTTAATAAAATGCCAAATCTCTTTTACACAATTCCTGGAGACAAAACTCCTTTCTTGAATGGTTGTTTTAATAACTGCAACAATAATAATATTGCTGATGATTATTATGATAATAAAAAATAATAGAACAGTTTCAATAAAAATAATTCTGCAGTGAAAATTAATATGTCTACTCATGAAAATTAGCTGCAGATTTCGATCTAGACCTTCTGGATCAAATTCCACTATTTTATCATTCTTTTTTCTTAGCAGTATCCATCTGTATCATGTAAGACAGATAAACTACTGTGCTTTTTAAATGCATAACCAAGTGCTCTGATTCCAGACACCACAAAAATACACAAACCCAATACTTCCTACATCAGAATTTGAACAACAAGATGTGTACGGGTAAGGGATCCTCTTGGTACCAACTGTTACCTTGTTTACTGGAAGATTTTATCGTACATTTTGATTTTGATGCCAAATATACACTTAGTCTTGTTCAGATAAATATAAATCAAGAACCACAGCTACTCTAAATTCACAATCATTTATATTGTCTTTGTTCTTCTCAGCCATAAGTTTTTTACTTGTAATCTTTCTAAAATATGTCATTCTGTGTGGGCAAGTGGCACTTCCAAAGCCAAAGCAGAAAATGACCTCTTAAGAGTCTCTTGCCTTTTGAATATAAAAAATGTTTTAGTTCATGTTTTGAGTATTTTTAATAATATTATGAAACTAAAAACACCCCAAAGTTAACTTATGTGTATTATAAGATATAACACCAAGTCAAGCACTGTCACTGTCACTGTCATCCTGTTGCTCATTGATTTATTTGAGCAGGCACCAGTAATGTCTGTCATTGTGAGACTTATTGTTACTGTTTTTAGCATATCCAATACACCATGGGTAGCTTGCCAGGCTCAGCCATGTGGGCAAGATACTCTCGGTAGCTTGCTAGGCTCTCCGAGAGGGGCAGAGGAATCGAACACGGGTTGGCCTGTGAAAGGTGAATGCCCTACCGCTGTGCTATGGCTCCAGTGATAAGTCAAGCACAAAGATAGCATTTTGATATAGGAATATGAACAAATATTATATCAATCTGATATATTTCGGATTTCTCTGTCTCTGGAGCTACAGAGACACATAACAGACACATAACTTGATTATTATTATTACGTTTAAGGAAATGTAAAGAGTAATCCAATCTCACTAAAACCAAAAGTTTAGGCCCATAGAGTTTACTAGTAAGTCTACCAAACCTTATAATCACTGCCATGTAAACAATGACCCATGCCATGATTAATCTCAGAAAAGAAACAAGCCAAGCTTCCAAAACTCATGGGTACACTGGTTTTCAAGTTTAAAATCTGGGTGGACACCTAGGAGTAGGGTGGGCCAAGAATTATCCCAGTTTTACAGATCCTAGAATGTGCAGCTGCAACTTGACTGTGTGACACCTTCAAAATTCACAATACTGACAACCCACTAGGGGCACACAATATAAGAGGGGGAAGTTGGAACAGAAGTCAGCTAAACTCAATAAAAAACACTAACACGGAAGGCTCAACTAGCAACAAATGACCCAATTAATCCTCAGACAATATTTCAATGATCTCATAGATATAACAATTTTGACAAATTTTCTTTTACTGAACTATTTTTGATAAATCTATTTGCCATTTTGTTGTAACCCAATATAAAATAAGTTATTTTGTGCCTCCCAAGATTTGGGGAGTGGGTGGGAAACTGTGGACAATGGTAGAGGGAAGGTCACACTTGTGGTGAGATTAGTGTTAGAACACTGAATGCCTGAAGTAACTGTCTTATCAACAATTTTGTAAGTATGGTGTTTAAATAAGTTTTAAAAAAATAGTCTACTCCAATGGAACAGGGTGGAATATCCCTACACACAACCCCAAATGTATGACCATCTAATCTTTGATAAGGGAGCAAGAGATGTGAAGTGGAGCAAGGAAAGCCTCTTTAACAAATGGTGCTGGCACAACTGGACAACCACATGCAAAAAAATGGGTTTAGACCTTGACCTGACACCATGCACAAAAGTCAGATCAAAATGGATTAAAGACCTCAACATTAGACCACAAACCATAAGGTACATTGAAGACAATGTCGGCGAAACCCTCCACGATATTGAAGATAAAGGTATCTTCAAAGGTGGCACGGAACTAAGCAATCTAGTAAAAACAGAGATCAACAAATGGGACTACATTAAACTAAAAAGCTCCTGCACCGCAAGAGATACATTGACCAGAATCCAAAGACTATCCACAGAATGGGAAAGGATATTTACACAATACCCATCAGATAAGGGGTTGATATCAATGGTATATAAAGCACTGGTTGAACTCTACAAGAAGAAAACATCCAACCCCATCAAAAAATGGGGCGAAGAAATGAACAGAAACTTTACCAAGGAAGAAATACGAATGGCCAAAAGGCACATAAAAAAGTGCTCTGCATCACTAATCATCAGAGAGATGCAGATCAAAACAACCATGAGATACCACCTCACACCACAGAGACTAGCACACATCCAAAAGAACAAAAGCAACCGCTGTTGGAGAGGATGTGGGGAGAAAGGGACCCTTCTTCACTGCTGGTGGGAATGCCGACTGGTTCAGCCCTTCTGGAAAACAATTTGGACGATTCTCAAAAAATTAGATATTGAATTCCCATTTGACCCAGCAATACCACTGCTGGGAATATATCCCAGAGAGGCAAAAAAGTACAATCGAAACAACATCTGCACATGTATGTTCATCGCAGCACTGTTTACAATAGCCAGAATCTGGAAAAAACCCCAATGCCCCAGAACGGATGACTGGTTGAGGAAACTTTGGTACATCTATACAATGTAATACTATGCAGCTGTTAGAAAAAAGGAGGTCAAGAATTTTGTAGTCAAGTGGATGGGCATGAAAAGTTTCATGCTGAGTGAAATGAGTCAGAAAGAGAGAGACAGACATAGAAAGATTGCACTCATCTATGGTATATAGAATAACAGAGTGGGAGACTAACACCCAAGAACTGTAGAAATAAGTACCAGGAGGTTGACTCCATGGCTTCGAGGCTGGCCTCACGTTCCGGGGAAAGGTCAACTCAGAGAAGCGATCACCAACTACATTGTAGTCGAAGGCCATGTGGGGGAAGGGAGTTGCGGGCTGAATGAGGGCTAGAGACTGAGCACAGCGGCCACTCAACACCTTTATTGCAAACCACAACAGCTAATTAGAGAGAGAGAACAGAAGGGAATGCCTTGCCACAGTGGCAGGGTGGGGTGGGGGGGAGATGGGATTGGGGAGGGTGGGAGGGACGCTGGGTTTACGGGTGGTGGAGAATGGGCACTGGTGAAGGGATGGGTTCCCGAACTTTGTATGAGGGAAGTATAAGCACAAAAGTGTATAAATCTGTAACTGTACCCTCACGGTGATTCTCTAATTAAAAATAAATAAATTATAAAAAAAAATTAAAAAAAAAAAAGCACTATGCATTGGAAAAAAAAAATAGTCTACCGGGGCCGGAGCGATAGCACAGTGGGTAGGGCGTTTGCCTTGCACGCGGCCGACCTGGGTTTGATCCCCGGCATCCCATATGGTCCCCCAAGCACTGCCAGGAGTAATTCCTGAGTGAAAAGCCAGGAGTAACCCCTGAGCATTGCTGGGTGTGATCCAAAAAGCAAAAAAAAAAAAAAAATAGTCTACCAAACCTTCAAAGAAGGCCTAGTTGCTAAACTTCTCATGGACTTTAGATACTTAAAGAAACAGAATGTCTTCCTAAGATCATCTATGAGGTTAATATTTTACTAATATCAAAAGAAGATATAAACATTAACAAAAAAGAAAATTACAGGAGGTCAATACCTCCTCTGAATATAAGTGCAAAAATCCCCAAGAAAATCTTCCAAAATTGAATTCAACAATATATACAAAAAGAGATAATACACTAAGCCCAACAGGATCCATCCAAGGAGGTAATGTATGCTTAAGTACAAGTAAATACTTTTTGCAATATACCATATCAACAAAAGGAGAGGTAAACAAATCATACAATCCTATCAGTGTTTACAGAGAAAACTCTTGACAGTTTATGATTTTACATGCATTTATTTATGTTTTTTAAAAATCTACAACAAAATAAGGATGAAAGAAACTTACCTCAATACAGTAAAGGATATAGCAAAGCCACAGCCAACATCATACTGATTTTTTTTTAAAAAGCTGGAAGTCTTTCCTCTAAGATCAGGCACAAAGCAAGGGTATCTACTTTCACCACAATTATTTAACAGGATATTAAATACCTCCCTATCCATAGTGAAGAGAGAGAAACTGAATGCACTAAAGTTAGAAAAGAAGTTAAAGTCTTATTATTTGTAATATATAATTTGAACCTTGAGCCCTGCACATCACCAGGCCTAATCTCTAAGCAGGGATCCAGGAGAATTTCTTAACACACTGGAATGTATGCACATCAATGAGAAAAGACGAAAGATGAAGTTGGTTGCAAATGGATGGAAGGAGGAATTCTCACTAAGTTCAGAAAGAGAAAAAACCAATGCCTGATGATCTCACTCATTTTCTCAGTATAAAAAAACAAAGATAGAAATTAGAAAATACCCAATGGAACGAATCCTGAGAAAGGCTTACTAGAACTATGCTTTGATGACACTGTTGTCTAGCGTGGGGGTTCGGGGTGAGGGAGGAAGGGAGGGAGAAAGGAGGGAGGGAGGAAGGGAGGGAACTAGTAATGGTGGGGAGATCCTGGCACTCTGGTAGAGGAAATTATGGGAGTACTGAAAACACAAAACAATTATATCGTATCGTTTTACTACTGTAAAAAATTAAGTAAATAGATGAATTAAAGGTTAAATTTTAATACACAAATCATGGTTTGTGTACTCAGTGAAAACTATACTGCAACGAAAAGAGGACAAATCTGGACAAGAAAGATAGCTTAATGCTTCAAATGCAGGAGCCTCAGGTTTTATTTTTTATTTTTGGGTCACACCCAGTGATGCACAGGGGTTACTCCAGGCTTTGCACTCAAGAATTACTCCTGGCAGTGCTGGGGTACCATATAGGATGCTGGGAATCGAACCCGGGTCGGCCACATGCAAGGCAAACGCCCTGCCCACTGTGCTATTGCTCCAGCCCCAGGAGCCTCAGGTTTGATTCCTTGGACCCAATGGTCCCTGAATGCTACCAGGAGTGACTCTTGAGCACTGAGACAGCAATAGCTGCCAAACACTGTAAATCCACAAAAACAGCTAAGATAAAATCTGGCCTTTTGGAAAAATTATAGCGATTTTGAGGTGATTATGCTAAGTGATTTTTTTTTTTTTGCTTTTTGGGTCACACCTGGCGATGCACAGGGGTTACTCCTGGCTCTGCACTCAGGAATCACCCCTGGCCATGGTCAAGGGACCATATGGGATGCTGGGATTTGAACCCGGGTCGGCCGCATGCAAGGCAAACTCCCTACCCACTGTGCTATCTCTCCAGCCCCAATTATGCTAAGTGATATTAAAGATAATACTATTTCTTGCCCTGTAAAATATAAATGAAATAATAAATAAATAAATAGACTGGCAAAAAAAAGTCTAACTCAGACTGAGTGGTTACTGCAGAAAATGGGATAGTGGGAAAAATGGGCAGAAGATTATTTCTGGTTGTGAAATAGTGTGGAAACTTTGGTGGTTGGTGCACTGTGTCATCCTGCCTGTAAGAAGTACTGAAATTCCATAGCACTACAAACCAATGATTAATCCATTGAAAAAATTAAAAATTCTTGAAATTTTTTCTTAAAACATACTTTTAGAATAATACTAAATAATAATAATAAAAATAATAACACTAAATAATACTAAATTTAGAATAATACTGATTCTTTTCTTTTTTTGCTTATCTTAACAATGTTTATCCTTGTTGACATATATACCAGCTGATTTCCCATGATCTCACTATTCACTATTCATTTACCATTATTTTATGTAGATACAGTTAGGCACAGATATTTTTCAAACCTATAAATGTAGGGGGGCAGAGTGATAGTACAGCAGGTGAGGTGCTGTCTTGCACCCTGGTCATGTGCCTTGAACACTTGAGTTCTATGCCTGACACCCCTTATGATCCCTAAGCCCCACCAGGAGTGATCGATTCCTGAGTGTAGAACCAGGAGTAAGCTCTGAACATTTCTGGATATGACCCCAAACAAAACAACTATAAATGTGATGCCTTTCCAGAGATAATGTCTGGAGTACACAATTCACATTGCAGGAAGCTGAATTCAGTTCCCGTACCAAACTGTTCACTAAACACTTTCATGAGTGACCTGCAAAATGAGCACCATATGTTATGGCCCACTCTCCAAACAGATTCTTTAATAAACACACACTCAAACTCAAACACTACTGCATATGTGCCCTACTAAACAACCTGATAACTGGAAAAAGCAAGTTGGTCTACTCTGGATGCACTTATGTAAAGTAGATATTGATGATTTTGAGAGCTTGTTGATGGAATGAATTATGGAAGTTGAAAAACTATCTATCCCGTTTGAGAATGTCAGTCAGGAATGTCTATTCCAACTGTGTTATCAGCATATGAAAAATGCATACTATTAGAAAGATACAGATGTTCCCCATTTGCCCACATATTAGCACTGTATACTCCATGGAAATCATGACATAGCCTTTCCATTTTTGGATCTTTTTCAAATAATGTCTTGGGAGTTTTTTAATATAATCTACAGAAGACAAAGCGATATATAAATCGAAGTTGCCGAGAGACCACTGTTCTACATGTGGCCAAAGGCTATAGATAGATGTGGAACTGTGCGGCGTTTTGTTTTACAGTGAGAGAATTTCCATGGTTTGATTTGCCACTGAAGTTGTAAGGTTAATGGTATCAACTAAATGAGATGCGAGGAATTCCATCTGACTGCATGATAATAAAAATGAGTTACTATTTCACCTAATACTTTGATTGTTGGAAATAAGGAGAAATTTTCCTCTGTAGAAAGTATTTCAAAAGAGGAAAGAAACTTGGCTACAAGTTCCAGATATTTTACTCTGAAGGATAATAATTCATGTTTCACTTTACTTAAATATGCAATATCAACATGTATTCTAAATAAATTTTGCCATGATAATGAAGTAGCACTAAATAGTTGTATCTAAAAATAACAGTATTTGCAGTTGCTACAAAAAGGTCACATGATAGTCTATTGAGTGGACTGACATAAACCTGACAGATTTAAGAACTTTTAAAATGTCTTCAGAGGGAGCAAAGGTAGAATTATGAAATAAAATTCAATATTTGTATTTTTATCCACTCTTTAAAATTCTCTGAACCCCTTCACTCCAATGAATTTGCATGAAATAAATATTCATAAGAAGCCTCTCTTCTGGGTAGACTTCTCTCCTATGGGTGGTACATAAATTACTCCAGAAGGAATTGAAATAGGATGTGAAAATATAAAACAGATGCCTAACCAAGCAGAACAAAGCTATGAAAAGACTTTGACTGGCAGACTTAGTGGGTGCTTCTGTAATCACAGATGATAAGAGACTATCAAAATATAACCTGGTAAACATGGAGTGGATACATAGCAAACACCTTTAGTTCTTTTCAGCTATTTCTTACTTTTTATAATTTAGGCATTTTTTCTTCCCTTCTTTATGACTTTGTATTTATTTCTGCTCTTAAAGGAATTAAAAAAAATGCACGCTACAAAAAGAAGAAGAAGATCTCCTGTATAATGTGACAGGTAGGGCACAGTTGATTCTCTTAGAGTTATAGCTAATTTCTAAATATTAAAATCTTGATACTTTTTTAAATACTAACATGAAGAAGAAAAATAATATAAATATAATTATACATATAGAAAAGTAATATAAATATAATTATGTGAGAAGTCAATAAATGTAAGACAATGTTTAGCTTCTTACTATTAATTGATCTAACCAAAAATAATTCATTCAAAATAATGGCACATTTTGTGATTATAGCCTATGTATAAGTGAAATAAATGATAGCAATATGAAAAACAATATGAATAAAAAGTTAGGAATACCCCATTGCAAGATATCCATGAGGAAATGATTGTGATATTTGAAACAAAATTGGGATCTGAGTGGTAGTCAACATGCTAAATGCTTCATATATGGGAGATAAAGGTTTCATTTCCAGCACATTATGATCCTCAAATATCTCTAGAAGTAACATCCAAACACAGAGTGGGTGGGGGAAGCCCTTGAACACACCGAGGTGTGACATCCAAACAAAAAGTGAAATCAAATTAATTTTAACTATATACTGCAAACAAGTTGGAAAGCTTAAAAAATTAAAATTAAATATAATTAATATAAGAGATATAGCATTGATTAAAATTAGAGAAGAAGAAAAAACAAAGAGGAATATAAAATTGGAAGCAAATGACAAATGTGATAAAAGGAAACACAGGAGAAGTTTCAAATTCTGAGTTATATTCTGAGTCGTGATTTGGGAAGAATCACAGAATCTCCGAGAGGTTGCTATGAACCTTAACATTCTGTCTGTCAAACCCGCAAGCAATTCACAAATGCACTTTTTCCACATAGAATTAAATTATATATTTCTCCATATAATTTAATAGAATTATTAAATTATAGCTCTAGTAGGTATCATAGATGGGCACTAATTACATATTGTGGAGGCAATTTTGAAAGTTGTTTGCTCAATCAAACCAAGTTGCCTTGATACATTCTCACATGAAGAGGTGTAATACATCTCTTTTTTTCTGTCACTGTCACTGTCACTGTCATCCCATTGCTCATCAATTTGCTCGATTGGGCACCAGTAATGTCTCCATTGAGACTTGTTGCTACTGTTTTTGGCATATTGAATACGCCATGGATAGCTTGCCAGGCTCTGCCATGCGGGAGAGATACTCTTGGTAGCTTTCCAGGCTCTCTGAGAGGGGTGGAGGAATTGAACCCGGGTCGGCTGCATGCAAGTTGAACACCCTACTCACTGCACTATTGCTCCAGCCCACATCTCCTTTTTAAATGTAGAAATTAAAAATAACCTCCACAGATTATGGAATATTAATTTTCAAATATAATTTTTCCATAGACATGCTGCTGTATTTAAATAGTTTGATATAAAATCTGTGTAATATTCATATATCCCATTGCTTGTTTTCTCTTTCTAGTTTTTCAATGCAAACATTGTCCTTTTCCCCAGGACTCTACAAACTTATTTCCAAGAAACTGATTCATGTGTTTTATTGATATTTCTTGATACCAGGTTTTTCTTTTCACAGTTACATGTTAATTGCACTTAAAATTTTTAATCACAGCACCATGACAAAAATTATTTATAAAAGAATTTCAGGCATAAAATATTTAACACTAATCTTATCACTAGTATCAACTCTCTTTCACCAGTGTTCCCAAGTTCCCTCTTATTCTCTAATCTGTCTTCTTAATAAGTAAACTTTTAAAGTTTGGTTATTTTCATCTGGGTCTGTTGTTGTTGGCTCTGCAGTTTAGATAATTCATATACTGCAGCTCTAGCCATGATATGACTAAGGCCCTTTACTTTTAGCTTTGTTTTCTCCTTTTTGCGTCTTCTTACACCCTCCTCAATTTATCTCCTCCCATGTGCTTCCCAATGTTGCATTAAATGCCATGATCATTTAAACATGTCTCTCAGTCTCTTTTGTTTTGTATCAACTGACATGTAGAACTGGATGATATTTTTCTGTTTTAATATTTTCCTTTATTTCTTTTCATAAGAAGCATTTCTTATAAACACATAGCCTGTACAAAATCTCAAAATCCACCTCCCTGGTGCTGCATTAAGGAGTCTTTGTTCATTTACATCATCACGGGTTGATTGTTTGGCTTGCTTTTTATATTTGGGGTAGGATGCTTCATTAGTAAGCTTTAATTTTCCATAATTCTGGATGCTGAAAATTTAAGATCAAATTACCATAGATTTTTTTGCTGTTTTTTACTCAAACAACTAGACTTCATTCCTAGGTCTGAGAAATCTGGCCAAAGCTAATAGTGTCACAGAAGTAGTCATTCTCATTGATGTTCAGGACGTATAGCATCATTGTTCAAGCCAGATGCACTCAAGAACAAATAAACTGTGTCCTGATAGTAGTAAGAGTTCAGAATCAAAGGGAGCTAGAGATTCTGTAACATTGAGAACCTGTGCTTAAATAATGATGAAAACTTGGATTCATTTCATTTTTTTCTAATATCACTTACTTTTCTTATTATCACTGTATCACTGTCACTGTCATCCTGTTGCTCATCGATTTGCTTGAGTGGGCACCAGTAGTGCCTCCATTGTGAGACCTGTTGTTACTGTTTTTGGCATATTGAATATGCCACGGCTGGCTTGCTAGGCTCTGCTAAGTGGGAGAGATACTCTCAGTAGCTTGCCGGGCTTTCAGAGAGGGGCAGAGGAATTGAACCCAGATCAGCTGTGTGCAAGGCAAACACCTTACCCGCTGTGCTATTGCTATTCACTTTTCTTATTATACTTTATGTAATATGGTTATAATAGTGCTAAAATATTGTCTTTATAGACAAAGTCATTGTACCGCATCACAATAATTGCACTGCATCACAATAAGTCCCTATAACCCTCCACCACTGTATTTATGTTACTTCTGGCCAAACACCTTTTAGAAGCAACATAAAACACAAGAGGGAAGCAAGGCCATGGTGAAAACAAATTGTACTAAGACTCAAAAGCAAACACCATTTAATCTTCACTATTCTACTTGTATTTGTGTGACCTTGAGAAAACCAGTTAAACTTTCTAAATCATATTCACCATATCTATATAATAGAAGTGATAATCAAACCATGAAGTGAACTTAAACCTACAGAACAAAGTACAACTATAAGGTCATTATTTGGTATTAATTTAACAATATGTCAGATACCAATAGTTGGGTAGTGCAGATAGGATCCAGCCTATATGAGAAGTAAATGAACAGAAGAAATAGATTTCTTTGCTATGTGTCAAACTCTTCATAAGAATAAAAACAACTTTTGTGCAGTGTGCACATTTGAGGTTCTGAACAACCTTAACTAAAACCAGAGTCAACTAAGTAGAAATACTCTTATAAGACACTTCAGTATATTTTATTTTATTTCAGACTCAGAAAAACCCTACAAGGTCTAGTAGCGCCTTTATGAAGAAAAGGAAATTGAAAATCAGAGCGAGCATAAACTAGTATGCTGTCAGTTTAAGTTCTCTTTTAGGAAAGATGCAGTGATTATCGAAACTTCTTTGTCTAAAATACAAGAGCAAAATTAAGTGGCAGGACAGGATTATAGGAACAAATAGTAGAAGTTGTTATCCTACTTATTAAAGAAAAATCATTTGAATAAGCTAGTTTTCCAAAATCACCAATTACTCTATATTGAAAAAAGTTGCAGTGAGATTAGAGGCAATGGGGTGACATGGGAATAGTACTTGGCTACCCACAGACAAGGTTAATAGAAAAGTAATTGCTAGATGTAAGCACTATGGGCAATTGTCTACATGCAATTCAAATCAACAAATAGTTATTAAAACTCTCTGAACTTCTTGAATTCTTGCTGTCCATGCTGCTTATTTGGCACTTACCTTATTCAGCATTGCATTGTTAATTAACTTCAAATGTCTATGTGAAGCTCTACTACAAGTGAATTGCCTCCAGAAAAGCTAGCTACAAGACAGTTTACTAATAAGACAATCTCAGAAATGACAAAATTGTAGCTTCCATCTTCCCTATCAACACTACCCACAAAATACCCAAATCATAAGGTTCCCGAATCTCAAGTTTTCTCTAGGCCTTTCAAAATTTCTCCAGGACTCTCCAGCATACCAGCTGCATATCAAGAAAAGGTAAAGACAAATGCCTGATCCATTCTATCTCCAAGATTCTGACAAAAAAGACCCTGGACCTCCACTTTGAAAAACCCTAAAATGCAATTGGATGCTTTTTTCTACTACTTCACTAGGCATGTGATCGCTGTAAGTTTCAGATCAAATGATTCTCTATAGAAAGATAGGCAGATGGTGCAATAGATGAGGAGAGGAATAGATATACAAGTATGCATACACATTATATCAAACTTCCTGAAGAGTGAGTCCTGAGCTTCAAAGTCACCTTACTCAATTGCATTAAGCACATTTACATCTGGGTCACCTAGTTTATCTTAGTCTTTTTTTTTTTTTTGGTACACCCAGCATAGAACAAATTGTTTACTATGCCTTTTGAGGGTGGAATTATAAAACATGCATCTGGGGTATAAAGGTATTTCACAGCTTATGTACAAAATAAATAAATTAAACTAATCTTGGGAATTATAAACCTGTTCAAAGCATTGCCATATATGTGATAACAATATGCTGCCCTATAGCTGCTGAAAAAAAAAAAACCCTCTTTATCCCAGTCTACCTTATTTCTCTCCAGAGCCACTTGGGCCCTGAGAAATGATTGGGAATTAAATCTGACTTTAATACATATAACCCAGAGGGACATAAAGTGTATATTGTTGTCTCGGGATACTGCCAGCAGGCAAAGTTTAATGATATTCATAAAAACAGAGTAACTGTTAAACATCTTTAGAAGAAAATCAAAGAAATTTAAAAACGTAAAAAGTGTGCCCTGAAAGTGGGGATGCGCAATTATCAACACAATAAACATGATGAGAAGTTTTAACTATTTCAATAAGGCTAAGCAAGTTCACTTTTAAAATAATCAATGTTTTAATGAGTTAGGAATAGCGGAAGGAAGAACTGCTGAAGTGTCTTTTGATAGATTCCTAATGTAGATGGAGCTTCTGATTCTGAGGTGAGAGTAAGGTTGGATCCTATAAGATTGCTTTTGGCATTGCCATGGAAAGGAAACCAGGAAAGGGAGACGAAGCAGAGGAAGAAGTGGGACTTGAAGAGAGTCTGGTTGAAGACGCTCCTCGACTTGACAAGCTGTTCTGATGTGAGGGTGACCACCTGGTCCTGCTGCTACTTAGGCTGGCTGTAGTCCTTACTGCTGGCCATACTTCTGTGCAGCTTGGGCCAGTGTCTCTCTGGAGGTGTTGAGGCAAATCAGAGCAGCATCCGCTGAATTGTGCAGTGCAGTTTCACTGATAAATGTTACCATTTCAGAGCTGATTTTCTTTTTTTTTTTTTTTGCGTCACACCTGGCGATACACAGGGGTCACTCTTGGATCTGTACTCAGGAATTACCCTGGTGGTGCTCAGGGGACCATATGGGATGCTGGGAATCGTACCCGGGTCGGCCGAGTGCAAGGAAAACACCCTACCCACTGTGCTATCTCTCCAGCCCCATCAGAGCTGATTTTCTAAACACAAAAAAATTATCTAGATTAACCGGTGAAGGCATAGAACACTGAAAGGACATTAACATCATGTTATAGTAAGAATTGTTTCATAAAAAGGACAAATTCCTTGGAATACCTTTCATTGGACTAAGATTTGAGTGGCACTGTTTTATTGAGACTGCAAACAATAAATTAAATCATAAACCAATTTTATTTAGTAGTGTAAATGAATAAACAAAAAATTGTTCAAAACATGAACAAATATCACCCAGTTATGTGCACAAACTGTGTGTTGTTTTGCAGGGTTTGGTGAAGTTGGGCTATACCCCCAGTACTAAGGGCTTACTCCTGGCTTTGTGGTTAGGCATCAATTCTGGCAGAGTTCAGGGGACCACATATAATACCGGGCATTGAACCTGAGTTAGCCACATGGAAGGCAAGTTCTTTATCTGCTGTACCATCTGTCTGATGCATCAAACAAGGTTTCTCTAGGGAATAAAGGTATTTAGAATAGAAAATATCATCATTTTCAGAACTGCCACGTAAAATCTCTTTTTTTATTGCATGTAACATAAGTTTTTTTTTTAAATGATGGATAACCTGTTATCTAAATTATTCTTTTATTTTTATTTATATTTCTTTATTTTTGCTTTTTGCTTTTTTTGGTCATATCTGGTGATACACAGGGGTTACTCCTGGCTCTGCACTCCTGGAAGTGCTCAGGGGACCATATGGGATATTGGGAATTGAACCCAGGTTGGCCGTGTGCAAGGCAAATGCCCTATCCTCTGTGCTAACGCTTCAGCCCTAAATTATTCTTTTTTAATACGATAAAACTTATTACTGACTTCAAAAGAGCAACTGGCATTTACTTTAAAAATGTCCATGCCAGGTCAGAACATTATTACAGTGCATAGGGCATTTGCCTTGAAAGTGACTGATCTGAGTTTGATCCCTGGCACCTCATGTGGTTGACCCAAACCCTCCAGGAGTGATTTGTGAGAGCAGAGACAGGAGTAAGCCCGGAAGATCACTGACTTTGGCTCCCAAACCAAAACAAACACAAATAAATGAATTAAAATGTCCAAGGTTTTAGGATATTACTAGTACAGTAAGAAATAATATAGACGCCTGTTTTCACTAGTTTAGTCAACATTGTTCTTTAAGTGCTTGCTAATGCAAACAGCCTGTGTCTACTGATTTCCAGCTGAGGCTCATTGAGCAGTTTTAAACCTGACAGTATCAAAATAAAAGGGAATTCTATTAGCAATACCCGGTGACACCACAACAAATAAATAACATTTATAATGATATCCATACTCTAAATTGAGTCTCAGTTCAGTTGTCTAATACTTTGTCTTTCTTTCATTTCAAGACCCAGTTATAAGTTTGAACTCCAGTCACCAAAAATTTTTGATTTCTGACTTTTTTATTAAATTAAAACTTCTATCCTTCCAAGACACTGTGGAGAGCTTATGGGTAGGTTCTAGAAGTCAGTCAAATAGCTTGACCCCTGCTTCACACTGTTTTTTTAACTGACTCCAGTGGCTGGTTTGCCAGTTCAGATTGCTAAGGATCCACTGGCCTTTATTTTTTCTTTCCTGATGCCCCACAAATCCCCTGGGGTTGCTTCCGTGTCTGTCTTCACATTACAGCTCTACTTGCCATATGTCTGTCTGTACCTTTAGCAGAGAACTGTTGTCTAGACTCACTTTCTTCCATAACTGTTTAACTCTAAAGCTATTGGACTCATTTGGGGGGGAAAGACATTTGTACAGATGGCAAGAGCTACATTATTTAGCCTAGTCACACATAGTACAGCTGGGTAGTTGAATAGAAAATTCACTAGAATGTTGATCCTGAGAAAGTCTGACTTAATTGCCTTATTCACTGTCATATTCTTAGTGCCTGATCGGAAGATAGATTAAAGTTATTCATTGAAGGAATACAGAGATAGCTCAAGTGGTCTGGCACATATTAGCATGTGTATATCTTGATCCCAGGCCCTATATGGCCTCCTGAGTAAAACCTGGTCCGGTGCCGGTGTCCAAGTCCCTAGGGTTAGTACCACCTAAGTCTTGTCAAACATGGCCCTTGGGTCATCATTCCAGCAGGGTTTTGGACTGATCCCTGAAAAAAGTATTTGTTGAATAATACATAGTAAAATCTCAATTTAATATCATTTTCTTATTATATTTCAAGCAATTTTAATAGAAGTAGTGCCAAAATTAAAAATAATCAATGAAGTGAGGAATAAAAATGGAAATAAGAAGAAAGGATGTAAGCAAATGTTAGATAGTTCTTAGAACTCATATGGGTTATGAGTTCATGAGGCTTCCAGTGGTAAGAGGGTATGTGAATGAAATGCCACGTATGAAAAACAAGGCTCAAGAAACAAAGAAAGGTGGACTATAGGATAATTAAGATATGCGTCAGAGGTAAAGGAAAATTTGCCCTTCCCTGTTGATAATTCCCCAGAGCTCAGTTCTTGGCTATAAGAGTTTGGTGTGAAGTACATTACTAAAATCTAATGCTTGGTGTCATTTAAGTTGCTATGACCCCTGCCTACTTAAGATGTTTCTAATTTGTCAGATGAGACTGTTTGTATCCACAAAGTCATTGGGGTCTGAGTTTTCTGATGCTATTATTGTACAACTCAGTAAGTAACAGAGGCTTTATTTTCTAGAACAAGGGCAGTGCTCCTCAGGCACAAGCAGTACCATGGGATGTGTATTCTGGTTAATGAAACATCAAAGTATATGTGGTGATTCTGGCCACTATCAAGACATATGCTATATCATTCTGGCTTCTGGCTTCATTGGTGAGGCAGGGAAATGATCAAAGTTCTCTGCTGGGCAAATAAGACTTGGGTAGAGCTGCACTTAGCCTGGAAATATCTCAGATTCATCCACAAAGGCAAGTCAGGTGACATCCTAGCCTTTTAGGTCTTTATTTATTTTGTTGGCCAGATTTAATAGAACTCAGGGGCCTCTTGGACAGGAAATTCTGAATTCTATTCGTGATGAAAGGTCCAGCCAGATCCAAGAAATGGGAGAAAGAGGGCATGAGGGAGGTCAGGATGCAAGGAGAAGCAATAGGGCCCTGGAGATCATCTACAATAAAGGCAGACTAGGTCTATAATTAAAACAAAAATAAAAACAGACTTGGAAAGTAAAACCAAGGATTGCAGGGATATAGCACTTCTAAGCCTTCCTTTCTCATTATACTGATTTGGGTGGTGTCTTTGGAGCAAATCCCAAAACAGTCCACAGACGCTGAATTTGACTCCAGGGAAGGATATAACTACATTTTTTTATATAGTTCTCAATCCTGCAAATATTAGATTCCAACTTATCTGACTCCAGACTCTACCACAATTCCAAATATATGTTAAATAGAAAATATATATTAAAAAGTGTAATTTTCTTTCTCGTTCTGCAAGTAATTGTTTAGGCATCTAAGGCAGGTATGTCAGTCTGATTAAATAGCAGTCACATGAATAACCTTGTTATAAATTAAGATTTCTGGTTTCTTAGTCCCAGAAATATGGATTTGACAGAAGCATAAGTCCATGAGTCTCCAAAGAAAAACAGTCCTAGTGATCAAATGCCAAACATTAGACAGCAAGTTTTAAGAAATAGGGATGCCTTGTAGTCCCTGGTAGTTCATATAACAGCAACATTAGCAACACTTAGAGACTTATCAAAAATTTACCCAAACCGCACTCCAGATCAACTGAATCAGAGTGTGAATTTAACAGAATATCTCCATTATATGTGTAAATTAAAGTGTGAGAAACACTTTATAATTTCAAGGATTAGCTAACTTTTCTTCTGAAAGCACTAGTTCTGCAAGAGAATCAATACAGCAGTTCCTGAACTAGTATTTTGTCCCTGATAGTAGCAGTTGTCTAATAGCTACTATGGAAGGAGAAACTGCATAGTTCGTCCTATACAGGATCCACTTTAATAGAGAAGAGATGGTAGGGTTGATATAGCCACATATTTAGAATACTTGGGAGATTCTAGTGAATATTTAAGGATGAGTTACTCTTCAAGGAATAGGTTTCATCTTTCTAGCTATGAGAGCCTATAATGATTGAGATTCAGCCTAAATAGTTGTGCAATTAAATTTGTATCCAGGGGCTATGATTAAGGCATTAGGATCATGGCATATAAAAATTAATATTGGGCATTAGGACTTCAGGAACCCATATTTGGGATGACTTTTTTCTCTCAATTGTTTAATATGAGAATAAAGGGATGTTATATAAGGTTCTTTTAGCTCAAAAAATGATCAAATTTTATGAATACTAAGAATGATATGCATGACTTCAGTTGACGAGATCTGACTTGCTCACTGATAGGGTTCTTATTACTACCAAATCACGACCAGATGCCCTCCATTTACTTATTTAAAAACTGTTGTTTGTTTGTAGCTACTGAGGTTATTTACAGAGTCTGTCACTTTCTGTGACATTTTACTATCTGCCTAATTCTTTCTACAAAAAAGAAGAGAAATGCTGCCAGGAATTGTGGCAGGACAGATGTCGCAAATTCTCCCTCATGTTTCAGAGTAGCCAAGATGCAAAAAGTACTTTATGCAACCACCATCTATCTACAATACAAACTTCCCTCTTAGTCTCAGTAATTTTGTCCTCTCAGTTTCCCATTTCTGTTCCATCCCACTTCTTTTGCATCCTTCTTCCAAAATTATTTATTTATTTATGCATCACTTAGGCATTTAAGGAATGCACATAAATTAGTACCACAAAAATCAAGCAAATACTAACATCTCCTCTGAAAAGCGACTAGAATGTCCCCTGCCTCCCACTTTATCTGTAGCACTGTCGCACTGTTCTCCCGTCCTGTTGTTCATCGATTTGCTCGAGCGGGCACCAGTAACATCTCCATTGTGATACTTGTTACTATTTTGGGCATATAAAATACACCACGGGTACCTTGCTGGGTCCTTCCGTGCGGGCGGCACACACTCAGTAGCTTGCTGGGCTTTCCAAGAAGGATGGAGGAATTAAACCTGGGTTGGCCATGTGCAAGGAAAACGCCCTATCTGCTGTGCTATCAGTAAAAAAAATTATCAGTAAAAAAACTTTATTAGTGAAAGAAATTCAAGTTTTGACAAATTCCTATAGAGATATCGTGTTGGTGTGGGAAGTGTTAGATATAAAGTATAAAGCAGGGTTATTGTCACTTTTTTCTAGAAATACAAGTTTAAAATGTAGATTTCTTTCTTCAAATTTTATTAAAAATTCCAAAACGGTGACAGCAGGAACCAGAGGTAGTGCAATGGGTAGAACGCTAGCCTTGTACGTACCCAACCCAGAATTGAAATTTGATAGCTGATAAGGTCTCCTGAGACTGCCAGGAGTGAACCCTGAGTGAAGACCCAGGAGTAACCCACGTGTGAATCAAAAAAACAAGATAAAACAAATACACACAGATAAAAATGTTGACAGCATATTTGGAGTCCCCTAAATGTGGACACAAGACAAAGAGCTGTAACATTATAGATCACTATGACTTCAGTAGAAAAGTGTGTGTTGGAATGTCTGGCACCATTGCAAATTTGGTAGGGGAATTAGGAGAGACTTCTTTTTCTTAAAATGAAACCATGAATTATATCCTATTATTGGATATAATTAGATAGGATATTGGATATAGTATATTCTATTTGTCACTTCTGGACAAGGTCACACATGAAAAGAAGGATAGAAGAATGGTATTCAAGTGTCACAAAGAAATTCAATTGGCCTCTAGACATTGATTTAAAATATTTTAGAATTACTTTAGATCTAACTCCACTCACCACACTTAGTGACACATATCAAATATCCTTGACATCCTTCCAGCCTTTTCCTATTGCATTTCCCCAAACTTAGAGAAGATATTTCCTAGCTGTAAAGTGTCAATAATGAACAATTAACACCTATTGAAATGCTATACTTCTTGGGCAAGTCAAAGTAGAGAAATATCAATCTAAGCGGTTAATCTAACCTCTATTACATTGATATGGTTTTTGTGTGTGTATAGCATCTAGCATTCTGTTTCTATTTACACAGTGTTGCAGTTGTTTAATATTTACCACTAAACCTCAAAGTCCATTAGAGTGGTCCTCTCTGTTTGCTATGGCTTGAAAACTAAAAATCATTCATTGAAGAATTGTTTGCACCGGTCAAGATATGGAAACGTGGGACTGGAGTGATAGTTCAGAGGGTTGTGGGTGCTTGTCTTGCATGCTGTGATCCAGGGTTTAATCCTCAGCACCCCACATGGTTCCCCAGCATCCCTAGGAGTATAGTAGAGCAATGAGTAAACCATGAACACTTCTGGGTGTGAGCTAAAAGGAAACAAACAAAAAACAAAACAAAACAAAATATCTGGAAATAACTTAAGTGATTCCCAACAGATAAATGGAAAAATAAAGCATTATATAGCAGGCAATATAGCAGGTATGGTGCTTTCCTTGTACAAGCAGACCGGAGTTCAGTTCTCAGTACCACTTATAGTCCTGTGAGCACCACCAGGAGTGATCCCTGAGTGCTGAACTAGGAGTAAGCCCTAGCAACAGGTATGACCTCAAAATAAAAGTAAACAAAAACAAAATAAAAAGCAAACAAAAAGTATGGAATGAAGAGAAGTTATTGCTGCAACCTGATTGCAACTAGAAGATATTGTGCTGAGTGAAGTAAGCCAGGAGAAGAATGACAAACACAGAGTAATCTCACTTATCTGGGGTGTATAGAATAACTGAATAAGGAAATGTAATGTACAGGGATGCCTCCAGTTTAGGGAAGGACAGAGAAGGGATGAAATAAAGGGGAGAAGAAAGAAGTTGAGAAAGGGAACTAATGGGGAAACACAGGTTAGAACCTTGGCTATCTTGGTAATGTGAGAGATGGTTTAGCCTAGTACCAAAGTATAGACCCAACTACACTGAAAGCATGAGATCTAAGCTACAACCATAAACTGTGTAGTATCCTTGTCAAGGTGGTCAAGGTAAATGGCGGGTGTGTGTGAGCAGGGAGAATGGAGTATGGGAGACTGGTTCCCATATGGTGATGCCAAGGGAGAAAGTTGGCATCTGGTGATGGTTTTGGTATAGAAATATAATATGCCTAAAATTTAATTATCAATGACTTTTTAAATCGCTGTTTAAAAGTGAGCTCAAATAATGAGCTCAGTGAGAAAAAAATTAACTTTTAAGCTAAAAGACAAAAATTGTTTCCAAAAACAAAGGGGGGGGATGTGGGGAGAGCATGTATGATGATGAATTTTAATGTGAAGGACAGTATAGGACTCTTAGGATAAAGGTAATATAATATACACAGGTTTTTACTGTGAATGATGGACATCTAAAACATGGCATTATGCAATGTAACCTCTGTGTATGCCCCCACTTTATCCCCACCGGAAAAAGTATCATTGACATTGACATGGATTTTTTTTTTAAGTTAGTAAAGTCAAAATATGAGCTTTCCCACTCTGGAGAAGCCCATGTTCGTTCTTCAACACATATTTTTCTATCTTTGTCTTCCTTCACCTCACTTTTCTCCAAATGAATTTCTTTAAATAAATCGATTTTGCTAGGAAAGAATAAGAGAAAAAAGTAAAAATGTGTATAGTATTTTATGTCACATCAAAGTATGTGGAACATAAAGTGCATTAATATGTACAGCTGCACCCATTCCATTATGTGTGATCTGTGTTTGCTTTGGTCCTGTGGCAGAGATGAACACTTGGGTCTTTTTGGTTTATTTTTGTGTTTTTTCAGGAGCCATACTCAGTTGTTGAGTTTTTTCACAACTCACCTCAACACACAATACATAAAAACATAACAATACATAAGTAAGAAATGGTGGGCTGTGGCGAAGACAGGCCCGTGTGCAGGCCAGATACAGGCAGGGTGTAGGGATGACGTTCTGTGGACCAGGAACGGCCTCCCCAGGCTCTTCTAGGAAGATGGCGGGGAGGGGGGGGCAGGTAATAGACTCCTTGGCATGATCTCTCCCTTTACAGCGTAGTAGTAGTCATCATAGGCTGTAGTCTCGATCATCAGGGTTCCATCATCCTAGACTCCTTGCAGACCTCAAAGTCTCCAAAATCTCAGTTGTCCTCCTCGTTTTCTTATTGTGCCTCTTCGTTGCTGTGCTCGCTTTCTATCAGCTTTCATTGTGCTCTGCTTCTGCGTGGGCCGTTGTGCTCTTGTCTATCTGTCTCTCTAGTCTCTGACTCTCACCTCTGTAGTCTCTCCTCTGGTCTCTGTTTCTGGTCTCTGTCTCTCTTCTCCAGTCTCGGTAGCCTGTCCATTTCTAACTTCCAACTTCTACTTCTAACCTTGGCGTTATGCTCTTCTCCTAAATTCTCTGTCTTCTGTCTGTGCCGTTGTGCTCTGTCTCACTCTCTCTGTCTCCTACTCTCTAGTCTGCTGCTGTTGTCTTCTACTTGGGTCTCTGGTCTTTATCTTCTGACCTCTTCTAACCTGTGACTGTGACGACCTTTGCAACCTGTAATTTAGTAATCTTCTGATTTCTCCCAGCCTTCAAACAGCAGCTACCTGACCTCTTCTCTTCTGACCTCTCTCAGTCTTCTAACCCTGCAATTTTGTAATCTTCTTACCTTGGGAACCTTGCCTTCCCAGCCTTTTACAGCAGATTTTATATAGAAATATATATTTCTATATAAATATATATATATTTTTTAAATATAAAGGTGGGGCTGAACATTAACAAATCAACAAAGAGAGTCAAGGTCACTCCTCCAGATTACCAAGGACAAAATCTCATATAAGGAGATTGATTAATCCAGATTACTAAGAGATAGGCTCAAGGATTACAAGGATTCCATTCAGGGTGTGTTGCTTTCTTCTTTCCTCAGCTAGTAATACACTTAAATAATTGCAGTAAATTTACTTCTAATATTTCTAGCAATGTCATTTTGTATGAGCACAGTAAAAAATATATAAAGCTTAAAGTTTGATTCTTCCTGGGGACATCTCACTATATATATTCTAGACCACAGTCCTCAGGCCAGGTTAGTTTTCCTAACCCAGCAGGGTCCTTATTCAGTTACCTCTTCTGGATCATGACAGAGATTTTCCATGAGCATGCTCTTAACTTATAGCTAAGTATTATGGCACTTGGCCTGGCCCACTTCCATGCCAGGGTAGCTCACAGCTTGCCCTGGGACTTTCAGTCCCTCATCGGGACTCTGCTTTTGGAGTGCTAGGAACTAAGGACAACTGAGAGGCTTAAGTCAAGTAAATATGGATGCCCAGGCATAAATATTATTTTGGAATATATTAACTCCCATGTTACATAGCATAGCATCAATTGTCTTCTTTTGTCTATACAAAATGGACATTGCTAAATAAACCACACAAATGACATAAAAGAAAGAGAAAAGCAATATAGAATTATTAGTTGTGCCTCAGTTGCTCTGTTGTAGAAGTAGTTCAATAGACCTTAACCTCCCTGCAGAAGCAGCAAAGACAATCCAGTGTTATCCAACACTCAGTGATACCCAGGGGTTACTTCTGACTCTGTACTCAGGAATTATTCCTGGCTGTGCTTGGGGGATGCCGTGGATTGAACCTGGTTAGCTGCATGCAAGGCAAATGATACCAGCTGTTCTATCTCTCCATTTTCAAAAGCTGAATAGTTTTGACAGAAAACATAATGCAGACGGTGTTTGAAATATCTGCTATCTTTTCTCAGAAAACGGTTACTCATTTCTGTTTCTGTGTGAAGACTCTCTTTCCTTTATCAATAAATTTCCTCCTTACACATTGCTTGATTTGCATTATACATGCATTTTCACATTGCAAACAATATAAATAAACAAAAGAAGGGAGAGGTATAACGGTGGCATGGCTTAGCTTTATTTTTGATGTGACATTGTTCAGGATGCTCATCCATCATCCTAGGATCCCCCCTGAATCTTAGTCTTGTCCATCTATATTGCTTTTAGACCATAACAATTGCTTAAAGTAAATCAAAAGACTAGAAGATAAACAAAGAACAAAACCCTCTGAAAACTATCACAGTAATATAGAACACATGTTTTGGACACAGTACTATATTTATATTAAAGAAGCCTTTTAAAATGTTGCAACATTGATGACCATAGAACATGTCATGTTAACTAAATTCCCTAAGAAATTTAATACCAGATTCTGGCATCCTAACCTTCCCTGACAAACACAGAAAAAAATAAAAAAGTAATAGCAATTTGTTCCTCATTTACCTACATGGATTTCTGTCACTTCCTCAAAATCAAATGACAGTGTGATATTTTCACTTTTATAGAAAATAATTTAACTAGTCTTCACTTGCTTTAAAAAAAACCTTCAGGTTCTGTAAGAAAGAAAATTTTTATTCAATAGTTTCTTTGCAATCACAAATTTCACCAAATTTTCTCTGATGGAAACCATTGACTTTTACAAAAGATCCATATTTAACTGTTTTGTGTTATAGTCAGTATTCTAAACAAATCACACAAAAGTTTTTCCTCCTAAAGAAAGTGGTTTTGTTCTTTCCATTTAAACAAACTATTGATCTATATAGTATCATGTCCTTTTTATTCCTTTGAGAAACAAAATACCATAAAATTTCTCCTAAACTACCCTAGTTGAAAAAAATATGAGTAATGTTACATAATTATAAACTATGTTTTGTATACTTCAAGGAATATTACTTCTTTTGGGGAAAAAAATGTTTTGAATGTGGAAGCTACGTAGGTCCAGTCCAATGCCTCTATCAAGTGTGTTAAAGGCTGAAAGAAAAACTTCTACTTAAATGAGTCAGAAATTTAAATCAATGGAAAATTTAGAGAAACAGGAAGAGAAAAGAGCCAAAAACCAAGGAAAACTGAGCAGCACAAAATTAGCCAAGATCAGGCCATCAAACTCGCCTAAGCAGGGCGCCATTCTGACAATTTTGCAGAGCCCTCTGCGACAGGATGGCTTATATCCTCACAAAGATTTTTGTGCTAAAGATTCAGTCCCAAATATCTCAGAATGAAACTTCATTTGGATTTAAGTTTTTTTCTGATGCAATGAGTGTTTATCAAATTAATATAGTTAATGTCCTTATGGAAAAGATGCATTTATTTTATTTTTAGGATGTTTTTATTGAAAGAATGTGAGAAACAAGAGGTGGGGAGACAGAGAGAGACAGAAAAAGAGAGAGAGAGAGAGTGTGTGTGTTCTATGTGCTGAAGAGAGAACACTGGGTTCTCCAGAGTGAAAATCCCAAAAGGGATCTACTTAGATACAGGGACATGGGCACGGGGAGAATGCTATGTGAGGATGGAGGCAGAGGTTGGGGTTGTGTTTCAACAAGCAAGAACTTCCAGAAATTTCCAGAAAGCCACCTTAAGCAAAGAGGAATGCAATATATATTTTCTCATAGTCCTCAGAAGAATACCCATTCTTTGATTTCAGAGTCTGTCTCTCAGGACTCTAAAAAGATAAATTTCTTTTATTTTGCGATACTGTTACTGGGATCCTAACAATGTAACACTATTCTAACTCTTTACTACCACAAAATTAGTCAATCTTTAACAACTCCCATTACCTTTGCACATCTCAAAAGTCAAAATTGCAAGAAGTGAAATTCAATTCAACTGAATCAATCTAGGTCACGTGAGCAAGCTCTGATTTCAGGGCAGTCAAAAAGAAAAACTCTAACCCCTTTCAGTAAGTCCCTCTCAACTCCCAATAGAGTTCATTCAGATCCCACAAAAATTAAGTGCCAGGAGGCTCCCCAAAAACAATATCTTCCAAATATGATGAGTATTATAGAACCTTCAAGTTGGCCAAAGCATGAGAGACCTTTAAAATCAACCACATGCTTCAATGGTGTACAGACATTTTTTGCTAACTGTGCTCCCTTTCTTATATTAAAAATAACTATGAGCTCCAGTACATAAGCAACCAGTGATTTAGAGTGCATATAATAAAATATACTAAGAACTCACTACCACCTTTATAAATAAATGTGTACTTAATAATCCAGACCGAATAAATATACATTGGCAAAGGATTTCACCTATCTATATGAGACTTTATTTATTGCATCAACAGATCATGTTTATTTGATGTAGTGTTTTGCAGACCCTTTGCAATAACTTGCAGTAACCTGGAATCTCCTCAGCTTATCCCCAGGGGTCTATAATCCACAGGCTTGGAACTATTGTTTTCTCATGTAACTGATTTATTGGAAAGGCTCAATTCTGTAAGAGTATAAACATGAAATGATTTTCTTTTCCTCCAGTTCTTATTTTCAACCATGTTTTGTTAAATCATTCCTTTCTATCTTTTAACAGCTTGGGAAAAAAAATCCTTTCATTTCATTGCCTTTCATTTACAGCAAGTTCAGTTTAATTTCCAGCATCAATCACAAATTAATTTGTCTCATCTTTTTCAGTTTCCTCTGCAAGGTTAATAGAGTCTAGCTCGGAGAAGGTTTCCCCTCTTCCTCTACAATTACAATGGCTCACTCCTCTGGTGCTTGGAGACTGGGAAAGAGATGGAGAAAAGGGACAAACACCTATTCTTAGCTGGTCCTGCAACACTGACTCTCCTTGTGTCTGGTCAGCACTGACGGGACATCAGTGCTGGTTCACAGTTTCCTGACCCAGGACACACCTCTGCAGCTTCACCTTTTCTTCCTTTGTCCTCAGCTTTCAACATCAGTGATCTCTCCTTACCTTTCTGATGCTGAAGCCAGGAATTGACCAGAGGATAATCATCTTGAGTGAAGGTCAGGAAGACTTTACAGTTTTAACTGCAAGTCCTTAACTTCTCATCAATATATTTGCATTTCAAATAGGGAAGCACATATCTCCTCTCTGTCATTCCTTCCCAGTTGTTTGCCACTCAGGCTAAATTAGCAAACTGGCTGTTTAAGATGCCCAAGAACTGTGCCTTGATATGATGGTGAGTTACACAAGTATATGTACCGGTCAAAACATCTACCAAAGATGTAAGTATCACTCTGTGTAAAGCATTCCTAAATTTTTAAGTAATGTTATGAGTAGATGATGAATGATGACTAATTCTTTAAAAATGAAAACAAAATTTTTGAAAGCCCCAGAACTTCTTTGAAATTCCTAAACTTTGTTTTCTTGGGTAGGTTTGGTTGGAAGAAATGAATAATGTCTTACACTTCCTTCCAGTCCCCAAAGTAGAAAACATGAAGTGGAGAGCTTCAGGGAAGCCAGGTCTGGCTTAACCATTCATTTATCTCACAGATAATTATTGATCATCTTCTGTGTGCCACAATCCTGGTCTGCACCAAGAAATTTATGAAGAGCAAACACCTAAAATTGTAAGGTAAAGGTATAGCCAACACACAGATGAACACACATCAGTTCTGCTGTTCTCAGAACCAGATGAAAGGCTGCTCACAGTGGCAATTTTCCAAGTAAATCAGAAAATTATAATAGCATTTGACCAAAGCTAAGAAAGTAAAAGCACAGATTTCTATAGAACACATAGGAGAGGAAAGGAGCCCAAGTTGAGAAGAATTAGTGGAGGTATCCTGGACTCATTTGGGGAGACTTTAAAAGGGTTAAAGGATTGGGGTAGAGAGATAGATTGTCAAGAAGATAGGGTGCTTGCCTGGTACACCACCAATCCAGCTCAATCCCTGGCACCCCATATGTCTCCTGAGCCCCACCAGAAATGATCCCTGAGCTCAGGAGTAAGTCCTGAGCAGCACTGGGTGTGGCCTAGAATTTAAAAACAACAATGATAGATTATAATAAGAAAAATATATCCTAAGAGGGGGAACCAAATCACTGCAGTAGTTGTACAGGACTATCATAACAAGTTAAGCCAAAACTAATGTTCTAAATGGGAAATACTCTTTCACTGTTTGGCAGATTGGATACTTGAGAAGGCGGTGTAGGTAGGCAAGGTTAGATCCTTCTGGATGCCCTGAGGATCTATGCCATGGTGGTTGCTCGTAAACCACGTTGCATTACTCATCTCTGTCACATCCCCTCCACCCTTGAATATCTGTTTTGTGTGGCCTCCTTGTCCTTAGAAGGGCACCAGTCCTCGGATTTAGAGCTCACTTGAATCCAGAATGATCTTATTTCACTTAATTAATTACATCTGCAAAGACCCTGTTCTCCAAAAGGTCACATTTTGAAGTTCCAGGCAGACATGAATTTTTGGAAGACAGTTTTCAACCTGACCTAGTCACTAAAATGTCTGTGTGATATTTATCAAGTTTTTGCCACTTTTCTGTCATGGCAAAACCTCTTTATGCTACAATTCAATTTTTCATATTGTGTCATAATTAATGATTTGAGCACTTTTCACCCTCCATAAGAATGTTAGTTTCAAAATACAGAGAATGAATGAGATAAACTCAGAAACAAAGAACCTAGACCTTCTGAAAGGAATGTTGAGATTTAGTTTACTCAGTTATAATTATGCCCTACAAAAAAAAACTCAATCTTTCTTTTGTCAAGATCGTTATATCAAAGCATGCCTTAGTCTGGAATACGGAAATACACAGAAGCTAAGTGTAGGAGAACAAGGCTTTGAGATGTGGTTAAGGACTATGTTCTTCATACTGAAAATGAGCATCACTTTTATTTTTGTGATAACAGTGATTATGATAATGCTCAAGCAACTCGATGGGCTAATGATAGTTTATAGAGTCTTCTGCCACACAATCTCTTTTTAGCATAATAGAAAAATCTTTTGAGATACAAATGATTTTCTCTATGGAGTAAAATTTTCTTTGCAAAACTTAGTAAGATTCTGTAAGATAGTCAGTCTTGATTTAAGACATTTGAGAAGTTAAGAATAAATATTGTGAACTGTAGAACAAATTCACTGCCATCAAATACCATTTTAGTGCAATTTTATATTTTCTTTTTTAAATTACTTTTTGACCATAGCAACTATGATTTTTACCCATTTTACCTGTTTCCCACTCTACAAATAATCTGCTACTTGTAACAAATCACAAATAAATCTGATATATATGTATATATATATACATATATATGCATATATATATATCTCCACAAGTTCACTTCTTAGAGGAAAGTCCACATTTAAGTAAAATCATGCTGATTTTGTCTTTGTCAGGCTTATTTCACTCAGTTATTAATGCCATCAAGCTTCATAAAATCATAAATTGCAGGACATTTTGAATGAATGAGTAGTATTTCATATATAACACATATTTGTATGTATATACAACATATTCAAGCATTTATAAATATACATATGACTTTTAATTTTTATCTGCCTATGGATACATATGTTGTGGATATTTATTTTTTAATAATGAATAAGTTTTAATTTCAGCAAATAATGATGCAATTAATTTGTGCATATAGATCTATTTTTAAGTTAGTAATGTCTCTCTCTTTCTCTCTAATGCCTGGTATGAGATACCTCCCTCATCAGATACATTGCCAGAAGCAACTTTGCTGAATTATATGAAAATTCTTTTTTCAATTATCTTAGGGATAGCCATACCATAATCCACAGAGTCTGCACTAATTTACATTCCTGCCATCATCACATAAAATGTTCCTTTTGCTCAATCACCTTACCAACACTTGCTATTTCTTGTCCTTTTAACAGCAGTGATAGTAGCAAGTGTGAGGTAATATCTTGTGGTTTTGATTTATAGTTTTCTGGTATTAGTATATGCTGAGTCACTTGCATATCTTCTTTGAAAATATGTCTATTTTGTCCCTCTTCTTATTACTAATCAGATTTTGTGTAGAGTTTCACTGCAATTGAATTCCCTTACTTGTTCATTTTGAGTACTAAGCCCTTGTGAGATATGATTTGCACATATTTCCTCAGATTCAATAGGTTTCATTTTACTTTGTTAGTGACTTCTTTGGTTGTTCTTAGCTTTATAGCTTTATGGAATATCATTTACTTTGCATCTGTTACTTTTGATTTGAGCATCAAATGTTTAAAAGAATGTGTATTTTTAAGATCAATGTCAAAAAGTTTGTTTTCTTGAGTAGTGCTATGTTTCAGAGATTACATTCTTTTTTTCAGTTTTAGTATTTCTTTGTATAATATAGCATAGAGGTCCAGTTTCATTCTTTTTTGTAGCTGTCACTTTATAATTTCCCTTGTAGTTTCACATATATCATCCTTTAGACCTTCATAAATATATCATAAGGTAGGACAAGTTTTTGAAATAAGATTTCTTAAAAGTAGAGCAAAAATGGGGGTCATATGCAAGTGATTTATTGAAGGGGTTCTCTGAAAAGAAACTCATAGGGAAAGAAAAAAGAATCAAG
The DNA here is from genome assembly GCF_027595985.1 of Sorex araneus. Classification (NCBI taxonomy): domain Eukaryota; kingdom Metazoa; phylum Chordata; class Mammalia; order Eulipotyphla; family Soricidae; genus Sorex; species Sorex araneus. The sequence goes on along the minus strand of NC_073313.1, from coordinate 294,981,650 downwards.
AACACCCTGATAGGAGAGAGTCTTGGTATTATTTCACAAGGAGATCTGAGTGAAGAGTATTACCAACCTGTTTCATATTTAAACAAGAGACCAGGATTTTTCCCCATTATCTTAGTAAATTGTACTTGCTTTTAAGTCACTTAAAAGCAAGCTCCCAGAAGACAGCAATGCAGAGTCTCTTGCCCGCATGCCTGGCTGTCTTCCCCGGGGCCCTTCCCCTCCTCGAGCAGAGCGCCTGGCCAAAGACCACTGGAAGCTAGCCACAGCCATGCTCAAGGCCCCTCTCCACACGTTCGGACAAGCCTCATGCATAAAGGTACCGGTAGAGGAACCCAGGTGTGTGTAATCCCATCAACAGCCCAACATCCAGAGACTTAAAAGCAAGCTCTCAGAAGAGATATCTTATAACCTACTTCTTCCTCTAGGAGAAACTAGCAAGCTACTGAGAGTTTCCTGCCCACATGGGACAGCCTCGAAAGCTTCCCATGATGTATTCATATGCTGAAACCAGTAACAAGCTGGATCTCATTCCCCTGACCCTGAAAGAGCCTCCAATTTGGCATCGTTTGGAAGCCTGAGTGGAGAGAGGCTTCTAAAATCGCAGGGATAGGACAAATGGAGCGGTTACTGAGCCTGCTAGAAAAATCGGTGATCAATGGGATTTCATGATTCGTGATCTTAGTAAATTATTGGTGATGTGTCTGTTTCAGCAGACATAAATTTCTGGCATTTGCGGAGAACTGACCCTCATTTTCCAAAGGAAGTTGTCTGGTAAAATGGTAGTTAGCAGTCAACCCTCAATAGCAGCAACATTTAGGGGCAGTACTGTAGCACTGTCGTCCTATTGTTCATTGATTTGCTCCAGTGGACACCAGTAATGTCTCCATTGTGAGACTTATTACTCTTTTTGGCATAATGAATATGCCATGGGTAGCTTGCCAGGCTCTGCCATGTGGGTGGGATATTCTCAGTGGCTCGCCGGACTCTCCCAGAGGGACGGAGAAATTGAACCCGAGTGACTGACGTGCAAGGCAAACACCCTACCCACTATGCTATTGCTCCAGCTCTGGGGGAAAATAATCTGGGCAAGGTATCTACAATATCCAACTATGAAATCATCAGGCATGGTATGTGACCCCAATTTACAAAAGTAACAACTAAGATCCTAAGAAGTTAAATGTTAAAGGCTAAGGGGCTGACAACGGTTAGAATCAGAACTTGAGTTCAGGTCTTTCTTCACAGACTTATGCTCTTCATACAGCAACCAGAAAGCACCTTTCTGGTAAATGTTTCATGTGTTTCTCTGCTGTTGAAGACAACAAACCCAACGAGCAACAACAGGGAAATTCCGTTTTGAAACTTACCAAACAGTCTTGGTGTCTTATTCGAGAAGCAATTTATGATGGCGTTGAGTATAGATCTCATTTGTACACAAGTCCAGAGATATATTTTTAAGCCTTTGTATTTTAAAATGCCCTACTTAAATTTCTTATATACAATTTTTTCATTACATAAATATTTGGAAGTTCATCTAAATATTATGTTAAAAATAAAATAAAAAATACTTATCTCAAATAACTCATGGAAGGCTATAAAATATTTTTTTGTCTCTTTGGGTCACACCCAGTGATGCTCAGGGATTATTCCTGGCTTTGCACTCAGGAATTACTCTTGGCGGTTCTCGGGGGACCATATGGGATGCTGGAAATTGAACCTGGGTTGGTTGCATGCAAGGCAAATGCCCTACCTGCTGTGCTATCACTCCAGCCACCAAGCCTGTAAAATATTTTGCAAAATATTAGGAGTAGTTAGAAAATCACACTCAACCACATCAACATAGAGCCACTTTATTCTAGCATCATATTCTTTATATGAGAAGGCAAAAAATATATTTGAATATCTGACATCTGGAGAGAGGCAAGAATGCGCCGATGCCTCCTGAACCCCTCGCACTCTCCTGAACCCGGCTCATCATCTCGCCTTAGACAACGTGTGGCTCAGCACGCGAGGCATGGAACTCTACATGTGATTCCTGCTGGATATCACCGGCTGTTTTGGAAGATTCGAACATAATAGCATTAGCAGGGCTTGGAGAAACTGTGCCAGTGGCTGCAGCATGACCGCCTGCCCCAGCCGGGCCGAGTCGCAGCACCATTGGACACAGAGCCATGGCAGCAGTGCATGCAGTGGCTCATCCACTGTGGGGTGCTTTCAGCCAAGCACTAGGTCACATGGGACTCTGCACAGGTATTCAATCTGACACAGACCCTCCTTGATAGGGTCCTGCTCTGCCAGCTGCTCAACAACGTCCAGGTGCACTCCATCAACTTCAAGGAGATCAACCTGAGGCCTCAGATGTCCCAGATGTTCCCCAGAAATGCAGGCAGGTTCGTGTTTGTCAGTTTGCAGATTGTTTGTTACAACATGCCGATCGACCAAAGCTGATATTCGGTAAACTGGAAACACCTGTAGAGGAGATTAGAGGCAGCCCCAACAGCCTCCATCCCTTTTGGAGAGCCCAGCAAGCTACTGAGAGTATCCCGCCCTCATGGCAGAGCCTGGCAAGCTACCCGTGGCATACTCAATATGCCAAAAATAATAACAAAGACTGTCCTCATTCCCCTGACCCTGAAAGAGCCCCCAGTATGCCATCAGGCTACACTAGCACACGGCAGGGAGAAATGGAGACTACTGGCACCTGCTCTAGCAAATTGATGAAAAACGGGATGACAGTGATAACATCTATATGAATATCTGTTTTACTAGAGTTCCCAGCAGTAATCTTGAGCCATGTGACCAAGTCTGAATAGAGCAAGTCTGAAAGCATTATTTCTTAGAAACGCCATTTAAAATTTTTTTCATGAAGTATTCTCTTGCAAAGTAACTTGCAAGCTCATTCTGGCACTTTGGAAATGAATTACTTGCTCTGATTGCCTCATCTAGGAACTTGAGTTAATCATCCATTCTCATAAAAGTTGTTAATATACAGACAAGAAAAAGTATACTTATTCAAATAACTTTATCTGCATTAAATTAGATTAGTGGCTTTCTTAGCCAAATGTAGGGATTTTATTCCATTGTTAAATATAACTAAGCAAAAAGTGTTACTATGCCACTTTAAGATCTTGTAAAACATAATTTATTTTGACTGTGAATTATACTTATTATGTCATCATTATTGCTTTTCAAGACATAATAGGTCTTAAAGTTAAATTTTTCTATCATTTAACAAAAAAGCTTATTTGAAAATGATTTGGTCTATGTGTGAGTTGTTCTTCAACCCCAATATTCCATTAGTGATAGAACATTTTGGCACATCTGACCTGCTAGGGGAAATACCTATACTACTAACATTTTCTATATTTTCTACCAGAACTTAGAAAAATTCCCTATCTTGAAATCATCTAACAGTGCTTTAATTAAAATGACACTAAGCTGTGCCTAGGAGAAAGAATATGCGATTTAACTAAACAAAGTTATTGCAGCAAAGTTCCATTTAAAAATCTATATCAGGAGATACAACCAATTTTAAATTAATTTGCCACACTTAAAAGAGAACTAGTTGAAAAAGACAATTTAATTTTATGTTATAGATATAACATTCCAATAAGGTAAGGAGTCACATAAATACACTTATTTAAAGATGAATTTTGATATCTATCATTTAAAGAACAGTGCTAATAAATGTGGAAATAGTTACTTATTTTTTTCCTGCCAGAGAATTGGGGTGTAGTAATCCTTACCTATATAGGCTTAGTTAATTAATGTTTGCAGACTGCTTTGAGTTCTTACAATGATGATCTCCATAGAAGGATGAAATAGGCTGTTATGAACACTTGAATAAGCTGGCTGAAAATACTATCATAAAAACCAGTGTTTCAACCACTAAAAAGAAAATGGTACATTTGTGTGGGTTATCACCAAAAGGATTCCAATTCATCATTTCCAAAGAAAGAAGTGCAAGAAATGAAATAAAGGAAATGTTTGCATCAGCACCACCTCTTTAGATCAGCAATCCCCTACATCAGTCATTTTTTTTTCACCCATTCTGGTGATTTCTTCAATTAAGATAAATGTCTTAATAGTATTATTTATTGATAGCTCATTAATATACAAGGATAATTCTCTAAAGGTGTTGGCAATTGAGTGGCACAAAAGTCACTCTGATGTTCCTTTATGGGATATAGTTATCATTGTTAAATAGCTCTTATTCTGGATATATACAGATATATATATACTCATATATATTATATTATATATAGTATACTTACATATACTACATATAAACATATATATATTTATATACTCTTTCCTACTATTACCCAGCTCTTAATGATTGATTATTCTGAGGCTGGGCAACAGAGTTACTGATGTATATGACAGGTTATGAAGAGAGAGAATTTATTGATCTTCAACAGCAATCTAAACATTAGAAGTCTCTTTTATCCAGAGTTCTCAGCTCCCATGCCATTGCACTCATTCCAACTTCTGTTCTAAATCAAATTCTTTCTATATGGAGAGAATATTTTGAGAGAGGAAAAGCCCATCACACACAGAATTTAATAGCATACAACTGCTTCGCAGAGCAGAACTCTCCTAGACCGCCTCAGATCAAGCTAAAGTCACCAATTACCAGTCTCTCTGGAGACCAGACCTTACAATGAGTTTTTTGACCCCAGGAGGATTTAGATAAGCTCTGGATAACTTCTGCTTTGTGACATGAGCACTGAGTTGCTAAGCAGTAAAAATATCTTTCCTCTCCAACACCTCAGCCAACAATCTTTCCCCAAGATTTTTGCAGATGCAACAAGGCTTGACTGCTGAATGTCCTGGGGGAGAAGACTGTACTTATCTCGCTTATCTTGGAATTTTTTGACCCCACAATGATTGCCATCCACTTTCGAGTCCCAAGGATCCCCCTTTCAGGACCCAAGGATGAAAAGGACTCAACAGGTGTTTCTTCTTTGGTTTTGCCCAGTTGGTTTGGGGAACACCAGTCAGAGACGGCTAGGAGAGGCAGAGTTCTCAGAGGCCTTATCTACTATCTATGATAGTGAAGTGTCTGTAATAATAAAACAATAGAACATCTACAAAATTTTAGAATAGAGGAAGAGATTTTAGTGTTGTAAAAACTCTGATCAGTGAATCAAGTTTGCCTGGATTCAAATCCTTTGTTTTGCAACCCTCATAACCTTTCTAAGCGTCTGATATGCAGGAAGGTATATAATAGGATATGATGATTGATGGATAGAAACTTTTTTAGACCAGAGAGACAGCACAGGTGGTGGAGCATGTGCCTACCATGGCCCCTGAGTTGGAGCCCTGGCAGTGTATGTTCCCCCAAGCACCAGTGGGTATATATGTAGCCCTAGAAGTCCTGAGCATCACTGATGTGGCCCTGCTAGCCCTGAAGGATTGCCTGACTGAAGAGCACTGCACCACTTGCCCAAGGAATGGGCTCTCAGATGCAGAACACTGGCATCACATTGCTGGGAGTGGCCCCTACTATAAAAATGAAAGAATGTTTCAGCAATTTAGAAGATCCTCTATATTGAAGACTTGATAAAATTTAACAACTTTGCAAGAAAGATAAATGCAGTTGCTATTATTCCCAGTTAGAGTTGAAGGGATAAAGTAATGGACATGTAAAAATCTGGGAAGCAAGATACATAACTAATTAATAAATGAGAGATGTGGCCCTTTGCAGAATCTTGCTGCCATGCCTTTGAGTCCAAGTCATGTGATGCTGCCAGTAGATTGTGTTGCATGTCGTGTGGTGGGCACCAATGGACTAGAGGAAAGTCACAGTAACGGCCCCTCCCCCAAGCTCCTGCAAAGTCATAATCAAAAGTTAATAGGCCAAAGGGAAGTATTGTGCTTGCTCTCAGTTCTTTTTTATGAAGCAATTTCTCCTGGAGAGTATAGTTAAGGGAAAGATGAGGGAATTGGCATCAGGCATGACACATGTTACAAGCTGGGCCACAAACTTTATGTGCATCATTTCCTCTACTCCACACAATGACATCCAGTGTTGGTGTTAGTATCATTTTCTGGCCAGGAATTGGAAGGTTGGAGAGATAAATAACAGGTCCCAGGTTAAGGAATTTTTACCAGTGAAGCTAATGCTCTGCTAACCAGCTCTGCCTGTTTTTCTGTTTTCCAGACTCTTCCAGACAGCTTTCTGTATGTTTACTCTCTTCATGTGCTAATTTCCTAATGGACCTAAGATTGAATTGCTTTTTCCACAATCTGGCAGTTGCGATTCTAGCCAGACACTGGGCTTTTGGAGGAATGAGCAGCGATGACTGGCTTGAAGGGTTTGGAAATACAGAGAGGCAGTGGTGAGTTTATGAGACAGGAAGTGGTCCCACCCCTTAGCTAGAGTGCATGGCTATAGAAATTACAGGTGATATACTATGTCAGACACTTGATTTAGTAAAAGCACTTAAAAATGAATTTGTAGAGTTGGGGAGCTTATACAGGGTTTAGTCAAATACCTAACATGCAGCTGGCCCTGATTCAATATCTTGCACCACAAAGTCCCATAAGCATTGCAGGGTACAACACTTGAGGGTCCAAGCATTGCAGGCTGAATCAGGTGATCCCTACTACTTCGGGATTCGAGAAGTATCACCCCCATGAACACAGGTATTGAACTGCCAGCTCAGCAGGCCAGAAATTGTTGAAAGGGACACCTAAGCTCTGTTTGGAAGACACCCTAAAAATTAATTTTATCATTAGTGTATTTCTGATTAGTGCCTTCCACTCAGTTCAGAAGTAAGTACATTTTCTTTTCAGAGAATGCACACCTTGGAGTTTCTATAAATATAACTCTTAATTTAACTCCTGAGGAGGAATGGTAACATCTCTTTGAGTGAAATTACTACCTTTTAGAGGCACTATCTCTCCCAGGTTGCTACCATTCCTTGAGCACTCATTAGCCTTCCTCTGGATAGGAAATAGTTTTGTACAAGGTTCCAAAATGCTAAACGTCCTTAGGTTGAAGGGCATTTGTTCACTGAGCCTGTCTGACTCAGCAGTGATGTATGTGCCCAGGAAATCTTTCTCTGCCTGTCTTAGCTTTGCTCTCATTCCTCTTTCAATTGAAGGAGTGTGATTTTTCTTTGCTACTCAGGTCCTATTCAGAAAGCAAAGGAAGTGCATAATTATTTGGTAGTCCCATACATCCCTCTGCTGCACATTTCACAGGAAATCTCATTATTAAAAGAAGACCATCATTCAGAACCCATTAAAATAAATTTGGATTGGTCAGAAGCCATGGGCGGGGGTGGAAGACTAAAAAACTGCATCCTGCAGCAAAGAGGTTCATTTTGTTGAATTACAGCACGGAACACGTTGTCAATTGAATGATGACCGGAGCAATATATTCTGGGATTCTTGGGAGAAAGTGTTTCTTATCATTCTTGGTTTGAAAGACTCATGGTGTTTCAGGGTTTTCTCCCGTCACCTTGAATGATTAAAGAAAATGTCAAAGAACTTTGGGGAGTGGGTGCCAGAGCTTTTCAGAGAGGCCATTCTAGCTTGTGCCTGATGGACCCTGTCATGGACGCTGTCAGACTGTGAAATGTTAGCTCCCATACAGAGAAGAGGCCAGACCCTGGGCAACTTCTTTTCCCCAGTCCTTGCCGAGGAAGGAGAAATTGAGGACTTTAGTAGCATCCCATCACACAGAGTGTGACCCAGAAAGATCAAAGTGAACACAGACTGGCATAGCCTCTGGCTTTCTTTTCAGATCCTGTATCAAAATAATTAAAACCATCATCAATCTCCATCTGCTTGGGCCTTGACCTAAAAGTGAGAGGCGCGCAGCAATCAATGCCAGTTCCTCAAGCACACAGTCACAGCAACCCTGAATAGCTGTGATCACCAAGTTTTGACTTGCCACAGTGAGGAAGAAAACAATCCCAGAGCCCAGGTGCTCCCACTGAGGAAGCCAGATGTGGTCTCGCCAGACGAGATGTGGTTCTGTCTCCAGATCTCACTGGAAGAGATTTCCTTGAATTAAAACAAAGTAGAACCAAATAATCAAAATGCACAACCCCTCCAACACGACCCTAATATAAAGCAAAGCTCACTGTTTACCATCTGTGTGACTGTGAGGAAATTTTGAACTTTGTTGTTCCTTGGTTTCATATTAAGAAGTAGGGATAAGAATATATCTACAGAGGCCGAGTGATAATCCGGAGGGTAGTGCATTGGCCTTGCATGCGGCCAATATGAACCTGATTCCTGGAACCCTATATGGTCCTGGGGCCCTGCCAGGAATGATCCCTGAGCACAGAGCTTGGAGTAAGTCCTGAGTACCACTGGTGTTTTGACCCAAATTACCCCCAAAAGTGAATGTGTGTGTAAATATGTGGGTGATTATTCCATATATATATGAATTCCATATATAATATTCCATATGTATGGAATATTCCATATTCCACTTCATATATATGAAATATATATTACACGTTATATTATATTCCATATGCATAATATTCACCATTCTGGAGGTCAACTGCCTCTCAACCTGAAAGATGCAATTTTTTTCTTTTTCTTTATTAATTATCTTCTTTTAACAAGAATGTAACTCACTGTTGTCTCTCTCCCACACTGAATCCACATATTTTCATTTGAATGGATGTCTCTGTCTCTCTGTCTCTCCATGCACTCCCCTCATACTTCCCTGCATAAAACTGTTACCTCACACACAAAAAAAGAAAATAAAAAGGAATATATCTACATTATTTTAGGAGAGTTGTAAGAACGAAATAGGTGTGCATACTGGAAGCTGGTGTCTAGCAATTCAAGGGCTAGCAGCTACCATTAATCTTTCATATTGAGCTATGCCAGTGGGCCTCTGTAGACGCACGTGAATGATAGCTTAAGTCTATGCTCATAGCTGACTCATTCACTCTCTCCCCAATTTTGCTGTGTGAATAGCTTTGAGATCTATATCTCCCACTTTTAAATAAACTGACCATACATGTCTACACCACACAGGAATATGGTACGATTTACTCAGGTGACTCACCACAAGACTCTGATGCTTTCTGGAGTGACAGATGTAAAAAGAGTTTGCTAGATTCAAAAACCCAACATAACATATGTGCTGACCATGTCTCTTCATAAAAAATGTTAAAGGTGAAGCATAAAGGGAATACTGTTTTCAATATCATATTTTCATTAAGCTGTGTCATTGCAGCTTAAGAAATTCAGTAAAATGCTGACCATATAGGTCAGATTTGTGTTATTACTGTGACTCGCCATTTTTATTTAAAAGCTTCTGAGTTTTCTGTGCTGTGGGCTAAATAACTGTTAGCCTAGCCCTCATGCGCTCCTGTCCATCTAGGGATTCTCTGAATGACTTGGTGCCTCAGGCTCAAGGAAAATGGATTTATGAATTTTCTGTAGATCAACAATAGCCAACTAAGGCTGTGTATCAAAGGGTCCTGTTGACAGATAAGTTAACCAGCCCCCTAAAAGAGGGAAGTGGGGAAACTCTAGAAGCAGCAGAATTGCCAGCAGCTGATGGCCAAGAATAGAAAAAAATGATTGACCTCAAGTTTCTCCTTTTTCTTCTAATCACAATTCTGGAGACTGAATGAAGGTGAGAAACAGGCAGCACAGTCAGCTGAAGTCAGCAGAGCCCGGCAAGGAAGGCCACAGGTGCCTGCCAATAGCCCCGTATGAGAAGTAGAGGGGCTCAAGCCTCTTCAGAAAGGGTTTCTTCCACACAGTCCTTGTTTGGGGGAGCTCGAAGTCAAACATTGTATGTTCCCCAAGAAGCATGTTGATCAATTCCAATGTACATATCATCTTATTCTTTGAAAGATCTTGGATACTGTTTTCTTCCTGTTGAAAAATAACACCTTATACAGGAATGTTAGCATTTGCACACACAGACATAAAGACACACACATATATGTGCATATATGTGCCTATATTAGCATAGATATGTATGGTAGATTATGAGGTGTGGTAGATGATGAGGTGCCTGAGATGGTGCCCAAGTCTCCTACATGCAGAGCATGCATTTAGCCTTCTGAGGTATCTCCCTGGCCCCTAGGGACAATCTTGTGACTCAAAATTTATAGCCAGAAAACATGGACTCTGAAGTTTGGGGTGAGAGCTTAATGGGCGTGAAAAGTGCCTACATTTGGGTCCTGGGTTCCAGGATAGTCAACTAATAGGTTAACTGCCCAACAGCAATGGAACGGGAGCATAAACCTCTCAACACCGTGCTATTCTCACAGGACCAGAGGCAGTAGCCCCTGCAACATTGGGATTTATAAGAAATGTACAAAATTAGAGATAGAGCTCAGCACTGGGGGAGAGGGAGAGATGGTCAGAGGAAAGGAAGAGGAAAAGAAGAAAGGGAGGAAGAAAGAAAGGGGAGGAGGGGAAGTAAAGAATCAAAAAAGGGAGATAAGAAAGATTGATTTAGAGGCTGGAGAGATAGTATAGCTCTTAGGGCATCTGCTTGCATGTGCTAATGTTGGTTCAATCCCCATCACATGTATGTTCCTACAAACTCTGCCAGGAGTGATCCTTGAACCCAGAGCCAGGAATAAGCCCTGAACACTGCCTAATGTGTCTCCTCCCTCCAAAAAAGGAAAGACTTTTAGTCATTCAGATGGCTCACAGCTCACTAGAACTATTTCCTTTTCATTATTCCTTGTTAAATAATTGCTTTAATTTAGGTCTGGCAATTGTGCTGTTTCAGTGGGATTAAGAGAATTTGATTAAGTGGGATTAAGATGATAACTTGGATGCCACCTCATTGTATTACCTCTGTCACTTCTGTCACCCTTTGTTATACTTTATCATTTTCTATATTTCTTTGCTCTCCACTTTAATACTAAGCAGTATCCATACCCTCTTCTCAAAATTATCCTTATCAAGTAAATCCACATCCCACAGTTCTCATACATAATACGCAAACACACACACACACACAACAACATACATAGGCACATGCCCATGCATACAATCCATTTGTTAGTCATCCTTTGAGAATCAGCAGTTTGACAGACTTCAAAGTATTACCAGAGGAAAAAATGTCTAAAACATCTTGTAGAGTGCATTAGTCTAACAGTTATGTATCTCCTATGTGTTCAATTCCATTCTGTACATCACTGGAAAGAGAATGACATAGAGTTTGACCTCATGAATTTCACCAGCCTAACAAAAGACGCATAAACGTGAGTATAGCAAGGCGCTGAGATGTGGGAAAGACACAGGAGAGCAAAACAAAGGGATCTGAAAAGAGAACAACTCACTCGCACCAGGGAATTTGGAGAAAATCTTCTCTTTGTCCTTAAAGGAAATTGTGGCATTTTGCAATGGGAGAATAGGAAAATAGTCATCCCCACAAAAGGGAGGAGAAAGGGGAAAAAATGATTGTGACAGAGTAGGCATGAAAAATAGAAAATGTTTGAGAACTGCCAGGAGAAACTTTCTCAAGGCCTTCATGACACCCTACAGTTGACTCTGTTTTTTTTTTTTTTTTTTTGCCCTTTGAGTCACACCTGACAATGCACAGGGGTTACTCCTGGCTCTGCCTGCACTTAGGAATTACTCCTGATGGTGCTCGGGGGACCAGATGGGATACTGCGGATCGAACCCGGGTCAAGTCAGCCACGTGCAAGGCAAATGTCCTACCCGCTGTGCTATCACTCTGGCCCCTGTAGTTGACTTCATGAATGAGACCAAGTCGGTGAATGTGAACATCTAACAACTCGAATTTGAAGACAAACAATTTTATTTATTCTGAAGTACAAGGTAGTAGATGGTCTTGCTAACTGCCCTGCTTCTTGAGAGAACTGCAAACTTGTCAGAACTTCTCAGTTCTTGTTTTGAATTTTTAAGAGAAAAAGGCACCTACTTTATAACCAGAAATTTCTGGATCTTACTCCCAAGTTCAGGGAAGATGACTGTAAGAAATGAATGGACAATAGGCAAATATTTATGGTAAAATGGAAATAAATATCCATGATAAAATACAAGCAAATATCCATGGTACAATGTGTGAAGTGCCTGAATGGTAAGCAAATACCCATGAAAAAATTATAAACCTGCTTCTTGTGCCAACATTACCTTCTAGATAATACCTTTCTCATCATTAGTTCTCACTTTATTACTTTGGTCTTGCTTATATTAACATTTTCCACAAATATTGTGTTTTCACTTAGATACTCTTGGAATTCTTCGGGGATGGTTGATAGAATTTTCACTTAGCAGACCATTTACTCTGCAGTCTGGTAATGGGAAGAGATCCAACACCTTTAAATGCGGTATTATCCTGTGAATTTGTTGAAAGTTCAGCTTCAGAGAGCAGTGTGGTTTTTTTTATTTCCTTTTTGCTCCTCCTCTTTTACCATCTCTTTCTTCTTTGACATATATTTCCCTTAGTCCAGTCACTTCTAGAAAGAACTGGAATTTTCTTTGGACATAAACATTGATCACTGTTTAATATAATTTCATGTACACACTTGCATCTGAATTTTGAAGATTTGCCCTGGTATAAAGCACCCTACTTGGAATGCTTATTGCATAATTTCCAGAGCACCAGATCCACCCATTTCCCTCTGGTCTTGTTAGTTACCATAATGGAGTGGCCAGCATCTTGACCCTATTTAATCATTGTTGTTCCCAGAATTCTGCCCTTGCCTTATGAGTTCTTTGATGGTCAGCACATCAGCACTGTGCTTAGAATATGTTTTCACTCCTCATTTAGACTGTTAAAAATAGAACAAAAAGGTCTGGAACAAAAGGATTCATTTCTCTATGGACTCTGGTACTGTTATTGTTATCATGTAGGATGTGGGCTGCCTCATCCACTATTAGAGTGACAGGAAAAGCAAAGACATACTTTGAGGAAATATGTAACTTTAGACACAAAGGATTAGAGATGAATTGAGCAATAATACAGTAGGAAGGGCTGTATTATTGACCATCCATGTGGTCAACCTGGGTTCAATCCGAGCATCCCATATGGTCCTCTGAGCACTTCCAGAAGTACTTCCTGAGTGCAGAGCCAGGAGTAAACCCTGAGCACTACCAGGTGTGGTCCTCAAACCAAAATGAATAAATCAATAAATGGGTGAGGGACTCTCAGTTACGAGGCATATAGTTTTCAGAAACAAGCAAAAAGGATGGGTTTTGAAGAAATTCTAAGTAGAAAGAAGATTTGAATAGATGTAATAGGTACTTTGAAGAACAGGAGTCAACTAGGGTATTTAGAAATATCACCAGCCAACACAGACTTAAAAAAAAACCAAAGCAGAGATTATGAGTCTCTTGTTCTTATAAGGCTCCAAGTCATGGGGATTAAGTGAGGATTTTCAAAGGCAGCCACAATTACTGTGTGTGTGTTCAATCTGAAAATAAACTATAGAATATTTTAAAAATATTGTTATTATAAAATTTTTATTTTGAAAACTACGGACTAAAGAAAAGTGGGAAGAAATTGACTATTAATAGTTATTGACTGATAGAAGAGAAAGAAGAGGTCAACAGTCCCAAACTATGAATGTAGCTATGGATAATGGGTGATTAAGTTAGCTGTCTCATCATGGAGAAGGTGCATTAAACATCAAAGGCAAAGATCCTCAGAATGATGATAATATTCTGGTGTGGCCATTAAAAGCTATGGCACACAAACCCTTTTGGGGGGAAAAATAAGATCAAGCAATTCCCATATAATTTTTTAGTCATTAAAATTACCAAAATTGTTGTATGTAGGATGACATTACTTTGTCCTTTCCTCCCTTGCCTCAAGGAGCTCATCCCGGTTTTTCTGAGTTTAGGCTTACCCCAGTCACACCCATCAAGGTGTTCCGTTTTCACTCTCATCCCTTTATTTAGCTGTAATCACTTCTCTATGCTCTCTTCCCCAAAACAGTTAATCCGCTTTCCCCTAATCTGACTCTGCTAATTTGTAAGGTCAGACCTTCCTAGGACACTGAATATTGCCTTTCTCCTCTTTTTATGCCTTTTGAATAATTTGCTTTAAAGCAATGTCCCTTTTGTAGATACACAAGAAGACAATATTATTCTTTTGTAACTTGGGATTTAATTGGCTTTTAATATTATTCATTCCTGGGCATCTGCTCTCTCCACTTAAGCCTCAGTTGCCCTCAGTTCCTAGCACCTCAAAAGCAGGGTCCCGACGAGGGACGGGACGTATCCAGGGCAAGCAGTGAGTTATGTGCTACCCTGGCATCGAGATGGGCCTGGCCAAAGTGCCTAATTCTTAACTATAAGTTAAGAGCTTGATCATAGACAAATGCTGTCATGATCCAAAAGAAATGACGAGACTAGGACCCTGCTAGGAATAGGAAAGACTGATCTGGCCTAAGCACTGTAGTCTGAGATCGAGATAGCCCCAGGAGAGCAATTCTATAAGCTTTAATGCATTTCTTACTGTGTCCATACAAAATGATTAATATTATGAATGCTTATATGTTTGCTGGATGAAGAGAGGAGAAACACACTCATGGTACTCTGCCCTTGGGTGGATCCTCCTACTGAAAGAAAATCAGTCCTAGGAGAAGCATCCCCTGAGGGAAAGGAACCTTACCCTATTGATTTTGACCACACCTATGTGTATGCCCCAACCCCCTCATGCTGGGGGGATTTAACTAGGCTGTAAGGGTGGGTTGGGGGGCCAGATCCAGAGATCCAGAGAGAGATCCAGAACCGGGAGAGAAGCGGAGAGAGAGAATGAAATAAACTGATCGAGCAACCAGTTTGGCCTTCTTCCTTCAGTTGCCTGCCCTTGATGGACAGCACACACAGTGGTTCCAGAGCACCGAACGTGGGCCGTGAGACAGAGCCGATAGGAGAGCCCGCGAGTGCACACGCCCCTCGGCGTGCTTTAGTTTTTTACAGTTGTAGATTTTACCCAGTGATAAAAACAATGAACCAAAGAGCAAGACCTCCATAAGTGAGAGCGACTGACCAACATCATAATGTGAAGTTGGGGAACTCAGAAAATAAATAAGCTAAAATACTTCTTTCTATTCAGTAGAAAATGAGTTACATTTAAATAAATTCACATGTAAAATCATCCACCTACTATATATTCAGGAGAATCACTTCATGGTGTCAAATGTTATAGTAAGTTATGAGTTCACACAGGCCAATTCTCAATAGATTTTAGAGAGGTAAAGAGTGAACTATAAAGAGAATAAATGATAACATGATATCTTATCTCCTTCTCACTGAAGTTAAGGTTCAATGGGGATGGGGCAGAGAGATAGTACAGCAGGTAGGGTGAACACGCTGACTGGGATTCAACCCCCTGCATCCCGTATGGTCCCCCGAGCCCGCCATGAGTGATGCCTGAGCATAGAGGCAGGAGTAAACCCTGGGCACAGCTGCGTGTGACCCAAAATTAAAAACAACAAAGAAATCAGAGTCCTTGGCAGTACTCTCTTTTAATTCAATATGTGGTGATTCTTTTAGCTCCAAGGAAGAAAGCTAATCCCTGTTTGGAATCATACCATCCACTCTCTTCAAAGACACTCAGAATGTCTTTGGAATTAGAAGAAATCACTTAATTTTTGAGTTTGATTTGGTTTCAAGTACTATAGTTAGAAAAACACACACATACACTACAATTCTCAATTGATTCTTTTGTATTCAGAAAACAAGTGTATCCGTTTCTTTTTCCAGCGTATATTTATTCCCCTCCAAGAAAACAGAATTGTAATTAGGCTGAAAAATTCATTAAAAAGCATTTATTCACTTCCGACTGTGAAGGATGCAGAGAAGCTAGGGACTGTGGCCACAGCGGTCTCAATGTTGGTGGCACAGGAGACTGTTGGTGCTGATGTTTCTAGACCAAAGATGGCACAGGTCCAGGGGAAATTCGAGTCACGTCCCAGGTTGTTTCTGTATCTTGGATGGTTAGTTCTCCTCATAGAAGGAGGCACAGCATTCGCTTCTCAAATCCTTTCCGTTCTTATTCAGAGCAAGGTGACAGGAGAAACACTGTGACATCTGGGAAGGGGTGGCGCTTGGGCCAGAGAGCGGTTACACACTGGGCAGACCACTTGAGAAATATTGGCATTAGCACATAAGCATCTGCCTTTGAAGCTTAGCAATGGTGCCAGCTGTTGTTTGTAAGGAAATCACCCATAATGTGCCCGACGCTTGTTTCCTACACTCTACAACCTACCGCATGAGTGTTCACCGTCAGACTTGAGCCCACTACTGATAAGTAAATCTGAGGAAAGGAGGAGAAATGCCCAGAAAATCATTTGAACACTGTTTACCGAGTCTGGGTTTTTTTTATGCTTCTTTGGAATATGCCAAAATAAGCTCTAAAAGTTTCATTAGAGAAGTAGATTATTTATTTAATTAATAAGACATCTTCTAGGACAAGAGTTAGAAACAATTACCAAGATTTATCTAATAATAACACTACTCAGTGTCTATATAACATTTTTAATTCAAGTCCTTCTGTATTTATTAATTTACTTAATCTAATAAAAGGCTTGTTCAAATACTGTATAATGATCCTTATTCATGAGGATTGGGGAGTATACACCAAAAATAGGTGACAAGACCATTCTTTACCCTTTTTTAAAAAGTGCGGAGTTAATATGGTTTACAATAGTGTGTACTCTTATGCTTTAATTATTTAATGTTACTTTACCCATCATGCACACCAAAAGAGCTCCAATATCCCTCTATCAGTGTTTATAGGATTCTTCCCTTCTATACACACCCCTGTGGTAACCTCAGTTCTATCATGGAGGTCTGAGGGTTTCTTTATTCTCTTTTGAATATCAGTGGTTTGTACTGGGGCATTGTTTACTGTGATTAGTACTGATCTTATTCTTTTATACCTGCAATGTTGCCACACTATGTCCACTACCAGAGTATCAATTACTTTCCAAGACCCTTCTACGCTGACTCACTTGTCATACTCAGTTCATAGTCTTGTTGGCAATACCTCAGGTTTTGTTGCCATTTATTTCTACTCCACATGCAAATGAGATCGTCTGATATTTGTCTTTTCCATTGTGACTCCTCATTTAGCCTGTTGCACTCCAATTTCACCTAAGATTTCATCTTTTCTCATTGTTGTTCCATCAGTATTGTTCTACTGTGTTTATATACCACATTTCTTTATCCACTCATGTTCTGTTGGATACATGGACTGTTTACAAACATTGACTACTGTAAATAATGCTATGATGCACTGAGAAGTTTCTACATCCACATGAATGAATTTTTTAGTGTTCTTGGACTAGAACATAATAGGATGATAGCAGCATAATAGGATCACATGGAAGATTTTGATTTTTAAAATTATTTTATTTTAAAAATAGTTATTTTTTGTTAAAAGTTGATGATTTTAAGTATTTTTAATTATGTTTGATTTTTTTAAACATTTTTAGTACTTGTGAAACCATTTTCTGTTAGGTCTCAATGGGACAATAGTACCACCAACAGAGATCAAGCATTCCTTTCTCACCAGCACTGACTGCTCCTCCACTTTTTAATATAGAACATTCTTATTGATATCAGTTTGACTTTTATTTCCCTGATAATCAGGAATGAGAAACAGTATTTCATGTGTGTGTCTGTGTGTGTATTTGTGTGCAAGGTTCTAGCTCTTTTCACATTTTGATGGTATTGTTTATCATTGTTGTTACATTTTGTGACTTTACATATCTTAGATACTAACCCTTTGTCTAATCATGATATGTGAAAATTTTCTCCCCATTAGATTAGTATGCTGAATTTTTATTTATGTCATTATTTATTCAGTCTGATGCAATTCTATTTATTTATTTCTGCTTTTGTTTCCTTTGTAGTAGTCATTATGTTGAAGATTCTTCTCAGGTGAATATCATGGGGAGTGCTGCCTATGTCTTTTTCAATGCATTTTTTAAATGCGGGTCTAAAATCAAGGTTTTGAGTATATTTTTTGATTAATCTTCCTTTCCCCTTAGTCCTTTCTTCCATTTATCTTTAATTTCTTCCCCTCTTGCTTTATTAGCATGAACTGAGCCTAACTAGTCTTTGCAACACTATTTCTGAAAGAAATTTTACTTGCTTTACTTCATTACATAGCCCCTTTGGCATAAATTTACTATATATATATATATATATATATATGTACATATATATATATGTATGTTTACCTCCAGGCTTTTAATTCTATTCAATTTCCCTGACAATCTGAGTTTGTTCCAGTATCACTCTGCTCTCAGAGACAGAGTTTTCTATTTACTCTGTGGCCAACTAAAAAGACAAATAATTTTCTTATAAACATATTTGCAAACCTAAAATATTACATATATATCATAAAATGTAATAAAAGCATGATCCAAGCATATTATAAGGCTCATAAAAGTTATGATGTCTAGCTCGTTTTTGCATTTGACATACCACATACACCTTCACAAAATATTATTTTGCAATTTCTAGAAGTTGAGGTCAGTATTGATTCTTATAGAAGAGTCCAAAACCCATCCTATCTGCTTGACAATACTGATTTTAGAAAGTTTTACTTTGTGTGCAATAGTTTATCTAGTTTCAAGGGAAATACAATATAAAGCTAAAACATAGCTTTAAGGGTATACAGACTAATTGTGAAAAAGATTAACCTTGATGGAAAGCAGAAGTATTAAAATGACATTTGACAAGAAGACCTAGAGACACTCAAATCCTGTCCTCAGGTTATAATTATGTATTGATGTGTGACAAAACTTCTTAAAATCCGTAAAGGAAAGTAACAACCATTTCATAATTCTCACATATTATGTTAGGAATTTAGATAGGATGCTGGGAGGATGACTTGCTTATATTCCCTAATGCCTGGAGCCTCAACATTTAATGTTAAACTAACCAAATTGTGATGAACCTGGATAATCTGGTGAGTTTTTCACTGAAGAAGGATGGACCATCCCAAGATATCCAGAAAAGTCTTCCCCAAGATATACATAACAAGTCTCCACAAGATCTTTAGAACAGACTTTTCCAAGACATGTCACTTTCACAGACAGATTATACCAAACTGGGAACAATCAAGACCCTACAGGCTCATAATAAACATGTTCACACCCTTTACTTTCTAGAATAATGAACCTGGAAATTTCACCATGAACTGGAAGTCTTATCAGGAATAATGTTTTTTATTAAAGAAACCTATTCTATATGCAGAACAAGCATCTAATTATAGAACATCTGAACTTTATCAATAACTCACCCTCTCTCTCTCATATATGTCTTTGTCTCTCTTTGTAATCCAAAATCACCATTCCATTCCATAGCTCAATTCAGAGTTTTTCCAATAGCTTCCATTGCTCATCACTGAACTCAAAATCTCTTTAAATTCCTTATATATATACATATATAACGTATAATAACATATAATAACTAAATTTAGTGTCCCTATTAATCTGTCAGGTATTAATTTGATTAGTCCATCTGCCAAAAAAGAACATAAAGACATAGGGAAATCCTTTTGAAATATTTTTGGAGGAGAACACACCAGCTGTACTCAGGACTTACTTCTGGCTGAGTTCAGGGATCACTTCTGGTGGGACTTAGGGGACCCTATAGAGTACTAGGGAAAGAACTCTGCTCAGCTGCTTGCCAGTCAATGTCCCTACTCATTGTAGTATTTCTCCAACCACAAAGAAAATCTTGAGTCCTCCCAAATTTTGACTTCTCCCTAAATATCTGGTTAGATTTCCTCAAAGGCTGGGGTCAACTAGGACTATAGGCACTCACGTATTTATATTATATATTGTTTTCATTTCTAGACATCTAAAACCTATTCTGACACTGTTATATGTCATTTCCATTTCTACACATCTAATACCTATTCTTGTATACATGGTGGCAAACATCATCATCATCATCATCATCATCCTGTTCATGGTAGAATTTCTCGAGCAGTCTCAGTAATGTCTCCATTTGTCCCAACCCTAGTATTTTAGAAGACTCTCTTTACTCATCCTTTCCAAAGGTGCCACTTTGGAGGCTCTTTCAGGGTCAGGGGAATGAGACCCATCATTGTTACTGGTTTGGGCATATGAATATGCCATGGGGAGCTTGCGAGGCTCTCCCATATAGGCTTGCAAACACTATGCAATCCAAAACATCTTAGTATAGAGTAAGTTACTCTTTCAGTTCCTGTAGACATAAAGGGAGGAAAATGCATTTGGAAAAGTAGGTAATAAAACAAAGAGAATTGCATTTGTAAAACTTCTGTTAGAAGTGTTGAAGGCATTTTAGAATATAAAGTTTAATACAAAGAGGTAAGAGTCTAAAAGCTTTTTCTTTGAAAGGAGGTGTGCAAAAAAATCATGGAAGACATGGAAGACAATAATGGCTTTCAGGAAACTTAGGATACTGCCATGAATAACGAGATGTACATCTAAGCAGGTTCAGAGGGGCCTAACACACAGAGAAAATAATGTCCTTCCCGCTTCAAATGAATGAATGATGAGACCTTCCAGAGGAGAAAGTCCTTTTGTTCAAAGTCATAAAGGCAGCTGGTTCAGAGAGATGACAGCGATCTCCATGCACAACAAGAACAGTTCACTGAAGTTGAAGATGCAGAGGGCACACCGACCCTCCAAGCTCCTGCCCTTATCCATACTATTATATGAGAGTCAATCACCCGTACTCTTATGTTAGCATTTTCATATGTACAATTGAGAATATCTAAACTGACGCCTATGCAGTACAGACATAAATACTGGTAGATTTCTGTGGCTGTAGCGAAGGTGCTCAGAATAGATCTCATCAAGTGTTCTCAGCCCGGCATGAGGTTTATTTTGAGTCAAGGACAACAAAGACCCTTCAGGCTCATGTGGAACTATCGCCATCTCCTTAAGATACTAGAAAAAGAAGAAAATTGGGAGTATTAAATAAATTTATGGCTATTCTCAACTAAACCTTTCTGCTGGAGAAACCTATCTACTTGACAGTTTAACTATCTAAGAACGGGCATTAATTTGGTGACATGGAAGCCTTTCTTCATCACATGAGTGACCCTCCCACACACACATCTAATGTGGGAGCTCAAGGTCCATATCTTACTCTTTGGTTCAGTATATGGCCTTTGTCTCAGTGATGCAAAGGGAAAGAATCCTCATTTATCTTTTTGAATTCTCTCTAGGACATGATTCAATGCATATGCTTAATCTTAGAAATCACTCTGATTTTGCTTTTATACCTCAATGCATCCAAGAATAAAGGTACTACCATGCTATAGAACATAAACATTTTTTAAAAAATGCAAGGTTAAGTAAGTCATACCCCTGAAGCTGTAAAATTCCTGAACAAGATAAGAAACCAATACAAGAAAAATAAGTACAATGATAACATATATAGTCCCCTAGTCTGAGAGCTCCTGAAATACTGAAGACAAATGTAAAGACTGTTTTTCTGCTCTCTAACAGCATTTAGCACCTTGGACACATGTACTTAAAGGATGGATATTTCAATTATGATAATATGATGTGATTTAGAATATCTCGATGTCCTCTGACAAATTATCTCTCTGCCCTCTGGCAGACATTATATTTCTGTAGCTTAAATCTTAATTCCAGGATTTAAATTCACTGGAGAATGCAAGTACTTTATATCAATATAAAAGCAGGAACATAGAGCTATATAACTTGGTATATACATATATGTGTGCATATTTATGTGTGTACATATATATATATATGTATGTGTGCATATACATAGTGTGTGTATACACAAACACACATACACACAGACAGCAGTGCTCAGGACTTACTCCTGGCTTTGTGGTAAAGGTTTACTCCTGGTGGGGCTTTGAGGACCATATTTGGTGCCTAGATTGAACTTGGGTTAGCTGCCTGCAAGTTTTTCTTTTTTTAATATTGCTTTGCTGCCTGCTTAAAAATTTTTAAATTTCTGTTTCTCACCTCTTGATTCAATAGGCTAAGAGCCAGTTGGAACTCATAATCAACTTAACCCAGCTGATTTTTATATAAATGGTCCAACACCCAAGGCTTTGTATTTTTCAGTGGGATTAAGGGTAGGTTTGTTTAAGAAAGTAGTATCACTGCCATCCCATTGTTCATCGATTTACTCGAGCAGGAGCCAGTAAAATCTCCATTCGTCCCAGCCCTGAGATTTTAGCAGCCTCTCTTTACTCTTCTTTCCAAACAATTGGAGAATCTTTCAGGGTCAGGGGTATAAAAACTGTTAATGTTACTGTTTTTGGCGTATCAAATATGCCACGGGGAGCTTGCCAGGCTCTTCCGACTCATACTAAGACATGTATTTTTAAAAACATAACTTAAAAGTATGAAAAATATAGGTAGAAGTATTTTAAAAACTTGCCTCAAGAACTGAAGGTGGCCAGGAGTAGGCCAGATAACAGTAGGAGGAAGTATCATGTGTCACCCAAAATATGGCTCCTGGGTTGGGAATTATATTGAGTTAGCTATTAATATTTTTAAATGTAGGCATAAAAAAAAGATTTCAAATGACTGCTATTCTTTTGTAAGAGATACTTCTAAGGGAAGATACATACTTCTAAGGGAAATCTCCACTTGTAAAGTGTAGGATGGCCAAGTTTCCAGGCCCTCTTCATTGAAGAAAGGCAGCAATTTAAATTTTCATTACAGAGTCATTATTGTGATTTTCCTGTAATCTCTCAAATTGGCATTCTCTGAGCTGCAACATCTTTTATCTTAGCTAAAGTTGTTATTTAAGGTAATGCAATTGTTGTTTTGGGGGGTTATTTCTTTTCCTGGCTCTCTACTGTGCTCAAATGAGACGTGTGTTACTAAACTAACATGTCTTCTGCTTTTATCAGTCTTTTAAGATATGGCTGACTTCAGTCAAGAATCAGTGAGAATAACGGGAAACTTCTTCCCCCTTCCCTTTCTTCGAAAAGTTTTAAGTTCTATGAAGTTGGATTTTAGAAGGAGTAGCTTGTATAAAAAGGGATTGGATAGCCAAGTTTATATTGAAGTAGGTCAGGTAGGAGGAGCCAGCAATGAATCTGGGAGAAGTAATCAAAACTACAGTATGATCTAACATGCTGCCGCCATCCCATTTTCCAAAACAGAAGTGTAGAGGCTGGACTTCCTTTAGAAAAGACTCCCGGGAAATAATAAATCCTGGTAAGACTTTGAACTCTGCCAGCTGGAGATTGCTGGGCCCACTCGAGAGAGGAGAAGCCAGCACAACCAAGAAGCCCTGAATAAGAAATGCTGGTGATCACCAAAGTTCTACGTCCTTCTTCCTTGAATACAAACTCTAGAAATAAACTTTGTGCATAAGTTCTCCAATAACGGGAGACTTAGAAAAGGGACCATTGAACCAGCTTTATAAAAGCAAGGGATGCATTCCTTATTCGGGCATTGCATTCTTAATTATGTAACTTTTTTCCTTTGCTTTATGGTCCCCTCCATTTGAGAGGTTGCCTACATCCAACTGGGGGTCCGTAATTCCTTTCTTTTATTCTGTGAGATGGTATCTTCTCTCTTACAGTGTCTTATTAAAAATGTTCTGTCTCACTTTCATCTCCTAGGAGTCTTTCTGCAAGTATAGACCAAGAAATTTGAACTGAGTGGAGATCAGGACTTTAACATCCACTCATCACAGAAGCTTGTGTAGACTCTTAGGAGTCTTGACCTCTGCAGGCACCTCAGCCAATTGAAGCATCTCCTCTTTTTTTTTTTTTTTTGAAGTAACAGATTTTATTTAGAGGTTTTTTGAGGGAAGGAGGAAGGAATAAGCGGAAAAGAAAAAACAAGTAGCAGTAACACGCTCAAGGGAGAACTCGGGCTTCTCCGAGGATGGAGAGAGCTCTACACACATATCCTAACACTAGACATGAAAGCATGAAAGTACACATCTCAAGAGGGGAGATGCAGGCAACACATGTGCTCAGGCACCGCATGTGCTTGGCCACGTGGGCGCAAGCAGCATATGCACCAAGCATCTCTTCTTATAGTAACCTCCCCCCCGTGGCTTCTTGAGCTCTATTCACACCTGTACCACTCTGGCTAAACTCACCACAGGAAGTTCCCAAGAAATGTCAGAAAAGGTAGAAATAAATTCCAGAAAAATTGTATACAAGTGGATTTGAAAATGAGGAATTATGGAGAGGTACCTATTTATTATTTATCCAAAGTCTGGCATTGTCAGTTAACCTCTGCCATGAATTAAACAATGGCAAAAATTCCAGCATAGACCTCTGCCTGGTGCCCGGTCCTGAGGAATGAATGCTTTAAAGAAAAAAAAATTACTGGAGAACAAATCCTCAAAGAGATGGGGAGCAGCTGGGATTTATTTCTGTGTGTCAGCTTGACATAAACATGGGTGAAGGCCAGATATGGATTGGTGACTCACCCACATTTAGATGCAGTTTGTATAAAATGTTTTCATTTCCGCATCATGGAAGCAAATCTGAAAGCTTTCACTCAAACCGTGGAATTAAATTTCTTGCAACAAAAGTGACCCACCACCCAAAACAGCTTTTAAAAGACTCTTTAACTCCTTTATAGTTTGCAAATGTCGTTGAAATAGTTTGCATTTAATTTCAGCAAAGAATCAACCTAAATGATGGCATTTTTCCCTGTAGGTGATTCTCTGCCCCTGCATGTATTGTTTTTAAATAAGAACGAATTAAAGTTTGGTTAATCTTCAGTACTAAATAATCCTTTCAAAATACGCTTCAGATATTGCATAGTCTTCTGAAATATGCAGATAGTACAGGCTGAATGTCTATACTTTGAAGGGTCAACAGAGATCAACCTATATAGCAACTCACTCTTGAATATTAATTTTTTAATATTTTTATAAAATGAGACTTGTTTCTGCAATATTTTGAAGAAATAAAAACTAAACTATTCAGAATTTCTCTAATGACCCTAGACTGAATTGCCTGATGTTGATTTTAATCATGAAAATATTAATGTACAGAAAAATTTTCTCCGAATCTCGTATATGATATGGACACTTTTGTGCATCTTATTTTATGTACTTGAAGAGTCATCAAGAGTCATAAATATGAAAAACAAAAAGTTCCTCGCCATCATCTTAGCATTTAGAGAAACTGAATTTTTTTTTTTTATTTATTTATTTTTAATTAGAGAATCACCGTGAGGGTACAGTTACAGATTTATACACTTTTGTACTTATACTTCCCTCATACAAAGTTTGGGAACCCATCCCTTCACCAGTGCCCATTCTCCACCACCCGTAAACCCAGTGTCCCTCCCACCCTCCCCAATTCCATCTCCCCCCCACCCCACCCTGCCACTGTGGCAAGGCATTCCCTTCTGTTTTCTCTCTCTAATTAGCTGTTGTGGTTTGCAATAAAGGTGTTGAGTGGCCGCTGTGCTCAGTCTCTAGCCCTCATTCAGCCCGCAACTCCCTTCCCCCACATGGCCTTCGACTACAATGTAGTTGGTGATCGCTTCTCTGAGTTGACCTTTCCCCGGAACATGAGGCCAGCCTCGAAGCCATGGAGTCAACCTCCTGGTACTTAGAGAAACTGAATTTTTACTCTAGTTCAAAATTGTTTTAACAAGTTTATTGAGGTTTCATTGACATATGAAATTTTATTGCACGTATTTAATGTATATTGTTTGATTATACTGCATATTATTTGGTTCCATTGCATGTATTTAAGGTATCATATTTGATCATGTGTTACATATCCAAAATGCATGATCTTGCATAGCCAAAGTTTTGCTTTCTGTGACCAACATCTTCATATTTGCCCCCCACTCACCTTGTTTTTTTAACAACTACCATTTACTCTCAACTTCCATGAGCTTATCTATATTAGATTCTACCTATAACAGCTCAGTTATGAACTAGCACTTTTATATATCTGGCTTACTTTACTTATCATAATGTTCTCAAACTCTACCATGTGGAAAAAAATGGTACAATTTTCCTCTTTTTAAAAGTTGAATATTACTCCTTTGGGATGTGTGTGTGTGTGTGTGTGTGTGTGTGTGTGTTTATGCTTGTGCACACAGATAATGCATTTTTGTTATTGGTTTTGTTTTTTGCTTTTGGGGTCACACATGGCAATGCACAGGGGTTACTCCTGGCTCTTCACTCAGGAATTACTCCTGGAGGTGCTCAGGGGACCATCTAAGATGCTGGGAATCAAACTTGGGGTCGACCGCATGCAAGACAAATGCCCTACCTGCTGTACTATCGCTCCAGCCCAGATAATGCATTTTTATACATTCATTCACTAATAGACACTTTGGTTATTTCCTTACCTTTGCAATTATAAATAAATTCCAGAAAATAACTCCAGAATTCTTTCCAGTTTCTATTCCATTGGATTCATGATCAAAGAGGGGGATCAATTCATTATATATAATAGTTCTGTTTTTATTTTTAAGAAATGTTCATACTGTAAATGAGTAAGCTATTCCAAAACCGTTTGAATACTTGAAATAATTTACTGTAAGACAGGCTTGAGATATTTCAGAGTTCAATATCTACCCTGTGACCTTTAGTACCTTATAATCCTTTTAATCTTCAATTTTCCTGATAAGAGACATAAAGATGATTTTAAAAGATCTCACTTAAAGAACAATCTGGAACTAAGATGCAATAAAATTAAAGAACTTCTAATCCTTCTGGGATTGCACCATTTATACTCCTTATAATGGTGCTGCTTATAGGCAAGAATTTGATTAACAAAAACCTTCATGGCGTGACGATAATCCTTATTTAGAATTTTCAGAGATGTATTATGCTCTGTAATTACAATTTACCCTCATCTTTTTATTTTTTCACTAGTTTGTTTTTTCTTTCTGTCCTTTGGGCTCAAGCCAACGGTGCTCAAGGATTACTCCTAACTCTGTATCCAAAAATCATTCCTGATGAAGCATGTGGGGACCACGTTTGGTGACAGACTCTAAACCCAGATCAGCCATGTAAAAGGCAGATGTCTTAGCCATTGTACTAAGACATCTCTGGCCTTAACTTTGTCTTTTTAATCTGACCAGTTAAGAAGGGCACTCGGCAGACCTTCCTGGCAAATACTTTTTTTTCTATTTTTCTGTTAATAGCTTCAGTTAAGAATAAATGAAGACATCATTGTCATTAAAAAATAAACCAGTATTCCTGAAAGAGAGAAAAGGGACTCATCCATAGGCACACAGGGGGATATTTATGCCCCAAAACTAGATAGAAATGCAGCACACTCCCTGGGAAAGGATTGTTTTTCCTTCTTCGGGAGCACAGTGTTCTGATTTTTTAAGTTTAAATTACCAGACTACAGTATGAGTACAGCCTAAACAAATTTCATAAATCATAATAAGCTTAAGAACCCTAAGAGCAATTTTTAAAAGAATGGGTAGAATTTCATAGAATTTTACAAACATTTACTGTTCAGAAGAGAAATATTTTCAAAATCTAGATGGAAGCTAAATCGTGATTAACCTAAAGGCATCAGAGCTGACATTCCCGACCTCTTGGGACTCAACACTATCCAGGCTAGAAATCAAGGATATCCTTGACTCAGCTTGAAATCAGGAAAACCACTTCTCAGCTTTAGATGTGGCCTTATTTTGACAACCTCTGTCTTCAAAGTTCCAACTTTTTCCAACTCCCAATAACATTTCACCATCTTAAAGCCAGCTTGAAGGGACAAAACAGGACTAAAACTAACCAATTCCCTAACCTTTTTCCATCTCACCTAGCCCTTTGTCTCTGTCCTTGACAAAGCCTGGTCCATTTACAGCTGCACTTGAAATCAACAAATGTGGGCCAGGAGTACATCTATTACAAAGATGTGTCCACCGAACTCGCCGGGCTCTCCAAGAGGGGCGGAGGAATCAAACACAGGTCTGCCGCATGAAAGGCGAATGCCCAACCGCTGTGCTATCGCTCCAGCCCTGCTATCGCTCTAGCCCGACAAGACAGGAAGGTGCAAAAATTTAGAAGGGGGCTTTCCAGACTCTGCATTTTAGTCCATATTGTCGGAGGCCAACAAAACAGCTGGAAAAGAAAACGTGCTTGCAAAAATCCTGTCCCAGCACATATGTAAAGATTTGGAGCTCGAAGAAGCTCTCTTAATAACTGGCAGCATCTGCAGAGCCGTCAGTCTTTTCTAGACTCCCTAACAGGAGGAGCCTAGAAAAACAGAAGCTAAAGTGCTCATTAAATCTTGGCTTTGGTAGCACTCTGACTCCTGCAAGGCTATGTATGAGTCCCTTTTTCCAAGCTGTCTCCACAAATGAGCCAAAAAGAAACCTAAATTTTCCCAAACTCCTCCCGGACAGCTATTCTTACAAAGGATACATGCTCAAACCCTGGCCAACACATCCTCAGGTGTCAAGAGAAACTAAGTCAAGTCCTTGATGAGTTGAATCATCATTAATCTGAAGCAAGAAAACTTGATGTGACTATGTTTGTATATCCACTGCAAAGTTGTGTCTTCTACCGGGTTGATGAGTATCATTGCACAGCCTCTTATTAAACAGAACTGGTTAGCATCTTGTTGATTTCTTGGGTTATCAAATGTACAATTAGCATACAATACTCCAGATATTTATGAAGTAATATTTATGTAACTGCTGTGAGAAATAAATTTTGGCTCTTCCAATGTCTTAGCCTCATGCTGGTTTCTCACTAGTTCCCAGCATATGCTGGCATTGGCTCAAGCTGGTCTGGATCTGCTATCTCTACATATGTAGGTCCTCTCAGTGGCCCAGAAATCTGCTGCTGCTGCTTCGTGGCCTGCTTCTCCTTGCTGCCACTTGCTCTTTGACTATTTGACTTTCTTTGATTCACAGCGGGTAGGGCATTTGGCTTGCACGTGGCTGACCCGGGCTCGATTCCTCCATCCCTCTCGGAGAGCCCGGCAAGCTACCCAGAGTATCTTGTGCGCACACAGCAGAGTCTGGCAAGCTACCCATTGCATATTTGATATGATATGCCAAAAATAGCAATAAGTCTCACAATGGAGACATTACTGATGCCTGCTCGAGCAAATCGATGCGCAATGGGATGACAGTGACAGTGATTCTCTACCAAGTGCTCGTGTGTGAGAACTGCTGCTTTTTCTCTCTTCCACTTGGACAGCTGCATCAGTCAGGCTGCAAACCAAGCTCAAAGAAGTTACCTGACCCGCATTCTCCTCCTGTCTGTGACTATTCTCAATCCGTTGCTACTTATATTATCTCTTACCAGCTAGCTACCTGTGATGTTAGTGAGATCTAAAATGGCCAGTTGTATAAACCCCTCCATTTATATTTAAATATAATACCACTGATACTTCGAGTAGCTTGTTCCTGATCTTGCCCATGAAAGGATTTGCTTAGGGAAGAAATCTCTGTGGAATGCTTTCATTTTTCACTAAGAATAAAGAGCTCGAAGTAGAAGGTATTCTTATATATACCTGACTGATGTCAGCAGAAAATATGAAGCTCCAAAAAGTTGACATAACAGAGATAGCTCCAAAAAGTTGACATAACAGAGATAGCTCAAAGCCCTCACACTCCAGGGAATCAGTTTTCTGTTTCCAGTGACTTCAAAGAGAAAATTTTAGAATATGTATACTTCCTGTTGCAGCAAACAGCGGGCATTGCCAATAAGAAGACTGCAACCTAGTGAGTCAGCTCTCTGTCCTTTACAGCTACCACATTCTTACATGCACTGCATCATTTCGAGCTTTTGTGTTGCTGTTCAACAGTTGACATTCTTACAACTCCAATGAGTCTATTATCAGAGAAAATCACTGGCATCTAGTGAGGAATAGGTGTCCTTTACCATCTTTTCAGGAACATCCCACCTACATGTTGACAATTCTAAGTCCCAGAATCAGTAAACCCTTTAAAATGTTGTTTTCCCCTAGACTTCATGGATTATTGTCCATGTTTTGCCTAGACATAGCAGTCAGGGGCTGTGCACATTCAAAGATCCCTAGCATTAGACAATCTTTGCTTTACAGCTCTACTAGCATTTTGTTCTACTAAAGAACCAGAGATAGCAATATTTCCCTCTCTTTCTTAATATGCACTTCCCCCACACTCATTTTGATTGTACTGTCACTCTCACTGTCATCCTGTTGCTCATCAATTTGCTCGAGTGGGCACCAGTAACGTCTCCATTGTGAGACTTGTTACTGTTTTTGGCATATTGAATATGCCACAGGGAGTTTGTCAGGCTCTGCCATGTGGGTGAGATACACTCAGTAGCTTGCCGAGCTCTCAGAGAGGGGCGGAGGAATCAAACCCAGGTTTGCATGCAAGGCAAATGCCTACCGCTGTGCTATTGCTCTAGCCCAAATTAAATATATCACATTTATTTTAAAATATATGATAAAATTAGAATGGACAGAAAATATGAATGGAATTTCAAGAGGAGGAGGTTCCTGTGACCCACAAACATAGATATTCAAACTTTTTGCCTCTTTAATGAAGTATGTGCAAGTCAAGACATAAAGAGACCATTTATACTCATTTTCATGACTGAACTTAAGGAGTTGGACAACACCAAATGGTGGAAATTACCTCTCTCATATTTCTTTCTTTCATTTTGGTAGAGGGAGGGAGGGTTGGGGAGACCATGTGGTACTAGGAATTGAACCAGCGTCAGGGGCATTCAAGGTAGGTCCCTTAGCTCCTGCACTCTCTCTCCTGCCTCTTAGCATTCAAACATGTCTGACAGGATTACTTCTCATCTTTACAATTTGGAAAATAATTTGTCACTGACTTATAAACACAATTTCAGGATTTCTACTCCCCTGGATCCCGTCTAGGGAAATGTTTGCATATATTACCCAGGAAATGAGTAGCAAAATGCTGCTAACAACACACATCAAATTATAGAAAAAAACAAAACAGCCCAAATATGTGTACATATGTATTCATAAGTATGCTTAAGTATGGACATGAATGTGTGCATCCGTGTGTGGGCCTGTGAGGATATGCACGCATGTTGGTCATGACTGTGCATCATATAAAAAATAAAAAATATTAACCATGGTGACTGTTAATCGTGATTGCATATATTTTAATAAGTTAGAGTATTTCTCTAACTTTTTTGCTACCTTCTTTTGTATTAAATTCAGGAATGAAAAACATTATGCTACAAAATGCAATAAAATCATAGATAATCCAGTATGAAAATGTCCAATTACTGATTTTTCTAGTTTATCAACATGGTATGTTTATGAAAGTGTTACATTTTAGACTTCAGTGCACTGAATTATTCTGTTTTCAAATAATAGATTAGAGCTCTTAACATTATTATTCCCCAAACTCCATTTCAAAACAATTTTAAAAAATACTTGCATAAGAAAAATTACTTCCCTATCACGCCAATGGAGCAGGATGTATTTTTTTTCACTACCCACATAAATAACAATTTACTAATATTAACACTTTGCTAATATTAATAGCAAGTGGTACCAAATGTCAGGCCTTCTTATAACCCCAAGATGCACACACACACACACACACACACACATCACATGCATGCGCAACACACACATATAGGTACATTCTTTTTCAATAGTATAAATCTATAACAATGAAATTAAGTAGAGGGGCAGAGTAAAGTAGCAAAGACACAAGGCAAAATCACGGCTATCTAAAGTCTGAGTAGTACAAGTTCAGGATGTTTGAGACCAAAAAATTGCATATATATGTAATATACATATATATGCACACACATGTATACACACACATATATACACACACGTATATAAAGTCAGTTCCATAAAGTCTCCTACACCTTTTTTAGAAGATGCCTATTTCTTTATGCAAAGACTGAATATTTATCTTTAAAAGCACTAGATGTGCTTTTAAAGATATTTCCTTATTACTGCTCCATCAACCTTATAATTAGTGACATTTCTCTGGATTCAGGCATCTCTGTTCCCTGTGTTGCTGTGAGTGTTTGCCTTTTCTGTTTCTTCAGGCATACTTTAATGAGAATTTCAGAATAGTCATATTGGTGCCTCCTAATAAATTCTACTTTGGATTAGCAATTTAATGAAAAACCATACTAATCAAAAAAAGCATTGATCCCTTTTTTAAGCCTAAGTAAATAACAAAATAAGAAAGCAGGAAAAATGTTGTTAAGGGGATTTGAATAAATGGAAATATAAATTATATCCCTTGATAAAAATTTAATAAAATATTGCTAAAAGTCAATTTTTCTCCAAGTAATTAAGTGTTCCTCTCAAAATTTTCACAAGGATGTATTTTGAAATCTAGCATTTTAGAACTTGACATGACTGAAAAGAAAATTTTTAGGACTGGCAATATAACTAAGTGGTAGAACATTGCCTGACATGTATGAAGCCCTGTGTTTAATCCTGTCACTACAACCCGGAAATCTTGCTCCAGAAAATAGTGCAAGGCACTAGAGTGCACCCTTTGTATGCTGGAGTATTGGGTTAAATGCCTGGCATTTCACCGTTCTCCACTGCAAGCATTACAAGGACTGAGTACCATGTTAATAGTATGAGTACCACTGGATGTGGGCCAAAAATGAAAAAGAAAAGAACAAAATACAGGGAAGAAAAAGTAACTGATTCTAAGAACACACAAGTTATACAGACAAATTCTAAAATGTAATTAAAATCATAATAGGACATAATATAATCTTCAAAAATAATTTATAAATTTGATAAATGTTGATTTAAAATCAATAAAAAATTGGGGCTTCTTTATTGTTTTTTAAGCCAATCACCAGTGGTACTCAGGGATTATTCTTCATGGGACTCAGGGAAGAGGAAGATCATATGGGGTGCCAGGGACTGAAGCTAGACCAACTGAGTGCAATGCAAGACCCTGTCCGCTGTATTATCTCTCCAACCATAGCCATGGACTATTTTAAATAGTGAATAAGGCCATAGGTAATTAAATAACATTATTTCCTTTGTTAACTCATCCAGAATGAAAAAATCAAAGCAATTTGAATATTTACTGTTATATAGAAATGAAACCAATGTGCTGAAATGTGTTCCATACATATTTATACATATTGGTAAACATTTATATAATTTTGAAGTGGGGAAAGGTTCTTCTAAACATACTAGCCAAAAGAAATGAAATAAGATAATTAACCTAGATAAAAGTAATGTTGTCACACAGCATTAAATATCATGAACAAGTGAGGGACAAAGTTAATAGGTATTTTTATAACATATGACAGACAAATGAGTCATAAGTTTAAAAAAATACTCATATAAAAATTAAAAACTGATCATCAAGCTACCAAATTGTTCCAGGAAGATGGATCCTTGAGCTGAAAACACAGCAGCCTTCTCAGAATGGGGGAAGATTGCACTTCTTTTTGGATAGGCCCAGCAACCCCAACACTCAACATCCTCCCACATGAAATAGCATTTCTCCAGAATTCATGGAGCACGTGGCCAATCATGGCCATATCACACCCCAAAATTTCACAGTACTGACAGGACAGTCCTGTAGGAGCACAGCCCAGTTGATGGGAAAGTTGCATAGAAATACATCAAGCTCAGTGAGCAAATACAGGAATACAGAAGACTTAACCCGCACTCACTAGCTCAGTAAATCCTAAGACAATGAACTTAGCAACACACAGTGAGATATAACAATTATCACAAATTGACTATTATTGTTCTATTTCTGATAACTCCATTTGCCATTATGTTGTAGCTAGCAATATGAAGGAAATTGGTTTGTGACTGCTAATTGGGCAGGCTTGGAGGGAAGGGGTGGGAAACTGGGGACATTGGTGGAGGAAAGGTCACTGTGATGGTGGATTTGGTGGTGCAGAATGAATGCCTGAAACAACCATACTATAAACAACTTTGTAAACCACAGAGCTTAAATGAAAAAGAATTAAAAACTGATATCCCACTGACAGGGTTAAAGACATTTTAAAAATCGCTGTATAGCAAATATTATTTGTAAACAAGCCAGCAAAACTATCCAATTCTTTACATAGGAAATATTCACATTTTTAAAAAATAAAATATCATTTTTGAAAATTATGAAATAAAAGTAATGCAAACCATCTATGAATGTTTACAAAAACATGTTCTTTGGTACTGAAATACACTATAAGCTGAATAAAAATCTCAAGAGTAAGAGTATGCATAACAATTCTTTAAAGTAAGCATATGCTTTTAGCAAGTAATTCATCTTGTTTCAATGTATTCCAAGGAATTATAGTAATGGTATTTTCATATAAATTTCCTTTTATTATTGCAGTGTTGTCATGGTAAACAATTTGGATCCAAATTTTAGTATTAAATAATTGTGGCATATTTTATCTGTGTTTCTAGAACTGTATCACTGTATCACTGTCATTTCACTGTTCATCAATTTACTAAAACAGGCACCAGTAATGTCTCTATTACTCCCAGCCCTGAAATTTTAGCAGCCTCTCCTTACTTGTCTTTCCCAATGATTGGAAGCTTTTTCAGGGTCAGGGGAATGAGACCTATTGTTACTGTTTTTGGCATATCAAATATGCCACGGGCAGCTTGCCAGACTCTGCCGTGCAGGCGGGATACTCTCGGTAGCTTGCCAGGCTCTCCGAAAGTTATGTATATATCTGTATTGTACTCAGGACATGAATATGCCAAAGGAAGCTCATCAGGCTCTCCCAAGCTGGCAACAGACTCTTGGTAATTTGTCAGGTTCTCCAAGAGGGAGAACTAGCCTATTATACTATAATTAATAGACTCTTCCGGGAGCTTGGTCTTATAGTCTCTGGATGTTGGCCATTGATGGAATTACACAGCACTAGGGGCAGTTTCTGAGTGTGACCGCCTAGATACTGGAAAATTGGGGATCTGGGTGGAAGAGGCCCAGTCCAGATTTGAGCAACATTGGAGATCTCGGTCCCGGGTCCTGCACACCTGGGTTCCTCTGCTGGTTCCTTCATGCATGAGGCTCATCTGAACGTGTGGAGAGTGGCCTTGAGCATGGCTGTGGCTGGGTTCTGGGGGTCTTCAACTGTGTTTTATCTGTGTTCATTACTGCAGTGTTGTCATGATAAACAATTTGGATCCCATTTTAGTATTTAAATAATTGTGGCATATGTTTTCCTGTGTTTCTAGAATTAGATTGCCTAATAACTGTATAAAATGTTAAAATGCCAATTTTAACCACACATCAATTGTTCTGAAAGCACTATTATTCATCTATATCGATGATCACCATTATCAAACACCGTCACTTATTTTTTTTCAGTGATTTTGTGCAATTCTCTTTCTGCATTCTAAGAATCTCTGATTTAAGGAATATTCACTTGTTAAATTGGAACATTCATTGATCTTTAATGATGTTCATAACATTAATAGTTTTAAGCAAGACAATGCACTGAGTTGATTTTTTCCCTCCTTTTTCAAATAGTTTAAAATGCCAGATAAAATATAATGTAAAAGTCAGCACATGTATAACTGAGCTCAAAGCTATATAAAAGAAAATCTGTAAGGTCTAGAGAAAGCCCACAGTTTAAAAATCATTATGGCAGTCACAAAGCAGATGATTTTCTGACATTAGAGATTTGATCAAGAAGATCTGGTATGTGAAGGAATAAAACTGTGGGAACTGCGGAGAACTTAGCAGAGTGGCCTTGAGCCTTTTGATCATTAGAACAGAGACCCTACATTAACCCTGAACTCTCAAGGTATGTTTCTGTATGTAATAGTAAAAGACAAAAAATGTAACTAGCCCAGAAAAGTAGTAAAGAAATTGCTTAAGCCTGAACTTTAGTGGAACAGAGACTGCTGGGTATGTCTCATGAGAAATCAAAATTTCTAGCTTGAATCAATTGTGAGCTGAGATTTGGAATATGAATGGCATAAATCCTGTGACAGAAAGCTATATTAAAATCTCGTCTAGAAATGAGGGAGATGAATCAATCTAAGCAGAAACAAAAGCAGAATTCTTC
This sequence comes from Sorex araneus, assembly GCF_027595985.1. Lineage (NCBI taxonomy): Eukaryota > Metazoa > Chordata > Mammalia > Eulipotyphla > Soricidae > Sorex > Sorex araneus. The sequence continues at coordinate 294,945,743 of NC_073313.1, read as the reverse complement.
TGGAATGATATTTCCAAAATGTTGCAAAGTATAACCACAAAGAAATAAAATGACCTTAATTTACAAGAAATGATACAACCCATACAAGTAATCCAGAATAAAATTTATTTGAAGCGTTAACACAAAAGATAACCAGCACACCTAAAATAAACAATGGAAATAGAACAAGGTGTGAAATGGAAACTTAGTTTAGCAGGAAGGCACTTTTCTGGCAGGTGGTCAACTAGGGTTCAAGATGGGGCACCAAAAATGTCCCATCCTCTGCTCTGAGCACCTCCAGGAATGATTCTGGTGCCAAGAGTAAGTGCTGAGCACCATTTTATATGTCCCAAACTCCCTTCAAAAGAAAATTCAACAATGAAATTCTAAAGCTGTAATATGAACTTCTTTTGATAATTTATTTTGATTATAATGATTTGGTTTGGGGGACTCATCTGACAGTGCTCAGATATCTCTTTGTTCTGTGCTCAGGAATCATCCTGAAGAGGCTCTGCACATCCTGTGTGGTACTAGAGATTAACCCTTGGTTGGCTACATGCAAGGCAAGCATCCTGACTGCTGTACCATCTTTCCAGCCTGGACTTCAGTATTTCAATGAATAATAAGTAAAAAGTAACATCATCATAAACCAGAAATATAATTTTAAATCAAAATTTCAAAATGAAAAACACTATCTTAAACATTTAGTGAATAGTTTTTTTAATCATTACGTGAGGCATAATTAGTATAAGTTCCAGAAAACTATCTGAAAATTATTTGAAAATTACCATGATGCAACACAAATAGATAATGAGATTGGAAAAAGTATGTTTGAAAGCTAAAAAAACTAAAAAATATTTTTATTTAGTATTTTTAATATATTTTTTAATAGAAGACAACACAAAGGTGAAATCAACAAACTTAAAAATATTGTGTCAAAAGTTTCTGGAATTTATGAAAATCATAACATCTTCGATCTTTAAATAATCATTCATCTCCATGCGGAAAATAAAAGTAATCCACACCTAGCAAATTTGTTTACATCAAAACCGAACAGTTGATACATTTGATAACATTTTCAATACGACTATAGAAAAGATAGATTTCCCACAGAAAAGTGGTAATTGCAATGAAGTTACATTTCTCTTATAGAGGAAAAAATTATATGGGATAATGCTAAGGCAAAATGAACTGCCAACTCAAGCAGTGTGAGGGAAATTGAAAGAAAAATAAAAATGTCAAACAGTCTGAGTTTTTCACTCAGAATGAATGCAATACAAAAAGATATAATTTAATAGGCAAGAGATGGAGGCCTGTGAAACTAAGTGCGTGATAGAGGAACAAAAGGTGAGTGAAGTCATTTTTGTTCAACCTAAATTGGTACTAATTAAAAAATTATAATCGTTACAATGAAAAACAGTTTGATTCTCATTTTTCTTTCCAGTAGTTCATGCTATTTGTGTCAAATATTTTAGTTTCAACTTGTATTGAGGAAAAAAATGAAAATCAAATTATATTTTTGTGTGTTGGGCATTAGGAAGGTGTTGGTTGACCCAAGGTTTATTAGGTTAAAGTTTGTGTATTTACTCCTGGCTGGAGAGCACTAGGGTGAGAGTGTTCACCTTAGAGTAGAACTTCAGTGGATAACTTTCAAATTAGCATGGATCAAATTTTATAGAGAATTAATATGGAAGTAGCAGAGATACGAATAAAAGGATATAACGATATCCTTTTAGATAAAGGATATAATGTCTGAGATGTAAAAACCACTAATTAGAATGTTTTATGCTGATAAAGAAGAGTCTCTACCTCCGTTGATTAAGGCAGAGGATTGAATTGTTAAGTGCTTGTGATGTCTACCTGATGCATATTTTGTACAAAATTATGAACTGAAAGGTTGGAGAGATAGTAAAACAGGTAGGAGACTTTTGTTGTATTAGGTCAACCTGGGTTTGATCCTCACAACCCATATGGTCTCCCAGCTCTCTCAGGAATGATCACTAAGTACAGACCCATGAGTAAGCACTGAGCATCATCAGCTGTGGTATGATGCTCACTACTTGTGACATAGATCCCATGCTCACTACTTATGATGTAAATATAATAAAAGTATAATAATTGTTAAGTATGGATGTTAAATAAATGTTTTATTATTCTGTATTAATTTTACTTAATATTTTACAATTAAACTGAAAGCAAAGAAAGCATATTTTTAATATTATTAATTTCAAAAATATCAACTATGATCAATTCTATTATTATAGGTAACACATTTATATTTATGCATATTTATATGCATACTATTAGCCATTTTATTGGAGTTAATAACAACATTCTTATTTAAAAATAATATAAATATTAAATGTTTACTTTCCTGCATAATAAAATCAGGTGATTTCTCTTAAACATTTTTCTGAACAGCATGCACTTATATAATTTGTGAACCTAGCAAAGTTGCTACAAAATCCCCAACAAATTAGAATACTTTAAATACAAAAATAGAGGGAATCCCCTAAATTTCATAGAACTACCTTAAATTTTCTGAAGAAGCAACCTGTCATATTTTAGAATATCTTAATGTCATTTATTAACTTTTCCATCTATTTAAAAATCACATACACTAAGTCGCAGAATTGCAAGTTTTAGCAAAGCCATCAAAATCAACTTACTATTCTTTCAACTATTTCATATTTTCTTGAGAAGAAAATACTTGTATATATTATCAAAGACCAAACTCAAACAAGTAAGGAGGTTCATTTTATTCTAGGCAACATAAATTTATATATTTATATATTGATTTACTCAATAGAAAGAACCCTAGATTAAGAGATCAACATATCTGGTAGGATAGTCTTGAGTTAACAGTTTTATGTTTTTGGTTTTGTTTTTTTTTTGCTTTTTGGGTCACACCCCACAATGCACAGGGATTTCTCAGGGCTCTGTACTCAGGAATTACCGATGGCAGTGCTCAGGGGACCATATGTGATGCTGGGAATCGAACCTGGGTTGGCCTCGTGCAAGGCAAACGCCTTACCCGCTGTACTATCGCTCCAGCCCCAGTTTTATAGGTGGTAACAGACAAAGTATAGCTAAAATGGTTTAATTAGGATTGTTTTGACATCTGGGAATGTCTCAGGACAGGAAATTTTTTTTCTCAGGGTCTAATATTTTTCAGAGGAAACAGTTCTGATTTTAAGGATACAGTCCTAAGACAAAGAATGATAGATAAGGGGGAAATTGGGAGGCTTTGTGAATAGATTCAAGCAAAGGAAAAACAATTGCATTTAATCTTGTGAATATGTTGAATGACAAATATACCTTTCCTCTACATTAAAATCAATCATCATGATAATTTTCAAGCTCATAAAAGAAGTTATATAATTATACAGGTACATCCATATCCCCTTCTATACACTATTCTATAATTAGTATACCAATAGATATTATTTGCAATGTTTATTAATATTTGATCCCTAGACACATCTCCTCACCAATAATTAGACTTCAATATTTTTTATAATTCTTTTTATATGTTCTACTTCTAACAAATAGTTATTTATTTTGAAAGTTCAGAGGTGTTAGACTCACAAATTTGTGTTCATTTTAATTTTCATATATTCATATATTGAATAATGTTGAAATTTCCTATCAGCGTCCATATTCTATTACACTATAAAATAGCAATAACTTACACATGTAAACTTCTGCTGTCTTCCTGTCAGTCCTGTCAGAAAGAGGGTGAACATAATTTTTCATCAAAAAAATATATATATCATCCAGAGACTTTAGCAACACCTCTAGCAAATTCATTCCCAAATCTCAACTTGTCTCTATTTAAATTAGATTTAGCTTAGGTTGGAATTGATTGAATATTTTTTCTTTAGGGCATCTAAAAAAAATGTCAGACTGTAGAACATTTCAGCTAGTGAAATATAAGATGAAATAGTTTTATTGTAATTGAATTGTCTGCATATAAGCTAAAGAATGCATCAATTTTTTTTTTTTACCATTTAGTGTCACTGAATTTGTTGATTAAATTTTTTTGCTTTTAACATTTATTCTTTACTAAATGCTTACTGCGGGACAAATTGAAAATACATAAGTGTACCCATAATACAATATCCCAGACCCAATTAATATTAACATCTTGATACTCTTTCCAATATTATATAAACACGCAGAGAACTTTATTTTATGTATTTACCTATGTTGCTATCTAGTAAAATATACTAGCAGATTGTCATTCAATGTGAAGAATACATTAGAGATGGTCAGACTTAGTATTAACTCTAGATACTGCAGATAAGAACTTTACTTTGAAGTACCATAGGAACTACCTGAAAGATATGGAAAGTTACTTTCAAAGTTTATAATAAAACAGAAGCACATCAAGCAACTCATGAGACTAGAACATAGATAAATCGTGCATATTAAGATTCTCTCAACAGAGGAAGCGAACTTTAAAAGCTTTGTATCACAGTTTAGCCCTGAGTGAAAACCAGAAGAGTATGCAATTGATCTAAAGTTGAATTAATCTTTTCAAGATACCTTATGTATCCTGTGCTGAGATGCATAAAGGCAGGAAAATATTTATTTATTTTTAATAGAATCACCATGAACTACAAAGTTACAAAGATGTTTATGGTTAATTTCAGGAATTTCAGGCATATAATATTCAAAGAGCAAAACAGCAATCCCTTTACCAGTGTCCGCTACCTTCCACCAGTGTTTCAGTTTCCTGCCCCCCACTCCCTGTTGCAGGCACGTCCCTTCTGCCATTGTCCTACTGTTCTGTTCCCTTTCCTAAATTTTCCTCTCAGATTCCCACCCAAGTAACTCACTTCCTACTGAAGACCAGTTCTCCTGCTCTTCATTTCTATTGCAGGGACTTATTTTAATTATGTTTGATCATAGTTGTATTTTCTAGATACTTTAATTAGTTAAGTTTTATTTAAATTTGTATTTTATAAAGACCTTTTAAAACAAAAAAAAAACAAAAGAAGCATTTCTATGGGAGATATGGTAGCAAAATTGAGATTAGGTGCTAGGGAAAATGCAAATTAAGACTAGCAAAATTTATGAGACTTTATTCTCTCAAATAAATAATCTCAAGGTAAATGTTCTGTCCTAAATAATGTAGTTGCTGGAGCTCTAACAAATGCATCAACATTAGAAGCAACAAGGAAAAGAAAAAAGAATGAGAGAATAGTCCATTTGTTTAAAGATATCTCAAAAGTTATATTACTTCTTTGTGTACCGGACTGTCCGTACATAAAAAACAATACTAAAAAAATACAAAATTTATTTCACATTTATTACTAAGTAGAAGAGGATATTGGATAATGAGGAAGAGTAAAAGAGTTCTTCACAGTCCACAGTCTCATAAATACTTTTGTATTAAATATGCTGCCCTGAATTGCTCTGATTGAGGAAGCCAAAAAAATAGGGTTTCACACATATATTCATTTGGAAGATAAAAATATTTTAATAGTCATTCGAAATAACTACTGTGGATGTTTTTCCACAGCCAATGAGTGCCAGTTTTTTAGGGAGCAGGTCAAAGTGGGATTGAAATTGATACAGGTAATCTAGGTGGCCCTCAAACAGTGTTAATCTACAGAAATTCCCCTCCCCAAGATACGTCCAGGAGAATTGGAAAGCAAAGGAAGCAGTAATCGTAAGAAAGAGTGCTACTACTCAAACTCCCCAGGACTGAAGAAATCATCCACAAGCACGTACATGGCATATGCACTAGTGTCTCTTGAGCCTTACTGGGCATCTGTCAAGCTGCACCTGAAATTCCCTTGATCTACATAAACAGTGTAGGAATTGCTTCCCTCCCAAGCCTGCAGGGAGCCACGGACTCAGCGTGCAGCGAGGAGCTGCCCTTCTCTGGAAAAGGAAAATCGGTTCTAATCTCCAGCTAGATTCACAGGTCCAGATTTTACTCTACTGACACAGAAAAAAAAATTTAGGAGGAGACAGTAAGTAAAAGTAAAATCACTTTACTTAAGAAATATGAGAATAGAAGCAGACAAACAGAACTGTGCTTTGTAGGGAGAATGCAGGCAACTCCAGAGGGAAGAGAGTGCCCCGCAATGTGAAAGAAGGGAATTACACATCCCAATTGAGATGTGGGCAACCACTAGCATGGGGAATTCATAACACTTGCCTTTACAAAGATGGTCTTATAGGACATTTCCCAAATTGTCCTGCTAGGGGTTTTCTAAGCAGGTAAGAGTTTGATGCTGGGATATTGTCCTAAAGAGAAAAGCTTTGCATTTGGGGGAGAGTTCTCTAATGTTCTTGTTTCTTATATCCTTTGTTTCTAATGTTCTTCTTTCACAGCCCTTTGTTTCTTATGGATATTTTCCTTCTCTAAAGGGGACCACTCTTCTCTGTACTGGGCCTCATTTTCAATTCTCCAAAGAGCTCAGTATTTGCATCTCAAAGAGGTCTGGCCTTCTTGCTGCTGGGCTGCTTCAGGGCTGGTGATGAGGCATCTTCTTTAAATCATGTTTTGATTTCATTTCTTCCTGAAAAACTCATTGTCAGTCCCCACCCTTACACTGTCTATTTACCTGAAGGAACATCAGTGCATATTTTTACAGTCTGGACACAAAGCAAAAAACTTAAAAAAGGGAAAATTATGAATTCTTATTATGATGAAAAAATTTTAACTTTGCAGATGACTTAAATAGATCTCTAAGATCTACCTGGTTCCCAGAAACATCCATAGAGAGAGTATCCAAACTGTGGATAAATCTACAATTTATGGATAAAATTCAGTCTATGTTTTAATTCAAATATATTACTCCAAAACTTCATTCATTGTATTTCCTACTGTTTATAATGCATACCAATTGGCATTTGCAACATTGAACACTCTCAACTTTCTACAATATGTTCCTTCCCACTTTTTTCTTGTAAAACTATCAGTTTCCTACTGAGTTCATAATTTTCTTATAATGTCTCAGCAAATATGAACAACATTTGTAGACATAGTCCAATCAAAAAATATTTTCCAATAAAGACATTGTGTTATTTATTAGATAACACAGCTGCAATAATTAAAACCAACAGGTATATAAAATCAATCTATGTGAAAACTGTCATACCGGATTGCAGGGTTGTTAAATCCTTGTCTAAGAATTTACTGAGCTGCTTGTGGCTTTAGGAGGTGTGTGTGACCACATATGTGGTCACACAATGTGGCCACACAATGTATGCCCCTCAAAAAAATCTCATTTGAAAGTTCTAGCAAACGTTTTGCACAGAAAACAAGCATCATATTGCTGATTATACAGCCTCAATGTGATTTTTCCACTTCCTCCTCACCACTAAGAAAAAAGTCACATCTTCCAGGCCTTGCCTTCCCAAGAGTCAATAACTTTATCAGTCAAGGTAAGAAAAAATGTAGCAATAACAAAGAAAAATAATCTACAAATTTTCTTCACATTAAAAGTCAAATTTAAATAGCCATGGGGTTCTAGTCTATATTTATTAAAAGACCTGGGCATCTGTTACCCATAACAAGATGCTTTCAGCCACAGTAAAGTATGAGAGAAGAGATTTAGTTTAGGCAGCCTCACACTAGCAGTGAAAAACTTGGGTGTGGTCCTGACAGCCTTAGTCAGAATTGAACACATGTCTCCAGAGCCACTAGAATGTTCAAAAGTAAAAACAACCTTTCTTCCTTGACAAAGAAGAAATCTGTCTATGGAACATTATCTAAGGTGGTTTTAATTTATGAAGTCTGTTTAAACACTCTAAATCTTTTTTAAAACTTTATTTTAATATAAAAAGCATGTGAAAATTGACATATCTGATTGCAGGGTTGTTAAATCCTTGTCTAAGAATTTACTGAGCTGTTTGTGGCTTTAGGAGGAGTTGTGTGACCACATATGAGGCCACACGCAGTCCAAGGCTTCAGAATCTGGGCCAGTAAATCAACATGGTTGTATCTGTGAGAGGTAGGTGTGGCTTTCAGAAATATGGGGTCTGGGGGAAGGTCGCTCACCCTGACTCTGGATAAAACTCCAGAGTTCTCAGCTTGGGTACTGGATAGTTAGCTTCCATTTGGCATCTCTACAGAGAATATTTGTGAGGTGGGGAACTGAGCCCTTGGAGGCTGTAGTGGTGGAGTGAGGTGAGGGTGCTCCTGCGGGAGCTGCAGCTGGCCAGGCATTTGGTCTGACCCCTCCCATGGACGCTCTGGAGTCTCCAGCTGCATGAAAACTTTAAATCTTAACCTGTATTTATAAGTTTAATACTTAATTACTCTTCATAAATTTAATTTATTTCATGAACGTTAAGTTTTACAAATATAATGAATTAAACTTTTATCGTAATAGCAATTGTTAAAACTTCAACACTATTCTAACACTGTATATAAAAGAATAACACCTTATTTTAAAATAAGACATCTAAATCAATTACTTAATCAAACAGTTGGCACTTATAATTGCAAGACTCATCTATTATTCTATTATGTCTAGTTCTTTTATGCAAAATTAAAAAAATGTTTTTAATCATAATGCAAAAATATTAGAAAACAATGATAACTTATTCCAAATCTTCTCTGGGGAAAAAGATGAAAATTCTCTAAGGAAACAATTATTTCACCTCAGACTCTTTGGAACTACCTTTTTAAAAGTTTTGTTTTCATCTTCTCAGCTTGAAAACGTGCTTTAGTTACCTGAAATACCCACTGAGTAACAAGCCAAATTCTCATCTATGATTTTGATCCCAAGTGAGGGCTGCTAACAATGACTCCAAAACAAAATCTATCCAGTGATAACCTAGACTTTAAGTCATGAATTAATTTTCATGTCAGATTATGATCTCTAATTCTTACCTAGGCAGCTATGAGACTTGATTGGATTTAAATTAACAATATACTATTTGGCTTGCCTTGATTTTGTTTTTTTCCCCTAGTTAGTGATATGAAAGGTAAAGGCTATGTTTCTGGATAATGTGAATCACAAGACTAAATTGGCTATATAAGTGCACTCCTAAGATTTGGTTTACCTACTGGGCAGCAAAAAACTACCAACTAAATATATGTTTTTGGCAAAAGGGTTAAATTTATCTGTAGGGTGGTAAAGGCTTAAAAGTCTGAGAGACTTTTATTAACTATATAGACAAAGAATCTCTCTGTAGTGTCCTTCCCTCATTGTATTGCTGGCCTGATTCATTTTAGTGGAGAGGGAAACTTAATTCCACATACCTTTAGTTATTTTGTCTTTCCTAATAACTTCCATAATTGACCTTCCCTTTCTCTTTCCCAGTGTTTCTCTGCTTTAGCTAATTTACTGAAAAATGGCCTCTGAGAACCAGTGAGTCTTTTGCTTCATTTTCTGGGGCTTTTCCATATAAAGAGAGGTAGATAAGTTATAGATAAGGAAATAATCTTACCTTTTCTCCTTATTTGACCCAACACTGAATCCTGCTAAGAGAGATGTTTTCTTCTGTTACCCAAAAGATCTAAATTAATTATATCACATTATATTTTAAAATGAATATAAACTATAAAAGAAATTTGAAAACAGCATTAGATATGTTTATATCTGCATACCATATGTTATGTGTATACATATATGTATGTGTGCATATAAAAATACACATATATACACAAACACACATATATTTGTATGTGCATACATATGTATGAGTGTATATATATATACACACACACATATACATATATGTATACATATACAGAAAGAGAAACATCACGAAAGATTATGAGATCATCTCTATATAGTGTTCCAGGCCATTGTCACTGTCATCCTGTTGCTCATTGATTTGCTCAAGCAGGCACCAGTAACGTCTCCATTGTGAGTTTTGTTACCGCTTTTGGCATATCAAATATGCCAGCGATAGCTTGCCTGGCTCTGCCGTGCAGGAGAGATACTCTCAGTAGCTTGCCGAGCGTTTTGAGAGGGACGAAGAAATCGAACCCGGGTCGACAGCATGCAACCCTATCCTCTGTGTTATGCTCAGGGGTACTCCTAACTTAATGCTGGAAATTGTTCCTGGTTGTACACAGGGTACCATTTGATGCTAGGAATCAAACAAATGCAAGGCAAATAATGCCGGGAAAACAGGCCAATCATAATGAAAAAATGAACTCAGACCCCTATCTCATAACACAAAAAAGACAATTCAAAATGAATTAGAATCCCAGACATTAGACCTGAACTTATAAATTACATTGATAAAATAGGTAGAACCAATCCTGAATGAATATAGAGACTTCTTCAATGATTCAATGCCATTGGCAAGAAAATGGAAGTGAAGATAAACTATATATATATATATATATAAAACTGTTTATATATGTGTGTGTATATACACATATATATATATATATATATATATATATTACTCCACTGTGTGTGGAATACTATTCAGCTATAGGAATAGATAAACTCTTGCAATTCATCTTTATGGAAGTGAAACTATACATTGTCATGCAGGGTAAAGTCAGTCAAAAGGAGAGGGACAATCTTGTAATTTCTGATTGACTGATCTCATTTGTTAGAGAACAGAATGTGAGGGACAGAATGATCTCTCTCATATGTCAGACATAAAGAGACTTCTTAAGGGAAAAAGAAAATGGTCAAAGGGAACAGAATGAGGTGACTGGTCTACAGAATTGAGCTTACCAAAGGAATGGGTTATAAACCCCAAATAATGGGGCTTCAGATTTCAGATAGATAGAGATACATACACACACATGCACATATGTATACTTTAGATTTGCAATACAATTACTAATTGTCCTAGAGAACCTTAAGAATACTTCGTAGTGCTAAGGATCCTAGGTCCTTGGATTAATATTATGAGTCAATGGACATGGCCCAGTTCTGCTCTTCTCAATCTTCTTCATTCACCTTCTTTTCTGCTATACTGAGAAACGAACCCTTAATGACATCTCTGCCATTTTCTAAATATATAAGGATATCTTTTCATTGCATTTTTTAAGTATACAGGCTGTTTTCCTTCATGAACATATGTGGGTTCCCTGAAAAATGGCCATTATGTGTATAAACTCTTATGTCACCCATGCTCTTCTGGGCATAAAGCCAGACTGCACTTCCTCTTCCCCAAGCTTGTCTCAAAGTCTCAGCTGTTGGACAGCCTCTTTCCTGCCTAAGTTGTTTCCATTCCAACAAAGCCCCTTCATTCCATTCATGGGTTCCTCTACTTTTTTCAGATGACAGAACGAAGAACCAGAATTTAGAAAATAGGCCTTTTGCCCAGCTGAACAGGGAAAATGAAGAAAACTGACAATATATGAGGTCATCGTGGAATGAATTTTTTTTTTTTTTTTTTTTGCTTTTTGGGTCACACCCGGAAACGCTCAGGGCTGACTCCTGGCTCTGCACTCAGGAATCACTCCTGGTGGAGCTTGGGAGACCATATGGGGTGCTGGGAATCAAACCCGGGTCGGCCGAGTGCAAGGCAAACGCCCTACCCGCTGTACTATCGCTCCAGCCCCAGGAATGAAAAATTTAAAAGAATTAGCAACAGGCAGGACTGATAGTGCATCAGGTAGGGTACTTACCCGGCATGCAGTTGACCTGGGTTCAATCCCCGGAACCTCATCTAGTCCCTCAATCCTGCCAGTAATGGTACCTGAACGCTGAGCTAGGAGGAAACCCTGAATATTGTCAAGTGTGCCTGTCCTCCACCTCCCCCCCAAAAAAAGAATTAACACCATCATCAATATTGATGCCGTAATCATAATGCACTAAAATTATGATTAGATAAATGAGTTCAAAAAAGCAAACATTTGAAAATTAAGACATAAACACAAAGTTTTTTGCATACATTAAGAACATTTTATTGGTTAATTTGGCTACTTCAGTTTTAAAAATAATTGGAGGAGAATTTACAGGAAACTAAAATAATTTTATAAACCATAAAAATACAAGATTAGAGTTGTCTTCTGCTCTGAGAGTATAAAGGCAGAGTGATAATCAAGAAAAATATACAAGGAGTCAATGTTTTCAGAATACATCATTTATTAAGCTAAATTATATGTGTAAGAATGCTCATTGTGCAATTTTCCTATATGTGTTCTAATATTTCCTTCATTATTAAATAGTTTTGTAACACATTTTTAAAACTCAATTACTTATGAAGACTAAAAGAGCAAACTAATTATAAATTGTTATTCTTTGAAATTAAAGAAAACAGATCAAGTCTATAGAACTGTGAGTAAATGTTTATGATCTGCAAATTTTACAGTGATTCAAAGCAAGTTTTAAGTAAAAAACTCAATGTGAAATAATTCACATTTCATTTTTTAAACTATTATTAAGTCACATATAAAATTACATTAAAAATAAACCTCAACAAAGTCCATGGTGTCATAAAGTTGGGAGGAGTGCAAAAGTGGAAAACATGAAGATCAATTAAAATAAAAATATCTAAATATGTAAATATACCTGGTTGAAAACTGATGGTGACTACTTAAAATAAACTAAAAATAGAATGGTCTTGAGCTGATGCAACTGAGAAATACATACAAAAATCCAAGAAAATCAATAAGCATTATTTTAAAAAAAATAGAAAGATGGCAGAAATGAAGAAATGAAACCATGTATAAACTGTTGTGTTTTTCTAAACTGGCATCCAAAAGTTACAGAACATAATACAAAATAAGATAATATGTATATTATTAACCAAAAATACATACTTTCAGGAGTCATCCACATTTAAAAAAAATTGTAGATTGTATATATCTCAGAAAGAAAATATTTAAAGTACCAGAAAGATATAGTACAGGGACTAAGTCATTTGCGTTGCCTGTAGTTGATTCCTGTTCAGTTCTCAGTTCTACAGGGTCCCCAGGCACAGCAGGAGTGTTGAAGCATGGCTACAGGTGCTGGAGCAGATAAAACCCGACCCCGCAAAGCAGCCCAGAAGGGAGGCCTCACAGAAGAGAGTATCTGGGAAAAATTGGCAAGAACAAGGTGTCAGCACCAGGTGTCTGGCCTTGAGCCTCACTCAACCTCCTAGTCTCATGAGCCCAAAACAAAGAAACTGTCACGGATGCTTAACAAGTCATCCTAACCGAAGCATCTAGCTTTGATTGGGATTGGACGGGGCAAAGCAGAGAAGAAAAGGTGATAAGCCAAGAATGCTGGGCTTCATGTGATTGGACCTTCTTGTAAGCTGAGACTCTCTATAAAATATGTGTGTATTTGGCAATAAAGTGAACAGTCACCAGCTGCTCCTGGAGGGTGTTTTCTCCATGCACTCATCATCCTTCACCCCATGTCTGCCCACACCCAGTGCGCAAGATGTCCAAGCATTGTTGGGGAAAACTGTTTCCCAACACAGGAGCAAACCACTACACCACTACCCCCCACCCAGCACAGAGCATAGATACATCTTAGCAATTCCAGGTGCTCATCCCCCCCAAATACTTAAAGACCTGAAAAAAATAGACAGATGTACTGAGTTCACAGAAGGACACCCAAACAAGTTAGCACATGTTCTTGTTTATAAAAAGTGAACTCCAAATAAAATTACAGTAACATTTTCAGAGAAATTTTAAAAACTATTTTCAAAATTTTATTTTATTTTGTTGAAGGGCCACATCCATTGGAGTTACTGCGTCATTCTTGGTGTCAACTCGAGATTTTTCTCATGTAATGCATATGCTTTAATCTTCTGATTTTTATTTTTATTTAAAAGAAATTTCATGAGGAGCTTAGATAACCTAGGAGAGGGGCATGCCTTACATTTTATTATGAGCATAAATAGCAAAGTTAAAAATAAGAAATTGTGGTAATAGAATAGGGAGTTTACTAAGCAGATTGTATAAATTGATTTTGAATTGACTCAGTGGATAAAGAGTATAATGGGAACAAATGGGCAAAGGCAAGAAAACTTGAGAATTAACCTACAGATTAAGTTTACCACATTTTGGATGCTGGATCGAGAAATGAGGAAAAAACTATTTCATTTCACCACTCCAAAAACTCAATCTATCAGTCCAGACCTTCTGTTTTAGTTTTTGTTTTGGGGGGTCTGGGGGCACACCTGAGTCTGCACTCATTAATTACACTTGGTGGTGCTTGGGGGATCATATGGGATGTTTTAAAGCAATAACGCCAATATATTTAAAGGAGAAGAGGACAGTAGAGAAAAAAATACTAAGGAAATTTTAAAGATAAAAAGCCTAGTTCACTGAAAATAATGCAGGCTCTATTGCTGAAGAAAAGTAGCAATAGGTAATTCTAAAAGAGAAATAAAACTAAAAATAAGATGAATGGTTAAGTTTCACCAGATCACTGAGCCTAGACAACTCTGGTTCCCACAAACACACTCCAGTGGAAAATCCAAAGGCTTACTTACTACTACACTGTAAAAACAACGGTGACTTTAGGATAAAGTTTTCATCATGTATGAATGGATGAAAGGATAATCGCTTCACCTTTGTTTGCTCTGTATGTCAAACATACGCTAAGGAAAACCTAAGGTAGGATCTGGTTGATGTGACAAATATGCTTCCCAGGAAATGGCAGCAGCCTCTGACATTCTAATCCTACTCTTGTTACCTACCATGTTAATTTAAAGTCTAATTTTAATGTGACTATACTATGTTCCTCCCATAAGTGGAAAACATGACCAAACGTATTTATGCAAGTTACAGATGTTTACAGTCCCAAAGAAGAAAAGTACTCAAGCATACATATACAGCAATATGTCTTCATGCTAACCACTTCATACTATCCCTTTACTTTAGAGATTTAATGTCATAATTTTTATTTTGATGTTTTCTAGACCAGTTTCTGCATGTTTTATATTCTATATGCTCTATATTCCATTTCTATGTATTCTTATTCAAATGAGGTTAGGTTCTACTTATATGCCATTTATTTCTATATTTAAGCCTGGATCCTATTTCCAATATTGTATATTGTTAATAGTATCCTAAAAAGTACTTCACACTAGGCAGACAACCTGTATTTATTAAGTGAACTATAGGAAAAGTACAGCAATGTATAATTACATACAAAATTACACATACAAGCACACACAAGTATACCTTATACAATAACTTCAAAGTATTCTCATATGAATGACATTATGTACTCATCATAAGATACGAAATTTTATTTAAATTGATTTTGTATTCAGCAATGTATTTTTAAATCTGCTACCATTTATTGATATTATTTCCCTTGTATTATAACCATACCTAGTATCCCACTGTGTGAATTGTTCCTACTGTTAGACACTGCATTGTTTTTACATTTTACTTAACCAGTTCTGCATTAGGCACTTTTGTACATACAGTCTTGTGCACATATGTTCCTGAAAATATATTTCTGAAGGAGAGATACTGAAAAGTGAAATCACTGGAAAAAAGCATTGCCATTTATAAAGAAGTTTCATCTTATTATAATATAGGCTGATAATTTTTAAATTGTGATGCACAGCTGGAATTCTGAGGGCACATGCAGCTTAGTGTACCTGCAGTATGCATATTTATAGGGAGGTTTTGCAAAATATATTACCAAAATTCTCTTGAAATTGAGAAGGCTGTTACTTTATAGGTAATAAAAAATTGTAATGAAATTGAAATAGAAGAAATGGGCCAAAACCACCGGTAACTTGATGTGCTATATATTTTTACTGAGTAAATTTTTTTAAGTTATGCATGCTGAAATATCAACATGGATAGAGTTGAAAAAGAACATTAAATACAGGGGAGTAAACAAAAAAATGAATGGTTCATCTTCTGCTTAAAAAATTCACTTCAGTTATTAGACTGGGCATCATAAAATTTCTTGTAATGTATGATATGAACTGAAAAGGAAGGAAATAAAAGTGAAAACACAGTTTTGTTCAAAATTCCCAAATTCTGATTATCTAACTCATCTTGCAGCCTGTGGCAGATAGTTCCTATACATATTTTTAAAAAATGCATTTAATTAATAATGTAATGACTATTATATGGGTTGAGTGAACTTGACTTATTAGGCTATTGATTTAGAAAGCTTTATAACCTAAATTACTAAGAACAGAATGCTTCATGCACCCAAATCAGTTATTCCACATTTGTTTTTCATTTCTGAATGCAGAAAAATCAAACTATGCCTGCTGAATAAATACTGGACAAGAAGAAATGTGGCATGAATGACCTGGATCAAACTTGGCAGATTCTTTTTTTCTTTTTTTTTAAGTTTTTATTTTATTGAATCACCATGAAAAAAATTACAAAGCTTTCAGGTTTAAGTCTCAGTCATATACTGATTAAACCTCCATCCCTTCACCAGTACACATGTTCCACCACCAAGAACCCCAATATACCCCCCTCCCACCCACCCCCTACGTAAGTAGCTAATGATCTTCCCTTTATTCTCTCTATACTTTGAATACATTCAATATTTCAATAGAGAACTCACTATTATTGTTTGGAATTTTCCCCCAACAATCAGGCCTGCTGAAAAGCCATCATTTAATATTTTCTTTTCCTTGCTGAGAGTGAAGACTCTGAGTTCACGCAGCCACTGTTGCGGCCACGCGGTTTTAGGTTTCTGATATTTTAGCTCAGTTCAGTCTAGATGCATAGCTGCAAGAAGCCGCTCTGGGTGCCAAAATGGGTTAGAAGACCTCTCCATCAAAGTCTTTAGGAGCTGAGGGTCTGTTTCTCGCGATGCAGCTCCGGATCATATCTGGGCGGAAGCCGTGCTGGTAACATCCCCCCCTCCCATGACCACCTACAAGCTATGTCACTAAAAAGTCCTACCTCTGGGTTGGGGGTCTTAAAGGGTGGCTCTCACTACATGGATGCTGCCTCTGCCGCCATTTTCCACTCAGAAAAAACAGGGCAGAGAGGGAAAATCTTTCCCCAGGCGGCACGAGGTTGTAGCTCAGTTCTCAGTCTAGATGCATAGCTGCAAGAAGCTGCTCTGGGTGCCAAAATGGGTTAGAAGACCTCTTGATCAAAGTCTTTCAGAGTAGAGGGTCCGTTTCTCGTGCCGCAGCTCTGGATCATATCTGGGCGGAAGGCGTGCCCATAATGCCCCCAAACTTGGCAGATTATTTATGGCTTAATAGAGAAGCCTTCAAATTAGATGCAAAAGTTGTTTTCAGGGGCCCTTATGTGAAGAAGAGGTTACCAATAATAACCCCAATCATAGCTTTTCCTGAACAACTGCAGATATGTAAAGACAGTACAAAAGAGAATCCTTAAAGTCAAAACTATTGGGAATTAGAGAAAAATACACAGGCAAAATTATTAAGCAATAGCACAAACAGTAATCTATGTTAACACTAACTCAAACAAAAGTGTTCACGTGACTGGAGTCATTTCACTTCCTTTTCAAACTTTGTTAACTAGGGAAAGGAGAAATCTCCAAGATCATGCCTAGTCTCAGACTCTGTAACTCTAGTCATTCTACTAATCAAAGAAGGCTGATGCTTGGCCAATTTATTCTGCAGCCTGACTGCATTTAACATCATTTTTCCTGCCAGGAACAAATGTCTAAATGTGCCTGGCTTGGGATCTATAAATTAAAGAAAATTAGAGCAACTGCTAAAAATGAGAAGTGGAAAGAGTATCAAATAACTATTTTTCACAATCATCCCAGGTACTGAGACGAGTTCAGTTTGATCTGATGCTATGCCTTAAGTGCATTTCCCTCCCCAAATTTTCATTAAAAATATAATCTCAGTGAAGTAGGTAGTGAAGGAACTTTGAGTGTTTGAATATAGCCAGATAGCAAGAATTTGAACGTTAGCCTTAAATGTTTCGGTGGGTAGAGGGGAGCCGGGGTGAGGGAGGGGAGTGTTCGTTCTCTGGCTCAACCTCCATTTCTGCATTTCTGCCTTCATGCCCAGGGCTACTTCAGTGCTGTGACAAGGCTACCTCTTTAGAAATTCCCTGGACATCCATTGCCAGTCCTCACTCCCCCATCGCCCTTTTGTCTTTTTACTTCACTCTCTCTAGCCCCAATTTTGTATTTTAAATAAATTTTTCCAGTACCTTTACAGTAGTAAAGCCATTTAACTATTTTTTTTTAAATTCTCCTTTTACTCTTCAAACTACTCCAGACTCCCTGTGCTCTACATCCTATGTCAGTCTTCTAGGTACATGCACCCCACATGTTGAATGGGTGCTTTTACAGAGTAGCCAGCACGTGTAACTTCATGGGTGGGTTCAAGTTGTTAGGATTGCTTAGCATTTAAAATGAAATAATCAAGCCAAGGTGTGTGAACTCAACATGGCATCTGGTTGACATTTACTACTTGCAGTTCCAAATTCAATTCCCTACTCACCTGTTTATATTTCCGGGGAACACTCCTTTTTGTTTCTGTTTGCTTGTTTTTCATTTATTTAGGGGTGGGGTTATCTTAAACAACACTCAGGGAACTTGGGAACCAATCTGGTGGTGCCCCCAGAAAAAGTAAAAAAAAAGTAAAAATAAGAACAGTCTTCCTCAAATATTTAAGTCTTCTTTTGTTTGGGTCTGTATAGCAGAGAGGGCACTCAGGGGGCCAACTCATATGGGGCTTCCTTGAGCATTCTTGTGCCCACTGGTCTGCAGCCCAGGTTCTTCCCTGTTCTTTCTCTGTAGAAACTCCTATGACCGTGCAGACAGGATGGGTCTTTGAGGACATGAGTCCATCTCCAACTTGCCCTGATTGCTAATAAAGCCTTTTCTTGACCTGCCATGGTATTTCTCTTTTGATGGTCTTCAGAGGGTTATACCCAGGTTTAGGGTTTCCCATTCGCAGAGGGACCAGTTCCACCTGTGAGAATGCAAAAGCAAAGGGATCTTTATTTCTAGCCCAAGCTACGGTCCAGTCTCATCCAATGCAGCGGAGTCTTGACAAGGACCATGAGCCCTTATTACGGCAGGTTTCTGTATCTTTAATCACATGAGCATAGCTAGCAGGCACTAACTTTGATCACGTAAGCATAGTTAGCAGGCGCCAACGGTTATGCTTTGCGGGTTTTTCCAGTGACAGGCTAAGGGACAGGACAACAAGATATGTTGCTTACTGATTAATGTGAACAGGGAGGGATGGGGTGTCTTTCCAGTAACTCTAACCACAAACTTTTTGGGAAACAGGAACACTGGTCTTCGGGAAACAAACTTAGGCCTACTTCTTGCTTTGCTGAAGCGCAGCCTGTCTTGGCTCCGTGTCCAGCTCTTCAAAGGAGCCATGGAATCAGGCCTTCCCCATTACAATTCTCAGCCACATAGCTTGGTGGTTCACTGCTAGAGCCTGAGAATGCAGTGTTTCTTGGGTCCATGTCATTCCAGTAAATAGGTGACTTGGTAAAGTGGGGAGCATGGGAGGTAACCTCAATAAAATAGTCCCAACCTACCTCAACAAGCAAAGAAATAACAGCTACAAAGTTGGCTACAAATATCTATGCACTAGACAATCATGTCCTACCAGCCCCAGAGGTAGCTGGCAAACTGCTCCTGAAACCCCACATGTTCTACACAGCGCAGGAACTGGTCTCAGTCACCTGCATGAACTCAGACGGAGCAACGGAGTGCTCTTTGCAAGAGAAGGAAAGTCAGTCCCCATTTCAGCACAGACATCCCTGTGGGCATGGCTGGTGTAAAAGAATGTCAGGAGGAGGCAAAATCATGAAGCAAAGTAAGGTAGCTTTTCTGTTTATTTGGAGCTCACCAGGCAGTGCCCGGAGCTGTCTCCTGACTGCACTCAGGCGGTGCCCAGGTGTGGAGACTGAATCCCTATTGGCGCTGTATGAAAGGCAATTGCCCTACCCACTGTACTATCTCTCTGGCCCCAAAGTAGCTTTTATTGAAATATATTTACTTAGAAAAGTGTGAGAGATGAAAAAGAAGATAAATGCATGTTCAAGAGAGAACACAGGCTACTGAAGTGGGGAGCGGGCAGAGAATAGCTTTTGGGAGATGGTTCTATACAATGTCTCCAAATTATATTGTCCTGGAATTCTGTCCATATATGCAAGCTCTTTGTTGTAACAATGAAATTCTTGGGCTATTGGTGGTTCTTTCACACGATCAAAACCTTTAGTATCCTGCAGCTTCCCCTTTCATGAGGGTTCCTTCTCTGGGTGGTACGGCAGCTTCTGCATCTGGGTGGTGCCTTAGCTTCTCCTTAGACTTCAGGATTTGTATATCAAAGGGATGTGTTCTTCATGCCTTTGGACCACTTCTGAGCTGGGCAATTTCTTCTAAAGTTCTATTTTTACACCAAGAGCTTATTGCTAGCTCCCCACCCCCACACTTTATCTACCTGCAACACCAGAAACCACCAGAGCCAAACCCGAGTGTTCAGGGGTCCACTGAGCCACACCTGGTGATGCTAGGGAGGCCATGTAGTACCAGGTATCATACCAAGAAATACCATACCATCTTCCTGAGCCTTCCCCCATGTAAGAAAAATCTTGAAACTAGCATAAAATTCATGATTTAGGGTCTGAAGAACTTAAGCTACAAATACTTCATGTTCACTCTGTTTTTATAAAAAACAGATTGACCGTTCATCATAACAAGTACTGACTGCTCAGTGGACATCAAAAGGTGGCAGCATCAGTCGCTGGTTCCAATTTCAGCTGTGAAATCAAAACACTGTCAATGTCTGTAGCACTGTCATCCCATTGTCCATCAATTTTCTTGAGCAGGCAGCAGTATTGTCTCCACTGTGAGACTTGTTACTGTTTTTGGCCTATCGAATACGCCACGGGTAGCTTACCAGGCTCTGCCTCAAGAGCGGGATGTTCTTGGTAGCTTGCTGGGCTCTCCAAGAGGCATAGAGGAATCAAACCCTTGTTGGCCGTGTGCAAGGCAAAAGCCCTACCCGCTGTGCTATGGCTCCAGTCCTTAAAAAATCAAAACACAAAAAATCATAATAACAACAACAAAAACACTTCACTTGGAGCCCGAGAGATTACACAGGGGCTAAGGTGCTTGTCTTGCCTGTGGCCCAGATCAGTTCAATCCCTACCACCACAGATGGTCTCTTAGGCACCTGGTGGATCGACCCCTGAGTACAAACCCGAGTAATCCCTCTGCACTGCCAGATATAGCCCCAAACCATTAGTCCTCAAAAATATAAACTTCTCTTACCTAAAAGTTATTGAAAGAGATGATATGTGATCGTAATTACTCTGATAGTAATTGATATAGAGGACCAGAATTTGGCACACAGAGGTGGATGACATGTTTGGCATGTGCAGCCCTGACTGCCATCCTAGACACTGTATCTGCCCCCTCCACTCCCCAGAATAACCTGGTGTACCAGCCACAGTGCTCTGCAGGCCTCATCAGGCTGAAAACCACCAGCACAGTCGCCCTACAGAGCCACATTCCACCAGAAGTGACCCTTTATTTGAATAAGGAAGAAAAAGAATTAGCATAGGAGAGTCCTAAACAGGAGAAGATATATATATATGTATATCATATATATATGTATACATATATATATATCTTTTTGGGTCACACCCGGTGATGCACAGGGGTTCCTCCTGGCTCAGCACTCAGGAATTACCCCTGGCAGTGCTCAGGGGACCATATGGGATGCTGGGAATCGAACCCACGTTGACCCTGTGCAAGGCAAACGCCCTACCCGCTGTGCTATTGCTCCAGCTCCAACAGAAGATATTTAATGACGACATTGTTGAAATTTGAATAAAGTCTGCAATTTAATTAATAATAATGTACCATGGTTAAGTTTCTGATTCTGATAGTTCTGTTTTGGTTATTTAGTAAGATGGCGACTTTTCAAAATCTGGTGTAAGGGATGAAAAAAAAAAAAACCCAAGAACGTTTTTTACTAAAATTAGTTCAAAATCTAAAGTTGAAAATATAAATTTGAAAACAAAAAAAAAGAGAGATAGTTGGAGAAGTCTTTTATAGCTGTTTCATAGTTCTGAAGGATGAAAACCTGAAAACAACTGTGGAGCAGCTTTCAGAAAAACATATTCCTGATAGGCCTTTCAGTTATGCAAATGTAAACCCGGAGATTAGCATCAGAAAAGAAGTCTGAATGCTGTCTAGAAGAAACTCAATTGCTCAGGGCAATGATGTAAATGGTTGTGGATGTTTTATGCAGAGTTGCAACTCTGCAGATTGTATTTCTTTTAAAGAAATGTTTCTTCTCAAAAAAAAATTATTTTTTGGGGGTCAACCAAAAGGAAGGTTGCACTGTGCAAGGAGATTGGGATTTGTTAACAAAATAGAGGGTTGTAAGTGGCATGTACTTGTGTGTGTGCGCATGTGCACCTATATATATGCACATATGTACATGGCCTTGTTTTAACTGGTGTCTCAGAAAAATATCTAAGAGAATATTTAAGAAAGAAGCCCAGGATAATTGGTTCCTTTAGTTGTTTTGTTTTAAACAGGGTGAATTAAAACAGAAGAATGACTGACAGATTAAATAAAACCAGGAATATCCTATGGACTGCCTAAAATGTTGACTAAAACAAAGCATCACAGATGCACGGAGGAAAAAGTACTTTATTCTTCGAGGGCTCCCCTCCCAGAGGAGAAAGTTAACACAGTTTTGGTTCAGTGCTTAACTACTCTCTCACTTTGCACCCACAAGGCAAGTTTCCCTGTACATTCAGCCGGAACAGAACAGACAGACTATTCTCAATAGAGGGAAATTTCCTATTAATCATTTAAAGTAGCAAAACATTTCTCTTTGAAGAGCATATGGCCATTTCTAACATCCTGGTGGAATATGAAAATGTCTATTTTGAACTCAAGATTGTTATCTCTGAAGCAGGAACAACTCCAGGTGGAGGAAACGCAAATTAAGAGCTTTAAGTCAACCAAAGATTTTTTTCTTAGGGGTCCATTTGGCATTGGTGGAAGTTGTTCGGAAGCCAGCCTGATTGCCACAATAAAGTCACCAAAGTCATGGAAATGAGCTGGCATTTGGAAAAACACTCTTTGATAAAGAAGCAAGTACCATCGAATTACTTCTCCCCAATGTCATCATGAGCTCCGTCTGGAACCAAAGATTCTATGGCAGACGTTGGATATTAGGTATTTTTTTTTGCTCATTATACCTATAGGCTACCATGAACTTTTTATTAGAGTCTCATAGAAGATATTTTGGAAGGTTTGAAGGTTGGGACATACCTAGCTAGACTCAAGGCTTACTCCTCTGTGTTCAGAGATGGTTCCTAGAAGGGCCCAGGGACCAGATAAGGTGCCAGGGATTGAACCCAGATCTGCCACATGCAAGGCAAGCACTTTACCCACTGCATTAACCCTTTGGCCTCTCCTAGAACAATTTAACCATATAACAGCCATATTATGGAAATCGAAGCTCCCTGGAGTGGTGGTTATTCTGACTCTTGGTAAAAGAGTGTGAGAGATTTTATTTAGCACTATTGCAATTGGAAATGGAAAGCTCAACTCCAAAGACAGCAAAGACAGAGGAAAATGAGAGGAGCACTCAGTTACAGTTAGTATACACATGTCTATTACTCTTTCAGTGAAGTCAAAAAGTGGGAAAATGCAGTCCTCTTACTAAGCAATCTTCCTTTCCCTTATCCTGTCCCCTTCTCCTTGGCTTTAATTGGCATTCTACTGTGAACCTAATTCAACAAGGATCTGTTATGCGCCCGCTATGTGGCTAATGCTAATTAAAAAAAGCTTATCAGTTTAGCATTCTAGATCCAGCTGCTGAAAATGAACATCAAATTTTCCAAATTGGATATCAGTGTACATTGTCCCAGAGAAAGAGTGTTTTAATCTATTTAGTAGATGAAGTTTCCCCAAGTGTATACAGATTAAATAAAATGTTCTTACTGTCTTATTGAAACACGCTTTATTCACTCATATGACAAAGTAACTTCTGTGCATGTCAAAGGACAGGTACTAAGCACTAGAGAAAAGTGAGAAGCTATCACAGCTGAGTGTTAGTCCTTAGACTCTGTCCCTCATGTCCCCACTTTAAAACACAGACTCTCTGTCTGCTTTCACTGATGCATTAATTTCCCAGCACTTCTCATTTATAGGAGAAACCTATTCTACAACTTGAATTGGGTGTGAACTATTCTTATATCCATTAGAATCTGACACATCTTATCTAGGCTTCAAAGGAGCCTTCTCTATGAGTCAGAAGATCTTTGACTTCAAATCTCATGCTGTTGCTGATCTAAAATAGCCCATGAGGAAGTCTGAGCTCTGGGCAGAGAGCAGACAAGCAGAAACAAAGTGGGTCAATTCAACTGTGCTAAACTCCTCCATCTCCTGTCAGACTGACAGGTGATTGCTGCCACCTGAGTGATCCAAGGTGCAGTCAACAGGAGTGCCCAACTGAACTCCCCCCACCCAAACGGTTGACCCACAAAGCTATGAAATAGAATATAGTTGTTTGGAAAACAGGAAGATAGCTCAGGAGGCCGGAATACATGCTTTGCACCCCCTACATGTCTCCCTAAGGACCTAAATATGTCACTGGTATACCATCCCTCTACTAGTATACATTTTCCAACACCAATGTCCCCAGTATCCCTCTCGCCACCCTCACACCACCCTACCCCCTGTCTCTATGGCAGACACTTTTCTTCTTTCTCTCTCCTTTGGGGAGTTATGGTTTGCAATACAGATACTGAGAGGCCATCATGTTGGGTCCTCAATCTACTTTCAGCACACATCTCCCATCCTGAGCAATCTCTCCAACCACATTTGATGTATCGGTTCCTTCTCTATCCCAACTGCCTTCTTCAGCACGGCTTCCAACCGTCCTGGCCCTTGTCTCTACTGTCCTTGGGTGTTAGTCTCATAAAATAACATAGCATTTTTTAAAGACCCTGGTAGCACCTCATCACCAGGTATGCATACTGAACCATAAATCTGAATATCACCAGAACTAACCTCCAGGTCCCCTAAGTACAGATGGGGATCTTAAAGGAGGAAGAGGAGGAACATGATGAGACAGAGGAATAGGGAGAGGAGGAACGTGAGGATGAGGAGAAAGGGAGAAGGAAAAGGAAGAGAAGGAAAAACGATGATTTAAGTCACTAAATTATAAGGAAGTTTGTTATGGAGGTAGTAAATAATATATAACTAGTTTAATAATAAACCTAGGGAGTTATTTCCTGCTCTGTTGGAACCTACCTGACTATCACATATTGAAAAGCATATATAGTTGCCTCCCTCATCAATACCTCAAGAAGATGGAGTTTAAGAAGATGAAGTGATCTAGGAGGTCTGGTTTCACTGCCACTGGAGGAACCAATCAAAGTAAAGACTATGTTATTGGTCAAGAAAGAGCCTTATTTGGAACAAGTCAACAGGTGCAAAAAAGTGACAGGCTTTTGTGCTATCTTGCTTGAAGTGTTATTAAGATCAGTTTATATAGAGAAAAAAAGCCACCTCATGATACAGGCCATATATGTCTCTGCAAATCTAAACAAAGATTTTTGATTCAGGTTCACCTCCATATTAGTTTCTTTGCTATAGCCTTTTGGGGGAAGGAGACAGTAAAGGAAATAATCCCTGCAGTCCCAGTAGTCCCTGGTCTGAAGAGTTTTGCTGGTTTCTTATTTTGAATTTAGCTCGTAATTTCTATTGGGCTACTTTCAGTATGGCCTATGCCATCTTTGGATGGAGATCCATTACAAGATAGACAAAATCCTTCTAAGAACTTGCATAATATCACATTCCTGCTTAGTATTCATCTCTTCCCAATTAATTTCTCACTTCTCCACTGATTTGACCAGGGGATCTTTCCAAATATAATTATTTTTCTTAAGAGTTTTTCTTGAAGTCTGCATCTGAGAATCCCCATTTAGTACTACTGCCAACGAAGTGATTTTTTTCAAGTATTCCTTTAGGATAGAATTTTGATCACTCTCCAGTTGAGTCACCTGCTAATCCATTAGTATATCTATTTATATATAGACATACATGTGTTATATTATCCCTATATATTGTTGTGATGTTCATTTCCGTCCCTGTTTTTAACTTGGTTTGGTATTGCGAACTCTACTCCAGGACAAGCGTGAAGAATCAGGCAGAGCTTAAAATCAAACCAAGATTTCTGCAAGCAAAGCATTCACTTCAGCTTTTTGAGCCATGACCTTGGCACTTTAATCAGTTTTGTAATGGTTAATTTGTCATACAATATATGTTGAAGAGAATGCACTGACTTATGCATTATAGTTTTATTTAAGGTAAGGTTTGAGGAATATGGAGTTGGTTATTTATTGTTAAATTGCATTCATGTCTGAAGAATGAAAATGGTAAGTTCAGTTCAATTGAATAATTGCCAACTCAGAGCATATCATGAAATTCAGACCTCCAGGATAGCACATACAGATTCTGTTCACCTGTATCCAGAAAGTGAATCATACTTAATATCAGATCCAAGACTTGATGGTTGGGATGACAGAGATTTGAAGGAGCTTGAATGAATAACCTTTGCCAGTATGTTTTTCTTAATTTAGAATCTAGGCTGAAAGGAAAGTAAAAACTCTGAGATTTAGGAAGGAGATATTGAATGGGTACATTTGAGAGCATTGAAAAATTTGGAACATAAAATTCCTTTAGTTAGCTCTACTATAAAAAGGGCTTAATAACCTAGCTTGACTGGTAAGTAATCAAGCTATGAAATTAAGTAATTAAAAAAATATGCATTGCTTTATTTTTCCTATGTTTAATTATACAGCTAAGTTAGTGTTTCATAAAATAAACATGCTAAAAAGAAACATTTCAATTAATTTAATGAGTCCTACCTCAACACATTTTTATTGTAATAAGAATGATTTTTTTCTTTATTATTTTCATCTGATATATATCCTTTAACTATCTGCACAACCAGTGAAAGTAATTTTATGCTCTTTCATTTGGCTCTAATATCAGTTTCCTTTTTCAAATGTTATGAAAATAAAAATTAGCATTTATCTTGTATTCATCAAAAGTACATGTTTTATAAATGTTTTCAAATTTTGAAAAGTATCTTGAATATCACTACACTCCTAAGTTTAATGTATGGTTCTGGCAACCTTCGCACCCTCTTTAATTAGGAATTCCACAATGTTATCAAGGCATTAACTTAGGATTTTATATGTATATTAATATTATGTACATTTTTAACACTTTGGCCATTTATGATATACATGAGGATCCAGTTAATATAGTAATAACTAGAAGTAATCATAATTATGATTAAAGTTGTATAGATATTCTAAAACACAATTTAAAAGCTGTCAAAATTCTATTTTAAATCTCAAAATTTTTATGTTTTTATGGCAACAATTATCAAAAATTATCAAAAATTGTTTTTAAAAAATTAATTAGTTGATACTGTCATAAGAATTTAAAAAACTCATTATCTGAAAACTACATTTCTGATACCGATATAAAAAGATTAAAGGAATGTAGGAAAAGTTTCTGTAAAAGACATATGTGTTTCAATTACTTAAACTAAAGGTAGCTAACTAGTTTGTTACTCTCTGATGTCTTATTTCAGCTTTCTTTGTCCAATAATTGTACTGATTATCTAGCACCTTTAGAAGTTCAATGTATTATCTAACATACTATCCATGGTGCCACAAAAATAGGTCATTTAAAACAGTTTATTCTTTTGATTATCTCACAAATTATTATAAAAAGAACTGGAAGCTACTCACTAGACATTTCTATGAAGACATTCTTTACAATCTTGAAGATTTCAATTTATATATATTGAAGAACAATGAGGGGACATGACCAGGAACAACTTGGATTTGAGGAAGAATCAGGAAGTGATATCAAGTTTATCAGAAACAAAGTTGGAAACAGATCATGAAGAATTTTGCTGACATAGAAAGGGCATGTGGGGGGCTGGAGTGACAGCATAGCGGGTAGGGCATTTGCCTTGCACGCGGCCGACCCGGGTTCAATTCCCAGCATCCCATATGGTCCCCTGAGCACCACCAGGGGTAATTGCTGAGTGCAGAGTCAGGAATAACCCCTGTGCATCGCCGGATGTGACCCAAAATAAAGAAAAAAGATTTAAAAAAAAGAAAGGGCATGTGGAAACCCATAGAAAAGGTTTGAGCAAAATTTTTGGAAAGGGCGAGAGAGAGAGTACAAAGGGTAGGGCACTTGCCTTGCATGCAGTCATCCTAGGTTCTATCTCCAGCATCACATATAGTCCCCCAACCCAACATTAAGACTATGCTTTAGGGTTTTAATGTTTTAAATAAGTATACAGTAATGCCAACAATATTCACTGGAATATTGGAGTATTAGACTTTGGAGCATAATTTGAGAAGTTGAGAGTACTTGGAAATTTTTTTTTAAAGTCCTAAGATCTCAAAACCTCAATGTACATGCATGACTTTTGCAGGCAAAACATTAAATTATAAACAGTATAGACTGACATTTGACAAAATAATTCATCTATTCAACCTATAAAAAGTCTAAGGTCAATGTTTAAAGCTGCTTTTTAAAATGAAATGGAATTTGGCATGTATCACATTGGATTTGACTTTAAAATTATTATGGAGGGACCACAGAGATATTACAGTGGACAGATGACTTGCCTTGCACATAGCTGACCCAGGTTTGATCCTTGGAACCCCATATGTCTCCCCAATCCTGTCAGGAGCTCAGAGCTATGAGTATGCCCGGAGCAATGCTAGGTGTGTTCTAAAGAAACAAAAGTAATAAAATATTGAGGATTGAGAGATAGTTCAATGAACACATGTTTTGCATACAGAAGGCCTAGTTTTGTTTTGCAACATCACATCATCCACTGAGCACTTCTGGGAAATTGTTGAGCATCAAATATGGAAGTCAGGAGTGGCTACTGGACTTTGCCATGGGTAGCCTCAAATAAAAGGAAGGAAGAGAGATGAGAGGAGAGAGGGAGGGAGAAGGTTGGGGAGTGTGTCTATAAGTGTGTATTTATGTGTGTGTGTTCACAATCTGGATGAAGATAAAAATATAGAGAGCAAAGGAAAACAGGAAGTTATATATCTTGTATGGTTCTATTTTTATAATGTTTACTGCAAGAAAGTTAAAGATATGGTGACATAAATAGAAAATAGATATTTCCTCTTGTAAGTTTAGAAAACTAGGAGAAAAGAAGTAAAGGGAGATTTTTCTAGGGATGTAAACATAGAAACATCCATGGGCAATGAAATATCCTATATTTTGTCATAAGTAGGATTAATGTTCCCTCCCATTTTACAGATGAGAGAACTGATGGTAATCATACATATGCATAAATTTCTCAAATATTTTTGAATATATATTCATATTTTGGACACTTTATTACCAAATATTGTCATATTTGGACACATATATTGGACACATATAAATGTTTATCAGTTTTAAAAGAGAAACATGGGGACTTCATAAAGATTCATAACTGAAACTCAGCAGTTTATCCTAAGTGCTAAAAGAATATTAGACACAAACACTAAACATATACCTCAACACAAAATATATACAGATAAAAATATACTCTACTGCAGGAAAATATGAATTGGCTTTATCTTCAAGACCACATTCCCCCTTGAAACATGTATCTCAATGTTTATCTCTGTGTTTTGCTTGTCTTTTCCCACTCTGGAGAAACAGGTGTTCTCTCTCAAAAGCATACTTCTCTCCCTTTCTTTTCTTCACATCTTCCTAAGTTTCCAAGTTTCATTTAAAACTTTATTACTTCACACACACACACAAAAGTGAGTTAAAATAATGGATGCCACTGCACACCTATTAAATGATTCAAATCCCAAATTTGGAATACTGACCAGACCAAACAGGGCATTTAGAGAGGACATGGAGCAACTAGGTCTTTTATTTATTGTTGGTGGAAAGGCAAAATGATATGTCCACCTTAAAGACAGTATAGAATTTTTTGGAACACTAAGAAAACATATGTGTAACATAAATTCTAGTAACTGTATTATCTTGCTATTTACCCAAAGGAGTTGAAATTTCATCTCCACACAGAAACTTATGCATGGATTCTTATAGTATCTTTATTCTTATTGACAAAACTTAATAGCAACCATGTGTATGGTGGGCAAACTGTAGTACAGACAGATAGTGCAGACCTGCGCTAAAAAGAAATAGGCTATAAAGTTAAAAAGCCACGGAGGTTATTGATAACAAACAATTTAAGATTATTGAGGGCCTGCTATGGGGGTAGGCTTAAGGGGTGGGTGGGAAAAGTGAAGACAATGTGGAGGGAATGTGTAATGGTGGTGGGATTGGTACTGGAACATTCAATGCCTGTAACAGATCATAATGAACATCTTTGTAAGTCAAGTGTTTATATAAAGAATAAGAGGAAAATTTAC
Source organism: Sorex araneus (assembly GCF_027595985.1). Taxonomy (NCBI): domain Eukaryota; kingdom Metazoa; phylum Chordata; class Mammalia; order Eulipotyphla; family Soricidae; genus Sorex; species Sorex araneus. The sequence goes on along the minus strand of NC_073313.1, from coordinate 294,915,466 downwards.
ATATGTAGGCCTTACCTATTCCATGTAAATTCCAAAATACATTAACACAGAATTTCTTTAAAAGTTTTATTAATGACAAATGAGACACAGTTATTACCATAACAAGATCTAAGTATAATGGGGCTGGAGCGATAGCACAGCGGGTAGGGCATTTGCCTTGCATGTGGCCGACCCGGATTCGATTCCCAGCATCCCATATGGTCCCTCAAATACTGCCAGGAGTAATTCCTGAGTGTAGAGCCAGGAATAAACCCTGAGCATTGCTGGGTTTGACCCAAAAAGAAAAAAAAATATCTAAGTATAAAATACAATTTAATGTAATATACTTTAGATTACAGAGTTGAAATGCATATATGAAAATTAGAAACACTATCATCCCATTGTTCATTGATTTACTCGAGTGGTCACCAGTAATGTCTCCAATCGTCTCAGCTCTGAGATTTTAGCAGCCTTTCCTTACTCATCTTTCCCAATGATTGGGGGGAGCTCTTTCAGGGTGAGGGGAATGAGACCTGTTATTGTTACTGTTTTGGGCATAATCAAATACACCAGGGGGAGCTTTCCAGGATCTCCAAGAGGCAAATAGCAAGGCTGAGGACCCCGCCCCACCCCCTCGAGGGGCAAATTAGAATAGGTATTTTATTAAATGGCTTTAGTTTCTTATTTACATAGGTGAAAATAATATAGGAACCACATACACACATGTACACACACAGACATGGAGAAACCTTGAATGCACATTACTAATTAAAAGAGACAGTCTGAGAAATCTACATATTCTATGATTCCAACTATTTCACATTATGGAAAAAGATAAACTATGGAGTTAATAAAAATATTAGTGATTGCCAAAGGTATAAGTAATATCCTACCTCTGGAAGGAGAAATAGGCAAAACACATAAGAGTTTTAGAGCAATAAAAACACTGCATGATATTCATCTTCCTTCTTAATTTTATGTCTATATTTAAATATTTTGACTCTAGGCTCAACGGGACCCAGGAGCGGAGATCCTCTGCCTGCTTCCCCCAATCTCTGGTGATCAAGGGGACCCATAAGCCACCTACTGCTAGTGCCAGATAATCTCCTCATTGGTCACCCTTCTGAACTCACGGCTGCTTCTCCTGGAAGGAAGCATAAAATGAGGCCCTCGTAATGATGCCACCAGACTCCGTGCCAGGCTTTTTTCACTCAAGTGCCCCAGAGTGGGACAGGTGAGAGCCCTCCCTGCCCCAAGGAACCCAGCTCCAGCAGGCGACCTCCACTACCCAACCCCCACCACACTACAGGCCACTTTCCACACGCTTGGGCCGAGCCTTATTCCTGGACCTCAAGGCTGCAAAGTTGTTGCGGGACACATCATAAGATGCTCCCTACCCATTTCCCCTAAAATCAGAGGGAAACACACACACACACACTACATATGTATATATATATATGTATATATATACATATGTATATATATATATGTATATATATACATATATATATATATATATGTCACTCAGAGAGCCTAGCAACCTACCGAGAGTATCCCACCTGAATGGAAGAGCCTGGCAAGCTCCCTATGCCGTATTCAATATGCCAAAAACAGTAACAATAACAGGTCTCATCCCCCTAACCCTGAAAGAGCCTCCAATCATTTGGAAAGACAAGTAAGTACAGGCTGCTAAAAGCTCAGGGCTGGAATGAATGGAGGTGTTACTGGCGCCCTCTCGAGTAAATCAATGAACAACTGGATGATAGTGATACAGTGATTTAAATGTTTTATCAGAAAGATTTATATGTTGAATATAAAAGTAAAATTAAATGAAATTCAGTAACTTCTTGCACAATAATTTTTCCATGCATCTTCATATAAATTTATACATTCCTTCTAGAAAATGAAGTCAATGCTATTAATTACAGATCATACTATTGAATAGATAAATTAGAATATCAGATTATGGGTCAGAGAGATAGTATAGGGATTATAGCACTTGCATTGCATAGGGGCCAACTATGGTTTAATCCACAGAACAGTATATGGTCCTCTGGGTAACATCAGCAGTGATTCAATTTTGTATTTGACAACTTAGTATTAATATTTACTTCATGTTTATCTCTTTGGCTGTAACTACTCGAGACATTCAGAAGACATGGAATAAAAGAGACATGATTCAAGGCTCATATAGTTTAAAGATACAGTGAAGGACCCAACAATGGGTTGAGACCTTTAGAAGGATATGGAGGGGGTAGACAGGTGCAGTGGGTGGGGAAAGCATTCTGAGAGACAAAAGTGTGCAAAAATGGGACAAAAACGGGAAACAACATGATGTGTCTGAATAATTAAAGAAAATTGTGTAGTACAATTCAATACAGCTCAGTTGGAGATGAGAGTTAGCGAAAGTAGAGAGAGATCAGGGCACTGCTCACAGAATCTGCATAGTTTTAATGGGAAAGAAAAAAAAAATGTTCAGGGTGGGAGTTGTGTGTCCTGTGCAGTTGGAAACAGAGTTGCTGTTAAATGAATCGAGGAAAACTGGACAAGAAACTTCCACGAGTGAAATTAAGAGTTGAAATAACTAAGTGAAATGACAATTAGGCAAACAAGACCAGATCAGCAGTCTGACTGGAGTTTTCCACATCTTAGCTATAGTTGAGGTACATGATTTGTTCAGGGACATTATATTTTGGGATATTTTTTTCTTCATGAGGCTTTCTTTGTCTCTATCTATCTCTCTATCTTTGTATCTCTCTATATGTAGATATATATAGATATAGGTATAGCTATAGTAGGTCAGGGAAAAATGAGACTAGAAATATGAGTCAATGTTCAGAATCAACCACATGTGTGTGGTGTGTGGAGGTTAAGTAAGATAGAGAAGGGACCAGTATGACTATGATAGCTACAAATGATCACGCTGGACAAGAATTGAGTGTTAAAAGTAGGTAAAAGGATATACCTGATAACCTTTCAGTATCTGTATTGAAAACCACAATGCCAAAAGGGGTGGCAGAAAGAGGGGGTGACAGAGAGAGGGAGACAGAGCAGAAGAGAGAGAGTAAAAGAGAGAGAGAGGAGGGAGGGAGGGAGGAAGAGAAGAGGGAGGGAAGAAGGCAGAGAGAGGAGGAAGGGAGAGAGAGAGAGGGGAAAAGGAGAGAGAGAGGGAGGGAGGAAAAGAGAGAAAGATAGAGAGAGAGGAGAGAAAGGTGTTGGAAAATGTACACTGGTAGAGGGATGAGTTTTGGAACACTCTAAGACTGAAACTTAATCATGAACAGATTTGTAAGGATCTATACCACGGTGATTTTAAAAAAATCTAAAAACAAAGGAAAAGAGAGAAATTATGCCTGCTGGTGAATGGGGAACCATATGGGATGATGCCAGGAATCGAATCCGGGTTCTTCGAATGCAACACAAACGCCCTGCCTGCTGTATTGTCACTCTGGTTGCTTTGTCTTTTCTTTGATGTCTCTCTTCCCCATTTCCTAAATTAAAATTTTCTCTTCCCTATTAAAAAAAGAAATAAAATGAGATGAAATCTGAACTAGAAATGCAGAAAATATAGAAATTGTAATAGAACAGAAAAATTCACTGCAAATTTCAAAACTGCTCCCTTGACCCTAGAATTAACAACCTGAATAATACAATGTTTCTTAGAAAGCTAAAAGTAGGTGGCCTTTTGTTGGTAGCACAATTGACCATCCATCTCTATTCTTCGATCATTCTGTTTTACAAAACAGATTTCTACAATCACTCTCGACCCTATCTGCTGGGTAAAGTCACACAAAGCCACATCTCGGCACCCGAGCTCCCATCAGCACCCTACTTGTGCGGCTGCTCCCTAGCCCGCCAGGGATGCTGCGGAAGCCATCTGGAGCACTGCAGCCTTCCTCTGAAGTTCATGGATGTATTACAGCAATAGGCTACCATTTTGCTAAAAGCCTTTTGGAATCTTTACACAGATAATTCTATATTAACCAATATCCTGTGAAGGCAGGAAAGAGTCTTGGTAAATTTAGAAAAAGTAAAAGATTTCATTGTCCAATTGATTTAATACATGCTCGTATTGTATTATAATAAAGCTTATCCAATTACATCATTATCCATCAAGATAGTACATGCCTCAAAGATTTTATTTGATGCTTAAAAATAAAAAGGAGAGCATAAGAAAAGAAATGAAAGTGTCACATCAACTACCTTTACAAGAATGTACAACAAATGGTAAATATGAATAGATATTCAAAATTCAGAAAATGTTGGTGCGAACTAAACAATCTACTCTTGCTTCGGACTTTAAAAAATCTTAATGTTACATTATTAAGTTTCAGTATTAAAATATAAACAGATAGTCCCAAATGATATTTAAATTTTGCAAATACATATTTTTCAGCTTGCACCTGTGAGTGAAAAAATAACAGGCACAATTTTCATTTTCTTGATGTATTTAATAAGTTGGTATTATTTTTGGAGATAAAATGAACTTAAACAGTATTAATCATTTTCCAATATATATACACAAAACTATTTTTAAAGAAAATATGTTATTTTTAGTTTTGAATAGCTTAAAGATAGGCAGAGAAAAATAGTTTGTATTATATATTAAAAGCCTGTCTTGATATCTTTAACACTTAATGTTTTTAGTGTTTTTTTTCCAGTAGTTTTGCCAATTTATAAAGGTTAGTTTTACATTTTTCTGATATATATGAACATGTATAAATATTCTCACACATATGCATATATATTTAAAATTCAGAAGATATTGGCTTAGTACTGAAGATCTATTTTTTCCTTAGATCTTGAATAATCTTTACGGTGGACAAGAACTTTTATTAAGCATTCGTATTAAAATTGCAACAAATAATCCCAAACAAATGCTACCTAAATTTTTTCCAGCATGCCCATAAATTACATTTATAGTCTTTGAATAATTGGTTTACTAATTTTTTTTGTCAGTAAAACTCTCCCTTCATTTCCAAGAAAAACAATGTGTGTGGAACACTGCAAGCACATATATAAGGCCCATGAAGTCAAAGAGTGTCTGCTCCCGCTTGAGCTTCGGGGACTTCCATGCCCTCCTGTCTTCTGAGATACTTTCATAGCATCTTTGTGCTCTTCAAGGAACAGTTAGAAAACCACTCGTAAGTGGTGGTTTTCACTATTTCTATTATCATCTAATATAGATTACCAACATGTTATTGTTTAAACTATATAATGTACATTCAAATGTAGCTTTGATATTTTCCTTTGGTTATTAGTAACACAGATGTTATATTTTCCACATGATTTGTAACCAGAACACAACACAAAGCAATAAACCTTTAAAAGTGAATTGCGAAGATTCCAAAGTATTTTAAGATAGATATTGATTTAAGGATCTGAGGCAATCGTACAATGGGTGGGTATTTTCCTTACATGTGACCAACCCAGGTTGGATCCCCTTCATCCCATATGGTCCCCCAATCACTGCCTAGAGTGATTCCTGAGGGCAAAGCCAAGAGTAACCTCTGAGCATCACTGGGTGCGTCCTCCACCACAAAAAAAGATATTGGTTTAATTCCTGTCAAATACAGACCACATGTCCTGATAAGGAGACACTGGTTGGATGCTCTATTTGGTGTTTCTGGTGCTAAGTTCCCTTTATGACTGTGCTTGAGTAACTGCACGAAAAGGAAGTTTCAGTACAAATACATATTTATCTTTCTTTTTTGCTGTAAGTAAATGCAAAAATATTCTACATTGACTTCTTGATTTTTTTCCACCTTGAAGAATCAGCTATCACATCTTTCCACCTGCAGGAAAAGAAAAGAAGTCAAATAACCACCAAAAAAGGCAATTTGTGATTCTGGAAGTTATAAGTTTTTGCAAACACACTGACACTGAGCAGAAGAGATGAGTCACAGGATTGAGTTGATGTTTTGTATGTGGGAGACCTGGGTTTGGTCTTCCACGCTTCAAGGTCTCAGGGCAGGAGTAACCACTAATGCCCCCAACTCATAAAAAAGAAAAAAGAAAAAGAAAGAAAAAGAAAGGAAAAAAGTTGAGAATAACTAGTTTATTTACTGCTAGGTGGTAGTCAGGCTACTAACATCCTTTCAGAGATATGTCCTGTATATATGAATTCCTAGGATTTTGAAAGGAAATAAAAAAAACTGAATTTGAATTTCTGCAATGATGAATCTATAAGTACATACACATAATATATAATAATACATGATATACAATGATACAAAATCATACAGCACGTTAATATTTATTACCAAGTGACTTCTGTAATTTCGTTTTTGCTTTTTACTTGTGAAATTTTAAAAACTGCATATCTCCCAAGTTACAAATCTGTTTTGACTTGTATTTTCCAGTATAGGGAATGAATTAAGACAGGTTCAGGCCCATGACAAGAATTCTACTATACACCAATTTTTTTGCACACAATTGAAAAAGGAGAAAACAGGTTACTTGAACAATTCTCTTTCTTAAGTAAAATATTTATATTCTAAATTTATGGTATATAGTAAGACATTCTTAAAAATATATATGCATACATATATGCACATACATGTATACACAAATACCTTTATATAAGACTAATCACAGTCAAAGGCAAACAGCCCTCAGTAAGGGTTATATGTGATATTTATTAATAATATGCACATATATTTGTGTATATAATGCAGCACCTATTACATGTTTATCCTTTGTAATAATAAGATATTTATACCACATTCCTACAACTAAGACTACTTTGTTCTTGTTACTAAAATTTTGTTACTGTTCTATGTTAAATTTCTTTAATTTTCCAAGATCATTATCATTGTCATTGTTATTAAGCTTTTTCTGATTGTTTTGGGGCCACAGACTGGTGCTCAGCGATGACTCATGACTCTAAACTCAAGGATCACTTTTGGCATTGCTCATATGTCCATATGTGGTGCCAAAGGCCAATCCTGGTCAAGAGCAAGCAAGGCAAGTGCCCTTCCCATAATTATCTCTTAGGCCCCTATGCTCTATTTCTCTGATTTTTCTACTGATATTGTGCTAATTTTATAGTTAATCAAAAAGGCTCCATTCATTTCAGTGGAGGGGGGGAACTTTACATAGCAAATTAGTTATTGGTACCTCAAAGTTTTATCTAACTCATATAAATTGTAGCTCAAGTGTTTTCAGACTTTGTTGGGAGCCATACTCCGAGGTGCTCAGGGCTTACTCCGGGCTCTGTACTCAAATCACTCCTGGAGGTATACAGGGGACCATCTGAATGCTCCAGATTATACCTGGGTTGACAGCATGCAAGTGTTTGACCCACTATACTACCCTTCAGTCCCTCAATTTTTCTTTTATTAACTTTAACTATTACTCACGAGCACCTTCCCAATTTCTATCATAGGTATCAGACAGCTATGATTAAGCCATTTCTCAGTGAATTGATATTGTAGTTTTGTATCTTTTCAAATAAAAAGACAAGTGACAAAAACTAATAAATTTTTTTGTTTCTCCATTTTCAACTCATCATGTGTAGATTATTCTTTCCCTTTTTGTCTCTCTCTCCACATCATTCTTTTAATTTTTAACTTTATGACCTTGACAGGAATTTATCTATGTCTTTTGAAACAACAGAATCATGAATTTTTCATAATACTAATTTTTCTCTACTTTATATCTCAATCTGGTTGTAGTAATAGTTTCATAACTATATCTGACATGCCTTATTTTTATCTTGAAAGTTTTTTTTTCAGTTTCCACTAACTCCTTTATAAGAAATTGTAGTGCTATTTTGGAGGACTGGAATGATAGTACAGGGGGTGGGACATTTGCCTTGCATGTGGCCAATCCATGTTCTACCCCAGAATCTTATATGGCCCCCTCAGTTCCACCCTGAGCACACTGGGCATAGCCCAACACCCCCCCCCCGAAAAAAAGACTTTTTTCATGTCTTTATATTTGTGATTGAACATTTCAAACTCTGATTTTTCATTAAGTGCACTTCATTTAAATGTTTTCATGACTATTTTAGGTAATTTGCCATTAGAATAGATCTAATTTTAAAAAAACGTAACAACAGTCCAGATCACATTTTAATTTTTTATTATAAATTTTTAGACATCATATTTTATGGGTTAAAGGTGAATTTGGAAAGTCACTTTACAAGAATGAAAGTTAAGATGAAATGGGAAATGAGATCCAATAAAATTAAGGAAAGCAGTGCTAAATGAAAAATGATCTTATTTTTAATAAAATTATTTCATCAGATCATAATCATTAAAAATGCAATGAGCATATAACTGCAAGTATTTGTTCTGTACATATAAAAATGTAGTAAACTGTAGTAAATTGTAGTAAATCACTGAATGGAAAGAATAACCAATGCAAGTGCTGTTTCACAGAACATGTTACTAAAGAAAATAATATCCATTGGTGTGCCAAGAATGACCATTTAAACACTATCACAATCAAAATTATGATTCCATTAGGACTCACTGGTCATGATTCTACCATCTATACACATTAAAATTTTCCTTTTCCTTCACATTGTCCACTACTGTTAAACTATAACCAGCTCTGAAGTCTTTAATAGGTACAGTCAAAGATCATCACTGCCTTTAGAATTTTGTGTAGAGATTAATAAGAGATTTGGTTTTTCAGATTTCAGCAAATGACTAGCAAATTGACTACATAAGCCATTCTAATTATATTATAATAAGGTCAAATATAAGGCCTTAACTGTTAGAAAACTAAATGAATCTTATTGTGAATTACACGTTTTTCTTCCACTATCTCTTGGGTTAATTATATTATCAAGAGAGTAATTTCTAAAACAGTAAAATGGTATTTCTCATCAGAAGATACGCTAGTCATTTTATTTTTCAGTTAGTCTCTGTTCAACCTTATCAATGTGTACATCTGTAGGAGAACTCGTTAATACAATATGCTGCAGCTATTTGCCCCACAGCTCAAGAGCTAGGAAAGACGCTGTGTGGCTGATCAAGCATAATTTCATATGTCAAGGGTTACCATTTCATTAAAAACATTAACTTCTGGCTTATTCCAGCTACTCAGAATCAAAAGCACATAACATATGGGTCTTTTCATTCTAAAGATATTAATTTTATAAATTTCACACTAACCAAAATCGCAGCAATAATTAAAATAATGGAATTCACAAACCGATTTTAACTAATAATTCCTCACCCTACCAGAGCCAGATAAATATCTCACCAGCAGACCTCCACTACCTCCACTACCCAGCTGCCACACTCCAGGCCACTCCCAGAAGGTGCGGCTGCTTTCCCGCAACACACTATCATTTTCGCGCCATATTTGATGGGGTTCAAATATGGTTTGAACCATGGGAACACTTCTAAGGGCAATTGGAGGCCGCCCTAAAAGCCTCCATCTCTTTTGGAGAGCCTGGCAAGCTACCGAGAGTCCCCAGCCCGCATAGCAGAGCCTGGCAAGCTACCCATGACATATTCAATATGCCAAAAATAGTAACAACAATGGGCCTCACTTGCCTGACACCAAAAGAGCCCCCACTATGGCAGTGTTAAGAAGGATGAGCAAGGAGAGGTTGATAAAATCTCAGGGACGAACTCGACTGCCAAAACAAAGAAAAATGACAAGTGAGATAATTCTTCTAAAATCACAGTAATAGTCCAGGTCTAGGGTATTTGCCTTGCTGTGGTCAAGCTAGGTTTAATTCCCAGAACTATATATGTCCACTGAGCACCAGGAGTGATGTAAGACTTCCCAGAAGTAAGTCTTGAACATTACCACGTGTGACTTTAAAACAAGCAAAAAAAAAATTTTTTTTTGAGAGGGGCACACATGGTAGAGGTCAAGGGTTACTCCTGGTTCTGAACTCAAGAATTACTCCTGGTGGGGGATCAAACCCAGGTCAGCTAACTGCAACCACCCTACCCGCTAAAATGATCACTTCAACTTCAGGCAGATTTTTAATTAAAATTTGTTTGCAAATTCTATTATTCGAATTGCTAACGTGATTTTAGTCAGTGTGAAATCTCCAGTCCTGTATCCCCATTCTTTCTGAATCATTTTATGCAGCCATTTCCCCAGTGATGTCTGATGATATTGTCCATCTCTAACTATCATGAACTATCAATGTACCCTGAAAACTAGAATGCTGGGGGAATCGAAACAAGTAAAACAGTGCTGGGGGTTCATTAACTGGATAAAATAAGAACAAATCCTTCAGGAAACCCAACAATTATACCTACACAGATAAGCAGCAGGATATAGACATGAATACTAGATTTAAAATATGATCAGTAATTTCTAAATTGGATATTTTAGCAAGAGGACTTACTTTACTGATCTTACTTCTGTGTTGGAGGTGAGGAGGCAGGTTACAGAAAAAGGTGGAAGGGGTGACACTGAGACAATGATACAATGGTGAAGGGAAGCCAGTACTGTTAGAGAGTGTGGCGTTGCATGAAATACCATCATTAACAGTATTATAAATCCGTGTTCAAACAAAAATTTTGTTTTACGGTCACAGCCAGAGGTGCTCAGGGATCACTTCTGGTGAATCTCAGGGATAATATATGCAATGCCAGGTATTGAACTGCACTGGCTTCATGCAAGGCAAGCACCTTACCTGTTATACTATTTCCCCAGGGCCTCACAAATAAAATTTTGAGAGAAAGAGAGGATTTACTTAACTAGGTACAATGGTCGTGCTCCCATTGGGCTGGAGTTGGGTTTAAGCATGGCGTCTGAATAAACTCCATCCTCCAAGATGTGTGGCTGTCCAGTAGAGATACTCTGAGAGTTTTTATCCTCACTTCAAAAAAGAGAAATAAAGATAACTTGGGGTGCTAGTGATGTCTCAAACTGTGGCTGCAAAGTTGCACCTGGAGGAGTTCTAATCAATAACCTAAAAGCTAACATAGGAGTACAGGTGAAAAAGTTGAGAATAACATCATTGGGTCACTTAGTTGGCCAGACCTATGCTGTTCTTAGTGTCTGACCACATAATATTATCCATTATTTAAGATAATAAATGTTTTTAAGCCAATCAAAAACTTTTACAATAGTTTTTTTTTTGTTTGTGTGTGTTTGTGTGTGTGTGTGTGTGTGTGTGTGTGTAAGGATATATAGGTAACAGTGATAAAGGAAGTAGAGTTCAATTAGAATAATAGATTATAATGAGATAATCTAGTTTTGTGTAACATAGTAGCCCACACATTGTAGCAACAAACAAGGATTACTGCACATCATTTCTGAAGTTCAGTACTCCAGAATCTGTTGTACTGGATGGTGATACTTAGGTTATTTTGGGACTTTACAGACCATGGCTGCACGTTAGACTTCTAAGCCCACCCATAAAAGGTAGCAAAAATGTCAATCTCCTTGACCATATCAGTATCACCATGCTCACAAAATTCTTACCCCAGCAAATGATCCAAGGCAAAGAAAAAGTGTGTAAGAGGAAGTATACAGTGCTTCAAGATAAAAAGAAACAGTTCTTTTAGAGAGTTTAACCTTCTAGGAGGAGACATGAGGCTTATTAATTTTTTTAAAGAGTTGCTATATCAAGTCACAATTAAAATAGGGAAATTACATTCCCTAAAACAAGGAATATTAGAAAAGAAACGTGGGGCATATGTTTAGAACCACTATAGCTTTATTTTCAAGATAAAGAAATTTAGATACTTAAATAAGTAATAGGATGTATTCAACAAAGAAAAGGTGGATAACATTCCTGTATATTGCATCTACTTTCTCTCTGTGATAGTGAAATTACTTCTAAAGATTTGTAGAAATAAGGTAAATTAAAATGATTGATATTGATTTTATTATTTATGGAAATAATAGAGAATTCTAGCTCTAGAGATATACATAAGGATATATTAAAGAGAATAACTATATTACATATATATACATACACACATATATATTTATGTAGTTCTGAATACCTTAATTGTATAGATATATGTCAGTGAAAATAAAGCTTACCATGCTTACAAATTTAAAAGCTCACATTTTAATGTTCCTACATGAAACATACACACACACATACACACACACCACCACACAAAATGTTTCAATGAAAATAATTCTTCCAAATTTTTGTGAAGCTATGAAATTCACCTGATAAAAAATTCTTATTGAGCGTAAAATTGAAAAATAAGCTATTTTTATGAAAAAAAATAAGTGAATTTAATCATCTGTAAAGTGCAAACAGCTATTTCAGCTTTGTACAAATCTTCAGTATGGCAACATATTTTGTGTATTATTCCCAGCCAGAATGTCTCAAGCTTATTTGATCAACAAGAACTCTTGTTTGGGGAGCATTGATTATTTCCTAGAATAGTGTGAGAAAGAGTGACATCAGAAAAATTGTAGCAGTATAGAAAGAAATCTATCTAGTGCTGCAGTGGCATAGCTTAAAGGGATGGAGCACACGCCGAACTCAGGCGTCCTGAGCTGAGGGTGTTATTACAAATAACCCCAGAGCCCTGTCAGTTGTGGCTCAAAAACCAAAACTAAATGAACCAAATGATATCCAAGAATTCATTTGAATGAATACAGATAAAACAGATATTTTGCAATAAAGCAAAACTAATTTTTATATTAAGAAAGATGCTAATACCTTTAAACTGACTCATCAAATGTGGTAGTGAAGGAATGGTAATAATCTTAACAGATGTTAGAAAGTCATTTGGTATCATTCAACAGCACTGCTGTCAAGAACTTTTGCATAAAAGGAGCATTTTTCTCCCCCCTCCTCAACAAAGCCTATTTTATGTTTAATGGCTAAAATTAATAATTAGGAGACAATTGAAATCAAAGACAATTGTAAATGAAAGAAAAATTCATATTATAATTGAATATGAAGTGACTTGCTTTAGACTTTGATCTAATCCAAATGAAATTAAAATGTTATTTCACTCTTTTGGTTGTACTTTGCATTGTTAGTTGTAGAGAAACTGGGATATGGCAATGATCCATTAGCAAAATAAATTGACTTTTTTTTTTTTGCAACGCTGCAGGCATGAGCTGTACTACTGAGACACATCCCAACTGAAATTACATCTTAATGAGTTTATAAAACATTTTTTTGTATTTAAGAAAAAAAAATATATATATGCAAATAGCCCCAAACTGGGAAAATTAAAGGTAACATGTATTTGAAGTATCCCATGCTTGAAAAAAAGTAGTAATTCAGATAAGGTATTTTTTTGGGTTCATTCCAATGAAAAGGACAAGGGAATAAAGAATCATCTTTCTACGCAGAATGCATTCAGAGCCATAGCAACTTAATTATAGGCAGTTGTCTAGAGCAAGGGAGATCATGTAGGCAATATCCCCATGTAGGGAATTAAGAGAATGCTGCCTACTGGTAAATTTTAGGTTGATTTTAGATTGACAGTAGCAAGGATCACGATGATGGATTCATATTACCTCTGGTACTGAAATTTAGAATGAGATCAAATCACTGTAAGAATTTAAGCTCAGAATCCTCAGAAATAGTGTTGTAGGAACTGAAATTCTCATCCAATTTACCATGATGACTTAGCTATTTAATTTGGAAATAAAATAAAGTAGACATAGGTTAAATCAAACAACTTAGACATAGACATAGACATTATCATAAATATCATAGATTTTTATCATAAAAAACAGTATCTAGGTTATTTAATGACTTTAAATAAAGAAAAATAAAGTTTTATTTTTAGAGGCAGCAAAAGTGTTGTTACAAAAGGCACGTAAAAAAACATATCCTTTGTCAAAAGAATTGATGCATACTTGGAAAGAGCACTTGGAAAGAGAATTTGGTAAATATGCAAAATATACATGCTTTAATCCACTAAAAATAGCTACTTAGGAAGTGTTTTGATAAAATGTCATTCTTTACTGTAATAATTGGGGTATGGTTGCAATATTTAATAAATCATAAACTGATTATTTGCAATATTTGAAGTTCAAATAATTAAAAATTTGAATATAGATATATTCCAATTTCAGGCAATATTAGGGGCACATTTACATTAAAAAAGATCAACCTCTACTAGAAATTGACATTTGTATTGACATAAATAATATTTGGATATTCTGAATTTCACCAAGTCCCATTTGGCCAGACATGTAAAATGTGACTTGCAAAAGCAGGGTATAGATTATAAATCATACTCAATGCCTCCGCCATTCCACAAGAGTTTTTACACAGTCTACATTTTCTCTATATTTTAGGCTGAAAATTGCAGTGTGGAATAAGATGTAGCAATTTAGCAATTGTGGAATAACTTTGAACATACTTGATTCTGCGCAGTAAAGTGGCTAACTATCATTTTGGCCCGCTGAGATCCTTTGGCATCTGTCTGATGACCTCAGGTCAGCCATTTTAAACAGCCCAAGTTGACCAGCACCCTTCCATCTTCAAACAAATACCCACCTGCTTGGTCACAGCCTGAGCTACTGTGTCTGCTTGGGTGAAGCCCTCCTCGTGCTCATTATTATAGCACAATCCACTTTCCCAGATGGACTTGGAGCCCCCCGGGATTTCAGTCCTCACTTTGGAGGAATCTGTTGCAGTGCATTAAGCATTGACCATGGCACATGACGGAGAACCAGCTGTCAAGCTGGAACATTCGAGAATATGAGTGTGTCAAGTTTTTCAAAAGGGCAGTTGTTACTAGCTGGCGAACCACGTTTCCCTGAAGGGTGCTGTGTTCTTGGGAGGCAGCCATTCCAGTATTTCAAAGATTAAGTTATAACTGAACAATGTATGAGGATGTATAAAAAGTAATTTACCATTTTATAATTACTTTTAATTAACCATTTTATAATTACTTCCTCCATGGTAATGCCTCTGGGCCTGATTGTGAAAACAATTATGGGCTAGAAATTTGCATACCAGTAATAGGTCCTAACATAAACGCTATAAATGTAGCTTTCTTGATACTTATTTGGCATATCATGAAATCACAGCGACAGCTATATATTATTTGTCCTCAGCCTTCTTCCAAATTGGACAGGAAAACGAAAAGAAAAAATATGCTTCATTTTAGTGAATGTTTGAAATAATTAGTTTATTTTATTCTACAGACACTTAGATATTTCAAAGTTATTCACTTACTAAAACAAAGTCAAATGCTCTGTCCTTGGCCTTCAAAGTCCTTATCTGGGATCTCTAAACTCTATACACTTACCATTGCCGCTCACCAATGTCAAAAGTGTCAATCACATAAAAAAAATTTAATCATATGGAAAATGTCACCACACAGGAAATGTCCATGTTTAAAAACTACAATTTGCTCTTGGCCTCCTTTTCTATCTAATGATTGATGCTATAGTATTGTCAATTAGGTCAACTATGCTACTGAAATTAAAACAATACATTTTAAATATGAGAACAGGGACCTGTACAATCACACAAAGAGTCCCATTAAAAACCTGTTTAAAAGAGAAAAGAAAGCAGAATGCCTTTAATTGCCTGGAGACTGCCTTTCCCTTTCTCATTAGCCTCAGCATGGATTATGATTCAATATCTACTTTCTTACCTGCATTAGGAAAATTAACTGGAGTGTATATGACCTTTGTCTGCATGTGCTGGTCACCAACCAGCATATTATAGTTCCTCAGAATAGATTAATGAGAAAATTATTAATAACTAGGGAAGTTTATTGTTCTCTATTAGCGAGACACTGATGTATCAGCCCTAATCTAAAGTCAAAATTAATTTAATAGGGAAAGATCCAGAGGCTTTGGTCATGCAAGTCTGACCTTCGAGGTGTTTTGTATAGTCCCGTCCTTACCCTTTTGCTCTTTGTAATGTGAATGATGGAAGAGTTATCCCCTGTAAATGCCTGCATTTTCACATTTCCTCAGTGCCATTTTACTCATTATGTTATTTAGTGTTCTCACCACAAATTTCTTTGCAACTGAAGGACAGTGAAAAATCAATTTTTATTTTGAAAATAAAAGATTATTTATCATTTGTTTTTCCATATTTTTATAGGTCCTGGGAAGCTTGGGGCTTCTTAGTATATTAATAAAGTACTCCTCTAGTATCACATGTCCTCTTTCTGCATCTTAACTTTGAATTTTAGTTATGTTGCTAGATGTTTCTCTTATTATGGCTGGGCAATTGGAAATCCCCCTTGGGATGCACTGCTAGGATAGCTTAAGTATAAACTTAAATATTTTGATTTCATGTGATGTCTCATGCCTTTCCAATGTTACCCAAGCTCCTGTAAGCTGTTGGGATAACCTGCAGTATACTTGTTGCCTTTGGATTTTGCTCATGGAAATCCCTTTTCCACACATACCCTCAAATCTCATCCTACTTTTATCCTTCCAAATCCTTTGAAGCTTGCCACTTATCTCCTCTCAGACATTGAGCCTTTCTGACTATCCCATCCCCTACTGATTTTCAAAACACTAAAGCTCTTAGGATAGGTGCTACTAGACTCTTAGATTTTTTTTCCTTTTGCTTTTAAGTCTGTGTTAAATTTTGTCTCTTTAAAGAGAGAATACATTTTATGAGATCAAGATCTAAATTCTTACATGAAAGCAGAGACATTTGTTATTGACAAATTTTAATCAATTAAAATCATCACTTTTCTCAACTTACTGTTATCAATAGCATACTATTGCTAGCATAACCACACAAAACCGTTTTAGCCAAATTACACTGGGTGACATTAAAATCCTCTTTAGCCATGACTTAACCATGTGCTCTATTGTATTTAACATTAGGACTTTTGCCGTGTTTCTAGCAGAGAAAAATATTATTTTCATCTTTCTTAACAATTTTTTTGTTAAGGAATCATAATGAGCCAGTTCAGAATAATAATTTAAGAAAAGGGTTCTTACATATTTTGGTTTATTCCTCTAGTAAAGCTATGAGAGTAGCAATTGTTTCCTGAGCTATTTGAAGGTACAGAGTAAGGAAAAATTAACTTGAAAGCAATTTCTAGTTCTATTTGTTCTCTTCTATTAACCTTTTCAGTCTTTGTTGTGCATCTTTGAAAATTCTATTGGTCTCTGGCTGGAGGTGATAGAGAGTCAAAACTGAAGAAGAGTCTTGGGCATTTTAGTAGAGGTGAGGGTGTCCAGTAATTTTTCATGTTGAGTGTGCCTGTGTAAACTTAAACATTATTTGAACTATTTACACTGTAATAAATAAAAACAATTAATTAAAAAAATTCTATTGGTCTCTACTCTGATAGGTTTGTAAAAGTCATTGTTTTTATTCTAAGTAGCAAAACTGATAAAGTGATATTAATTGCTTCAAAAGAATGCAAATTCTCACATGAAAAATATTATTCATATAAATATATATAATGTAAGTACACATCATAGATTGAATAGCTGGCAATCAAGTACAATTGAGCCATTTAAAAAAGCAGAAAATGGCAACAGTCATGCAGCAAAATGACCTATGTAATGCATCTCTAGATGTTGCAAGAAAGGGAAATCTTTGAACATATGTACTGGAAAGAACTCTCAAAGACAAGTTGAGACTGCAGATGAAATTAAGGGTGCCAATAAGGTGACCTTAAAATGAAAAGAGAGGCTGAAGCAGTAGTACAGCAGGGTGGGCATTTGCCCTGCACACGGCCAACCCAATTTCAATCTCCGGGGCCATATGGACTCCCCAGCACCACCAGGAGTAATTTCTGAGTGCAGAGCCAGTAGTAACTTCTGATCATCGGTAGGTGTGACCCAAATAAAGAAAACAAAAAAGTGAGATGAGCCTAGATGAACTTTCTTTAATCAGAGAGCTGGTATAGGGCAGAAAGGAGAAATCAGAATAAGAGCAACAGAAGGAAGCTCCTCTATCACGACATTTGAAAATGGCAGAAAAAGCTATAACCCAAGTGCTGTCTAAAAGCTAATGGCCATAAGCAGTGGCCTAGACATCTAGAGAGCACAGGGCAACAAACTCTGCCTGACACAGCCGGCACACTCATTTTAGTCCAGTGAGACTATTATTGGGCTTCCGATCTCCAGAACTAAAAGACAATATATATTTGTTTCTAGTATTATATTTGTGAAAATTTTATAGTAGCAATAGGAAACTAATATACCCATATGTGTGTGTGTGTGTGTGTGTGTGTGTATAGATAGATGCTCATCGTATTTTATGAGCTACAGAGTATTTTATTCATGATCCCTACCTAGTATTTTATTGGTGGCTGAGTCATAATTTATGTAACCAATCCAGGAGCTGAAAAGTTTTTCTTAGAGTTCCAGGAAGCAATATTTTTTTTTACACTGCTTGCCACCATCCCTGTTTGAAGTTCTAATACAAAAATAGGTATATAAATTATTCAAATATATAAATAAATAAGCTTGCCTGTGGTCCATTAAAATTTATTTTCAAACAGACTTCAATTTGCTGACCCTGAACTAATACATTATTATGAAGTGTTTATTTCCAAGCAAATGAGTTGTTTTTCCAATATCCTTTTACATAAAACAAAATAAAAACACTAGGTCCAGAGACTGGAGAGATGGCATAGGAGTTGGGGACTGACTTTATCCCGTTGGACCCTCATTCAAGCCTGATCACTCTGTGTGGTTCTTGATTGTAGCTGGGGTGATCCCTGAGCAAAGAGCCAGGAGCAATACCTGAGCACAGAGGCAGGAGTAAAACCTGAACACCACATGGAGTGCTCCCCCCAAACCCCAAAACCAAAACCAGCATATCCAGTGATGTGACTTGGTGGGATGGTAAATACTTCTATATGTAAGATCCTGGGTTTGGTCCCAGGGACTGCAAACAAATACAAATAAACACCCACTAGCATGAAATAATAAAGTTTTCTGAATCTTTGAAATTGGTTTAAAATATAGAATAAATTAAAGTGAGCTTTTTGCCTTGTTTTTAAATGTAAAACTTTGAATAGGAAATGTTAAATGGTAGATTTCTCTGTGTGAATTATAGTTCCATTCTTACTGGGGGAAAATTAATACTAAATGAAAAAAAATGCAAACTAGTGAGCCTCAAGTAGAGATAGCAAAAAGGCAGTGAACGCCACAGATAACTTTCATCAAAACAGAAATTTAGAATTGTGCAATATACCTAACAAAAGTCAAACAAGACATAAAAAAAAAGAATCAGAAAATGAAGAGATGAGGAGCATGGATTTCGATGTAAACCTCCCCTATCCCATCCCAGACAACTTTCTAGATCTTGCTATTTCTTTATCGTAAAATGTTGAGAAAAGTACCAACTTTTACTTTCGCAATGCAAGAAAGCATAGCTGTGTCTCTGAGGATTTTCAGAATGCACATAGCCAAAAAAAAAGGAAGATGTTAACTCTAAATTCACCATAAATATTGAGGATAAACTGAGATTTGGGGGAGGGATGATATTATTCATACATAAAAATCAGCAACTGTGTGATTGCCCTCCTGCAACCCACAGAAAGTAAGGAAATGCTGATTACCGGTCTTGACAAACGTGGCTCATCTTTCTTCTCATGTGGGGTTTGCATCTCAGAGACTTAAGAGATAATTATCTCCGGATTAATGCTTTAACCCAAACTGAAAGGAAGATGCAGGTGGCAGAGAGAATCAGCGGTGGATATTGTATTATTTGCATCCGTGATTTTCCGAAGAAGAATTCAACAGACTTGCTGCATGCTGTGAAAGCACACATTTCAATTTAGATGCTGGAAATTCATCACCCTGCATTTTCATTGACTGTTTTCTTGTTCTTGGTGCAGATTAAATCAGAGTGCATTATGTCCTTTTCACTAGTGACATCCTATTTTGTGTACAGACTCTCTAATTTTGTCTTTTCCTTCCATTTCCTTCCCAAAGAGTCTCCAAAACTTTAATAACTGAAGTGAAAAAACAAAACCAAAAACCCCACAAAACCAGAAATTCTCCAGATCCCTGGGGATTCTATGTTTTAAAAGTAGGACCCAGAGCAGAATCCGCCAGGGTATATTTGTGTAATTGTAGTATTTTTGTCTCCATAAAAAGGAGAGCATCAAAGAGTATATGAATAAATGATAAATAAATGAATAATCTTTGATTAGAATATATAGGAATTTTGGTAAATATGTAGTCCCCAGAATTTCATGCTTGATTCTTTATGAGTGTGTATATATATATACATATATATACACATATTTGTATGTATAAATATGTGTGTATATACATATATATATACACACACACACATATATATATACAGAAAACCACAGTATAGAAGAGAATCTCGGCTCAGTTCCAAGAGCAATACCAACATACTAAAGTTGAGATCAAAATAAATCCATAGTTTGGCTAATCACCCTCACTACTCTCTACCTTAAGGCAAGGTATGCAAGCACTGTTTGCCTCAAACTGCAACCTGTGAATTTCTCCTCTGAGTCCTTTTTCCTTGACAGAAACCATTCCTCTCCTCTAGGGATCAGGGAGAAGCTCATACGCCATCTGAAAAATCGAAACTTGCAGCCAATACTAGATGAATTCATCCTGATCATCCAGTGAGCAAACCCCAAACCAAAATGCCAATATTTAACCAGGCTCAAAGTTGGGAGATATGTTGGATGTGTATTGACACAAAAACAGAATAGGTTTTAGAGTGAGGTTTTCACAGCCCAGCATGTGTGTCAAGTATAATTCTTGAAAGCTACATCCCATAGAAAATTAGCACATGGAAAAAACAACAGGCTATATGAGAAAAATTTGATACCTAGTAGGACAATCTACAGGATTCAAAAGTTGGAGAACTATCATAAAAATTATATTTATAAAATCTATTTTATCTGATTTCAATTAATCACGGGAACTATGAGTTTTGATATGCACTCATATTCCAGACATAATGGTCATCGTTGAATACACACATGTACGGGTAGACATGGAGAATGTGTATTAGCATACTGGGCAAATCTGCAGTTCTAAAAACTTTTCATTTATTTTCTTACTAATAGAAACCAGACATGCTAGAAAAACTAGAAAACTTTAAAAACTAGAAAAATTAGAAAATTTCAGAAAAACTAGAAACCAGAAACTAGGTGTTCAGGTGTGAACTGGGAGGAATGCCCGCAGCAAAGGGCCCAGGCGTCATGGCTGGGTAGGGCCTTCCCTGCAAAGAGCTCATTGTTCTCTGCACCCAGCAGGACAGGAACCTGTAACCTGTGACGTAACCATTGTGCTCAGGTGCCACACCAGCAGTGTTCAGGGATCCCTTTGGCCATGCTGGGGATGGAACCTGGCTGGCCACAGGAAAGGCAAGCACCCTCCCCGCTGTACTCAAAGTATCTTTTGTTTGCCTTTGGGCCACACCCAGCAGTGCCCTGGGGCTACTCCTGGTGAGTCTCAGGAAGGTGGGTGGGGGGCTAAGGTTTGCATGCAGGACCCGGGTCAGATCCAGTCCTCCTGGCCTCCCCCTGACCCCCAGTACTGAGGTCCACAGGCTCCTGCACAGCAGTGTAAATGTTTTACATTCCACACACACAGACTACCAGACAGTCGGACCCTGCATCAATTCCTCTGGCCCATAGGGGAAATAAAAGAAAACCAAATAAAATATGGTTTGAGACCCCATCTAGCTCTGGACAGTCGTCTGGGCACTTCTTTCAAGTGCTATAATAGACAGGCATTTTTCTGGTTTTTTGTGTTTTTTTTTCTCTCTCTCTCTCAAAACATTTTTTTTTTTTGTTTTCCTGTTTGGATCACACCCTGCAATGCACAGGGGTTACTCCTAGCTCTGCACTCAGGAATTACTACTGCTGGTGCTCAGGGCACCATTTGCTGAGAATCGAATCTGGGTCTGCTTCATTGAGGCAAACGCCCTACCCACTGTGCTATCACTGCAGCCCCTGAGGGGGTGGGTGTGTGTGTGTGTGGGTGTGTGTGGGTGTGTGTGTGTGTGTGTGTGTGTGTGTGTGTGTGTGGTGGGGGGGGGGTTATTGAGATTTAATGTTTGCAGTAAAGTAGAAACAGATTCTTTGTTTGCTGTTAGACCACACCCAGAGGTGCTCAAGGCTTACTCCTGACAGGAGGAATCCAAGAAAACTTCCCCTCAGCCCCAGTTCTTATCCAGTTCTCTCTTTGGGGTGGATCTTTGGATACACCTAGTGCCTAGGGACTGTTCCTAGCTCTGTGACCCCGATGATATCTGAGCACCAGGACCTTGGGACCAGACCTCAGTCAGGCTGGGGAGGGCATTTGCATGCTTGCACTGCCAACCTAGGTTAGATCCCTGGCATCCCATAAGGTCCCCAAGCACTAACAGAAGTGATACATGAGTGCAGAGCCAGGTAAAAATCCTGAGCACTGTCATTTTTGCCCCCTGCCCTCCCCCTGCAAAATATCCATAAAAATCAGGTCAGGCACATGTCAGGCAAGTGCCTTACCTTGTGCTCTCTCTGACCTCATTCATCGCATTGATCAGCAATTCATAACTATGAAACTTTAAAGTAGCAGTCACATTTAAAGTATTGTGATTTATCAGACATAAGGGGTTTGGGGCTGGAGCAATAGCTCAGTGGGTAGGGCATTTGCCTTGCATGCAGCCGACCAAGTTTCAATTCCTCTATCCCTCTCAGAGAGCCAACAAGCTACCGAGAGTATTCTGCCCACTCAGAAGAGCCTGGCAAGCTACCTGTGGCATATTCAATATGCCAAAAACAGTAACAACAAGTCTCACAATGGAGACGTTACTGGTGTCCGCTCGAGCAAATTGATGAACAATGGGAGGACAGTGCTATAGTGCTGTATTACTAATAACTGATTTTGTGTTTGTTTTGATTCTTGTTCAGAGTCACAAATATCAATGCTAGGGAGATGGTGCAGCAGATAAGTTATGTTGCACTTAACTAATCCAGGTTTTGTGCCGGCCACTCCAAATGGTACCCTGATCCATTCCAGCAAAGATCCCTGAGTTCATGACCAGAAGTAATCCATGAGCACTTCTTGGCATAGCCCCCTAAAAAAAAAAGGTACAAAATGTTTATTTGAAATTGTAGGTCTACTTTTCTATATGATCCCTTAATTTCTCACATTATATACTGTATTACCTATGTCTACTTAATTCTTCGATATTAACTATTCCCTGTGTCACATAATTCCATGTTCACTGCACTAATTTATCCTTTGAATTATCTACATTGTGATTTTGACAAGCGATAGCACAACGGCTAGGGCATTTGCCATGCACACGGCCAACCAGGGTTCGATTTCTCCGTCCCTCTCTGAGAGCCTGGCATGGCTACAGAGAGTATCCCGCCCACATGGCAGAGCCTGACAAGCTACCCATGTCGTATTTGATATACCAAAAACAGCAACAACAAGTCACACAATGGAGACATTACTGGTGCCTGCTGGAGCAAATCAATGAACAATGGGAGGACAGTGCTACAGTGCTACATTGTGATTTTAATTGCACTATTGCTTTTTAGTTTCTCTTGTAAAATGTCTGTTCTTACCATTTTTTCTATAATCTCTTGTTGACTCCCTCAAACTATTGCTTTTCCTCTCAATCTAGTTTTTATATGGCTTCTAGTTGTTATTTTAGAATGTATTCTTCTCTTTTATTATATTGGCCTTTTAAAATAGTGGCTGGAAATTTTGTTCTGAACTTGTAATTGGTATTTTTCAGAAGTGTGTTCTATCTCTGAAGTTTTAAGTCTTGCAACTATTGTCCTTTTCCCGTGTACTGTTTCTATTTTAAAGGCCTTGTTTTATTTTTCTTGCAGTTTTAATTGTTACCCCTCACCAATAAGACAATAAGCATTTATCAACAGAGAAGAACCTCAGCTGTTTTTGCCCTTGAGGATTATTTCTTTGGGTTAAGATCAGTCTCCTAATATTTAGCACTGCACAAAGTGATTCTACTTCCATTTTTAGTGTTATCAAGATTTGACACACTGATCTCTGATGCAATGCATAATCTTCATCTCTTACCCTTTCTAAACTGGTAAATTAAAAAAAAAAAACATGATAACAGGAACAATAATAAATTTTCAAGGCTATTGTTTTCCCAAACATTGAAATTCATCTTTTGTGCAAGTACTTTATCTTACAGAAAAATAAACCAACCTCTAGAAGCAGGATTGCACATAGCCCCAGGGGAACAAACGCCAGGCTACTCTATTATAGGACAAGTAGGTGACAGAAGGAATATGTGATATCAAATGCTAACCATGACAAAGCAGACAAAAAGAAATATTTGAGCACAGAAGAAATGACAGAGGACGTCTGGAATCTTCTATTACCCTAAGAAACTGTGTCTAAGAAGGATCAATTTGCTAACATTCAAAGTTTCAATAATTCTTTAGAATTTGGAAATAGTAAAGAAGGAGGGAGTGGGGGACCAGAGGAATGCAACTGTGAGGAATATTGAATTGCAAATAATTTTCTGTTAGAAATTTGGAGAATACTACTTTCAAACTAAATGATGAGATTCTGTTCTTGGACTGTATCACAATTGAATTATCATTAATGGCACTAAGTAAATCATGGTTAAAAAGACATATCATGGTGATATATATAAACATAAACTGATGAATGATTAATTGATATAGACTAGGATTCAATTTCTCTTCAGAATAAAGATGCCTCTCAATTTTCTTACTCTTTGAAGAAGAACTAGGTCTTTGGAATTCTCAGTTTCACTTACAGGAGTATATGTGAATACAGAGGAGATCTGGATGTCAGAGAGATCAGTTCACTGAACAGCATGGGTTTAGCACCTTCAACATGGCTGCAGTGATCTGGGCGCCTCCACCACTGCTGATGCTAAACAACAAGGAACATCACCAACATAATGACCCTCAGTTTCTCTGATTATTGGCTGGGAGATCAGCCCACAGTGAAGGGACGGGGTAAGGGGGCATGTGCAGTTAAGATCTGAGAAAATCATGCAACCATTTCACTACTTTTTCCCCAATTTGGATGCAAGATGGCTCCCTTGAAGAGGAAGTTTGAAGGAGACATTGATTAAGGTCAGAGATTAGTCATCCCTGGAGATCTTAGGGTAATTAAGCAAATATGTGTACACATCAAAGTCTAAGAACCACTGGTTTTCCCTCTGCTCTGTTACAAGTGTTGCCAACCATTGCCATGGACCAGAGAATTCTCTGCAATTCCACTATGAGAAACTGGCTAACACAAGAGAAATTAGAATGACTTGGGAAATTACTATTGGGGCACTCCCTGCCAGATGGACACACAGTGTGGCCAGCACTCAGTGAGCACATTCCAATCATCTTTTAGTGTTTGGATT
The DNA here is from genome assembly GCF_027595985.1 of Sorex araneus. Taxonomy (NCBI): domain Eukaryota; kingdom Metazoa; phylum Chordata; class Mammalia; order Eulipotyphla; family Soricidae; genus Sorex; species Sorex araneus. The sequence goes on along the minus strand of NC_073313.1, from coordinate 294,890,271 downwards.
TTTGGTGTTTTTGTTGTTTTGTTTTTGAGCCACTCCTGGTGGTGGTCAAAGCGTAATCCTGGCTCTGTGCTCAGGGATCATTCCTGGAAGGCTCAGGGGACCATATGAGGTGCAGGAGATCAAACTCATGTTGGTTGTCAGCAAGGCAATCACCTTACTATAGCTTTGGACCAAGTGTCTGTTTTAAATGTGAAAGGAAATCGAGATATAAATATTGAGGGAAGCATCTGCAATAAAAATTAAAAACCCAAGGATCCCGAAAAATAGTATAGGGGTAATCCCCAGCACCATATTTATTTATTTATTTATTTATTTAAATTTTATTTTATCAGTGAATACACGTGAGGTACAGTTACAGACTTATAAACTTTCATGCTTGTGTTTCAGTCATACAATGATCGAGTGCCCATCCTTCCACCAGTGCCCATTTTCCACCACCAATGGTCCCGGCATCCCTCCCACCACCCCCACCCTGTCCCCTTCACTCCCCCCTGCCTCTGTGGCAGGGCATTCCCATTTGCTCACTCTCTCTTTTTGGGTGTTGTGGTTTGCTACAGAGGTATTAAGTAGGCATCTTGTTTGACCTGTAGTCTATTTTCAGCCTGTATCTCCCATCCCTAGTGGGCCCGCCTAGCACCCTTTCCCCAGCACCATATTTAATTCCTCAAGTACCACCCAGAAGTGTGGTCCCTGATCCATGGAAGTAGTAACCCTGAGTACTAGGTGGTTTAACCCAAGAACAAAATCAGACACAAAAATACAAAAACCAAAAACAACTAGAACAAATAATATTGGAATTATTTGATATTGGAAAAAATCTTGCAGATATAAACATACACCCCTCTTTAAACAAACTGTCCCAAAGTTCAAGTCATTTTGTGTATGTGTGTGTGGTGAGAGCTAGATATTTCAGATGCTAAAATCAGAGTCTAAAGTGACTGTTTAAGGAAGTAAAACCTTGTACCATAGTCTACCTCAGTGGACCAAAAACTTGAAGTTACACCAAAAGTCACTAAACGGATTTACAAAAACAATCAAACAAACAAACAAAAACCCAGAGATTTCTGGATGTCACTACAGCTTAGATCCTATCGATCTATAATAGGATAAATAATTTTCAGAGAAACAGGAAATGTTTCTAGGTAATATTGATGAGGAGGATAAAGCAGGAATCACTGAGAGAGGTCCAGTTCCAGGATTAGCATCCTTTTCTATTGTTTCTAGACTATTGTCTAAGAAAATAGCTGAACAAGTGTGTATGTAAGAATTACCCAAACAGTGAACACTAAAATTAAGTAAAAGTACTTTTCAGATATTATAGGATAATAAATGTGTTTTTATGTTTGCATTACAGCCTGGTGTGGTTCCAAAGTACAAAACAAAAATAAACAAAGTGTTTATTTGGAAACCAAATGTCTTGAATAAGTCCCCTAGTAAATGATGGGAGAATTAACATATACCCTCTACCCTTTAAAATGTGTAGACACATTTTAAACTTCACATGTATATTAAAATTATGATCTCTCTCATGTGGGGATAGAAAAAAGAACATAGTAAGGGAATGATAAATAGCCAACAGCAATAGTCTCTGAGAAATAGTCTATATAAATGAGCTTACCAAGGGGTGGGAGACAGAGGGTAGATTGAGAGTGGGACAGTTAAGAGTGTGGTGTTAGAACTATATAGGCATGAATCCCTCTTTTTAAGTTTTATAAATCACAGAATCTAAAATAAAAAGAATTTTTTTTAGAAAAATATTGAACATTGATATGGGTGCCAGTTGAGGTTAAATATCCAGAGATAAGCCAGTGAGGAATCTGTGTTATCAAAGCAATTCTTTAAATACAGAAAATATGACCTTGATATTAAACATCATTTATGGTGTACTTCAGTCCAATGGAATAATTCAGAGTTCTGCATCTTGTTTTAGGACTCAAAATTTCCTTCCATCCAACCACCTTATCTACCAAACTTTGTAAAAATAACCATTTTCCCTTTTCCTCTTGTGAAATAGATTCTAAATACAATACAGCTTGCTTCTCTCTCTTTTTTTTAACAAAAGCAACAAATACTTCAAACATTGCTTCTGTTATTGCAGAGAGAATAAGAGATCTGTTGACTAAAAATAAAATTTGACCTAGGGAACTCTGTTTGACTACTTTTGAGGAAAGATAAATAATAACTTAAAAAGAAAAGTCAGATCATGCCCTTTGTTTCCTCAGTCCTTTAGTGCTAGGGCAGGAATTCTTGAACACCTCCAATCATTAACACTTAGGCAGTATAAGCTGTGGCAATGGAGATGTTGTAAATCAAAAGTTTATAGTTAAATAGTATTTCAAAATGGATCATTAATTTTCTATTTTTATATAAAATTATGTTAATATAAACTGAGATGAGATATATAGGAGGATATTCTGTTATTAGAGAAGAACTGCCACAAATCATGAGTCACAATTAGTAGAACTTAGACAGTTGAGTTTCAAAAATCCAAAGCACAGATACAGAATAATCTCTTTCATATGTGCAATATAAAGAAGCATAGAATGTAGTAACAAGTGTTCAAAATCAACAGACTTTGAGAACTGGTCTATAGAATTGCGTTGAACAGAGAGAAGAGAAAAGACGCAAGAGAAGTTTTTTTTTTATTATTAGTTTATTTTTAATTAGAGAGTCATCGTGAGGGTACAGTTACAGATCCATACATCTTTGTGCTCATGCTTCCCCCATACAAAGTTCAATAACCCATCCCTTCACCAGTGCCCATTCTCCACCACCCGTAAACCTAACATCCCTCCCCCCCTCCCCAGACCCGTCTCCTCCCACCCCACCCTGCCACTATGGCAGGGAATTCCCTTTCGGTTCTCTCTCTCTGATTAGGTGTTGTGGTTTGCAATAGAGGTGTTGAATGGCCATTGTGTTCAGTCTCTAGTCTGTATTCCACCCGCCTCACCCTTCCCCCACATGACCTCCAACCACATTTTACTTGGTGGTCCCTTCCCTGAGTTACCCAGAATGAGAGACCAGCCTCCAAGCCATGGAAACATTCTCCTGGTACTTACTTCTACTATTGTTGGGCGTTAGTCTTATAGTCTATTATTCTATATTCCACAGATGAGTGCAATCTTTCTATGCCTGTCTCTCTCTTTCTGACTCATTTCACTTAGCATGATACTTTCTATGTTGATCCACTTATATGCAAACGTCATGACCTCATTTTTTCTAACAGCTGCATAGTATTCCATTGTATAGATGTACCAGAGTTTCTTCAACCAGTCATCTGTTCTAGGGCACTCGGGTTTTTTCCAGATTCTGGCTATTGTAAACAGTGCAGCGGTGAACATATAAGTGCATATGTCACTTCGACTATACTTTTTGGCTTTTCTGGGATATATTCCCAGCAGTGGTATTGCTGGGTCAAATGGGAGCTCAACCTCTAGTTTTTTGAGAATCGTCCATACTGTTTTCCAAAAGGGCTGAACTAGCCGGCATTCCCACCAGCAGTGTAGAAGGGTCCCTTTCTCCCCACATCCTCTCCAACAGCGGTTGCTTTTGTTCTTTTGGATGTGTGCTAGTCTCTGTGGTGTGAGGTGGTATCTCATGGTTGTTTTGATCTGCATCTCTCTGACGACTAGTGATGTAGAGCACTTTTTCATGTGCCTTTTGGCCATTCGTATCTCTTCCTTGGTAAAGTTTCTGTTCATTTCTTCGCCCCATTTTTTGATGGGGTTGGATGTTTTCTTCTTGTAGAGTTCAACCAGTGCTTTATATACCCTGGATATCAACCCCTTATCTGATGGGTATTATGTAAATATCCTTTCCCATTCTGTGGATAGTCTTTGTATTCTGGTCACTGTATCTTTTGCGGTGCAGAAGCTTTTTAGTTTAATGTAGTCCCATTTGTTGATCTCTGTTTTTACTAGATTGCTTAGTTCCGTGTCATCTTTGAAGATACCTTTATCTTCAATATCCTGGAGGGTTTTGCCGACCTTGTCTTCAATGTACCTTATGGTTTGTGGTCCGATGTTGAGGTCTTTAATCCATTTTGATCTGACTTTTGTGCATGGTGTCAGGTCGAGTTCTAAGCCCATTTTTTTGCATGTGATTGTCCAGTTGTGCCAGCACCATTTGTTAAAGAGACTTTCCTTGCTCCACTTCACATCTCTAAGACGCAAGAGAAGTTTGAGGAGGGGACCAAGAGGCAATGGCAGAGAGAAGCAGAGTTGGAGCCAGGAGGAGTACAGTGCTAGAAGTCATATGCACACAATTAGAATTGATAGTATTATAAATCACTGTGACTAACAGAAAAATAATTAAATTCAATGACGTTACAAGTTTTTCCTGTGAAATATATAATACTTGCGCAAACACACAAACTCATACATATGCACATAGATATTCTAGTTTATGATTAAATACATTAAAAGTGCAGGAGAGATACTACAGCGGGTAGGCACTTGTCTTGATGCAGATGACCTGAGTTAAATCTTCAGTAACTTTCATGGTCCCCTGAACCCCACCAGAAGAGATTCCTGACAAGAAAGCCAGCAGTAAGTCCTGAGAACAGATGGATAAGACCCCTCCCCACCACAAACAAAACGAAACCACATTGAAAACTGAATTTAGTTGCTTTTACCCAAATCATATTTCTTCATTGAACTGAACATTCAATTGATAATCTTTTACAGTTTTTAAGTGAAAGAAATTATAGAAAACTATCTACCCCAAATTTCAATTTTGTTTAGTGGCATAGACAGTAAAGTGAGGAATCTGACAGATGTGGAAATACTGAAACTAAGGAGCACAGAAAAGAGGGACAAGATTTCCTGGATTTATATCATGATTTCATCACTAACAAGCTCTTCAGTCACTGGGAAAAGGAAACTCTGCTCCTCATTTTCTTCCTTGATAAATGAGAGGAAAAAATACCTGGAACTTAATAGGTTTGTTAGGAGAATATAATGATTGCTTATGGTTAAAAATCTTAGGATGAAACCTAGTAAGGTAAATGAAATTAGATTTTTTTTTAGCAAAAATCTTCTTTCCCACTCCATCTCTGATCTGACCAGTAATTCCTGGCTTCACCATTTGATTTATTTAGGAATACAGTTATCACAGAATTGCAATGGAATGCAGGTGGAAGTTAGCAATGTTTTAGTCTGGACTAAAACCTTAAAAACTGCCTGTTTCTATTTGGCCATATTTTACTTCAAGTTCTCGCACATGATGAAACAAACCTAGACTATGGCTGGTCTTTATCTTGAGATCATCATCACCTCAGTGAACCTACCAACAAAATTGAGAAAAAAAATAAACTATTGTTTGGCACCGTATTTGAAAAGTGCACTTTCCCATCCCATCCCCACTCCCTTTCCCCATCACCCCCCAAAAGACAGCTCTGAAAATTAGATACCACTCTGAAACAAGTAGAACCACAGTGATCTTTCTGTACAAAGTTTAAAAAAAAACTGTCAGAATTCTACACAACCTATTCTCTCTGCTTCTGAGCACAAGGTGAGTTTATTCATTCTTGTATGACAAAAGTCACCTATATCGACATCATCTAACTTTGGTCAACTGAGGCAAAGTGCGTGCGTGTTTCACTTCTTGATAGTTGCTAGCAGAGCCAGTATATGCTCTGCACTGCTCTTTTTCTTCTTCTTCGGTACTGATGTACCAAGCTTTATTAGAGCATCACTAAATTGGTCTGGATATCAGAATGAGAATTATAATGAGCTAGAACAGTGTTCCCTGACAACGTGTGACAAACATATTCTGGAGTTGTTACTTGCAATAGTTGAACAGTCTATCATGACTATTTGAAAAATGGTTCAATTGTGGAATTTTGTCATAACATTGGAAAAATAGCTTACTGTTTTACAATTTTAAAACCATAAAATTCACTTCTTTGAAATGTACATTTTAGTGACAGTATAAATATACTAATATTAGAACATATTCACCATTAAACAAAGAAATCTCATGCCCATCTCTAATCACTCCTCACTTCCCCCCTCATCTCCTACAACCTTTGTGTTCTGGACACTTCATGCCACTTTTCATTCTAGTCATCTCCATGAGGATAAAGTGGTGTCTCACCATTGTTTTGTTTTGCATTTTTTTAACATGCTTATTAAGGCATTTTTAAAGAACTGTATACATTTTTAAAGAACTAATCAAGTCCCCTGGTGCAATTTAAATCATGTTAGTTATCTTTTGATTATTTAAGTGTATATATTAAACCTACTTTCACATATGTAATTCGCAAGCATTTGTTCTCATTCTACAAGTTATCTTTTACTTTCTTGATGGCCATCTTTGATTCACAAACATTTAAAAAAATTCTGAAAGTCTATTTTTTAAACCTTTGTTGTTGCTTGTGCATTAGGTGTCATACCTGACAACAAATCAATTATTCAATGCTCTGAATATTTTATTAATAGTATACCTGTATAAAACTTTATACTTTTAATTTTGATGTTTATGCTTTTGGCTTATTTTTTAATAGTTCCATTTTGAGTTTAACATTATGAAGAAATAGCAGTTCAATTTCATCTTTCTTTTTCTATATGAATATCTTTTTTTCCAGTAGCATTTGTTGAAAAGACTATTCTATTTCTTTTTTCTTTTTCGGTCACAGTGGGTGATGCTCAGGGTTACTCATGACTCTGAACACAGGAATTACTCCTGGTGGTGCTCAGGGGATCATATGGGATTCTGGGGACTGAACCTGGGCTGGCCACATGCAAGGCAAATTCTCTACCCCCTGTGCTCCCTTGCTCCATCCCTGAAAAAGACTACTCTTTACCATTGAAATAGCTGGCCTCCTGCCACTACTAAAATAAGTGACACTGAAGAAGTAGCTGATGGTGAGTTTCTCAGAACTAATATTGAGAGTTGTGTAGGTGGCAGTTCTTTCCATGCAACAAACTTAACTAGAATGCACACCCTCCTAATTACCAAGCAATATTTTACTGAAAAAGCTTACATTTCTAGGGGGAAAGATGAAAATCAGATTCATAACATAATAAGTTATATATAATTAACTGCATTTGACAAGATACTGAAATAAAATGATCTAAGAAAAGAATGATATGCATGCATGAATAAAATGGGGCATATGTATAAATGTTTTTTGATGTGGACTGGATTGATGCCCCTGATGTGATGGAATTTAGAGATATGGGCCTTGGAATCTGATATTAGAAGAAATTATATGAAATTAAGTTTCTTTTTTATGTAAGCATACCAGTGTCCATACCAAAGAAAAGTTTGCTTATTTATGCTTTCTCTGCAACCCATGGGCATGGAAAGAAATGAACAATATGTGAGCCTGAAAGAGGACTCCTACAGTTTGCTTTTGGACTTCCTAACCTACAGATCTGTGAAAAACAATTTCTGTTGTTTAACCTACACAGTCTGTAGTATTTTGTTATGGCAGTTGAAAAAAAATGGTCAGATTTCTTGCTTTTAATTCTTCTTAACAGCAAGTAGCTCAAAGCAGAAGGAGAAAGATTTATAATGATAACGAGTGAATAAATCTCACCTCCATTAATAGGTGGTACCAAATAGGTGGTGGGGAGTGAATTCAATGGGTACAGCACATGCTTTAGATGCAGGAGGTCCTGGTTCAATTCCCAGCACAGCACAGTTCCCCTAGTACAGCTGTGAGTGTTCCCCAGGCACTGACATGCATGTAACCTGTGATCATTTCCAGCAATATCCCAAAAGTCATCCTCCTTCCCCCCATTATTTTAAAAAGTATGTAAACTATAAGACACAAAACTTACACTCACTGCATTTTAAAGGTTAAGTAAAATTACCAAAATCTCAATAAGTTCCAAGATATCAATGATTAAATTAAGATGAACTAAACATCTTGAAAATAACTGACAGTACTGTTTCAGATACTTGGAGTTGTTTGGAACATGGCATATTTTTTGAAAGTCATGATAGTTTGAGTAGTAGTGCCAATACCTGTCCACATTTATATCACCTAGAAAGTACAAATGTGACCTACGTTGGACAGTCTTTGCAGATGTCAATTTAAGAGGAAGCCATATTGGTTAATGGCATCAAATTCAGTGGCCAATGTCAGTAGGAGAGAGGACACAGGAGAGGACACCATGTGACAAGAAAGACATAGTGAAGGACAGAGCTATATGTGAAGGACAGTCCAATTATTCCCAATAACAAGCAGAAGCAAAGAAAAATCCAGGAAATAAAATTTTCCCAGAGCTTCCATAAGAACCAATCCTCTCAACACCTTATCTCAACCTTCTGACTTCTGAACTATGAGAGGATAAATTTATTTTAAAACATAAGAGTGGGGTGATTTGTTATGTCACCTCCGACTCCAAAAAATTCATACAATTGTTACAGTGTCCCAGATCCTCTCAACTGTATTAAAGTATTTAGCTATCAAACAGTAAAATAGTTCTTGAGTCTCCAGTTTTTATGAGCAAGAAACAGGCAGACAAATCTTGTCATCACCCAAGAGGTCATTCTTCCCAATGAATTCTTCAAATGTTGCCAAAAATTTCAGTAGAATAGGAGCAGGGACTACAAAAAGTCCAAAGTAAAACACTATTCATAACAAAATTCTAGGCAAGAACAACCAAAATCAGAGAAGTCAGGCCCTCACTGAGGAGTTCACTAGCAAAGTTCAGACTAGCAAAGGGTTCATGCACAAGATCCTGCAGTAACAGTAGAAGCATGCTTCAGCAAATAATTCTCTTAAAATTCTTGCAGATAAGGGTCAATATCTTATTTGATAGCAGGTCTCACAAATGATAAAACTAGTGCTGATAGAGTTTGCCTCACAATGTCATCACAGCGAGAGTTCAGAATTTGTCGCAATTCAGTGATTGTGTCTCCCACTCTTAAAACGGATATTCATAGATATTCCCTAATTTCTATTCCTTCACTAAATATTGAGTCTGTGACATGGAAGATAACTTATCCTTTTAATCACTGCTCTGAAGAAAAGGAGATACCTCAACATCAGATAAGATTCGAGCTGAAAGTAAACTATAGACCGAACATGAAGGCCACTCAATACATCTATTACAAACTACAACACCCAAAAAGAGTGAGAACAAAGGGAATGCCCTGCCACAGTGGCAGGGTGGGGGGGTGGAGTGGTGGGGGCTGGGGTGGGGATGGTGAGAGGGATACTGGGATCATTGGTGGAGGTGAATGTGTACTGGTGGAGGGATGGGTAAACGATCACACTATGAGTGAAATGCAAACACAAAAGTTCATAAGTTTGTAATTGTACATCACAGTGATTCACTAATAAAAAATTTTAAAAAAGAAGACCAGGCATCATTCTAAGAACCTGATCTTAGAGTTTATTTCTGTAGTTAAAGCTTTGGGAAAGGAATTCTATATACCTTATGGAAAGGATTATGAACGGTCTATTAATATAAAAGAAAATAAAGCATTTTGGGTGACACAAATGGGCTGATGTTTCATTTTATATGTCTTCTGCTTCTCTCTGACAACATTATATTTCTTGGACATTATATTCCCTAAACATCAGCGTGTAACTTGCCTTGGTTAAAGATAACTGAGCACATTTTCATGGGCTGTACTTTCTTTTAGAAGCTTTGGTGTATACCTCCCCATGTAATCTAGTCATACTTCACTAACGCAAAGAGCAGCTTCCCCAAAAGGCAGGTGGACAAGAATCTTACAGACTAGCATACTCAAGAGATTGCGAACACAATGTTAGAAAGACCAAAAACATTCAAAATCACTGACTTAGAAGCTGTTTCTCATCATAGCATAAGTTGCCTGCCTTGCTTAAGGGGAAACAACTCTAAAACTTCAGGTACCTTCAGAATAAAAGCTGACAATCCTTACTAAAAGTATTCATAAAACTTGAGCAAGTACCTTTCATATACTGTGTGCATTCAAATGCAGACAGACACACACACAAGTTCAGATGTACATGTGAGCATTCTCTGTCTATGCAGGTTTATTTCACCTTCAAATTATTCATTTGAGAGGCTACTGACATAATTTTTTCTGAAAGACTACAGAAATATGATTAATGTGAACATGATGGGGTAACTGTACCTAAACTCTGCTCAAAATTCTACTGTAACATGTTGGAAAGAGAACTGTTATTACCTTTCTACTATAAAACTGTGACCAGTTAAAGATATACATACAAAAAAGTTTGTTGAAAGGAGACCTTGAAAATTCAAAGGAACTGGTCTAGCATTTAGAATGTCACACCTTCTATTTGGAATACTCCTACAACCAAGCAACCCTGTCAGTGTATACAAAGATGAGACAAATAGCTGTTTCTCACATTAAACAGACTATTTACTACACACATCTAAGATTACCCAAATGCAAGCTATGGTTAGCTCATCATATTCTAACAGCTGTCTAGGATTGGCCCGAAATGTTGCAAACTGTAAACTTATTCTCTCCTAGCCAGAAAACTGATTATACAGAAAGTGTGGAGCTTTCTCATCACTCTTAGGCACACACAGTATTTAGCTGCATAGGAATATGAATAAATGGGGCATCCTTTAGGGAACAGGTGCTATACAGAATGGTTTGAAAGAAGCATGAATTTGATCCAAACTTCACACTTCTAGACCATGAAGATGTGCCATTTTTCTCCCTGTGGGAGTTGGTCTATCAGTGGAAACATGCAGAATGAAATATTATATTAGAAAAGGATTTAGACTGACACACAAAAGCTAAGATAGTCTCAATTAAAATGAGTGTGTACAAGTATAACAAAAATTAAATTTAATTGTGTTTTGAGTTAAAGATCTAAGTTCAATTTTAGAGATTTCCTGTAAGGTCTTGGTCAAATAATTTAATATTCCTGGTCTTTTATTTCCTTTTAAGTCTAACTAGATTATAATATTTTCCTCGCAGACTCATTGTGTTTTTATAAAACCCAAATGGCATAATATTAAAACATTTCCAAGAAAGGAGACATAAAATGTCAGGAACACTTATTATGATGAATCTTGATCAACTACTCAAACACCTTCTCTTACCTCAATTGAATTCATGCTTGGCATGAAGTAGTGGACTAAATGAAATAATTTAAAACATTAGCTTTATGATGATGAAAAACATGACAGAGACTGCCAATTATCTACAAAATATTACTTATTTCTTCTTCCTTTAGGAAAACACGCAGTCCAAACTTTGATGGTGGTAAACATCTGTGCTCATGACCGTAAGCCTCAGCATATTCTGCAAACAGAGTGGTCTTGCGGCAATGCCCATTTTCTGAAATAGAATCAGATTATATTGACTCGTTTTCAGAGAGGCAATGGTAAAGACAAGAATTCAGTTTGACTTTCCTATTGACTATGTCAATCAATCACTAGTCTCTCTATTTTACAGAAACATAAACATATTTTTCTTGCAGGATAAAAAAATCAAATACAGGACTGGAGCGACAGTACATTGGTTAGGACTTTTGCACATGGCAAACCAGGGTTCGATCCCTGGCATCCAATATTGTCTCCCGAGCCTTACCAGAAGTTATCCCTGAGTGCAAAATTGGGCATATGCCCTGAAGATTGTCAGGTGTGACAAAAAAAATCAGTACAAACATGGCTGAATACATTGCTGGGAGGTGCCTGTGTCTAAGGTGGTTGGAATTGCTAACCCTGGACATCCTTCAAGTGAGAGAAAAATGCAGGGCAAATTTAGTTCCCAAATGGAATGAGAATTTTGTGTTTCAACAAAAGAGACTATTTTTTTTTTGCTTTTTGGGTCACACCCAGCGATGCTCAGGGGTTACTCCTGGCTTTGCACTCAGGAATTACTCCTGGCGGTGCTTGGGGGACCATATGGGATACCGGGGATCGAACCTGGGTCGGCCGCGTGCAAGGCAAACGCCCTACCCGCTGTGCTATCGCTCCGGCCCCAAGAGACTATTTTTTAAAATAATTCACATACTGTTATATTTTGTTCAGTAGTTGTACATATTTTTATATAAAATGAATGAAAGCTCACTATCAAGTTACACAATGTGTTTTGTTGTAGAAGTAATAATTTTTATATTTTTTATAAGATTACATACTGATATATACTTGGAACTAATTTTCTAGGGTACAAGTATAGAAGAACACTCCTTGTAAGCTAATATAAAATACAAAGAATGTTATTCCAGTATAGTAATACTGATCTGACTTTTGAATTTCTACTGAGAATTCTAGAATTCTATTGAGAATTGAGAATTTTTGGCACAAAAGTGGCTGAAACTATGGCAAGATGGAGTCAAAATGTTGATAACAAGGTGAGTTCTCATTTACATATATGAAACTCACCTACTATATTTTGAAATGACAGTCTGAATTGGTTGAATCTGTGTAACTATGATAAGAGATTCACTTGTGATCCCGTTGCTCATTGATTTGCTCGAGCAGGTGCCAGTAATGTCTCCATTTGGCCCTGTCACATGCTAGTGTAGCCCAATGATGTCTGCTCGCTCCAGGAACACGAAGAGCAACAAACTGTTCATTCAGGGTCTTTACTGGATTCCACGGGATGTCAGAAGAATGCCTCAGTGCCCACCTCTGAGATGGTCAGACTTCTTCATCAAGACTTCTTGGTATAAAATTATCAAGGAAAATTTAAATTTGAATTAGCAGAATATCTCATCGGTATCCATTTAAAACTAAAACTATCCAGGTAACCAAACCAAATTATCTGGCCATGTTTAGTTTTTTTAATTACTATTAATAAAACAGAATGTCTCTACATTTGGTAGAACATTGTCAGGTCTTAAATGAAAGATATAAACTTATTTAAATTTATATGTTATACTGGATTATAGATATTAATACTCTTTAGCCAAGTATAGTAAAGGCCAATTTGATGCTGGTTATTTTCGAGTAATGAAAAAAGAAAAAAAATTCTAGATACACTTGAAGTCTTACAGGTGAATAAGTTCAGCATAATTATATTTTAAACACAGAAACAAGCATATTGTCTTGATCCAAGGGCAAGTCTTTTTATAAAAGCCCTTAAATATTTTAATTTTATAAAACATTAACCTGAAATACCTTAAGTACCTCAGAATACAAATATATAGCAAGAATAGAAAGAGTCAACTTTCTATTTCAACTCATTTCCTTCTAATATATAGTACCCAAAATCTGTTTCTGGTCCCACAAAATGGAAATTAAGTTATTAGCCAACTTGTATTCTCACCTGGGGGATCTGAGAGAGATTATTTCCAAGTAGATTGATATTATTCTTAGGAACAAGTTTTCTAGCACTGAGAACTAAAAATTTTCATTTCTTATTGCATGTTGCCTGGGGGTTACTCTCAGCTTCTAGACAATCATCTCACATTCTTTCCTGGTTATAGCCTGTCTCTCTAACTCATATACAGAATTTCTCTGTCATTGTTCTTTTCCACACATTGAGTTTCTCTCACTCCACATAGGAGCATTTTGCTTTTAGAGATCATATAATGGTTAAGATCCACTTGGATCATTATACTTTTGGTTAATCCAAAATCAACTGTTAAGTAACTCCAATTATGTCTGCAAAATCCCTTTTGCCCTATAGTATAGTATCATGAGAGTGGTCTATCATTATATTTGAACTCTCACCCTCATTTGAGGGAAGTTATCATACAAAGACAAAGAACCAGGTCAATTGCCATCACTTGTAAGGTAATTAACAAACTGCTTGGAATAGAAATTGAAAACTTTAAATACATAAATATATAAACGTGGATAAAAAATGAAGGACAAATATGCAAGTAAAATTCTAGTAAAGATAAAATATGCATATCTATACAATTATAAAATAAAAATCTTGAAGTAATAAAAATAAAGACAATAAATACAAAATGGTTAATCTAACAAGCAGAGAAACAATGCAAAATTTGTGAGCTCTGAAAATATTGCCTACTGAATAAAAACACAACTGTGGAACAATAAACAAATTCACAAATAGGGTGGGGATACAAAAGCTTAATATAAATTTCTCACTGACAAATAGAAAAAATGTGAACAGAATAAGGTAAATAATACAAAATTTGAGTATTATCATTAAAAATTTGGTCAACGTGATTCTTGGTGGTGGAATATGTGCACTGGTGAAGGGACGGGTGTTTGAGCATTGTATAACTGAGACTTACACCTGAAAGCTTTGTAACTTTCCACATGGTGATTCAATAAAAGAATTTTTAAAAAATTTGGTCAAATTATGTCTCTAGAATATTGGATACAATAGCTATATTTTTTTCAAGTCCCATAAAACACTGACCAAAACTGACTACGTACTGGACCTTAATGAAAGTTTAAAAAAATTTCAAGGGATTAAAATAATAGAGGAAGAATGATTTAAGCAAGAATGAGAACTGAGGAGAGAGACAGACTGAAGGCACACATCTTGCTTGCAGTCAATTCTGTTTCCATACTTAGCACTACATGTCTCAAAGCATCATCTGCCCAGCACTGCAGGCCATAGGGCAAAAGTTGGTAGAGGTATTACCTAGCACCACAAGGCCCATGAAGAATCATGTAGTTAGGTTCCCACATTGAATCACTGACCACTTTGGCTAAGAATCTTAAGTAGGACACCCAGTCTTCAAAGTACTATTTGGGAAATTTCCCTACCACCCCACACCTGCCAAAAATGAGTAAAAAAGAGTGAAATTAAGCTAGGAATTTATGATGATGGTAATGATGAAAATGATGGATTGAAAATGATTTCTTTCATTAAATATAATTCATCAGGAAAAATTAAAAGATAACTATCTGAATGGTAGCACCGCCCTGCACTGTCGTCCCGTTGTTCATCTATTTGCTTGAGAGGGCACCAGTAACGTCTCCATGGTGATTCTTGTTGTTACTGTTTTAGGCATATCAAATATACTACAGGAAACTTGCCAGGTGCCAGGTTCAACCATGCAGGTGGGATACTTTCGGTAGCTTGTTGGGCTCTCCAAGAGGGACAAAGGAATCAAATCCTGGTTCGCCCCATGCAATGCAAATGCCCTACATTCTGTGCTTATGGTTTTGAAAACTTAGTTGTGAAGATACCTATTTTTCCATATGGATCCATAGATATAGTTTGATTCTAACTGAAAATTCAAGCATCTTTTATGAGAATTAATAAGTTGATTTAAAATTTTGGATGGTAATACAAAAGGCCAGCTATTGTTAAGACAATGCTTGAAGTATAGCTGGGGGCATTGATCTCTAGATATCAAGATGTATGGGTTTTTCTGAAAATAATCTTATCTCTTTGGCTTTGAATTTTTCTCTAAATTTCTGATACTTGATCTCAAAGCCTTCTTTAAATGATTCTAAAAAAAATGCATCCAACTAATTCACATGCTATTGTAGACACCATATACTACTTATTCATATAATACAAACATACTACATGTACACAAATTAATATAATTGTAAGTATATATGTATACTAAATTTTATATAGGAAATTGGATTCTGTGATATAAAGTTACAAGGACAAATAAACTAAAATTGAATAATAGTGACTTAAACTAGGTTACTCATCTAACTTGATTGTAACAAAGTTGTCATTGTATAACATTAAAAATAGAATGGTTCTTTGTTTTTTATTTTATTTTGGTTTTGGCTTTTGGGGCCACAGCAAGCAATTCGCAGGGCTTACTTCTGCCTCTGCACTAAGGGATCACTTCTGGCAGGCTCTAGGATGGGATGCCAGGAATCGAACCTAGATCAGCTGCATGCAAGGCAAGCATTCTACACACTATACAATTTCTCTGGCCCCTCTAATGGTTACTTAAACCTGTGATGCCTCTCTTAGATATTTGAATGCAAGATAGAAAAATGTTTGATATCCATCAGACTATATACATAAATTTAAATTTCAACAGAATGTAAAGCTTCTAGGAAATAATGGGAAAATATATTCATAACTTTTGGACAGCTAAGATGTGTTCAACAACATTAGCCACTAAGAAAAATTCTGATCAACTGAAATACATTAAAAATTAACAGCCCATTAAGAAAGTCCAAAATAAAATATTAAATGGAAGAAGAAGTCTGCAATAAAACTAGCTAACTTAAACCTCAAAGTAAATGTAGAAAGTATCCTTACAATTGAACAGAACCCAATAGAAAAGAAATGAGAAAGGGGACTTTTATCACTTTTATATCATAAAAGAGAAACAGCTAGAATACAAAAAGATGCTCAGTCTTATTGTTCTTTATGGAAATGTAGTATAAAATATCCTGAAATGTCATACTTCAATACTACAATTAAAATATAAATACTATCAAGATTGACCTAAGTTTTAAAGTCTCTTACACTGCTGACAGGAATATTTAGTGATAAAAGCATTCTGGAAAACTGTCATTACCTAACTAGTTGTATGTATACATAACCGACAACAGTGCAATACTACTTTTTCTTTTAAAGATAAACATGTTATACTAGTCAAAAAGCATGCATATGAAAGACATGCGTAACAATGGCTATAGCTATGTTGATTAAAAAGTCTGATCATGTCTATTATTTTTTATAAATATAATAGATAAAATTTTTTCTATTCAATGGAATTCTCTGTAGAAACTGAATAATCTACTGCTATTTACAAATCTGTGTCATCTCACAACATGTTAACAAAACTTATCACATGAATATCACACTCAGTTTCAACAAAGCACCCAGGTACAAACAAAAATATTTTCAAAAAATATTATTGATGGCATTTGTATCAAGTTAATAGTTTTATGTTGGCAAAAATGTGAGGTTAACAATGATAAAATAGTAGGAGTGATGTGATATAGTAATGTGCTGATAATATGTTATACTCTAAATACGAGTGGTGGCTAGTCGTATGCATTAATTTTGCAAGAATTCAACTTGCTAAACATTTATTAGTTGTTTCACTGATTTCTGTTCATACTACACTCATTAAAGTGTTCTTAAAGTAGCTTGAAATAATGCTTGAGAAATATTGTACAAATGAAGTTAATGATTCTATGAGGATTTTGGTAAAATAACTGAGTAAGAAATTGCCGGCACAGAAAATTTTATACTCTTGCATCTCAGCTATTTTTCCTAGTGTGTTGAAAATAAGACCTTCAGAAATTGGAAGTATATTTTGTTCAGTGTTTACTATTATACACACAGTTTGAACCTAACCCAACTCTGTAAAGTAGATTACTGCACTGTAGCACTTTCGTCCTGTTCATCGATTTACTCGAGCGGGCACCAGTAGCATCTCCATTGTGAGACTTGTTGCTACTGATTTTGGCACTAGCTTTTTATTTTAGTCATGAGAAAGCCAACTTGCTGAAAAATTAAATATTGGACAAAAGACCTCATATATTAGGCTATGAAAGAGAATTAGGTCAAAATTAGTTGTACTTGATTCTAATTTTAATTTTCTTCTTAGTCAAAAATACATTTTCTAGATAGAATTAGAATTAAGCTACTACTTAATAAAAAATGAATTTATATACATAGAATTTACATCTCTGGATCTAGCATATGAACCATTAGTATACATCATCTTTGCAACACCACTAAAAATGAAGTATTACATATTATATACAAAATGTATGTATTAAGCTATTCTAACAAAATTATTCTATAAACTGACAGCTAATGGGCAAACATCCCCCAAATATATTTATAAAATCTGGCCTCTGAGTTTTATGAGGTTTTTGAGGTTTATAAGTTTCCAATAATAAAGTTCCTTCATTGGCTCTGACTTTTATTTCCACATTAAATGTCTGGTATTTGCATATAATGTTTAATTAAAATAATTCAGGGAAGCATCCCATTTCTTTCCAAGGATCTGTGCTTTGCTACAGCTGATATGAATCTATTATTTTTTTGAACACAAATAGTAGCAGTACCTACTGTGTGTCAGGTAGTAGGAGACAGGTTCTGCATTTAAAATTTTTTAAAAACCCGTTCAAACAGAGAAAAAAAAAATAAGTCACCAGGCATTTACTTCCCAGGGTGAGAATTTCAATGAGCTTCTTCTCATCTGAGAGCTTCTATGAAAGTGGTAAGTATAGTATCAATGGCAGAAAAAAGGGAGTCAAAGAAGGTTAAAAAAAATATACACTAGGAGAGCAGAAGGCAGGCTTGACTAGAGCCAGTGAAAGCAGTTCATGAGAACTCCCAGAGCTGCCTCTGGCAGAGAAAGAAGCCTGGCTATGAAAAGGCAGAAAGTGTTCACAAAATCTGAGCTTTGTTGAGTAGAATTCTAGTCTCAGTGTGAGAAGGTGTGTGTCAAGAAATAAGTCAGGAAATAGAGGCAATTCCATGCCTGGAGTGATAGTACAGTGGGTAAGGTGCTTCCCTTGCACACCGCTGCCCTAGATTCAATTCCTGGCTCTCCACATGGTTCCCTGAGCCCGACAGATGTGATTCCTGAGAATCACTGGGTGTGGCCCAACAGTCCTCTGAACCCAAGGAAATAGAGAAGGTTTCTTATTTGCCCCAAGCTAAACGACTTGACGACACAGGGGAACTCAGAAAATTCTGAAAATCTATAGCTCAAGGTGAGACTGAGGTATTATCTACACCTCAGAAACACTGCAATACAAGGCTCAAGGGATGTGTGGTTCACTGGACAGAGGTGGGGAGAGACACCAGTGGATGCTATGGTCCACATGGAGGATGCAAACAAGGCATCCCTGGTACCTGATGGTAAGAGTGTGCAAGTGGCATGCAGGCATATTACTTTGATCCATGTGATGGAGGTGAAGACAAGAATGTATGCCACATGGCACAGACTCCAGCAAGAGTACAACAGAGGAAGCTATGGATGAGATTTGCCCACCATTTGCCCCTGGGATGCTTAGTGACCTAGAAATGCACAGATTGTAGATAAACTTCAGAAGCTCAGGGCTGGGTTTTCAGAAAAGTGAGATATCAGTGCTAGAACAATCATGAACCTGCTTCATCAGAACTCCTGGCCATCATCAGCGGTGTGGGGGGCCTTCTCTGTTCTTTTGCCAACATGCTGACACTGCACAGCACATTGGGAGGTTTTTATTTTTTTAATTTTTAAAAATGATTTAGTGAGATATCATGATTTATAATAGTATTAATTTTTAATGTTTTAGGTTTACTATGCTACTATGCCACAGACACCTCCAGAAAAAAATACTCAGGATACCCCCCCTGAGTATCCTGAGGACAGGACACCACCCCACACACACACGCACACACACACACACTGTCCTCAGGACACTTCTAGCCTTCCTCTCGCCAGTCCAAGGATATCCTCAGATCTGTTGGCACAATCTCAGGGTTTGGTTTCACTGAAGTTATCAAGTCCTTTTTTTTCTTGTTTTTATTGTGACAATGTGACTTATAAGTTTCCACATTACTTAAATATTTGCAACTCTCTGCTACCAACCCCCCCCCACCCGCCGCCAATATGGCAATAACCCTCCTCCATTGGCCCATGGTTTTTCTTCGTCCCTCTTTGCAGTTCGATTGTTTGTTCTGTTGATACCAGTGGGATTGTTTCCATTGGGGATCATCTATTCACTTGCTTCGTTTCTTTACTGAGCACAGGAGTTAGAACATCTGATATTAGTCTTTATCTTCTGACTCACTTCCCTTAACATGAGACCCTCTAGTTCTGCCTAAGTCATAGTGAAACAAAAGAGCTCATCTTTTCTTGTGTATGTGTAGCATTCCACTGAGCAGCCCAGACAGCATTTCTTTCTCCACTCATCTATTGCTGGACACTTGGGTTGTTTTCAGAGCTTGGCTGCTGTACACAGCAAGGCTGTGAGTCCAGAAGCTCTTGTATATTTAAGGGGAATTAATGTTTGTGTGTCCATGAGATAGGTGCAAAAGAGTGGAATCTGTCATATGGAAGTTCAGTTTTTAATTTTTTGAGAAATCCCCATGAGATTTCCCACCGAGTCTCAGTCAGACGCAAACAAGGATTTCTCTCTTGCCACATCCTCACTAGCATAATATAAGCCCTGCTCCTAACATTAGGTCATTGTTACTTGTATTTCCCTGATAATCAATGAAGGTCAACATTTTTTCTGTCTGTTGGCCATCTGTATGTCTTTGTTGAAATACTTAATTTCTTCTCTCTATTTTTATGAGGCTATTTCTACCCTTTGTTGTTGAGTTTTCTGAGCACATTATATAACCTGGATCTTAGTTTTCAGATGGATGTCTCACAAATATTTCTTGCCATTCAGTAGGGAGCATAGCAACCTTAAATACAAAACATTTTTCCTGTGGAAGCCAAATAAGACCACAACAAACAAATAAAATCACAGCAAAAAACTAATTAGATACAGCTACATATATTGTAAAAAGTAGAAAAATTCTCTATCCCTTATGCAAATAAGTTTAACCTTTTAGTGTGTAGATTACATACATAAATTGTGCAGATCAAAAAATATGACACATGGTGGCCTAAAACCTTAGGAGAACATGATACTACAAGAGATAACAACTATCCAGAATCCAATCTCAAGCAAATGGAAACTTCTATCCCCGTATTAGAGAATTCAAAATTTTCTGTTACAAAATAGTGATTGAAACTACAAAAGACAGAGTAGACTGATATAAGAGAATATATTAAATACAATAAAATAACACAAAACTAAAAAAATTAGCTCAACAAACAGTAAATGAAAAGAAGACAGAAATTTAAGGTTTAAGTTAAAATAGAGATTCAGGGTGTGAAACATCAATTAAATGAACTTAAAAGTTCTACATAGAACCATGAAAAGAGAATAGATCAAAGAAAGGACAAAGTCAGCAAACTGAAAACAGCATTTACTAATAATTCAGGTCGAAAAATAGAAATAAGATGCAACAAAAATAAACTCTCTAAGACTTACCCAATTGCATTAGAAAAGGCAGCAAAAACATAATGGGTATTCTGAAAGAAAGAGAGAAGGAATAAGAAAGATTATTTTAAAAATAATAAATTAAGGCCAGAGAAACAGCACAGCAGGTAAGCTGCTTGCTTTTTGACACACCTGACTTGGATCTGAATTTGAGCACTCATTATGGTCCCCCCCCAAATCCACCAGGAGTGATTCTTGTGCACAGAGCAAGGAGTAAACCCTAAATAATAGTGGCTATGACCCAGAAAACAATAAAATATTTTATAATTGACCCAAGATGGTCTTGCTTGTGCCAAGTCCCACAGGAGCAAACCAAAACTTAACTATATTCTTATGACCAGAAAATAAAAACCATAACATCCAATCAATGACTTCCTGTTCAATGTAAATCATACACTTTTCCTTTCTATCATATAAGGGGGTAACCAAGTTTCAAATAATGAGAAAATATTCATTTTTGCTTCTTCGCTCGTGCTCACTCCAGTCTAAAAAATCCTTCAACATGCACATAATGTTAGATCTTCTTTCTCTCTGCTAGACTTGTGAATGAAACCCTACCAAATAATAATAATAATAATAATAATAATAATAATAATAACAACAACAAAAGATTTTTTAAAACCTGGAGAAAAACTGAATATTCAAATATGTGAAGTGATAAGATTATCCAACTACCAAAATGCAAAGGCACCTCTGCCAAAATATATAGTAGTGAAGCTATCACAAATTCAGTACCAAAAAGGAATTTAGGAGATAGAGGAGAAAAATTGTTAACATGTAAAGGTACTCCCTTAAGACTTACATAATATTTTTGACCAGAAATTCTACAGGAGAGAATAAAATATTTGAAATACTGTCAGTCAAAAATAGTATATTCTGGAAGACTCAAAAGATATGAGTGAAAAAAGAAAGGTCTTTACAGTTGAAATTGAAGAAATTTGACTGTATGGCTGTTATCTACAAGAAAAACTAGGAGGAGCCCTTCTATCTGAACAAGAAATAAATCCACACAAAATTGAAGAAGTAAACAAATAGAACCAGAGACTATTGTTAAAACTGTGGTAACAAGAGCTCACATGGCAATAATCACCAGTAATGTAAATAGACTAAGTCACTGCAATCAAAAGGCACAGCCTAGACAGACAGATCATAAAGCAAAATCCAAATACGTCTTGTTTACGGGCAATTTCTTAAGCTCTAAATGCAAACAAGTACTTCAAATAACAAGACGACAACCAGAACAAGTACTGCAAGTCAGTGGAAAACAAAAAGGCAGGGAATGCTATATGAATACAAGAGAATTCTAACCAAATCTGAGGGAACAAAGATAGACATTGTATAACGATAAAATAATCACTACGAGAGGAATAAAAATATGAATTAATATGCATCCAACATAGAAGCTCCAGAATAAAGAAAAGATTAATACATCTAAGGGGAAACATTAACCACACAATATATGGGGAAGACCTTAACATTCCATCTATGCAATAGAAAGAACATCTAGACACAAAAACCATCAAGGAAATAACGGCCTCAAATTACACTTTCAGATATGCTGATCTAATAGATGTTTATGGAATAGTCCAATATGGAATAGTCCAATACAAGAACACACACTCTCTTAAGGTATTCACAGCATGTTGTCAGGGATTTTACCATGTGTTGGAAACTAGTCTTAATTTTTCAGTACCAAAATTGAATCATGCTTTTCACATCACAATTGTATGAAGCTAGAAATCAACCAAAAAAAAAAAAAAGAAAAGAAAAACCACAAATAAATGGAAAATTATCAACATGGTGCTGAGCCACATTCTGGCTCCTAACCCAAAAATATTTATCACTGTCATCCCGTTGCTCATCGATTTGTTTGAGCGGGCACCAGTAATGTCTCTCATTGAGAGACTTATTGTTACTATTTTTGGCATATCCAATACGCACAGGTAGCTTGCCGGGCTCTGCCGCATGGGCTGGATACTCTCGGTAGCTTGCCGGCTCTCCGAGAGGGGCAGAGGAATCAAACTCGGGTCGGCTGCATGAAAGGCGAACGCCCAACCACTGTGCTATCGCTCCAGACCAAAAATATTTAAACTGAATTTTTTAATAACTGCACATAAGGAAATCAACAAAGGCCAGTGGGACTGCTGAAGCCGAAGACTCTAGATCCTTTCTGACTGACCCACTCAGACTCTCCTCACCTAACTTAACAAGACACCCAACTTAACATGGCACTGGTTGGCCCTGGTGGTGACCTGAGCCACCCCAGGGTGCTTGGGGGCCTTCGGAGACCCACCCTGAGGGGACCATGTGGTGCCAGGGATGGAACCAGGGTCACAGTATGCACAGCACATGCCTGAGCCCTTGCCCTTGAACTCTCTCTCCAGCCCCTCTTCTGGGTTCTTAATTGAAAGTTTGGTGGTGTTTCTTGTTTCTCTCAAACTCAGGATAAAGTGGGTTTTGTTAGCTATTGTTCTGTTTCCCAGAAGCGGCTCTGGGCCGCTGGTTCCTTGAGTTCTTCCACACAAGGGCAGAGGGCGGCCAGCGCGGGCTCAGGCAGCAGAGACTCAGCGGTGCCTCCTTAAGTTAGGTGAAGAAAGTTACAATGGACACTATAAGAATACATAGAATTGTGAGTTTTGAAATTATGTGGCAACAAATTATACAATAAATTATAGGAAACCTAGAGTAAATGAACAAATTCATAGAAACATACAACAGTCCAGTATAGAATCTGGATGAGATACTCTCAATATGATATGACCCATCATGAGTATACATAACAGGTTGTGTTGTGGCTTTAGTCTACATTAAATTTAAGAGTTTTTTTTTAAACATGAGGTAGCAATTAAAAGTCTCTTACAAACCCCAAACCTGGGTCTCTATAGCTTTACTAGTATAGTCTATCTAACTCTCGGAGAGCCTAGCAAGCTACCAAGAGTATTTTGCCCGCCTGGCAGAGCCTGGCAAGCTCCCTGTGACATATTCGATATGTCAAAAACAGTAATAACAAGTCTCAAAATGGAGACGTTACTGGTGCCCTCTCGAGCAAATTGATGAGCAACAGGATGACACTGACAGTGAACTTCCAAGGAATATTAGATTTTTCAAACTTACCTATGATTGATAGAGCCAAGAAAATTTTCTAATGTATTCTCTAAGGCCAACAATAATGAAACCACAAGGGATATCTTAAAATAAAAAACATAAATCCTAATATCTCTGATTAAGATAGACTATATAACTTCCATTATAGAAACTCAAATTTAACAACAGACATTCAACACCACCAACAAAAGGAAAGACAAAGATTATTATGGTCACTTTCTTAAAGTTCCCAAAAAAGATCTGATAAACTAAGTTCCAATTTAAATGACAAATTCATAAAAGATGTGGCATATATGCCAAATGGGTTCATTTCCAGCTATAAAGAATAGTGAAATATTATCATTTACAAAAAAGATGAATGGATCTAGAAGAGTTTATGCTTAGTAAAATAAGGCAACTATAGAATGGCAAATACTGCATGATTTCATTCATATGCACTATATAGAGAAAAACAATCAAATTGCTATACCAAGTTAAAAAATACAAAAACTTTGGACTCTAAAACCAATATATGGTTACCAGAAGGGAAAGAAAAAGAGTGAATAAATTAAGACAAAGAGGAGGGGTGTTTTGATTTTAATGCTATATCATTTGTCACTTGTCATCCCGTTGATCTTTGATTTGCTCAAGCGGGTGCCAGTAACGTCTCCATTTATCCCTGTCATGTGCTAGTGTAGCCCAATGGTATCTGCTAGCTCCAGGAACACAAAGAGCCTCAAACTGTTCATTCAGGGATTTGGTGAAGAAGTCTGACCATCTCTTAGGTGGGCTGCCACATGGTCTTTTGACGTCCCGTGGAATCAAGTCAGTAACAGCTCTAGTCCAGCAATCACCTCTAAATCGCATTATGTGTCCAGCCCATCTGATTTTCGACATCTTGGCAAATGAGACAGCATCCCTGATTCTTGATCATTGACCGAGGTTGGAAGTCCGAATTCTTTCAATTCTTCTTTGGGATAACTGGGTAGTGGAGGTAGTTAATGATATAAATTTGAAACACATTACAAATCTGTCAATTCAATAAAAAATATAGAAGATTATAATCTAAGATGGATTCCTCAGTAAGCTGTTTTCACTTGGGGTACCCCAGAGGGGGGCGGGTGGAGCCCTCCCTGCCCCAAGGAACCCAGCCCTGGCAGCCGACCTCCACTACCCAACCTCTGCCATTGAAATACAGGCCACTTTCCAGGCCGCTTTCCAAGCACATAATAAGACACTTTCTACCCATTTTCCATAATCACCACATCATATTTGATGGAGTTCAGACAGTAGGCAACAAATCATAGTTATATATATATATATGAAACTGGGCTCTCTGGTGTATATATATATACACCAGAGAGCCCAGCATGCTACCGAGAGTTTCCTGTCCACACACAGGCATAGCCTGCCAAGCTACCTGCGGTGTGTTCAATATTCCAAAAACAGTAACGATAGGTTTAATTCCCCTGACCCTCAAAAAGCCTCCAGTTGTTGGGAAGGACAAGTATGGAAAGGCTGCTGAAATCTCAGGGCTGGGAGGAATTGAGACATTACTGGTGCCTGCTCAAGCAAACAACGAACAACGAGATGACAGTGATACAGTAATAATCTAAGATAATAGGACATAATTATAAATTTTAATCCTCTGTATTTCAAGTTTATGATATAGTGAGAATCTGGAAAAGAGATGAGCGAGTTAAAAGAAAGTATAAACATGTAAGAAGAAATCAGCAGAGGGAAGATTCAGAGCAATGAAAACAGACCTGAGTTACAGCATTTTACTACAATAATGTTCATGGAAACCATAAAGTATAAATTATTGATTATTATATTGATAGGCAATACAGTTTGTGAGAAAGGATATATATTTCCTTATAATGTCGTTATTTGCTTAACGATGCTCAAAGTCATGCAAGGTCACCAAGACACGATGAAACAAGAAATATGTGCATCTTCCCAGATTGTGGATGCTTGTTCTACCCTCTTATTCTAAGATTTTGCTCCTAAGTCACGTTCCGCCTCTCAGTTAGTTCGCTGGTACAAACAGTCTTCTGCTTTTGCTGTCACTAGCTCTATTTGTTCATGAATGTTTCAGGTCACACATCCTCTAGGAAATGTTTAGAGTTGCTCCCTTTCACAAATGAACTCACCAGCCATTGCTTCATGACCAGCACTTTCTTTTTTACACTACATTTCTTTGCATTTTTCTTCAGAAAAATTTTCCTGCCTGGCGAATAGAAAGAATATGTCCTTAGCTTAATGCATAGAAGGTCAGTATTAAATGTTTGATAAATTTGTAAGTTTTAGTAAGTAGACTAAATCATTTCTAAAATGATAATCTCTTTCCTCACTAGACAAATACCTACTTATAGTTTTGGAAAAACTACGCAAAGAGATGCCTTCTTGATTCTAGCATTGCTTACATTCAATTACCTATCTATCCATCTATGATAACCCCTAAACTGTATATCCAATCCACTGCTAGCATTATAATGACCAAATTAAAAGAAAATTAGCTTTAAAACAATACATGGTCTAGGACAGTTCCAATTTTAAAAATATATATAATCATAGAGCCAGAGAGATAAATACAGGGATTAAGGCACATATCTTTCATATTGTGGATGCTACTTCAATTCCTGATACCACAGGGTCCCCCATGCCTGATGGAGTGCATCCCTGGAGACCCCCAAGCACTCAAATGGTGGATTCCCTGGTTTTCCCCAAAAGCACCTGAAACCCTCAGACTCCAGCACTGACTTGCCAATCAGCTTGGCTGGGAGGGTCCACCAGACCCCTGAAGACTACTTGGGAGAGAAATGGAAGGAAAGAAGGGAGGCAGAGAGGGAGGGGAGAAGAAGGAAGAAAAAAGATCAGAATGTACATGAATTTAAATACCATTTCTATTTTTAGTTCTTCCATTCTGTTACATATTTTAGTTACAATAGCAATTTCTTATTATGACAACTCTCCCATCACGTTCTCATAATTATCTGTTCACAAGTCAAAAGCCCATCCATTTTCTCTGTACCTAGAATGGCCACCAATTATTCACTATGTAGCTATTGAGACTAGTTGGTGAAGAAAGGTGAGTATATAGGTAGGTTTCTCAACTTCCTTGGTCATTAAACACTGTTTTCCCTTACCTAATTTCTCCCTTCCCTGACCCAGATATAATTATGTGATAAACTTCACTATTTGCTTGTTGTGCTTTAGCAATGCTTTACGTAAGGATACTTTATAGTACTATTAAATAATTAATACTGTTGTACTGTTAGCACTTTCACAGGCAATATGTTTCTGTCTTCAGTCCACTTCTGACTTACAAAAAAACCCAATATTTCAACTGAGATAGCAAAAATAAAAATAAGTCAGGACAAAAAAAAATTCATTCCAATTGTCTTCCTAAGTCACTTTTAGAAATCTGAACTCCACCTGAGCTCAACACAATGTTATTTACAGAATTTCAAAATATTTTGACTTTTCAAACAATTCATGGAATTATAGGAAAGGTATAGCATGAACTGAACGCAGCTGAATTCAGAGAGATGTGCTATAAGGGTTTAGTAGGCAATAGTGGTAAAGGTAGCCTGAAAGAGAGGAAGAATTAGAGAGAGGATATAATATACCAATGTTTTGATGCCATTCTACAAAATAAACTATTCTGTTTGGGCTGCAGCAACCTCTTAATATGTGCAACTTCTTAAAATATCTTCTCTACTGTGGCCTGAACTTTTGATTTTGATAGGAAACTAAAATAGCTCTATGATCCCATATCCAAGGAGGGTTGAGGGTACCAGATACTTGCAATATGGTTTCAGTCCCACCCAGTACACTTATTTCACAAGGATGTAGTCTTTTTATTTAGAAAATCAGAACACCAGAACATGTCTCATAAGCTCCTGTGTCCATAGATTTGAATGGTGAGTACCGTAAGGGAGTGACTGAGACGTGCCATAAACACACACTTTCCCGTGTACATATCACCCAGGGAGCTTTGAAAAAATGCCCAAATCACCAACAGTAGCTTAGTAAGACCTTATACAAGGATTTGTTGTTCCTATGGTGCGATGCAACAATTTTCACTCATTGTTTTTCTATGAAATATTTTCTGGTCATTCCATTAGCCATTTAATGACAACAAGCGATGTAAAATAAATTTTATAATGGGCCTACTACAGGGGTAGGACTGAGGGGTGGTTGGGAAAATGGAGAGAGTTCTGGAGGGAAGGGGACAGTAGTGATGGGATTGGTAGTTGAAATATTGTATTCCAGTAATGAATCATTATGAGCAACTTGGTAAACCATGATGTTTAAATTAAGTGTGTGTTTGGGGTTGGGGTGATTGACAAAGTCTGTGCCCCATTCTGATGTAAAAGTAAAAGCTATGACTTTAGTGACCATTATCTTGGCTAATATGCTCAGGCAACAGAGAAAAATTACTGTATATAGGCTCTGAATTCAGCTAATCATGAACAAAACTACAGCTCTGCCTCCTAAGATTTTCACGATCATGGAAAATTGCTTTATCTCTGAGAACCTTTGTTTTGTATTTAAAATGAAAGCATATAAAACTGTCACCTCAACCGCTTATGCAAAAAAAACTCCAGATGATTGCTATTGTTACAATCATTAAAACAATTTGCTTGTGGTCAGATCACTTCAGCCCCAATCCCTGGAGATTTTCTCTCAGCACCAAAGACCAACTGTCCTCCATCCCAGAGGTCTGTCTTCATGATGGTCAAGTTGCTGCTTTCTTAATGTCTGAGGACAATAAGGGAACGGACTATAATAGTTTGACCTAGTCAGAGATGAGTACTCTAAAACCTTCCTTCTTTCTTCAAACATCTTCAAGTTCCCAGAAAGGTACAAAGAGTTTGACTCTTGGCATAGCGAATTGCCAAAGACAGATGTGTTGAAGATAATAAAAAGTCATCTTTGGAAAATTTGGTTCTGAAACATTCTGCAGAGAAATTCAGGATGTTTGAGAATTTGTTTGTTACTGCAATCCCTGCCAGCTCCTTCGCGATAACTATCTGAGATGGAACCACCGAGTAAAGACGTGCTGAACCATAATGTTTGCCAAACCATTTAGGTGGCTTTCTAGGGAAGTTCTACACTCATCGTTTATGCCTCAGGTGGGGAGTAATGGCCTCATTTAAAGAAAAAGGACATTGAACCCTGGAGAGTTACAAACACGGAGTCCAGAAAAGCATGTAAGAAAGTCGCTCCCCTTAGCGATTCTGGCACAGTGAGAATCTGCTCCTTGATGAATTTCACAGTCCAGTTCTGTAGGCTAATGCTTCTATTCAGAAGACATCTAGATTCAAGAATCGTCAATAAGGAGGAGTTGGGAACGCAGAACCTCGTGCCCAAATAGGTCTGCATATTAGTGAGAGCCCAGGTAAATTGAAAGCTCATTAAAGTTGGAGAAGTACTGGTATGGTGGTTCAACATGAAGACCCATGACCCAGAACACTTGGGTTTACATCCCAATGCGTCTTTTGTTATTTGTATGATAGATACAACCTACTTAATCTATGTAAGCTTCAACTGTCCTCATCTAATGGCTTGAGAATAGCACTTATCTCAAAGACTTGTATGTAAACATGTTTGATCTAAACACAGAGCTCTCTTTCATCCTAATTAGGGAACATATCACCATTTAAGAGGTTAAGCAATCTTTTGTAGACCTCTTGGTTTACCTATTTGCAATGGAGATAAATTTTACCCTATGTCCCTGCACTGATATTAATTTAACATTACTTTTATTAGGTCATCTATAAAAGTACATTGGATGAAAAGTTCCTGGCATAGACATCAAACATTCTGTCTTCTCAAAGGGAAAGAAAACCTTAGTTTAACCCAGCCTAGACTGTTCACATTAGTGATTACACACACAACGCTAGGTAATCAACCTGAGAATTTTATTGCCCACCCACTTGAGAGTTTAGTGTTAGTAGCTAATTAAAGAGAAGATCTGTCCTCTTTTATACATAGAACTTAATGAATTAGATAATCCCAGCATACTTACCATGGAATACTATTTATAAAGACCTGCCATTTGGTTGTAATTTTTCAACTGATTAGAGCTTAATTTCTCTTGTAAATTGCCTCTAACTAAAAAATACACCACAGCAGGGTGTCCACATTTATGGCAAAGTAAAATTTATCTGTTTGGGCTTCCTTGCTTCTGAGGTAAAATAGAGAGCCAAGCTTGGCTTATAGCCAGATCCATTGAGCAAAAAGATGCCCGTGAATTGACTATCATAGAAATAAGGGTGTGTGACCATAATGAAAAGGAAATAGTGCATTTTCCTTTAAAAATATTATGTTTTCTGGTTGCCTTATTTTGGGTCTCTCTGAAATGACAAGATATTTGCATAAAAATAAAGGGAGACCTTCTACCTGAGACTGTTTGAGTGATTTATTTTTCTCCAAAGTCTTTAAATAAACCAGATTATATTCTGTTCTCTCTGCCTCTACCACCCTCTATCTCAAATGTATGTACCTCATTACAACAAACGTCACTCATTTTTAGACTCCAATTTGCCACCAGCCCACACAGACCTGCTGTTCCATCTTTCCATGTTAATTTCCATAAATAACTGATATCAAAATGCAGAGTCTTGGAGATACACTTCAGAAAACTTTATGTGTGAAGAGAAACCCAAAACTGGAAGACTATTCAAGGCATTGGAAGTTGCTAGAGATTTGTTTAATCCTTCTCTAAGATTTCAGCAACACATTAATGCAGAGGATTAGCACTGTCCATAGTAAAAATGAAGCAATTTATAAAAAGTATAGCAAATGTAGCTTTAAAAACTACCAGAGCAATTTTCAAATAACCCATATGTTCAAAGGGTACTTATATAGATGCAGAATAATTTATGTACCAAACACATATGTGATTCCTAAGACATATTTAGGAGTGTACAATGTTTAAGATTTTCTTTTGATATCTTCATTTATTTGTACATATGAATTGGTGATGAGTATCTTACAGCATGTACTAAAGTCATAACACAACCAAAATGAAAAAAAAAATCACAGTACAGGTTTGCCGAACTATGCTGGATACTTGATTCTGTGAAGTTAACTTTAGGGTCAATCAGTAAGTCTTATATTTCTTCAGTAGGACAGTCTCTGAAAGAGTTAAGACTCAGCACACAGGAAAGAAAGACAATATTTTAAGAGAGAAATTATCTTTCTAAGGTAAACCTAGGATTAGTATTCAGAATTTACTACCCTAGCTATCAATTTTTGCAGTACTAATAACTATCTGCTGGATTTTTCACAACTGTAATTTTGGTGCAACTGATAATTTCTTAGTGTGATCTTATCATGAAAATATTTACTTCTCTTTAAATTTGCATTTATCTGTTTCTGTACAGCATCGCATACTTCTTTACATTATTTTTTTCCTAGTAAGACCCACTGGATACTCTAATACCATTACTGATGAGAACAAAATTATTTTGAATTGATTTCAGTAATAATTCTATCATTTTTAAATTTTGTTTCTAAGAATTCTGAAGATTTCACAGAGGTGGGTCAGAGGAAACTAAGAAGAGGCAGAAAAGAAGCTGAGCAAATAGAATATATACTTCTTTCTACAAGCAAATCATGTCCATATCATGAACTTTGTACAATGGATTAAATACTGGGCTGTATTTTAAGCAAGAGGTTTGATGACAATTATTCTAAAAACTGCCATCTACCTAAATACCAAAAGTATCTAAGAAATTAATAATTCTAATAGTGGTATGAGTTCATATTTGGATTTGATAAACAAATATTTAAATTTTAAAATTATTGAAGTAATAATTATATGAGATATTTCATTATATTCCCATCAACCATCTTTTCCAAGAGTCAGAGAATTTTTTCAGCATTTATTACTTATCCCATTAGTTCTTATCAAATAATTCCATTAGTTGCCTTATAGTATATATATATAGGGTAACATATAGCTCTAGTGCATTATTCGGTAGATTTTTCTTAGTTTACTTTAATGAATAGGATCAATATTTATGGGAATAAATATTTAATAGCATACAATTTAGTATAAGAAAGTTGTGGATATTATTCTAATTACTGTTCTGCATAAAGAAAATATTTAATTTTCCTTTGAACAAAATTTTAGAGTAAGAGATAAATGATGATGTGTTGTCTTAAATAAATGTTTATTGTGTCTGACTAAATGGAAATGGCTTTATTAACACATTTTGGTAATGTTTTGTTAAATAAAATACATCATTTGACTTTTGCTGTAAAATGCTAGAATACAAACATTTTATAGTTTGTGGCTTCTAGGATCTTTGCCATCTATACGCTACTTTTGAAAATTTAATGGAAAAGCAGCCACAAACATTGCAGAAGTGAATGAGAATGGCAGTGTTTCAATAACAATTTTCTTTAAAAAAATACATGATATGAGCCAGATTTGACCCATGGGACTGGTCTGTTGTCCTGTCAACCTCTACAAGAGATTAGACTGAAAACTAGTTTAATTTCTCTTCTCATATAATTGATGCTTCAGTAATTTATCAAGTAAGGAGGTGAAAAATAATATTATCTTACAAAGCCCAAAGATAAATGATAAGTTATGAACAACAACAATAAAATCTATGTAAAGCACAAAGTGTTGTCAAGATCGTCCATCAAGTAGCAATTAAGATGACTTATTAGCAGTAATTTAAAAAGAACTTATTGTCCTAGGTATTTCATGTTGATATTATGATCACTGAAATGAATTACCTGGCCGCTCATATTTTGTTATCAGTATGAAAAACCTTGACATAGTAAATGGTTCAACCAAGGCTCTTATAAACCTAATTTAATTAAGCACCAATAGCATGTCAGCATGCATACTCTTAGTTAAATTAATATTTCCCTCCTAAGGAAACATGAAAGGAATATAGTCTTATAGATGCAGCCACTGAACCATGAAAAATACATTTATTTACTTCATGCATGAACATTGGTCACTAGTACCCTTCACCCAATGAAGTACTTCCTATTTAACATGTCTATTCACAAATATGCACCCTGACTGCTTCCTAGATATATGTCTGCATAGCATCATAGTAATGCATGAAAACCAAATCTCTAAACATTAAAATATTTTCTTAGGAAGGATACTAATTATAGAATTCATAGTCATAGGGGTTTTCATCTGATAGCTTTACTCTGAGAAAGTCACTTGAGTTGGAGACCTGCTTCTCTTTTTATTTGAAGGATACTGCCCATGCTTCAGAATAAATAAAATTGTTAGTGTACAAACTCAAGTTGTTAGATGTTCACATCTTGGTCTCATTCATCCAGAGTCAACTATAGGGGCTGGAGTGATAGCACAGTAGGTTTTACCCATCCATGGGGCTGGAGCAATAGCACAGCGGGGAGGGCGTTTGCCTTGCACATGGCCAACCGGAGTTTGATTCCCAGCATTCTATATGGTCTCCCAGCACCACCAGAAGTAATTCCTGAGTGTAGAGCCAGGAGTAACCCCTGTGCATCACTGGGTGTGACCTGAAAAAGCAAAAAAAACAAAACAAAAAAAATCTAAAAAAAAAAATTTCCCACCCTAGTAGTGTGGGCAAGATAAACATCTCAGATGTTAAAGACAATACTATTTTTTAGAATGTAACTTAAATACTAAAATTAATTTATGAAAATAACTGTGAAAGAATTTCACATAACAAACTTAATAAATAATAATGCTCTAACTGAGAGAATTGTAGCATCCAGACATGGAAGGATGATTGTGTAATGAAGGTGGGCCAAGGCTGAGGAAATACAGTGGTGCTTGAGCATTTAAGAGGAAAGAACTGAATACATCAGAAAGAAAAGTCAGTCCACATGAATGATAACAAAATTTTTCTGTAAGGGACAGGAGAATAAATATTTTAGATTTTATGCATTATATAGCCTATCACAAATATTCAATGCTCAGATTTTTGGTGTGAAAGAGACCACACCAAATAGATGGACCAAAGAGATAATACAGGAAGTAAGGCATTTAACGTGCACGTGCCTGACCTAGTTCAAATCCCCAATACCACATAAGATTCACCAAACAGCACCTAGCATCAGTCCTGGGCACAGTGCCAGAAACAGTATTGAGTAAACTGCAGTGGTCCCAAGCACCTGCCTCTGCCGCCTGCAGTTATTTTCAGCCAACTATGAAATACTCCTTCAAAATGAGCACATCTGTCTACCAAGTATAATTGGAGGCTTAAAACTATTATTTTGTGAACTATGTTTATTTTCACTGCCTGATCTATCTGTTGTTTTTGGAATAACAAAATATTACAACTCTGGTTTCCTTTTTAAATTTTTATTATTTTATGGAGATAGAATGAAATCAACCTCTTCTTTATTAAATCTTTTCTGCCAAAGCATAAGCATTTACTTTTACAATGGTAATTAGGAACCCCCTGTGATTAATTTGTTAACAACTTCTTTTATTTCATATTTAATAAGAATTTTGATTTAATTTTATTGTAATAAATATTATTTACAGTAGGAAATTGAATCATATGAATATTATAATAAATTTCTTACAACAAGAAGAGAAAAATCTGTTCTTTTAGTTATATATTTGCAACTCTTTGACATTTTTCTCTGATGTCACTACTTATGGTCCAATAAAAAGTTGTACTCAAGGGCTGGAGCATGAATAGAGCTAGTGGGGCACTTGCCTTGAATACAGCCAGCCGAGGTTTTATCCCTGGCATCCTATCAGGTTTCCAGAGCCCCATCAGGCATGATCCCTGAGAGTAGAGCCAGGATACAAAACAAAACAAGTCACATCTACCCTAGATTTTTGGATCAACAATGTCTACAACCAAGGAACTGGTTTTAGTATTAAAAGTTATGGAAATGAGCTTATCTCCATAAACTTGCTTGTCTTATCATACATAGCATTACCTAGAAGTAATTCACTGACTAGAAGAGTGAATTGATTTGATGAAGACCAATTTTTGTATCAGAAATCTATTACTCCAGAGAACAGATGACTGGTTAAAGAAACTTTGGTACATCTATACAATGGAATATTATGCAGCGTTAGAAAAGATGGAGTCATGAACTTTGCATATAAGTGGATCAACATGGAAAGTATCATGCTAAGCGAAATGAGTCACAAAGAGAGAGACAGACATAGAAAGATCACACTCATCTGTGGAATATAAAATAACAGAATAGGAGACTAACACCCAAGAATAGTAGAGGTAAGTACCAGGAGGTTGGCTCCATGGCTTGGAAGCTGGCCTCATATGCTGGGGGAAAATGCAGTTCAGATAGAGAAGGGAATATCAAGTAAAATGTGGTTGGAGAACCTCCTTGGGAGGGAGATGCATGCTGAAAGTAGACTATAGATTGAACACGATGGCCACTCAATACCCCTATTGCAAACCACAACACCCAAAAGGAGAGAGAGAACAAAAGGGAATGCCCTGCCACAGATGTGGGGTGGAGTGGGGGTTTGTAATTGGGGGCTTGGAGGATACTGGGTTCATTGGTGTTGGAGAGTGGACACTGGTGGAGGGATGGGCTCAAGAACACTGTATGAGGGAAACACAAGCACGAAGATGTGTAAATCTGTAACTGTACCCTCAAGGTGATTCACTAATTAAAAAAAACCTCTATTACTCCATAACAAATCACCTGGAAACTTTGGATAAACTAGCAATAACTAATTTTGACCATTCTGTTGGTAAAAGCGGCAATTCATCTATATGCTTTGCTTGGTCCAATGGATGCACAGTTTTGACTTAAGGTGCAATCTGTAACTTCACAGATACCCAAGGTCTTACCTGGAATGAACAGAATTGTTGATAGTCCTCAACTTTTCTCTAGTCCTAACCTGTTTCACAAAATTGTGAAAGTATTCCAGGAGAGCAAGTTTTAAAGTACACCATTTTGAGAAAATATTTCAAAAGAGCTCAAATGTTCTGACTCCAGCATTGGTTGTTCTCCTAGCAACTGCAAAGACTGACCCCCCAAGAACAGAGCTTCGAGTAGTTGTGTTGGATATGACCCTAAAACATAAAATGGCATTTCCCTTTAAGTCATACACAGATGTCCCCAAAATCAGAGGGAAATGAGAGCAGAAAATAGAGTTGAATTTTGGTTTTATTTCCCTGTGAAAAATTATGCTTCAGACATGTGTTGTATAATGGATAACATTGTCATTATAGTATTTGTAAAATGGGCATCAGGCTTTATCAATTGAGAATGGCCCAAATTTATGATAACTCTAAACTTAATAGTTTCATAAGCTTCTAAATTTTTAAAAATAAGCTTATAAAATGATTCATTTGAATGGTACATGTATCTCTTGTTTCCATTTTAAAGATATTTGAGGTTGTTTTGGAAAATTACTCATTTACTGCATGATAGTAAAACTTAGCAAATGTTACCTGAAAAGTTATCAAGAGATTTATTATGGCTTTTTATAGCAAATTCATGGAATAAGATGAAAATTATTGCCACATGTGCTATTGACAAATGTAATAATTTCTCCTGAAAATAATAATCATGGTTATAATTCACCATTTATTAGCTATCACCATTGAGCAAACAGCAAGGAAGGGATTAACCTTTCAACAGAGTTAAATGAACATGAAAGAGCTAAATGGTATAGGAGTAATAATATTTATACAAATGCTAATTAAGAATCTGGCATTTAAGTCAAATGACATATAATAATGTTTTTCAGGGAAGGATAAAAAAGTACCATGAATATCACTCTTGTAATTTCTATGAAGGTTAAACATAAAGGCCTTAAATTTGTAAAATATTTTTAAGGTGGTATCTATGAACGATGATCATAACTCAGTACCTGCATTCATATGTGATTAAAGAAATTCATTTTATAATAACTGTCAAAGGTGCTTAGTATCATCAGCCAAAATACTTAAATTATTGCTCATTATTAAGTTCAAATAATATCAAAACAACTTTAAACCATCTTAATGTCAATATTCAATCCACGTAAATAAAACTTTCAGCAAAACATTTATTTTTAAATATTTCTATTAGAATTATTTAGAAATAGCTAATCTGAGACTGTTTTCATACTAATAATTAGAAATACAATAAAAAGTAAAAATCCATTTAAAAATAAACGATATTCCTTCAGTTTCTGAAACCCTTTGGTTAGATAATTGTTTTCCATGTGAATATCTATGACCCATGAGTGACTTTGGAAATAAATCTAAGAATGGGTACCAATTACAATTAGACTGAACTGTAAGTAATAAAGAGCTAAGTATTCGGTTTATGTAAAATAAGGCCATTTGTCTCTCATGGTTAAATTCAGGTATATCCATTTTAATACAGATTCAGTGGTTCTGAATGACCTAAACTCAATCAGCTTCTAGCCTTTAAACTATCTTCCATAGAGTGTAACAACTTTCATCCTCATCTTCCAAGATGGAGGTCTAGACATTATTCTAAACTCTAAACTGCTTTTTGGAGAAATGAGTGAGAAAAAGATAAGAAGTATCATCAAACTATCATACACTTTGTTTAGTTCAACTGACCAGAATATATCCGAATATCCACACTTAGCTGCAAGGAATGCTGGGTTGTATAATCTTTAGTTATAAACCACCAGCTCAAGGTTGTGTTTCTTGAAATCTGGATCAAGAAAAGGAAGAAGGCTCTTGTTGCAATTGATGGTTGATCAATTGTGAAAATATCTTTCTGCATAAGAACCACAGTTAATTAACCACAGTTAATTCCTGGTTAGGAATTAACCAGGAGAGCTTATTGAGTGAGCCCAATAATTTGGGGTTACGACAGGCTGCCCTGAACATCAGAGGCCAATACAGAAGCAAATCAAGACAGAAGAAGCACCTCCAGGTGATTTGTACATCACTGAATGAACAGAAGTGGTTAGAGAAACATGTGTGGGTTGCAGCCCAAGGCCTGGGAACCGTAGAATGGAGGAACCAGTCCAACGTGGTGCTGGGAAGAAAGAAGTGAAAAACAGAATGGAGCTGTACATTCTTGGACCAAATGAAGGCCATTCTAGGTGCTGGATTTCTCATTGAAACCACAGGAGAGAAATTGATTTAGACTCCAGATCTCCCCTGCCCCTCAGAACAGTATTAAATTGTCTCAAAGATAATACTCAAAGTATATATAGTATATGTTTGGTATACTATCAGTACTTAAAGTATACTGAAAGTAGAAGGACTGCCAAGATTCATATTTGGTCTTGCAGGAAGAAATAGGCCAGTGCTATAAACATTAATCATTTCCCCCAGGCCCCTGCAGGTTTTTAACAGAGACTAGATAGTTTTGTGCCTTTCTCTGAATCTAATAATACATCAATTGCAAAAATAAATATAAGTACTGTAAAGCCATCAAATCTTAAATAAAACTTGTATCATCTAATCAAACAGTGTCACCAGTTGGAAAGGCCCATTACTTACTAATCCAAATAGAAAAATAACTAAAGTTAAAATTAAAAATGGAAAAGATTCAAAGTATCAAACCTGTTAGAGAAATACAAAATTTCAAATGTGAAAGAAAATTCAGAAAAGAATGTTATATGCAAGAGAACGTAGAAAACTGAAAAAAGATACATCAGAACTAAAAAAAAATCCACAAATGAATGAGCTTAGAAATAAAATCAATGAATAGAAGGTAGAAATTAAAGCTTTAAATATGAAAATTACTTTCTATATTAAGGAATCAATATGTAATATACAGAGCACTAGAGAAAGCTAAGGAAGAGGAATGGGCCAAATGGAGGACTAGACAGTGAGCTCAAAAATTGTATATCAAGACAGTATTATAAAATTGATTTAGGCAGAAGAAGAGAATTGGATGTGAAAAAATAAAGCTAGTCTATGAGAACTATCCACCATTTTTGCAAAGGTTATCATAATAACAGATATTCTAA
The DNA here is from genome assembly GCF_027595985.1 of Sorex araneus. Lineage (NCBI taxonomy): Eukaryota > Metazoa > Chordata > Mammalia > Eulipotyphla > Soricidae > Sorex > Sorex araneus. Next base: position 294,851,415 of record NC_073313.1, on the reverse strand, counting down.
AAGAGAAAGAGAGAAAGAAGCAACAGTTATTAAAAATAGCTGAAATATATTCAATATTCAAGTCAATGATATTAATGGATCATATAACTATTTAAATTTAAAGAAAATTTTACAGACATATTCAGCAATGATAATAGCAAAACCTCAAGAAAACAATTATCAGATTTTTTATCAAATATCTCAGCAAAAACTCCAAGAAAGGTGAAAGTACAATGACATATTATTTTAATTTTTGAATTTTGGTATTTGAGCAATACCAGAGATACTTAGGGCTTCCTCCTGGCTCCATACTCAAGGTTTACTCCTTGCAGTTCTTAAGAAATCATAAGAGGTGCCAGGGATTGAACAGGGGATGATCTCGTGTGCAAAGCAAGCTCCCTGTCACCTGTATTTTCTTCAGGCCAAGAATGATATACTCTATTCAAAATACTTAAAAATAAAAATGCCCGCCAAGAATACTTCAAAAATATTTTGTAGATATGAGGAAGAAACAAAGGCCTACACATACATACATTCACACACATACACACACACACACAAAATCTCTCTCGCTCTCTAGCTCCTCTCTCTCCTCTCTCTGTTCACCTCTCCCCCCCATCTCTCTTACAATCATCACACACCTCAAAAGATAGAGAAGCAGAGTTTTCCAAAACTTGACCTCAACAGGAAGTGTTAAAAGAGCTCACTTACTTATATTGAAACAAATATAGTATATATAAAAATGAACAAAGAAATAACCTGAAATAACAGAAGTAGTAAACCCTCATGTTAACAATTACTCTTAAATGAAATATATTATCAATCAAAAAGTACAGAGGAATCTTTGGATTAAAAAGTTAAATTTTGTTATATGATATTTACAGTGGATTTACTTACACTATTAAAACCTAAATAATTTTAAAGTAAAGAGAGAGGAATTAGTACAAGACAATAAAAATATAAAAGTTCAGTAACTGCAATATTTATATTAGAAAAAGACCTATAACCAAAGCAGATAGTAAGAGACAAAGATGCACATAACATAATAAAGCATCAATGTAAATGGAAAAAAGACATTAATAAATATGTGCCAAACATAACACCTTTGAGAAGAAAGCAACTATTAACAAATATAAAGAGAACATTGTAAGAACAATAGAAGTGGGGGACCTTAAAATTTCACTTATAACAATAGGCAGATCATCTAGACACAAAATCGCTAAGGAAACAAAGGCCTCAAATGACAATTTAGGTAAGATTTTTGACTTAGAATATATTTACAAAGTATTCCAACACAAAATACCAGAATATACATTCTTTTCAAGTGCTCACAGATTATTCTCAAAGATTTTCCATATGTTGGGACATATGTCCTAACATTAGTTGGGACACAAAATACCAAAACACACTTTCAATTAATATATCAATATTGAAATTATATAAAACATCATTTAAGATGATAGTGTATCGGAAAAAACATCTTTTCATACACTGGTATGAAAGTCAAAATCAATTTACAAAGGGGACACCTACCACAGGAACATTCCAGTGGTCAGACCACTTTTACCTTCAAATTGGACGGAGCTGTCTGTGGATATCAGAAGAAAAAAGGTAAGGGTAAACCACAAATATGTGAAGAATTAACAACATGACACTGAACAACCACTGGATGAGTTAATGAGGAAATTAAAAAATACTTGAGGGAAAATGGACATGATGACACAACTTTGCTTAACTTGCAGCATAAAGCAAAAGACGTACAAATGTGAAAATTTATAGCAATGCAAGCGTATCTCAGAAATATGAAGAATCACAAGTGTAAGAAGAAAAACTTAAAGTTGTAGAATGAAGGAAATTATTTTTTGTTTTGTCTTGTTTTAGTTTGGTTTTGGGGCAGTGCTCAAGGGTTACTCTTGGCTCTGTATTAGGGAATTATTCCTCGCAGTACTTGGGGGACCATATGGGATGCCAGGGATCGAATCTGGGTTGACTGCATCCAAGGAAAACACCCTACCTACTGTACTATCACTCTGTTCCCCCAGGAAAATAATTTTTACAAGACCAGAAGTTAAGAAGAGCTCAATAAGACAATCCAAAAGACCAACAAAATCGAGATAGTTTACTATCTTGTTGGAAGTCCTAGCAAAAGCAATCTGACAAGAAAAGAAAGTAAAAAGTACAAACAACTCAGATTGCGTGGAAAACTATCACTATTTACACTTGACAAAAAATTACTAAGAAAAATCATAAAGACTCTGGTAAAAGAAAGCTTTTAGCAATAAGAAACTAATACTATAAAGCAGCAAACTACAAAGATTATATATAAATATATGTATGGAAATAATAGACAAAAAGGGATGTCAGGATATAAATATTCATAATATCAAAAAGATATTATCTTAGAATATACTTAAGCAGTCAAAGAAAAATTTCAACACTGTTAGAAAAATGAGAAAAACTAAAAAGATAGATACCTGTTCCTGGATTGGAAAAAAATAACATCATTAAAAGCTGATATAACTTAAAACAAAGTGCAGTTTCAATGAAATTTTTGTAAGAATTCAATAGCATTCTTTACAAAAATAGATCCACCACAAAATGTATTTGCAACTATAAGAGCTTTAAAATAGAAATATAAACCACTAGGGAAAAATAAAAAAGTAGAGACATTGTAATTCCTAACTTCCAATAAAGTTATCGTAATTAAAATTGCAGTTTGGAAATGAAAACATATATAAAAATCAGTGTAATAGGATGTAAAATGCTGTAAAAAAACACATGTAAGGAAACCAGTTTATAACAAAGAAAGCAAACGCTAACAATGAGCCAGAAAATTATTTTCAATAAATGATTTAGAAACACAAGAAATATATACGAAGGAGTTTATAACAAAGGAAGAAAATGCTTACAATGAGCCAGAAAATTATTTTCAATGAATGATTTAGGAACACAGGACAACTACATGAAATAGAATGAAAGTATATCTAACACCAAAACCAAAATTAACTCAAAATGAATTAGACTTGGATACATAATCTGAAATCACAAAATACATCGAAGAAAGTACAGATAGAAGTTCCCAACAGATGAGTGGATAAAAAAATTATGTTATATTTACAAAATGCAATACTCAAGCTATGAAAAAAAAATGAAATTTTTCAGTCTGCTGTGACTTGGATAGAGCTGGAGGAAGGCATGCCAAGTGAAGAGAGCCAAAAAGAAAGACAAACACCAGATCATCTCAATTATTTGCAGAGTATAAAGAAACAAAGCAGGAGATTATGTAAGCCTTCGTTGACACAACCCTGAGATACAGTCACTGGAACTATGATGTAAGAATATTTCGTGCAAAGGGAATTCTGGGATAATGGTGGAGGGATCTGGCACTTTGATAGTGAGCATGGTGTAGCAGAAGTGCAAACATAAAACTATAATTGGATGCTATTGTGAAAAAATAAAAAGAACAAAGCCCTGTCAAAGGACATGAATGATAGTAAATCCATGGATTCTGACCACAGAACTGGTTACCCCTTAGTGGGGTGGAAAGTGAGATGAAGAGAGAGAAGGACTAGAAGTCCTTCTAATGGCGAAAGGCCTGTGATATTTTAGTGGTGATGGTGAAGGTATGAAGGAGTATAATGTACACCAATAGAATAAATGTTATCACAGCTTTAATAGCTCATTTATAGTAACCACCAGTCCTTAAATTCAAAACAGGAGAAAGCACAGGAAATATGCTTTCTGCAAGGCTATATGCTTTAGGGACTTTAATATAAGGGAAATAAAAGTAAAATAAACAATTGGGACTTTGCCCAGCCAAGAATTGTATGCACAGTAAAAGAAACTTGCACCAAAATGAAAAGGTGATACCAAGTAGGAGCGGAGGGAAAAGGAAGAGAAGCAGAGGACAGAAGAGGAAGAGAGAGAAAAGAGCCTTTGGGAGTTGCAACATGCCCTCCCCGAGAGGACATTGCATTTCATGAAATAATCTAAACAGAGAAATACATTGTGATTTCATTTATATGTGTCATATGGCAAAACAATAAAATTGATATGCCGCATATAATAAAATGAGCTTTTGAATTATAAGACCAATTGTAATTACCGGTTACTGTAAGGAAAGGAGAAAGTGAGGTTGGTAAACGAGGATAGAGTGGGCAAATGTATGTTGAACCAATGATCTTAATAAAAATTAAACATGTTGATTATGAGAGACACAGACTAATAACTTTGGCAGTGATACTTCAGCAGATAATAAAACAAATGTATTTTAAAAGCTTAGTGATGAGGACTGAAGGGATAGCACAGCAGGTAGGGCATTTGCCTTGCACATGGTCAACCCAGGTTCGATTCCTCCATCCCTCTCAGAGAGCCAGGCAAGCTACCAAGAATATCCCATCTGCACGGCAGAGTCTGTCAAGCTACCCATGGCATATTCAATATGCCAAAAAGAGTAACAAGAAGTCTCACAATGGAGACGTTACTGGTGCCCGCTCAAACAAATGGATGAACGGGACAACAGTGCTAGCGTGCTACAGTAATGAGGAATTGAGGATTAATAAACATTAAATTACATTTCTAAGGAAAATAAAAGGAACAGCTGTTTGGAAACAACCAACTATCTCATCCACAATAATTCTAATGAAAAAAATCAGATAATTAGTGACTGGGCTTACATAACATGTACACATTATTAACTAAAGTTCAGTTTTAAAGGTTTTAAAAAATGACACTCAAGTGGAATGTTAATTGATATAATTAAAGCTTCTAAAAGGATATCTTCCCAAATTTTCTCAAATTTCTACAAAAAATATGCTGAAATCACAGACTGAAGATTAAGAAAACTAAACCCCAAATATTAAAAATTTAGTTACACAAAAGTAATAATCTTACAAAAGAATAGATCTCACTTTTTAAGAACCAACTATATACCTATAACTCTGAAGAACTCACTATACACGTCATCTGATTTGATTGCAGACACTGGGTGAAATACCCCTAGAGGTTAGTAATTAAATCTACACAAGGCAGGTAAATGTTTCATGATCATGGGAAGTATGAAGCAGAATGCATAGTTTCAACTGGCAGTCTCCCAAACCTTTCTTCACTCTGAGAATGTCATATACAAATTAAGAAATGAGATTGGATTGGCTGTCTGGATCAGGATAATGGATGACATTGAATTCAGGCCAGCTAAATTCTGTTTTATTTTGACACAAATTGGAAATTGTTATAAATGTTGAAGAATGTGATAAATATGAGGTGTTGTGGATATTATCCTGAAAATGTTGTACAGGATGCAGTGGAACGCAGAGAAGGAAAGAGACTGATTCAGCACTCACAGTTCTCCAGGAGTAAATTAATGTCTAGACTTGAATTGCAGGTCTAGAATTTAAAGTATTGCATCGAAATTTAAAACCAAAAAGAGCAATTAGAGGATAAAGGAATATACAATACATTACAGTTTCAAATAACTTCAAGTTTTCAAGTAAAGAAACTATCAAATATCTTCTCTGTATTCTGCTCCCACAGCCCCACCTGCCTGTAAACTCTGCTCATCTTAGTCTATCATTTCTAGTGTGGATCAGGAGATGGATAGATAATTCAGGCCAACATTGAAGCCAAGAAAATTGCAGTTCTTGGAGCCTACACACCTTCCAGTCTTGTAGAGCATCATTCCTTTGCAAACTTTCCTAAGATCAATGCTCAGGGAAGAACCCTGATCTTGTCAGAATTAGAAATTGCATCACAGCTGAAATAGTGATCAAACATCACACTGACTGAACGCAGATTGGTATTACTAGCATTTACTTGCTAATTACCTTCTTGACTCTAATTTTTTGACCTAGCATCTATTCCCATCTTAAATGACTTTACTTTCTGTATTGATTAAATAAAAAGATCACAGACCCCCCCACCTGCCAATACCTGCTTTCTCATTCATTTTCTCCTCCATCTCTGTTACAGAAGAGTGCTATTTGTAACACAGGAAGAATTTTACCGGTGTTCCTCTCTTTTGCTTTAATTTAGGAACTTAAGTTTTTCTTTTAGTGCTTCCTCTCTTATGTCTGCTTTTCACTGCTTTTTGAACTAAATCACTCAGTAGATACATGAATACAGTACAATATCTTGCTTACAAATTAAAACATATATTCTCCTTGAAAATAATCAAACATTTCAGAATTTTCACGGGATAACAGAAGTTTCCCAAATGGTAAAATAAATCCTGAGATTAAAGATTGAAGGTGAAATGTTTCTATCTTCAAACTACATTTTTTTTTTGCTTTTTAGGTCACACCCGGCAATGCACACGGGTTACTCCTGGATCTACACTCAGGAATTACTCCTGGTGGTGCTCAGGGGACCATATGGGATACTGGGAATCGAACCTGAGTCAGCTGCATGCAAGGAAAATGCACTACCAGCTGTGCTATTGCTCCAGCCCCTTTTCAAACTACATTTTAAACATTAAAATTCAAAACATGGCATTAGAACAAAACTAAGAAAGACCCTGAGTCAATGGAATAGAACTGAGAGCCCAGAATGCAAATTCACACTTATCAAGGCAATTAATTTTTGACAAATGAAACAAGGATGTCAGAGATGTAGAGAATGGAAAATCCCTTCAAAAAATGATTTTCAAAACACTGGATAGCCACAGTAAAATATTGAAACTAGACCACTACCTCAAACCATACACAAATAAAGAGCAGCAGAAGATAATACAGGAGGTAAAGCCTTGCATGTGGTTGGTTGCTATTTGATCCAGGGCATTACGCAGCAAGCACTGCAAGAGTTCACTGAAGACATGAAACCCAGGAATAGCTCCTAAGGACAGGATGTGAACAACATAATCTCCCCAAAATAAATTAAAAATGAACCAAAAACTTCAAGTTTTTATTAGTCCGAAATTATAAAATGTGTAAAAGAAACCATAAGAAAACCACCCCACAAAATTGCTTTCAGTGATGTTTTGGGGACAACGCGCCAATGAAACTTTTTTTTTTTATTTTACCATCAAGGGTATACATCAAACGTGGGGGATAACTGCTTATCTACCATCTTCTCTCTGCCATATCACCACCCTGCTCCCCCCCCCACACACACACAGCCCTAAAGCTATGCTTACTGGCTTTTAGCTACAGCCTGTGGTGCTCAAGGCTTACTCCTGACTCTGTGTCCAGAGATTACACCTGGAGGGTCTCAGAGGACCATATGCGGTGGTGGGTAACAAACCTCAGTGGGCTGCATGCAAAGCAAGCATCCTACTCACTGTACGATTACCTTAGCCTCAGAAATAAATTGGAGCTAAGTCAAAAATTAAAAATCTTCTCCATCTCTACCTTATCAACAGGCCCCACTCCACATCTGCCAGTTATATCTCACACTGCTCACAGTTATATGTCCTGTCAGTGGGTGAAGACAGGGCAGGGAAGATAAAGAGAAATTCTCAGGCGAATCCCTTCGAGACTCCTACGAGAGATAGCTACAAAGAGGCACCTTCAGCACAGAAGAGACAGAGTAGAGTTCACTGGCAAAGCACAAGCTTTTCCTATCCTGTATTGTGTACTCAGTCCCCAAACCAACTAACCAATCACAAAGAGAAAGAGACAGAAAGACAGACAGACAGACAGACAGAGACAATGAGAAAGAGAGAGAAGAATCTACTTATGAGAATGTCATGAAAATTAAATGAGCTACTCTGCCTGAAGTTACTTAAAGGCTGGTAGAAAGTAAATTGGCAGGTCCAGGGAGATCATATAGCAAGCAAGGCACTTGCCTTGCATGTCCCCATCTGATGAGACTCAATCCCTGGCACCCCATAGGTCCCCCAAACCCCACTGGGAATGACCCCTGAGCACAGAGGCAGGTGTCAGACCTGAGCTACATTGAGTAAGGGCCCCAAACAAACAAAAAATGTAAATTGTAAAAGAAAATTTACTGCATTATTATCATCACTCAATAAATATATGTAAATGCAATGAGTTAAAACCGAGAATAAAACATTAGACTCCAATAAAGGGAATGCTAGAGACAGAAGTGTCAGAGGAGGGTCAATGGGTTTAACTTTCTGAAAGTAAAACAATCAGCCAACTGCTAAATGAGTGCAGGTTCTGTTAAGGATGCTGAGAAATCACTCTATGCTTTCCTGCTGAGAAGCAAATATGCTTCTTTGCTTCAACATCTTACAATGGCCCCATCAGGTTGGAAAACCCTGTTCTGTCTTCTTGAAATCTCCAAAGATCTATCACTGTCTATAGGATTCCCATATGTTAAGTTACTTCCTTAGGATACATTCCCAAAAATATAACTGCTGGGTCAATAAGAGGAAACACTTTCATGTTTCTTGACAGAATATTTATCTGTTTTATATAAATATTAACTCATTTCACATTGCTTCCAGCAGTATTGCTCTACAAACTTACCCTCATTCAATTATAGCAAAGATAAAATATTTATGATGCTTATTGCATCTTACTAAAAGGCTACAAAATGGGGGGCTAGACTGGAGCAATAGCAGAGTGGCTAGGGCATTTGCTTTGCATGCGGTCGACCCGAATTTGATTCCTCCGTCCCTCTCGGAGAGCCCAGCAAGCTACTGAGACTAACCAGCCCACATCGCAGAGCCTGGCAAGCTCCCCATGGCGTATTCGATATGTCAAAAACAGTAACAATAAGTCTCACAATGGAGACATTACTGGTGCCCACTCGAGCAAATCAATGAACATCTGGGTGACAGTGATACAGTGCTACCAAGTAAAGGAGATTACTTGGTCTCAGGCCTATCTGTCAAGACTCTTTTTGGACTTGCAATGGTATTGGACTTGCAAAGATTTGGGGAAAATAATTTTGCTTAGAGTCAATGAATTTCAACCTTCTAGATGAGCATGCAGAACTAGATAACTATATGTGATTCTTTTTAATGGTAAAAATATTTTACATATCTGTGGAAACTTTTCTGAATTTTCACACTTATCTTGAAATGATATGACTTTTTAGATATTGTTTTGTTAATAGAACTAATTCATTAATACTTTACAGAAAAAAAAAGATAGCCTTGGTTTAGACAGACATCAAATGAAAATTTATCATTTTTCCATTGTTTGACTCTGACCAGTTTTCTAACCTTACAAGGAGAATAATCATGCAAAGCCTTACAATGCAATGTGAGAATTAAGTACAATATATAAAAATATTTAAGACATTTTCATTCACTAAGTATTTGGAGATTTTCTGTCTTGGTGCACTATCACTTTTCAAAATTCTGTGAGTCATTTCTTTTATTCATATCTTGCCTTTGTCTCTGGCCAGGTGAGAAAATAAGGATCATAAACTTTTCTTATTTCAAGTTGGCATAGCAAAACACTGCCCTTTATATTTGCATATAGAGGGTTGCCAGCTATGTAATTTGTCAGCAAACTTTCTGTGATCCAGTATCTTAGGTTAAATGTATTTATTCAACTGAAACAGATTTATAGACCGTGATATATTCATCAGTGATATTATATTTTTTTAGATGGAGGAAAATGCAAACATATATGTCTTAGGAATAGTACTCCCCAAACAACTATATGTAAAAGAAATGGAACTAAGACATAAATGCCTTCCTCCCAAACTTTCAATAAAATACAATTCATCTTATGTGATATCATATTCAGAAAATGGTTTCTGTCCTTCCTATGTGTGCTATTTCTCCTTTGACGACATTCTTTCTTATTATACATTCATAAAATTCTGGTAGAAATTTATTCTAAACACATTATTAATGTGTTTTATTTTTCTGGAGAGCAGGGATCATTTTGTCCATTTTATATCTCTGTGACACCTCATACAATGACCTATGAGCTCAACACATATTCAGATATATCAATTATTAAATGATTCTGGTCTAACAGTTCAGAACAGTTTTTGCAATTGGAGATATACTTTAAATATCTTAAAATTTGACACTTTAGAGTCTGAAGTAAAGGTCTCAAAATTAAAGAAATAGGCGATTCATGGGTTATCTCTATAATGCAATGTGATTCAAATATTAAGATGCATATTTTGAAATCTGTTATATAGAAAGGCTCACGATCATGATCATGAAATCCCGTTAATCATCGATATCTCGAGTGGGCTCAGTAACCTCTTATTTCATCCTTTCCCTGAGATCTTAAAAGTCTATCTCGACTCGGCCCTCCCAATGATGTCGCACTGCGGACTCTTCAGGGTCAGGGCAATGAGATCCAGCTTGTTACTGGCTTTAGCATATGAATACACCATGGGAATCTTGCAAGGCTGTCCCATGTGGGCAGGAAACTCTCAGAAACTTGCCAGTTTCTCCCAGAGGGAGGGGTAGGCTACAGGATATCTAGCGGGCACACACTTCTGAGAGCTTGCTTTTAAGTCTCTCTCTGGATGTTGGCTGTTGATGGGATTGCACACACCTGGGTTCCTCTGCCTGTACCTTCATGCATGAGCCTGTCCGAATGTGTGGAGAGGGGTTTCGAGCATGGCTGTAGCTATGTTCCAGTGGTCTTCGGCCACCGGGAGCTCTGCTGGGGATGGGTAGAGAAGCTGGAGCCCATCCCCTCCGAGGGGCCCCGGGGAAGACAGCCAGGCATGCAGGCAAGAGACTCTCTGCATCACTCTCTTTTGAGAGCTTTCTGAGAGCAGGCAGAGAGTTTCTTGCCCGCATGCCTGGCTGTCTTCCCCAGGGCCCCTCGGAGGGGATGGGCTCCAGCTTCTCTACCCATCCCCAGCAGAGCTCCTGGCGGCCAAAGACCACCGGAACCTAGCTGCAGCTATGCTGGAGGCTCCTCTCTACACGTTCGGACAGGCCTCATGCATGAAGGTACCGGTAGATGAACCCAGGTGTGTGTAATCCCATAGAAAGGCTCATGACATAAATTTTAAAATGCAAAATTCTTATTTTATGCATACCTCAATTAGTTCAGGAAATTAAATATAAATAATTTGAGGAATTCCAGTTATGACTTTGACAGACTAACATGTAGCAGACTTTTTCATCCCCCCAAAAAAATTGGTAATAAAAAGCAAACTATGTGAAGGTACAGGAGGTCAACAAGGTAGCCAGAATTTGAGAATTCAATTTTCTGAGTAGAAGAAAAACAGATCATAACAACAAACAATTCATATCAAAGCAATGGCCAACATAATAATAGTTAAAAATCAACTAGAGAATCCATGAAATCAGTTCCTGAATAAATGCCAAACCTTATAGTTTAATAATAGAGAAATTAGAGCCAAAAGAATAGCATGTGAAGTAGAATAATTCATTGAGATTCTGCTAGAATCTAACAGAATAGAAAAAAGCATCCCAAAAAGCAGAAAAAATGCCAAAAAATTTAAATAAATCTTAGAGCACATATAATTAAAAATAAAGAGATCTGAATTCCTGATGGCTTTCATCAAAGTAGCCTAGAGCAGTATTTCTCAACTGGGGTCTGCATCACCCCCTGTAGGTCCATAGGATATTCCAAAAGGATCTCAGGTGAAAATCTCAAGGCCACCTGAGGATAAAACTTAGGGCAAACCTGGTTTACTCTCAGATCTCTCAGTATTTTCCTGTTTAAATTACATGCTATAAGTTGTTTCTGAAAATAAAAGGTAATCAAGGCTATTTTGTTTTATCCTCCAAGTGTTCTAATTCTGTCTTTTTATGTTTACATCTTTAAAAACCTGAAATGTATTTCTATATATGACTTGAGAATAAATCTGTTATTTTCTCTCTAGAAATAACAAATTATTTTCAAAATATTTATTGACAAGTTTAAATTTTTACTGAGTTCTAGAACTATCTTTTTGCTTCTTATATCCACCGGGGTCCTTTTCTGAGTTTCTTCCATTGGTATTACAACAATAATAATACTGTCCTAAAAATTGTAATTTTATATTAAGGCAACTGTTATAAGATTAATGTCATTTCTAGTTTATTCTCTTAATCTCTAAACTAATGTTCTACCATGTGTAGAATCCCATCCCTCATCTTCTATATTCCCTATGGAATTCTATGTTAAAAAATAAGAATCTAATTCTTTGATCTAGTTTTTATATTTTAATATTTAATTATATGTATTCCCTGGGATATTTTCTCAATTTTATTTTCCAAGCCTCGATTACATTTCCCATCACAATTAAAATAATATTTAACATGTAAGTATTCTTGACTAAAAATTTTTCCCATTTATAGCTTCTTGTTCTTGAGGATTCTAGTGCCCTCCCTTATCCCTAGTCAAATTACTTTTCTTCCCTTGATGATTTCTTCTGTTCCCAATATGGCTTTGTCTTCTCTGAATTCTTCTATTCTATATGTTTTTTGATCCTTTATGTAGAATAGCTTCCTTAGACATGGTTATACAGAGCCAATACAAACTTTTGAAAAACCTTTCACTTTTGTTTTTAGAGTGTGAGACCAGATCTACTATTTCCATCTCAGTGCTCAAGAGTCACTCCCAGTGGTGCTCAGAGTACTAATTTGTCCCCTGAGTGCTAGAGGTGAAATCCTGGGATATGTCGTGCAGAGCAGGCCAGCCCTTTGAGCCAATTCTCCAGTATCTCAATGAGCTTTTGAATAGAAAGCTGAAATATTACTAACTTCCAGTTTTGATGTCTCCCAGTGTCTATTTTTGTCACTAATTTCTTATTGCTGTTCCATCTATTTCTTTTAGTTAATTTTATATATACTTTTAGTTAAGGTTATATTAATAATGAATATCGTATAAATATTTGCATGTCTGGGGATACCTGTTACCATCCCACCCCCCCCACCAAAGTTCATAGCAGCTTATGCTACCACTCCCTCACCCACCTTAGATTACTTCAGTTCTGTTGTCTGAGTCTTAGGTTTTATTTTTATTATTCTTCTTCCTTGGGGGATATTTCTGTAGGTAGATTAAATCTTTTTGACTTCTTCATTACATTTTTAATATTCAGCTGTGCAGCTATAGATTTACCTTTACTTGCTCTATATGTTATTTAGAGAGCACTTTCAATAAGAGGTCTCATAGCTTCCCAGTTAGAATCTAGGACAGGATACATGTGTGAGGCCTTATGTTTGATCCCTGGCATCAGATAGACAGACAGACAGACACACAGACACACAGACAGACAGACACACACACACACACACGCAACTTTTTTCATGTTCTTAAATTCAAATGTGCTAGAGGGACAGATTGAAGAGATTTATAGACAGTTAATGAACTGACTCCCTTTTGTCATGTATATACTGCACCCAAAGCAGTTATAAAACAAAAGGAAGAATTATGACCTTCCCCTTAAGAAACAGTCAGAAAGACATAACTTTCAGAGACAGAGGTTAGAGAAGCTCTGAAATCATTTTAAAGCTCAATATTTACCAAAACTCAAAAAATGAGTTGAGCAAGGGGTCCCTTATTCTGAAAAATTATGATACTCCTTATATGTCAGGGAGTATCCATAAACTCTAAAATTATATGCAGCATATAATTGCATGCATATATATTATATAATTTGGGGAGGTTTGGAACACACCTAATGTATTCCTCAGACCTACGGTCAGGGATCATTCCTGGTGGTACTCAGATGCAAATCAAGTTGGCAGTGTGCAAGGAAAGCACCTTAATTCCAGTATTATTTCTCTGGCTCTATATGCAACATTTTCTATGCATGGGCATGAATCCATTTTGTGGTCCATGCCCACAAAAATGGAAAGGACCACTAGTTCATGTATATTTTATATGTGGAAAATAGGCAACATTAGCAAATGGAACAGGACATTAAACTAATTTAGGTCACACTTATTATATCTATTATTAGATGATGATGGTTAGAGAAAAATTTTAACAAATAATTTTTGTCAATAGTTACTTATAATGAGCTAGTATAGCCTAATCCATATCATAAACTTGTGGATAAAAATTTGATGAGGATATATAACAATAACAAGAAAAATAACAATAATTATAAGAACAACCATAACAACAATCATTCTGTCCTTTGTAAGAAAATGCACGGTCAAGTCTCATACATGGGACTGGAGTGATAGCACAGTGGGTAGGGCATTTGCCTTGCACACGGCCGATTTAGGTTTAATTCCCAGCATCCCATATGGTCCCCCAAACACTGCCAGGAGTAATTCCTGAGTGCATGAGCCAGGAGTAACCCCTGTCTGTTCATTGCCGAGTGTGACCCCCCCAAAAAAAATCTCATACTTGGTTTCATAAACTAACACCATAAATCATATCAATAAACAACTTGATAAAAAATATGTCAAGCATTAAAATCATGATAACCAGACTTTAATAACTAAATTTAAAAGATGCAGACTGCGGTGGTGGTGGGTGATCAGGGAATAGTAAAAATGCTGGTGGAGGAAAGCTAACACTAGTGATGCATTGGTGATGGAATATTTATGTCAAAATCCCAACTATGAATAACTTTGTAACTCTTAGAGCTTTAATAAAATAAAATTTGGAAAAAAGTATTTCAAACAGATAAGTACCAGGAGGATTACTCCACAGCTTAGAAGCCAGCTTCGAATGCTGGGGGGGAAAGGCAGCTCAGATAGAAAAGGGACCACCAAGTAAAGGATGCTAAGAGGGCCCTTCGGGATGGAGATGCAGACTGAAAATAGACTATAGACCAAACATGATGGCTATTCAATACCTCTTGTGCAAACCACAACTCAAAAGAAGAGAGAGAGAGCAAAAGGGAATGCACTGCCACGGGGGTGGGGTGGAGGGGATGCGGTGGGGGTCTTGGGAGGGATACTCGACCATTGGTGGTGGAAAATGGGCACAGGTGGAGGGATGGGTACTCGATCACTGTATGACAGAAACACAAGCATGAACGTTTGTAAGTCTGTAACTGTACCTCACGATGATTCACTAATAAAAAAAATTTTTTAATGGCTCAAACAGAATAAGACATTAAGAGTAATATCATTCTCTTGTGGCTCTAAAATTAGAAATGCAGAGCAATTATACATTTGCTGAGAAATTATATTATTTTGATTTTAAAGGGTCCTTGTTAGGTTAGCATACCATGGTTAAGAAAGAGCAGCCTCAACACTCACTTGCATGTACAAAGAAAAATTGAATGTGAATCTCTTCATCCTTTGCGGCTCTGCTTAATTCAAGCCACAATCAAGTGACTCTGCAATGAATCTTAGAAATTCTTTCTGTGCATATACCTAAGTGAGAGAGAGAGAGACGGCTATTATGAAGTTACTCTCACTTCTTTTGTGGGCTGGTCAGGGAACTCACTGAAAAGAACATAATCTCCCAGATGTATCTCGCATTCCTTCCAATTGATTTTTTACCATCCTGAAGTTATCTCTATTTATGATTAAGACATGAAAAATGGGAATTGCTACAAAAAAATCTTAATATCATGACTTAACTTTGCCCTTGTTAATTTACTTGACAAAACTCCTCTTCATTAAGGCAATACCTTCCATCTGAGCTTTGAGAGTCATCACACATTGTAAAATCACCGACTTTCATCACTCACCCACCCATGTACACTATATACCAGTTTCTACTTGACATCCTTTTCATTCTAAAAGAGTTAAAAGAGGATTGCTCTCTTTGTACAATTAGCTTCACCTCTGCAAAACATTAATTATACCTGTACTGGCCTCTCGTATTCCAACGTGCATTACAGTTCAGTTATTTTTATATTATATTTTAGAATGTCCACATAACATTCTCATATATTTTAAACTATCCTATATGTATTGATTTGTGTTTGTTTTCTCTCACACAAGTTCTAACTGGACCGATCCGGCTTTAGCTTCAGAGATCTGAGGAGGCAGGATGCATTCAGGGTAGGATTGACACACATGTGTTTCTGCACTCAATGAGATTTTTATGAAAATAATCATATTCAGCCCAAGATACTTGCAAACAACACAACAAATCATTATTAGTGAAATGAGAGAATGGAAAAAAATATGCAATTCCATAAGAAGCTCAAAATCCTAACCCTACATCTCAATTCTCTTAGTGAACTTATCTACCCCAAAACTTAAATAATTATCTTAATGTCAAAGACATCATCTCTGATACAGAAAAAAGCACAGCAGGTAGGGCATTTGCCTTGTATGCGGCTGACCTGGGTTCGATTCCTCTGTCCCTCTCGAAGAGTCCAGCAAGCTAATGAGAGTATCCCGCCCACACGGCAGAGCCTGGCAAGCTACCCGTGACATATTTGATATGCCAAAAACAGTAACAAGTCCCATAATGGAGACATTACTGGTGCCTGCTCAAGCAAATCAATGAACATCCAGATGACAGTGCTACAGTGCTACCTCACTGGACAAAATTCCTGATGAGCCACGGCTAAGAATGGTACCTCATTCTCTTTGAAGCACACTGTATTTTTTATCTCAGAGATGAACACGGATGTATCTCTTTATCCTGATCCAGTATTGAATTGATTATAATTTTTATTATTTTACACATCTTCCATTTTTTTTTTTACTTTTTGGGTCACACCTGGCGATGCACAGGGGTTACTCCTGGCTCTGCACTCAGGAATTACTCCTGGCGGTGCTCAGGGGACCATATGGGATGCTGGGAATCGAACCCGGGTCGGCCACGTGCAAGGCAATCGCCCTACCCGCTGTGCTATTGCTCCAGCCCCACATCTTCCATTTTTTATTACTTTCATTTTCCTGTCATGCTTCTCCTTCTAGTACCCTGTTTCTTGGATAACAAAATTTCTTTGTGATGTGTCTTTTGATGGGGTTAGGGATGGTTCTAAAACTCGTATTTCACCTTTCTTTCCTCCATCACTTCATTAGCCTTCCTTCAAAATTTATTTTCAAAAGTAGCACAAAGAAAACATACGCTGAAAACAAGAATAATATAAAGTGACTCTTCAAACTAGTCTCTTCCACAAAAAAGGGAAAATATCATATCATATTCAAGAGAAAAAGGAAGATCACTGATCTATATCAGTGTACAGACCAGTGTACAGTTCACTGATATAGGTCTATACATTTTTATTTTCCTAGTGGTGCATAAGCACATGCACTTCTTGTACATTTTGCAAGGAGCGCACTGAGTTTTGTGATGTATCATCTCCTGGGGTTCTCACCCTCCAAATCAGGGAGTACAGAACCTGCAGGTAACTACCAGGTCAGCGTCCCACTGCTGTATGCACCCGGTAGAATGACCTCAGCCTGTGGGCCTGAGCTGTGAATGGAACAACATTCCCCCAATGAGATGAGAGGATCAAGAGGGAGAGGGGCCGGAGCAATAGCACAGCGGGTAGGGTGTTTGCCTTGCA
This sequence comes from Sorex araneus, assembly GCF_027595985.1. Taxonomy (NCBI): domain Eukaryota; kingdom Metazoa; phylum Chordata; class Mammalia; order Eulipotyphla; family Soricidae; genus Sorex; species Sorex araneus. Next base: position 294,834,156 of record NC_073313.1, on the reverse strand, counting down.
CGCGGCCGACCTGGGTTCGATCCACGGCATCCCATATGGTCCCCCAAGCACTGACAGGAGCAATTCCTGAGTACAAAGCCAGGAGCAACCCCTGAGCATCGCTGGGTGTGACCCAAAAAGCAAAAAAAAAAAAAAAAAGGAGGGAGAGAATCATGCTCATAATTAAGCTACTCCGAACTACACTACTTAGGAGTCCATTTCACCTGACAGGAGAGAAACACCCTGCTTGGCCTTAAACAAGCTTGCTGCCCCAGGAAGAGTGAGACACGGCCATGAGCCTAGAACTTGAGGACACCTTCCAGATCCCAACATCTTAGCTGCGGCTCATGACTGGTCCTTTTATAATACTTTTTTCTTTATTATCAGAAAATGCTTGAGTTGCATAATTAATTTATTTTGTTTTATATACATACTATAAAACCAAGCTCCTGGAAGACAGTGACACAGAGTCTCTTGCCCTTGAGCCTGGCTGTCTTCACTGGGGCCCTTCAGAGGGAGCGGGTTGAGTTTCCCTCCCCATCCCGAGCAGAGCTCTGACAGCTAAAGATCTCCGGAACCCAGCCACAGCCATGCTCAAGGCCACTCTCCACATGTTCGGACGAGCCTCACGCATGAAGGAACCAGCAGAGGAACCCAGGTGTGCAGGACCCAGAGCTGAGATCTCTAAGCCTGCTTGGATCGGGACTGGGCCTCTTCCGCCTAGATCCCCCATTTTCCAGTAGCCAGGCGGTCACACTCAGAAACTGCCCCTGGTGCTGTGTAATCCCGTTAATGACAAACATCCAGAGACTATAAAATCAAGCTCCTGGAACCGATATCTTATAGCCTTGTTCTCCCTCTCAGAGCACCTCACAAGATACTGAGAGTTTTCCTGCCTGCACAGGAGAGCCTAGCAAGCTCCCTGTGGCATATTCATATGCCAAATACAGTAACAATGATGGGTCTCATTCTCCTGACCCTGAAAGAGCCTCTAATGCTGCACCATTGGGAAGAACGAGTAAAGAAAGGTTGCTAAAATATCAGGGCTAGGACGAATGGAGACGTTACTGGACCCGCTTGAGCATATCAAAGATCAACGGGATGATAGTGATACTTACTGTTATTGTCCAACCTCCGTCGATGATTGAGGATCAGGGACACTGATGCGATTTGAAGGTGACAGCTGGACTAGAGCTGTCTGACTGGACGCCATGGGACGTCAAAAGAACGCCTGGTAGCCCACCTATGAGATGATCAGACTTCTTTGTCAAGACCCTGAACAAACGGTTTGATGCTTTTCATGTTCCTAGAGTCAGCAGACGCCATTGGGATACACTAGCATGTGAAAGGGACAAATGGAGACGTTACTGGCCCCACTCGAGCAAATCGATGAGCAATGGAATGACAATGATACAAGTGATACAAGTGATTATATTCTTATTGACATGGGGTTTTGCAAAAAAATTTCAGGCTAAAAGAGTTAGAAGGTAGAAAACAATTTCAGAAGCCCTATGAATATAGAAGTGTTACCCAAACTGGCAAAATCCCTCCCCAGGAGGCACTGGAATGATGTACTTTCTGGGCCACTTCCGGCAATGCACAGGGGTCACTCCTGGCTCTGCACTCAGGAATTCAGCGGTGCTCAGGGGACCATATGGGATGCTGGAAATTGAACCCAGGTCAGCCGCGTGCAAGGCAAATGCCCTACCCGCTGTGCTATCACTCCAGCCCCAGCACTGGAATTATGTGGTGCAGGGTTCAGTGGTAACAGCCTCTGGTCTACTGGGAGAGCCGGGGGTCCTTTCTGGCTGTTCACTTAGAAAAGGTAGATCTCCAGGTGTGCACTGAGTTATTTTTATTTGAAAAGGTGGTGGTGGGCGAAATAAATTTGGGAACCTCGTAAAACTCATAATGGAATGAAGAATTAAAAACGCTGGGGGCTGGAGTGATAGTACAGTGGATAGTATAGCCTGGCAAATGACTGGCCTGTGTTCGATCCCCGACATACCATATGGTCCCCCAAGCACCTCTAGGAGTAATTTCTGAGTGCATAACCAGAAATAACCCCCTGAACATCACTGGGTGTGGCCCAAAAAATGGAAAATAAAGTTAAAAACAGCCCTTGGTTGCTAGCCAGCAAGAAAATAAGGAGCTGAGTCCTCCTGCCAAATCAACAAGGCTTGCATTCTGCCAGCAACTTGTGTGAGATCAGAGAACTCAAGGCCTCCGAGGAAACGAGAACCCTGGTCCGAGGCTGGATTTCAGCTTGATGAGACCCTGAGCAAAGGCCCAGCTTATCCACCTCGACTCCTGTACCACAAGGATTTTGACATAATATCTTTGGGTTATTTTAAGCCACAGAAAGTGTGAGTTTGTTAAGCATCAATAGAAAACTAAAGTGGCCCTGTTGGGCCGTCCCACACTCACAGCTGCTACTCCTCTTACTGAGTTGCCAGAGACCCAGTTAACCTTTGGTCTCCGCAATCTGATTCCCACTGCGATGTGTGCAGTGCGACTCCCTGGTCTCAAACGTAGGGAGGATGCACATTCCTAATTCCCAGCAAAGGGCTCTTCTTTTCTCTCTCGAGTCATACTGTTTTCTTTTGATATACATGGTTGTATTTTATTGTAGCCTTAGAAATGAGGACCTGGGAGGGGCAGACCCATGACTGTGCTCTGGCTATTATAGTACTTGAGGTCCTGAGTTTCTCTGCTGGAAGCGATCACTCCACTCTTCGCGTTAGAAAATAAACTGCAACTCTGGAGGGGTAAGCAACCCATTCAGAATATGACGCAGTTGCGTTCTATTTTGTAATATGATCATTGGTGGCAACAGTATGCAGAATAAATAGTTTTCTTCCAAAACTCTCCTGAACACCACTAGGAGGGTTCCTTGATCCCAGAGCCAGCGGTAAGTTCTGAGCATCTCCAAGGGTGGCCCTAAAACAAAGTCAAAAAAAAAAAAGTAATCAAAAGACCAAATAAAACCCTAAAAAACAAAAACCCCACAACTATATTTAGAATTGATCGAATTAGCAGGGCGACGTTATCATAGCTAATAGAATATGAAATTGCCACAAATAAGCCTGATTAAATAGGCATATGTTAAACTCCACTTCCAACAAATATATTAATCATTTTAAGCACTAATGGAACATAAATAAAATTTACTTACACTATAAGTCAAGTCTCAAATAATTACATTTTTCTCTGAACAATTGGTTACAAACACATGATTAAATGACAGTGTGCTCATATACTTCCTCTGTTTTCTTGATCTCCAGAATAATAAATGCTACTTTAGCTGTTGAAATACAATGCTTTACCATGGATTTTAGGCAATATATTTTTGTCGCTGCTTTTACTGTCATCCTTTATAAAAAACCTCAGTGAAAGAGTGGTGTCAGTGCCAATTCCATTGAGGGAAAAAAATAAATAAAACCTAATGATATACTACAAGTGAAACAAACTCATGACATTTTTATAAATTCCAGATATATATCGGTCCTCTATTGATGTTTAAACTCTGTTGTCTCAAGTTAATAAGTTCCAAATTTATACATTACCACATCCCTCTTGCCTCAGAAATTGTTGTATAAATCCTAGGACAGAATAACACTGGGTCATTTGCAGCTCTAAAAAATTGCAAAGGAACTGTTTATATTCAGGACTTAGGGAAAAAATATCCTTATATTACTTTTAAATAAGTGTGAGGGTTTTTTTTTTTTTGGATCTTATTTTGATATCTGGGACTTCATTCTTCAAAGATTCACCAAATGCCTCACAGGACACAAGTCTTTGGTATGTGTGGCAATGTTATAATCTATAATAAGACAGTTCACTCTATGCTTATATCCATCCTCTGACATCTGATGTCACAGAGGTTATCATAGCTGACTTCTGTATCCCAAATTGCCCATATTACCATATTCCAAAATAAAAACAATTAAAAAACTTCGACGTTTAGTTTATACCTTCACTGTATCTTAGGATTTTTTCTCTTTTCAATTTATTCTAATTGTGTTGAGCAATCCACATGAGACTAGTTAAGGATAACTTTCTAAACAGAAAGCAAGTGTTCTTTCTAAAATGGGAGAAATAATCCTTGTATGTAATAACCTCTTACCCCAAACAAAAGATAGGAGCACAGAGATCTAAAAAAGATATTTTTTAGAGAGTTAAAACAGAATTTCAAGTTTCAAGTAATTCTAATCATAATTATATAGGTGTGGAAATATTCATAAAACATAAGTAAACAGATATTCTTAACATTTACCCATGCTAAGTAACTTCTAAATTAGATGTTTTTTCAATAGCATATTATTTGAGCCTCAGGGAGTTTTGTTCGGTTTTGCTTAGTACAAACACCAACAATGTACCAATGTCTCTTCACCACAGTGGCCAGAATATCTCTATGCTTTGCCCCCCACCCTACGCCTGGAACAAAATTCAATACATAAATCAATGGAATACCATAAAAAACTTATGCAAAAATTAACACCCACATACATGAGAAGTAGATTTATAACAAAGGAGCTGAGAGTATACAAAGGAGAGAAGTAATTATTTACAACAAATAGTTCTAGTCAAAGAGTCCCATGAGACACTGGAGAAAATTTAAATTGTTGCCGTATCTTCTATCATACAAAGAATTTTTATTTTGAATATATTTAAGACTTGTGTCTTTAGCTGAAACTACAAAATATATACAAAATAAAAAAGGCAATATATTTCCTGATATAGGTTTCAGTAATGTCTGTAGGGACTCCACTCTAATGGCAGAGGAAAAATAAAAATACATACACGCATACACATACATACGTGTGTGTGTATATATATACATATGTATATAACATATGTATATATATACATATATATGTTTCAGTGATGTCTGCAGGGACTCCACTCTAATGGTAGAGAAAAAATAAAAATACACACACAGACACACATACGTATGTGTATATATATACATATGTACGTATATGCATATATATGCGTATATGTATGTAATACATATACACATATATATGTATGTATGCATATACACACACATAGGACAACCCCCAAATTAACAAGCTTCTGCATGAAGAAAGAAAGTATTGTAAAATAAAAAGATATCCTACTGAGTGGGAGAAACTATACACATATCAAGTATCTGACAAGATATAGACCCCAAGTATATAAAGAACATGTAAAACTCAACAACAACAAAACAAATAATCCCAGGAGAAAGTGGTCAGGAGAGCTAATTAAAAATATATCCAAAGAATACATACTGATGCTCAAATGAGGCAAATAATGTACTTATCACATTACCAGGAAAATTCAAATGAAACTTACAGTATGCTATTTACTACCTGATACCTGTGACAATGGTCTACATCAGAAACACCAGAAACAAATGCTGCAGTAGGTGTGGGGAAAGAGGAACCATCATGCATTACTGAGAAGAAAAACTGGTTTGATGTCCATGAAAAACTTCCAAATTATTAAAATTTCTGTTTGAAGGTCTACTGAGGATAGTGTAGCAGTACTCAGTACAACACTTACCACCCCTTGGCCCTAAGAGAAGTGATGAGTATTATCAGAGATCAGAGATGAGTATAGACATGAAAGATGGACTGCCCTATGGACCAGCTGCCTAAGAGCAACAGTTGTCAGATAAATGTTTCCAGATTGACATCAAGCGTATCTGAGAAACTGTTAAAAATTCAAAGGCATGGGCTCCATTAAACTTCTATTAAATCAAGAATTCCTGGTTTGGTACCCATAAATATGTGTTTTAACTCTACAGCTGATTCCAATACATGTTCACAGTTTTTAAATGCTAAGGACACAGCCACAGATGATCTAAGGTGCCACTCATGGGCCAGATTAACAGGTATCAGAGCCCAGGTAATGTGCTCTCAGACATCAGCCTGCCAGAGAGTAAGCAGAGAAGAAAAGGGCAGAGAAAGGAAGTGGGGAAAGCTACAGAATAATCCACAGATTCACCATAGATAGTGATGTTTTACTTAAATTATATGATTTTATGTCCCAATATTAATATTTTTATTAGCAATATAAGGTAAAGTCTGGGTGATAAAATGAAATGATCAAAAGACTTGACTTATACAAATCACTGCAACAAATCTTAATTGTTGAGAATCTTGAACATTTCTACACCAGAAGTCTTATGTATAACTATCATCTCTGAGTTCTTAATTGTAAAAATATTTCAGAACTCCCTATTTTAACAATAAAGACCTTAAAGGTGAGTTTGTCTCAAATATAGGAACATGACAGAGTCAAGATTCAAATCTAGATATTTTATACCAAAACCCTTGTTCTTCACATGACAGATAATGCTACTTAAGCAAAAATTGCCAAGATATAACTAAGCTTAATCCCCTGATGATATAGTGCTTAATGACTAAATTGGCTTTCTTCCATATATAGGATGACTCACTTTTCACAGGAGAGAACCAATTTACTCATGTTGTCCTGGAATAGATAATAAGGTCTAGGTTTTTTAAAATAAAATTTTATTGATTTACTATTAGTTTACAACAGTATATAAGCTTCACGCTTAATTTTGGCAAAAAAAGTCCTTTTTGAAATATCAATGCACCAACCAAGGATACAGTGTCAAAATTCAATCTTTCAAATTAGTGTTCCTTCCCTTCTCTCTTCCTTCCCTCTTTTCCACCTAGAGAAAAGCATAGATCTTAGAGTCTGAGAGATTCTTTTCCTGTATTTTGTTACTTTACTTGCTTTGCTTATTTTCTATTGCATATGAGAAAAAGTTGGCATTTGTATTTTTATCTCATGGCTTATTTCTCTTATAACAACTTCAAGTTCCATCAATGTTGTCAAATTCATCTTTTAAAAGACACAATTCTTCACTGCTGGTGGGAATGCTGACTGGTTCAGCCCTTGTGAAAATAAAGTGAGCATTCCTCAAAAAGATAGAAATTGAGCTTCCATATGACTCAGCAATACCACTTCTGGGAATATATACTGGGGGCCCCAAAAACAGATAGCAGAAATGCCATCTGCTCTTCTATGTTCATAGCAGCACTATTCACAATAGCCAGACTTGAAACAACCTGAGTGCCCAAGAGCAGATGACAGATTAAAGAAACTATGGTACATCTTGTATCACTTGTCATCCCATTGCTCATTGATTTGCTCGAGTGGGCGCCAGTAATGTCTCCATTTATCCTGTCACGTGCTAGTGTAGTCCAGTGTCATCTGTTCATTCCAGGAACATGAAGAGCCTCAAGCTGTTCATTCAGGGTCTTGACTAAGAAGTCTGACCATCTCGTAGGTGGGCAGCCAGGCGCTGTTTTTGATGTCCCATGGAATCCAGTCGGTAACAGCTCTAGTCCAACGGTCCTCTCCAAATTGCATTATGTGTCCGGCCCATCTGATTTTCGACAACTTGGCAAGCGAGACAGTATCCCTGATTCTCAACTACCGACAGAGGTCAGAACTCCAAATTTCTTCTCTCACTTGAGTGAGACATGATACTATGGCATAGCTCTTTTGATCCTTTTGGGGATACCTGAATAGCACTCTCATCCTGTTTCTGTAGGACCCAGGTCTCAGGCATATGTTAGTGCAGAAGAACGGTGGAGATGAAAAGATGTGCTTGGAGCTGAAGGTTCTTTGTCCTCTCTTTTCTTCCTCCTCCTTCCTGCCCCCTCCCTTTCCCTATTCCCCTCCTCCTCCTTCTTCCACTGTAGCTGGTACATCTACACAATGAAATACTGCACAGCTGTTAGGGAAAATGAAGTTATGAAATTCACTTATACATAGAGGGACATGGAGATTATCATGCCGAATGAAATGAGTCAGAAGGAGAGGGATAGACAATTGTTGGACTCATTTGTGGCATTCTATTGCTTATCTATTTGCTTGAGCAGGCACCAGTAACATGTCCATCATGAGACTTGTTACTATTTTTGCCATATCAAATACGCCATAGGGAGCTTGCCAGGCTCTGCCGTGCAAGTGAGATATTCTCGGTAGCATGCCGGGCTCTCCAAAAGGGGCAAAGGATCAAACCCGGATCAGAGAAATCAAACCCAGGTCAGATGTATGCAAGGCAAACGCCCTATCTGCTGTGCTATTGCTCCAGCCCCCATTTGTGGGACATAAAAGAAAAAGACAAAATATGAGACTAATATTCAAATATAGTAAAAACAAGAGCCAGGAGGATTGGTACATGGTTGGAAGCCTGCCTCAGGTGCTGGGGGAGAAGGCAGGTGGGATAGAAAAGGGACCTCTAAGAAAAGATTGTTGGAAATGATTACTCTGAATAAGATAAGAATTGTAACATTATTGCAAACCATAATGCCCAAGACGAAGGACAGAAACAGAAACAGAGACAAAGAGAGAGAGAGAAGAAAAGTGCCTGCCATAGACCATAGAAAATGGCTGGAGAGGAGGGTGGCGGGAGGGAAACTGGGGACGTTGGTGGTGGGAAATGTACACTGGTGAGGGACAGGCATTAGAACACCATAAGACTGAACTCTGACCATAAACAGCTTTGTAACTCTATAACTCACAATGATTCAGTTTTTAAAAAAATAAATAAAAGACTTTCATCCTTGCAATAGGAAGGTAATATCCCATTTGATAGACATGCCACAACTGTTGTATCCAAGCATATATCAAAATAGACATTTAAATTGTTTCTAATGTCTTCACTACTTTGAAAAATGGTGATTTCTTGACTTTTAGAAAACGAAAAACAAGACATGAAAAACATCATACACTATGACCAAGTGGACTTTGTTCAAGGAATGCAAAGATAGTTTAAAATGGACTAATTAATCAATGCAGTGACTATGTTGGGCTGGAGTGATAGCACAGTGGTAGGACGTTTGCCTTGCATGCAGCCAACTCAGGTTCAATTCCTCCGCCCCTCTCGGAGAGCCTGGCAAGCTACTGAGAGTATCTCGCCTGCATGGCGGAGCCTGGCAAGCTACCCATGGCATATTTGATATTTCAAAAACAGTAACAAAAAGTTCTCACAATGGAGAGGTTACTGGTGCCCACTCAAGCAAATCAATGAGCAATGACAGTGACCATGTAAATACAGAAAAATATATTTATATTAATTCTTATCATATTAATGCAGAGAAAACATTTGAGACGTTCCAGTACCCACTGATGATAAACACTCTCAATAAAATGGGAGTAAAGAAAATTTTTCAACATACTTAAGCCACTGACCACACATCTTTGAAGTAATTCTAATCCTAAAATCACACACGGAGACAAGTTTACCCACTCTCACCACTATTATTCAATACTTTAACATCTAGCATGGTTTAATTTACTATAATAAAAATGTTCCATTTGGGGCCGGAGCGATAGCACAGTGGGTAGGGCGTTTGCCTTGCACGCGGCTGACCCGGGTTCCATCCCCAGCATCCCATATGGTCCCCCAAGCACTGCCAGGAGTAATTCCTGAGTGCAAAGCCAGGAGTAACCCCTGAGCATCGCTAGGTGTGACCCAAAAAGCAAAACAAAAAAAATATTCCATTTGTCATTAATTTATTATTTCGTGGATTTGTTCATTTTATACTCAAGAATTTGTTATAATTCTTATATAACTCATTATTATAATTCTTATATAACTCATTATTATAATCCCTGCACTCATTTCTGGAAAGATCTTTGCAGAAAGTATTTCTAATTTTATAATTTATTTGCAAAACATATCTGTTTTTTTCTTCTAATTTTGATTCTTTTTCTTATCTAAGTATTGTGTTCAGGACTTTCAAAGCTTTGCTGACCAGTAATAGAATGGGCATCTATATTTTGTCCTAGATCATAGGAAAAAACTTTTGCTCTTTGATCATTTAATCAGATTATAACTGTGGATCTGTCATATATGCTATTTTCTGTGTGCTGTTCTTGTGTGATTTGAGGTTTAGGGATTTTTGTGTCCTCTATAATGTATATGGACATCTCTCTCAGCCCTTAATTCTTTGAAAAGAATTGGTTTGATGGGGTCAGAGAGAGTAGAGCAGGTAAGGCATCTGCTTTGCACACGGCTCACCTGGATTTGATTGTCAGCATCACATATGGTCCCTTGAGCATCGCCAGGAGTAATTCCTGAGTAAAGAGTCAAAACCAGAAGTAAAGCCCAGTTAGATCAAGATGTGGCCCAACCTTTGCACCCCCCCACAAAAAAAATTAAATAGAAGTTTGAATCTTCTTTAAAACTGTGATAAAATTCACTAAAAAAGCCATCTGAATATGGGTTTTTGTTCTTAGGAAGACATTTTATTACTAAGGCAGTTATATTTCAGGGAAGACATTTTATTATTCTGATTTATATTTGGGGGATTGATCCCATGGGGATTATATAGTGTTTGTCTTTATCTTATTTGATGGAAAGTCTAAGTTATAAAAAATATCATAAGTTTCTGCCTTTGCAATATTTACATGAAATTTCATATTCCAATCTCACTCTCAGTTTGTCTTTAGATCTGAAGAGGGCCTCTAGTATGTATGATATAGACAGAGTGTGTCTGTTCGCTCATTCAATCACGGTCTTTAGATCAGTGATTTGAGGCTATTCGATTGGAAGTAACTTTTGATATGTGGTAATTAATGACTATAGTATGCACTATAGCACTGTCATCCCATTGTTCATCGATTTGCTCAAGCAGGCACCAGTAACGTCTCCATTGTGAAACTTGTTACTGTTTTTGGCATATCGAATAATGCCACGGGTAGCTTGCCAGCCTCTGCTGTGCAGGCGGGATACTCTCTGTAGCATGCCAGGCTCTCCGAGAGGGACAAAGGAATTGAAACTGTGTCAGCTGCATGCAAGGCAAACACCCTACCTGCTGTGCTTTTGCTCCAGTCCACAACAAGTCTCACAATGGAGACATTACTGGTGCCCGCTTGAACAAATCGATGAACAACAGGACGACAGTGCTACTATTGTAATACCTTTCCTCTTTCAAATGTATTGATTTTCTGTGAAAAAACCCATTCATAGCATTTTTAAGAAATCTTTTCAGACAATATACTTTTCCTTCTGCTTTTATACCTCTTTGTTTTGTTTTTCTTTATCATTGACTTTTGACACTATTACAAAAATGTGTGTAGCATATGGCTTTTATTTTGGCCTTTAAAATTTTGGTTTTTCTATCAGCTTCCTAAATACCTATTGTTATTTCCTTATATTGGAACAATTTCATATTGTCCCTTTAAATAGGCTCTCTGTCCCCATTGAGCCCTTTTCACATTCTGGAATACCGTTTCCCTTATGTTTCCTGCTCTAGTGACACTTAACGTTTCAAATAGAATTTTATTATTTTTCCTAAGATTCATTTCTTTCTATTCTCCTGCTTGTCATCTTTATATTTTTATCTTCTGATTTTGATTCTATTCTCTTTAGATAAAGCCTGTTTACTCTCCTTTTCATGGCCATTTTAATTTCTTTTGTTTCTCCTATACAGCCTCTCTTGCTGCTGCCACTGCTGTTGTTTGTCAGCTATACTCCTCTGTGCTCAGGGTCACTCCTTGTGTTAGTTGGGGGAACAGACACACACACACACACACACACACACACACACAGAGTCAGTCTTTCTGTGTGTTTGGGCCACACCTGGCAATACTCAGTGCTTACTTCTGGCACTACAACCAGGAATCACTCTTGGCAGTGCTCTGGGAACCACATGCAGTGGCAGAGGTTGAACCCACATTGGCTGCATGCAAGGAAAGTAAGTGCCTTACTGCTGTGCTATCACTCCAGCCCCACAGTCACTCTTTCGAAAAGAACCTTCTTAAAGATAGGATCCTGAAAGATAGAGACAAAACAGTTGTGTTTCTTAACATAGAGACATACCCCATTCTTTTACATATAGTCGAGTAAAATCACAAGTTAGCACTTTGATACTGAAAGGCAGAGACTTTCTAAATAATGATTTAGATTTTTAAAAAAATCACTATGATCCAAACTTGAGACTGTTTCTGAATATGTGGGTTGTGGTAGATTTGAGGCCACATCTTCAAAAAATTGTAAATTTTAAAGACCACACACACACACACAGGAAAAGCCCTCTTGTCATGATAACTTAAGTCAGAACATTTATTACCATCCCCTGGGATAGACAATCCATGTGGATGGTATGCAGAATATATAATTAAAAGTCTCTGTACTTAGAGGTGCTCTGTGATTAATGCCTCAGGTAAGCATTTTGATTCCTATACTAATAGAACCTGACTAGCTCTGAACACTAGCGTTGTTCAGGTACCTCAAGAGTAATAAAAGGTTGCACTTGGCTTATTGCACAATTCCTTGAGTCATTAATTATAGCTGCCCAAAGTGGAAAGTTTATAATTAAACATATAATTTACTCTTCTACTTTTGGATGAAGTAAATTAAGGCAATTAGATTTCTTTTGATTAAGCATATGGAGCCATTTACAAAGTGCACAGGTGTGTACAAGCAGAAGGTGGGTTACAAAAACATCTATGTTTCAAGTGTGTTTTGTCACTTTGTTGTCACTCCCTCGCTGAAGCAATTATGTTAATCCATTTGAAGTGGATTTCTTTAATTTTTCTGGTTTGCTGCTGTTTTGTTTATTCTTTGCATCTTTGGGTGCTTAAATAGCAGCAAGTAATGATCAGGTGTAAGTACCAGCTAATCACAAAGATAATTTTAGTTAGAAATATCCACAAAATGTCATTTTGAGAACGTCTTCTGTACCAGTCAACTTCTGCAAGTCTCAAGATTCATATGACATTTTAAAAATTGCAATTGTAAAACAATTATACATTTTTCTCAGTTTTATTGAACCAACACTGTTTCAGTGTTTTCAACCTTTCAAAAACTTTCAGCAATATTCTCTACTATTTGTGTTAGATTATGCAGATTATAGTTGAAACTGAAAAAAACATTTTTTTTAATTCAGCACGTATCTTCCTAGGAAAGAATATCTCTATACTCATTGAGAAAATAGTTTTTATATTGAATATAACTCTCTCCTGAGCATTAAAAGTTATGATAAAGGATCTCTAAAAATTTACAGCTATCTGAACCATCATTTAAAAAAATTAGTAATTCTCACTACTCTTGCACCAATATGAACTATTTTATAAATATATGTACATTCAGTTATAAGCAATAAAATATCCATTTTAAAAAACAAGTGACTTTCTGTTTTTTATGCACTTTCTAAATGAATGGCTAAGAATGATATACTTACTATGTTATATATGATCTATATAATTTAGGCTGAAAGGCCTAAGGCACATGCATTATATGTGATCAAGCCTGATTAAATCTCGGCACTGCATGGTCCCCTGAGTGCCAGAGTGCAGCCCTACAGGCCCCTGATTAGCCACAGGGTAATTTGGGAATCCCAGCACTGTGGGGGAGGAGATGCATATTCACGAGATCATGCTGGCATAAATAAATTGGGAAGAGTAGATAAATGTCTCCTGCAGGAGAATTCCAAATTATTTTGTCCTCAAGGAGTAGGTTTGAATTGCGTAACTTGGAAAGTGGGTCGTAACTTGGACCTTTTCTCCAAAAAGCACAGGATGGAAAAAGAGTTTGGGGGGAGGGGCAAGGAGGGGAAGTAACTTTACAGTGAATAAACTAGGCTACTTCATGCTTGTTGATAAAGATAAACACCAGACATGCTGATCATCTACATGCTACAATGCAATCATACTTACATTTAACTATGTGATTTTCCATCCTAATTCCATGGTCTTTATCAGAACAAAAACATCAGACAATGCTGAGAAAGGAGTATTCTATCATGTAGCCTGACAGTATCCCTCAAAGCTGTCAAGATAAACAGAAATAAGCAAAGTCTAAAAAACCACCACAGCCAAGAGGAACTAATAGCTCAGAAATTATTAAAAATATTCCATATTAATAAGATTAATAAGTAGGGAATGTGAAGTAGAGTACATGGCAACTATTTGTACTGACTTAGTAATTCTTTCATGAATCTAAGAGAGCTCAAAAGTATAATTGCTTAGAAGCAAGCATTTCTTAAATTTTTGGCAGGACCTGAAAATGAAAGTATTTTATAGTAAAGTTTGCCTTAAAATGGTAGAAAGACCTAAGAACCTCATGAACATCTTATATTTGAAATGGAAATAAATATACAATCTACTTTTTCATTCCCACTTTGATCCCAGGTCTTTTAAAAGGGAAAAACAAAGTGAATGAAGGTGAAAACTAACTAACCTCAACTAAGCCAGAGAGATATTATCATAATTTTTTTTGTATATCCTCTCTTTCCCATCTACCTCTACAGAGAACTCTTTATTATACCTTTTATAATATCTTAGCTGAAATAACAGTGCATTGCTTTATGTATTTAACATATGCATAAGCAAAAATAAACATACCAACAAATTAATAAGTATTTTTTTATGTTTTAGAATACAAATTCTAGCAGTAAAACTCTCCCTGCCCTTTTTTTCTGAAATAACATGGTTATTATGACAGTGGCAGGTTTTCCAACCTCATGCCTGGAGAAAAAAGATGTCTCTGCATTCTTTCTGCAGCTACTCAAAGCATCTTCCAAGTGACTTTCTTCAAAACCACACAGACATTGCTATGAGATTCAGATATATTTTAGACTTGGTGTTTTATTTCCTGCTCATCTATTTTCTTTAATGTTGAAAAGAATTGGAGCAAATATTGATTACTCTTAGACAGTGCTAATGGCATTGGTTCTCCACAGAATCAATCTTGGCAGATAAATAATAAAACCTCTTTTCCTAATGAACTTTCTAAACGGCACCATTTTTTTCCCTCCCTCTATAACTTCACCTCTATTTTGTAACATAGGAAAAAAATTGCAAGTGACCAAAAGCATAGCATTCTTTATGTAAGAATAGCATAAAGGTACATGCATACAGCTTTCAAAGCTGTGGAAGTTGATTAATGACAACCAAATTGAGGGGAAAGGTTTATTGAATACCCTTTACCAAAAAATACTGGACAGGTTTTCTTTCTTGTTTTATATTAATAGACCTCTTAGGTATTGCAATTAATGATGAAGTGAATGAAAACATTGACTTCCCCAACATCTGGTATTAGGGAAGTGATCCTACCTGATCCTAAAATCAGAGCTACCTGAGATTAAACAAATTACATGGTAGAGTTAGAGAATATAGGTGTACTTATTGGTTACAGTATTAAGAAGAATGAGCATTTCTATAAGAAAAGGATGCTAATTCAGTCTATCATAATTTTTACCTGTTTAAAATTATAAATAACCTGTATCACCTGTCGTCCCATTGCTCATCAATTTGCTCAAGCAGGTTCCAGTAACATCTCCATTCGTCCCTGTGGCATGCTAGTGTAGCTCAATGGCGTCTGCTCGCTCCAGGAACATGAGGAGTATCAAACTGTTTTAGCAGCCTCTCCATACTCATCCTTCCCAATGCTGAGATACTGGGGGCTCTTTCAGGGTCAGAGAATTAGGCCTGTTATTGTTACTGTTTTTGGCATATCAAATCAAATACACTACAGGTAGCTGGTCAAGCTCTGTGTACAGGTGGGATACTCTCCGTAGCTTGTCAGGCTTTCTGAGAGGGATGGATGCTCCAGGAGATTCTGTGTCACTCTCTTCCAGGAGCTTTGTTTTCTAGTCTCTGGATCTTGGCCATTGATGAGATTACATGGCACTGGAGGGCAGTTTGTGGGTGTGACTGCCAAGCTACTAAAAAATTGGGGATCTAGGTGGAGGAGGCCCAGTCCTGATCCAAGCAGGCTTGTAGATCTCCGCTACAGGTCCTGCACCCTTGAGTTCCTCTACTGATTCCTTCATGCTCATCCGAGCATGGAGAGAGTGGCCTTGACCATGGCTGTGGTTGGGTTCTGGAGGTTTTCAGCTGCCGGGGTCCTGCTTGGAGCAGGGAGGCTCAACCCATCCACCTCCGAGGGTCCCTGGTGAAGACAGCCTGGCATGGGAGCAGGAGAAAATTATAAATACTATAAATAATTCATTATATTATCTTAAAATACTAGAAAAATAACACACCATTCATTTTTCATATATTACAGTATATATTTAGGTATTTAATTAAGGTCTGACAAAGTCTAATAAACTACATAAGCACTTCTTATATTCACTACACTCTTTTACCCCAAGGAAATGTAGTAGTTCATTCTTAATACTGGGATCAAGATATAGTTAGAGGCATATATTTCAGAGCTTACTGCATTAACATGAGGTATAATTTAACCTACAGTATTACAATATCTGAGGCATAGCAGGTGTCCGTGGATAACACTTGTAATCCCTAGAATTTGCCTGTAGTGCTTATATTTTCAGAACTGTGAAAGTGTTTCAAATCCCTTATTCTATTCCCTTGAAACTGCTCACAACAGTTGACCATCTTATTTTTATATTTAATTGACAGAAAGTCGAAGGGCACGTAGACAAAGTAGATGGCAGACTGGAGGTTGATAAGTGTATAAAGTCATTTAAATCTCTTGTAACCTTGTTCAGAGCATAATTTTCAGTCACTGCCCCTTTTTCTTCTTTTTTCTCTTTTGTCATTAACTGTATTGACTGTTCTTCAGTCAGTTATAATGACTATAACTATATTTTCCATTGATGACGTTTTTGAGTTTAAGTCTTCTGTCATCATCTTGCATTCAAGTTAAAATCCAATATTTCCAGCATCTCATTAGACAGTTTGGGGAGTTAATCTGTCACCTCAAAATCAATATGTAAAAGATTGAGCTCCCCTAAACTGACTCATCTCTCCATCACCCTGTGTATCCAATGACACCACAATTTTCAGAAGCACTCAGGCTTGAAAACCTCCAGTTGCCTGTGAAGCAGATAAAGTAGAAATATCTTACTTTCCTCAAATCCTATTGCTTATAAATCATGAAGTAGATTTTTATCTTTGTTTTTCCTGAGATTGGTGGGAGGGAGGCAACTAGTTTGTCAAAATTAGCTTCATTTTAATGTCTTTTCAATATCATGCTCATCAGCCTACACGAAACTTTTTTTTTAAGAACCATAAAATAAATGCTTTCATCTTTGTAGGCTATTCAGTCCCCTTTGGAATTTTCAACTTCATGGTAGCACAGGAACAGTCATAGAAAATATAGACATTGCTCGAGTGATAGTACAGTAGGTAGGGTGCTTTTCTTGGCACATGGCCCACCAGGTTCAATCCCTGGCACCCATATGGTTCCCTAGGCACCACCACCAGCAATCAGCAAATGGTTGCTGAATGCAGAGCCAGAAGCATAGCCTGCTATGGTCACAAAACTGAAACACAAAACATAGACAAGAACAAACATGACTATCCCCAATAAACTTTACCTCCAAAAGAAGAAGACTCATAGGATCTGACTGTCAAACTATAGCTATCTGTCCTGCACCACCCCTTTCTGCATACAGTTAGATCAGACATTTCTCATTGTTTTGCCTAAAAGAAAGTTATCCTTATACATATATGTCTGAAGTTATTTGATTTGTTTTTATTTTAAGAATTGATTTCTTTCCATGATTTTGTCCCTTTACTAAAACTGTCATCATGATCCAACTCTATAGAAAATAGTATGAAGACCTCTAAAAAACAAGCTTTCCATATGATCCAGAAATTTCACTTTTTGGCATCTTCCCATGCACACACGATATATACAGTGGGTAGGGTGTTTGCCTTGCATGTGGCAGACCCAGGTTTGATTTCTTCGTCCCTCTCAAGGAGCACGGCAAGCTACCGAGAGTTTCCCGCCTGCACAACAGAGGCTGGCAAGCTACCCATGGCATATTCAATATGCCAAAAACAGTAACAAGTCTCACAATGGAGATGTTACTGGTGCCTGCTCAAGCAAATCAATGAACAATGGGATGATAGTGCTACAATGCTACAGCATCTTTCCCGAGAGTACAAATACAATAGAAAGTTATTTGCACTGTTATGTTCATTGCAGTGGTAGTCACAACAGTCAAGATTTGGAAGCAACCGAGTGCCCAAGAATAGATCTGTGGATAAATTGTGAGATATGTACACACACACACATACACACACACGTATATGCGTGTGCCTATATGTAGACAAAGGAATTAGTTGAGAGAAAAGTGAAAACCCTATCATTCTCTGCAATGTGAATGGAATAGAGACTGTATTGCTGAACAAACTGGATCAAAGGAATAAGGACCAAATACCAAGTGTTCTCATCCAGATGTGGAGTATAAAGAAATATTATAACAGTGGCCGATGGTAACAGAACCTGAACTTCCTAGAAAACTGAGTTTGCTAAGCAGGAAGCAGGATAGGGAGGAATGAGAGAGACCAGAGCAGTGATTGAGAGATATTGGCTTCCTGATGACAGGACTTGGTATAGAGATGTTGTATATAATTCATGATTCCTAATAAAAGGGGAAAAAACTCCCTTCCTTTCCCCAAAAATGTTGACATGAACCTGAAACAGGTTAGCATAATTCTGGAATATAGAAGATGAGGTAAGTATCATCATAGCAAAACATAATTTTGATAACTCCATAGTGTATAATGACAGAATATTTATATCCCAGGAGTGGGGAGAAATAACATTCTTCCCGCCAAAATACTTACTAGTAGAAATTCTGAGTTAAATTGCAAATATTGGGGCTGGAGAGATAGCCCAGTGGGTAGGGCATTTGCCTTGCACGCGGCCAACCCTCGGCCAACCCGGGTTCGATTCCCAGCATCCCATATGGCCCCTTGAGCACTGCCAGGAGAGATTCCTGAGTGCAGAGCCAGGAGTAACCCCTGTGCATCCCCAGGTGTGACCCAAAAAACAAATAAATAAATTAAATTAAATGCAAATATCACATTGAATTTTAAGATAAAGAGAAAGCCTTAGAAATCTGGGGCTTAACATTACCCCTCCAGAATGTGCCTCTGACCCCAGGGGCTGACTTTTCTACTATAGCAATGCTTTGAAGGAAAGTTGAAATATCTGTTAACCCATAAAATATAAAATCCTGGATCTCAAGCCTTCCATTTCTTCTAGCCTTCCTATCTTACCAGACATTGTTGATTCCTTTTGAGGAAAATGTGCTCCTGAAACCATTTCTCAGGTGTCAGGAGAACATTTGCCACAATTATCTTTGCAGAATTCTCGATGTGGGTCCTCCAGCTGTGTTTCTGAGGCCACCAGAACCACATCCAGAGGTACTGGGGGTGGACAGCGGAGGTATTCGTGGCCAGTATCAAATGATATCTACCTGTTCAGATATTGTTTCTGAAACCCATAATGTTATTAGGGGTGCAGGCGGGGGCGGGGAAATAGCATATTGGCCATTACTCTGTGGTACTTTGGGGCTATTTCTGGCACTGTTCTCAGGATTGACCCCAGAGGTGATCAGGGGTCATATGTGATAATGGGAATTGAACTAAAGCATCCACATGCAAGACAGGTGCCTTAGGTCTTGGGGCTTAACTAGGTACCCGCTCAAGCAAATCAATGAACAATGGGACGATAGTGCTACAATGCTACAGCATCTTCCCCAAGAATACAAATACAATAGAAAGTTATTTGCACTGTTATGGTTGATAACAGTCAACTGTTGGTAGTCACTGATAGTGACTGTATCCACTATCGTCCCATTGTTCACTGATAGTCATTGTTGGTCCCTCCAACCCTAAGCTTACATTTATTAACTGTTACCCTCAAGTCTTCTTTATTTCCAAGAATCTAAGACCCCTTTTCCTCTCATAAGCACTTATAAACTTCATTCACTGATTTAAAATGTGACTTATCACTATTTTGTGCAAATGAATACACATGCTTGCAAAAAACAAGACAGAGACAGAGAGAGAATGAGAGAGACGAAGGGAGCATCCCTTGCCCTATAGTTCAGTAACTTGCCCAATAAGCATAAATTTAGTAATATATGGAGGTCAAATGAAAGCTTATGCTGTGTGCATATCAGTTCACATTAAACTACAACACATTGCTCAATCACCAATTTCCCTACATCCTCAAAGCTCATGCTAGGTGTTATATCACATATGACTACACATAATCAAATTGGCTTAACAGGGGTAGTGTGGGATGTAAGATGCTTGTTTTGCATGCCGCAGAACCTGGTTTGATTCTTAGCATGGCATAAGATTCCCCAGAGAATGACCAGGAGTGAGCCCTAATAAAAAGTCAGCAGGGAGTCCTGAGAACTGTGTTTTCCCATCCCCAGTATGACTAAATATTCAAATGTTTTCCTATCACAAAATCACAAAAATGTATATTATTGGTTTATTGACTTTTACTTTCCTATCATTTTATGATTATGAGTCACCTTAAGTATCCTCTATAAGATTACTAGAGTATAAGGAACCAATGAATATTCTTTCCTATGAGAACAAGTCACCTGAATCCACATAGCTTAAGCATCAGGATACAGAAATGGGACCACTTATGTCAAGGAAAATTTTTTATGCATTTCAATAATCTTAGCCTCAGAAAATAAGACTTTAAACTGAATAATACCTTTATTGTCTGCTTCAATTTGTTTTAGACTGATGTGCCCAAGTTTCCTGCTCTAGGAAAACCAGATTTCTTCTTTAAGCAAACAATGCCCTTCTTAAGATTTAAGATTGCTCATTTTGGCAAACAGCATACTTTACCAATATCTATTTTAACATTATCAACTCTCCATGATCCCCAATTTTAAACTGTTACATGATATATTTACAACAGGCTTTTAAAAAAAGGTATTATTGAATCACTGTGAGATTTAGTTATAAGCTTTCATGTTTGAGTTTCAATCATATTATGATCAAACATCCATCCCTCCACCAGTGCACATTTTCCACCACCAATGTCTGCAGTATGCCCCCCCTTTCCAGCCCTCCCCTGCCGCCATGGCAGAAAATTTCTCCCATACTCTCTCTCACTTTGGGGCATTATGGTTTGCAATACAGATACTGAGAGGTTATCAGGTTTGGTCGTTTATCTACTTTCAGCACACATCTCTCATCCCCGAGCGATCCCTCCAACCATCATTGACTTAGTGATCTCTTCTCTATTCCAGCTGCCTTCTCACCCAGCTCATTAGACAGGCTTCCAACTATGGGGCAATATTCCTGGCCCTTATGTCTTCTGTCCTTGGGTGTCCATCTCATAGTATGTTATTTTATATTCCACAAATGAGTGTAGTCATTTTATGTCTGTCCCTCTCTTTCTGACTCATTTCACTTAGCATAATACTCTCCATGTCCATACACTCACAAGCAAATTTCATGCCTTTATCTCTCCTAACATACAGCTGCCATTTAAGGCGAGTTGAACAATAATTTCTTCCTCTGACATCCTACGGTATTAACATTTGGGGTTTTTTGTTTTGGTTTGTAAAATGTCGTCTTGACTCAGTTATGAACCTATGACTGGATTCCAGTTTCCCTTCTTAGAAAACTGGTTAACCACACCTCAACCACTTTGCTTATCAGGCTCTTTTCCAGTCTACTCTGTGCTTGTCTTATTGATCCCCAGGGTCAACTATGAACAGCAGAATTACCCTGGAATTCTAGGAAATAATTTCAATCAGACAGCCTACAAGAGGCACACAAAACCCAGCTCTCCTATTCCTGTTAACTATACCCAAGTTTCACCCCAAAACTTTCAAGATTGCTATTATCTTGTGCTAAGGTACAAATATGCAACTGCCTAGAAACTTCCGTGCTTTTCACTTTCAGGGTGACATTAAGTCCTGATATCAATTGAATCTTCAAATCTCATAAAACATCCATCAAATATTTTCCAAACTGCCAAAAAAGTGCCTTCCTTACTAAAAAGGCTTCATAAGTGACTTTGCTAAGCAACAAGTCGTTTGAACAGTCAGCAACCAACAACTCTATCCTTCATATCTCATCGCCCAAGGTTAGAAACTCTTAACTGGTCACTGGTAGAATGTACTTTTACTCTGGTTCTTGATATTTCTGATCTACAGATGTATTTGTTTATTATTATTTCTTCACACACATACACACACGAGACATAACCTACAGTTCTAAGCTCTTTATTAATTAAGAGAATATCATACACAATTGTACTTTAAGAAGTATTATTATATACTGGGTACCTCTAAAGTGTTTCAGCAGTTAAAATACAAGCAAACAAAAACTAAGAAAACATTTAATATCCAAGTCTGTACGCTAAAAATGGGGGAAAAGTGTTTATAATGAATCAGGATCTGGGTGAAGCATTTTCTTTCATAAGTTCTATTGATTTACTCCTTATCAAACTCAAGAGACTAGGGTAATTTTACCTGGCTTACAGATATGGAGAATGAATCCGAGGGACAAGTTTGTGGCATCTTACTTGTCTGAGCAGGTTTTAACTTCTCTTATTACCATTCTAAACCTGTTTCTATTATCGAATGCCTGCTCTGTATCTGGCCTATGATCATCTTTTTAGACAATGGTGCAAGATAGATATTTTTATCTCTTGTTTACAGTGGAGGAAATAACTTTCCAAGTAAGAAAAGAGAGCAGTCTTAAAAGCAATCTAATGGATTCTAAAGTTTTCTTTGATCTGCTCTCTCTGATACACTTGGAATGCCATTTAAAATCATTGTTTTTTTTCACCTCATGTTGCCTGAATGGAGAAACAGAATAGCTCATATTCATATTGCATAACCACCTTCAGTCCAAGAACTCAAAAGAGTTTTGCTTCTCTGACTACCATTTTTCTTAAATGTTATTATAGAAAGGAACTTTTTTTTTCTTTTTTGGAGGTCGCACCCGGCGATGTACAGGGGTCACTCCTGGCTCTGCATTCAGGAACTACCCCTGGCGGTGCTCAGGGGACCATATGGGATGCTGGGAATCGAAGCCAGGTCAGCCTCATGCAAGGCACACACCCTATCTGCTGTGCAATTGCTCCAGCCCGAGGAGGATTCTTTTGTCCAGAACCTTTCTTTTTGCTCCATGTCATGGAAGAGCTCATTTTTTTCTTCTTCCCTGAGACTTAACTTCAACCCCTGCTTCAACTTCCCCCTGGTATACCAAGTCCGAAGTAATGATTACTTATTAACTTAGTCAAGAAATTATCTTACATTGGGGGCGGGAGGGAGTGGGGCAGATAAATTGCACGTGACTGACCCGGGTTGGATTCCTGGCACCCCATATGATCTCTCAGCACCATGAGGAGTAAGCCCTGAGCACTGCAGGATTTCCGGTTTGCTTTTTTTAGGAGTAAGGACAATTAAAAGCAAATGATACAAAGAAAGCAAACTTAGTTGTTTCAGTGCTTTAGTGGGGACTATCTAAAACTCACCTTCATCTGTGATTATAATACAAGAACATTGAATTGGCGGCACCATTGGTAATTGAAATTCACCCATGTGTGATGATAATGCTTTCAGAAGATTCGGGAGTTCTTGTACAAACGTTGAATATGTCCCCATTAAAATGTGACTAATACTTACAAAGGAATGAGGTAATTTTTCAATACTGAGCAAGAAACATTGTTCCGTCAAAGGGGCATAGTTCCACACTTAAGGCACAATAAATACAAAAACATAAATCAATAAAACACACTGACGTCTTCACATTAAAGGAAGGATAACATTTCAGAAACTTGCACATGAAAGATTTCTCATTTATAAACATTGTTGATAAGTGACCCCTGTCTCTTTAGCACTAATCACATTTTACAAGTTTTAAAGATATATTCAATTCAATTCATAAAAACAAGGAGAAATATTTAATAAATGTTAATTGAGCTTTACCATAGCAATTCAAGTGTTAGTGAACTGCCTCTCTCTAAATTCATAGTCTTATTGTTGGCATGATTTATTTGACTATCAACTGTCATTGGAACACCTAGTGCATCATTATCTTGTCTTTTTCTCTTTCTTTTTTATTTTTTCATAAAAGATAAGATGTTTATTCTCTCACTAGGCCTACATAAATTTTATTATATCCTTGAGAGTAAGTGTAATGCCAAAATAAAAAAAAACTAATTTTGACTTTTCTTTTTAATATTGATATTTAGTCAAATAAAATCATAATTTTAAAATACAGTTTTTTTAACTTTTAAAGTACACCTTAAATTTTTATTCATTTAAAATCTAAATTCTGAAAATCATTTATTAGAGGACTTCTTTACTTATTTTAAAAATTTTAACTTAAAGGTATCAGCTCTTTTGAAGTTATATTAGTTCTCAACCAATAAGAAAAGCTTTCTGAAAATGCTTAAAATGCTTAATTCTTATAAATCTCACCAATTAAACTTACAGCTACAATGACTTCATTCGTCTTAGTGCTTTAACACTATTTACATTAGAAAAAGTGCCTTATGCCTTTAATCTAGTCTTATCCTAAGTCTATTATATCAAAATTATTTTAATCATCAAACTTTTGGCATGGAAAATGTATTAATTATAACAAAAGTTAAAGTAAATATTAATACAAGGTGGTTTTATATATCTGCTTAACTATTTGTATCCTTAATTATAAGAACTTTAAGGTTTAAAAGCATTTGCCCACTAATTCATCAAACTCAGTATTACTAGGTGACCTTCTCAATGCTGAAAGATTGAACGTTGTGAAAGCAATTTTTTCTGAGCTGAATGAGGGCATTTCAGCATTTTATGTAGCTATTTTAACTATAAAGACCCCATGAAATCTCACAGATTTACCTAATTTCCATTTGTTCACATATGTTTGAAATCCTAACTAAAATTAAAACTAGCTTATTTTTAGTGGTTTACTTTGAATATATGTATTTTGCTCTCTTAAGCTGTTTTCAATGTCTTTTCTTCTGGTCCTAAATCCATGTAATAAAATTCTGTAGAGTGCTTCGTATGGTTAAAAAATTATTTGATGACGTCTTTGAACTTGGGAAAATCGATATTATTTTTACCTTGTCTTCTTAGCTCGCAAAAATTTATTTGTAAAATTATTTGCAAAATATTTTTATTTTTTTAAATACATATTATTTAAATATTTTAAATATTTGTATTTTATTCACAAATAAAACTATTTGTAAAATAATTTTTATGTCACTGTCATCCCATTGTTCATCGATTTGCTCAAGCGAGCACCAGTAACGTTTCCATTGTGAGACTTGTTACTGTTTTTGGCATATTGAATATGCCATGGAGAACTTGCCAAGCTCTGCTGTGCGAGCGAGATACAATCGGTAGCTTGCTGGGCTCTCAGAGAGGCGGAGGAATCAAACCGGGGTCAGCCGGTCAGCCTCATGCAAGGCAAATGCCCTACCCACTGTGCTATCGCTCCAGCCCAGTTTTTATAAGAAACAGGAATAAATCCAACCAATATCTACTTATCTCTCAAGTGCTTCCTTATCCCATATTCAGTCCAGTTAATGTCAACCCTTAGTAGACTGGAAACAAAGACAGTAAGCAATCACCAATTTTCTTCTTTTCTTCTTCAAGTGCTTTGCATTTAAGGGACCCTCACTAAAACTCCTAATTAGACTAATCACTATTTTAGTATGGGGACATGGTGTGATTAGGTTAAATATCACAAAACATCACTCTTCCAGATAAAATGATAGAAACATAGATGGCCATAGATGGACCAATGGAAAATAACATAGTAGAAGTACAGAGCCCTCCTTCCCCTCGCAAGCATTCAATTCGTTAATAGCTCATAGGCAAATCCCTTTTGTGGGAAATCCAGATACTAGTCAATTGTTTCTTTAACCTATGTAAACATAAGATTAGACTCACCAAAGCTGGTGGAAATATTTAGGACTGTCTCTCAACATACAAGCTATGACTGACATGGTAGATATGACAGAGATCTCTCAGCACTCAGTTTCTCTCAGGCATTAGTTTTATCCAGGGGATTGTTCCACATTTTCTGAGGGAGATGCCAGAAGACTGACTTCTGTTCCACTAATATGAAGTTCTGACAAACCAGCACAATCTAGCTATCTGGAAGATTTAAGCTGTGAGTTTCATAAATAAAAGATCTTTCAAAAAAGATCCTGAATAATCAGAGTCATCATTAGAAAGAATAATAAAAGCCAGAGAAATAGCACAAAAATAAGATGCTTGTCTATATGCAGTTGACCCTGCATCAATCCTCTATACCACAAAGCACTAGTCCACAGAGCACTGTCAGGAGGAGGAGTAGCAGGAGTAATCCACCAGAAGAAGGAAAGAAAAAAAGAAAAGAATGAAGGAAGGGAGGAGTTGGCCTCACAATTTCTGGTTTCTCATCATAGTCTTATGTACCTAAACAGTATGCACGATGACAATACAAACAGACAAATTGGTCAACAAAACCTAATAGTGTTCAGAATTAGCCATTCATATTTGATAAACTAACATTTGATAAGGGAACCAGGAATAAACAATGAGACACGGATAGTATATTTTAAAAATGGTACTAGAAAGCCACACACAAAAATAAAGCTGGAAATACCACTTCTAGGAATATATCCCAGAGATGAAAAAAGAATAGTAGAAAGGATATCTGCATTTGTATGTTCATTACAGCACTGTTTACAATAGTCAGAGTCTGGAAAAAACCTGAATGCCAAAGAACAGATGACTGGTTAAAGAAACTTTGGTAAATCTACACAGTGGACTACTACACAGCTGTTAGAAAGGATGAAGTCATAAATTTGCATATAAGTGGATCAACATGGAGAGTATCATATTTAGTGAAATGAGTCAGAAAGTAAGGACAGACATAGAAAGATTGCACTCATTTGTGGAATATAAAGTAACTGAAAGGGAGACTTATACCCAAGAATAGTAGAGATGAGTACCAAGAGGATTGCTTTACGGTTTGGAAGCTGGCCTCACATGCTGGGGGAAAAGGCAGCTTAGATAGAGAAGGGACCAACAAGTAGAGGGTGCTTGGAGGGCCCACTCAGGATGGGAGATGCGTGCTGAAAGCAGACTATAAACCAAATGATGGCTACTGAATACCTCTATTGCAAACAACAACACTCAAAAGGAGTAAGAGAGCAAAAGAGAATGTCCTGCCACAAAGGCAGGGGTGAGGGGGATGGGGTGGGGGTGGTGGGAGGGATACTGGGTTCATTGGTGGTGGAAAATAGGCACTGGTGGAGGGATGGGAACTCGAACATTGTATGACTGAAATATAAGCACAAAAGTTTGCAAATCTGTAACTATACGTCATACTGATTCATTAAAAAAAATTTAGGGTTTTTTAAATTTATTTATTTTTAATTAGTGAATCACCATGAGGGTACAGTTACAGATTTATACATTTTTGTGCTCATGTTTGAGGACCCATACAAAGTTTGAGGACCCATCCCTTCACCAGTGCACATTCTCTACCACCAGTAAACCAAGCATCACTCCCACCCTCCCCAATCCCATCTGCCCCCACCCCACACTGCCACTGCGGCAGGGTATTCCCTTTTGTTCTCTCTCTCTAGTTAGGTGTTGTGGTTTGCAATAAAGGTGTTGAGTGGCCATTGTGTTCAGTCTCTAGTCTACATTCGGCACGCACCACCCTTCCCCCGCACGACCTCCGACCACATTTTACTTGGTGTTCCCTTCTGAGTTACCCAGAATGAGAGACCAGCCTCCAAGCCATGGAGTCAATCTCCTGGTACTTATTTCTACTATTCTTGGGTGTTAGTCTCCTACTCTGTTATTCTATATTCCACAGATGAGCGCAATCTTTCTATGTCTTTCTCTTTCTCACTCATTTCACTTAGCATGATACTTTCCATGCCGATCCACTTATATGCAAACTTCATGACCTCATTTTTTCTAACAGCTGCATAGTATTCCATTGTAAACATGTACCAAAGTTTCTTCAACCAATCATCTGTTCTAGGGCACTCGGATGTTTTCCAGATTCTGGATATTGTAAACAGTGCTGCGATGAACATATAAGTGCAGATGTCCTTTCGACTATACATTTTTGTTCCTCTGGGATATATTCCTAGCAGTGGTATTGCTGGGTCAAATGGGAGCTCAATTTCTACTTTTTTGAGAAGCCTCCATATTGTTTTCCAAAAGGGCTGAACCAGTCGGCATTCCCACCAGCAGTGTAGAAGGGTCCCTTTCTCCCCACATCCTCTCCAACAATGGTTGCTTTTGTTCTTTCGGATGTGTGCTAGTCTCTGTGGTGTGAGGTGGTATCTCATGGTTGTTTTGATCTGCATCTCTCTAATGATTAGTGATGTAGAGCACTTTTTCATGTGCCTTTTGGCCATTTGTATCTCTTCCTTGAGAAAGTTTCTGTTCATTTCTTCACCCCATTTTCTGATGGGGTTGTATGTTTTCTTCTTGTAGAGTTCAACCAATGCTTTATATACCATTGATATCAACCCCTTATCTGACGGGTATTGTGTAAATATCCTTTCCCATTCTGTAGATAGTCTTTGTATTCTGGTCACTATAACTTTTGTGGTGCAGAAGCTTTTTAGTTTAATGTAGTCCCATTTGTTGATCTGTTTCCACTTGTTTGGCCAGTTGCATGTCATGTTTGAAGATACCTTTATCTTCAATATCATGGAGGGTTTTGCTAACCTTGTCTTCAATGTAGATTATGGATTGTGGTCTTTAATCCCTTTTGATCTGACTTTTGTGCATGGTGTCAGGTCGAGGTCTAAGCCCATTCTTTTGCATGTGGTTGTCCAGTTCTGCCAGAACCATTTGTTAAAGAGGCTTTCCTTGCTCCACTTCACATCTCTTGCTTCGTTATCAAAGATTAGATGATCATACATTTGAGGTTGTGTGTAGGGGTATTCCACCCTGTTCCATTGGTCTGTGGCTCTGCCTTTGTTCCAATATACCATGCTGTTTTAATTGTTACTGCTTTGTAATAAAGTTTGAGGTTGGGGAGGGTGATACCTCCCATCGTCTTTTTCCCAAGAATTTTTTTAGCTATCCGTGGGCGTTTGTTGTTCCATATGAATTTTAGGATTGCTTGATCCGTTTCTTTGAAGAATGCCATGGGTATCCTTATGGGGATGGCGTTGAATCTGTTTAATGCTTTGGGTAGTATTGCCATTTTGACAATATTGATTCTCCCTATCCATGAGCAGGGTATATGTTTCCATTTCCTCATGTCCTCTTTTATTTCATGGTGTAGCTTTTTATAGTTTTCTTTGAAGAGGTCTTTTACTTCCTTGGTTAAGCTTATTCCGAGGTACTTGGTTTTCTAGGGCACGATTGTGTATGGGATTGCTTTTTCATATCCCTTTCCTCTGCCTCATTGTTTTTGTATAGGAAGGCCATGGATTTTTGGGTATTGATTTTGTAGCCTGCAACTTTACTGTATAAGTCTGTTGTTTCTAAGAGTTTCTTAGTAGAGGCTTTAGGCTTCTCTAGATATAGCATCATATCGTCTGCAAATAGTGAGAGTTTGATTTCTTCCTTTCCTATCTGGATGCGTTTAATCTCTTTTTCTTGTCTAATAGCTATTGCAAGTACATCCAGTACTATATTGAAGAGGAGTGGTGAGAGTGGGCATCCTTGTCTTGTGACTGATCTTAGAGGAAAGGCCCTTAGTTTTTCCCCATTGAGGATAATGCTTGTGGTAGATGGCTTCAACTATCTTGAGGAAAGTTCCTCCAAACCCTATTTTGGTGAGGGCTTTCATCATGAAAGGATGTTGGATCTTGTCAAATGCTTTCTATGCATCTATTGATATGATCATATGGTTTTTATCTTTACTTTTGTTGATATGATGGATTATGTTGATTGATTTCCAAATGTTAAACCATTCTTGCATCCCCAGGATGAATCCCACTTGGTCATGATATATGATCTTTTTGATGAGTTGTTGGATCCTATTTGCTAGTATTTTGTTGAGGATCTTTGCATCGGTGTTCATCAGGGATATTAGTCTATAATTTTCTTTCTTAGTGGTGTCTTTGTTTGCTTTAGGTATTAGGGAGATGTATGCTTCATAGAAACTGTTTGGGAGAGTTCCTATTTTTTCAGTTCCTGGAAAATCTTGAGGAGAACTGGCAACAGGTCTTCTTTGAATGTTTGGAAGAATTCACCAGTGAAACCATCTGGGCCTGGGCTTTTGTTTTTAGGGAGATTTTTGACTACAGTTTCAATTTCCTTAACATTAATGGTCTATTCAGGTATTCCAAGTCTTCTTTGTTCAGTCTTGGGAGATTGTAGGAATCAAGGAATTCATCCATTTCTTTTAGGTTCTCTTGTTTTGTGGCATATAGTCCTTCAAATTAGACTCTAATGATCTTTTGAATCTCACTGGTTTCTGTTATAATGTCCCCCTTTTCATTTCTGATTTATTAGGGTTCTCTCTCTATGTTTCTTTGTGAGTCTTGCTAGCGGTTTATCAATCTTATTTTCTCGAAGAACCAGCTCTTTGTTTCACTGATCCTTCGGATTGTTTTTTTGTTTCCATGTCATTAATTTCTGCTCAAATTTTTATTATTCTTTCCTTCAGTCTTGTTTGGGTTCCTTTTTCTGGTCCTTTTCTAAGGTATTGAGCCGTGAAGTCAAGCTATCTATGTGGGCCCTTTCTTCCTTCCTGAGGAATGCTTGGATAGCTATAAATTTTCCCCTTAACATGGCTTTAACTGCATCCCATAAGTTTTGGTAATTCATGTCTTCATTCTCATTTGTTTCTAAGTATCTTTTGATTTCTTCTTTGATTTCCTTCCTGATCCACTCATTGTTCAACATTGAGTTGTTTAATTTTCAGGTGTTTGATTTGTTTCTCTGTGTCAATGAGTGGTTAGCTTGTATCTTCAGCGCATCGTGGTCTGAAAAGATGGTTGATAAAATTTCTATTTTTCCGATTCTATTGAGGTATGTTCTGGAGCCCAGTACATGGTCTACTTTAGAAAATGTTCCGTGTGCACTGGAAAAGAATGTGTATTCATTCTTTTTGGGGTATAAATCCCTGTATAGGTCTATTAGGCCTCTCTCTTCAATTTCTTCTTTCAGAGTCAATGTTTCCTTGCTGAGTTCTATTCTTGTTGATCTATCCAGAGATAGTAAGGTGGTATTGAAGTCTCCAACTACTATTGTGCTGTTAGTGATGTCCTCTTTGAAGTCTGTTAGAAGTTGTTTTTAAATATTTAGCCGGTCTATCATTAGGAATGTATACGTTTAAGAGTGTGATTTCTTCCTGTTGTACATATCCCTTGGTAAATAGAAAATGACCTTCGCTGTCCCTTTTAATCTTTTTCAACCTGAAATCTATGTTGTCGGATACCAGGATGGCCACTCCAGCTTTTTTAGGGAGTTGTTTGCTTGTAGGATTGTTTTCCATCCTTTGACTTTGAGTATGTTTACTCTGTTTGTTCAGGTGTGTTTCTTGCAGGCAGCAGAATATGGTTCCTTCGTGTTTGAGTGAGAGTTTTGCCGGATAAAGAATTCTTGGTGAGGCATTCATTTCGTTGAATTTTTTCACTATGTCCCACCATTGTCTTCGTGCTCGGAGGGTTTCCTCTGACAGGTAGGCTGTAAATCTGAGGGGTGCTCCTTTGTATGTGATTTCCTTCTTTGACCTTGCTGCTTGCAGAATTGTATCTTTATCCATAGCATCCGTCATTCTGACTATGATATGCCTTGGAGTCTTTTTATTCGGGTCTCTTTTTGCTGGTACTCTTCGGACTCCTTGTATCTGGATGCCTGCCTTCTCCAGCTCTGGGAATTTCTTAGCAATGATGTCTTTGACTGTTTTTTTTCTTTGGGGTTACTTCCCTGTGCTTCTGGTACTCCAATGATTCTTATGTTGTTCCTCTTGAAGTCATCTCCAAGGACTCTGATTTGCTCTATTGCCATTTTGAGGTCTTTCGCCATTATTTGTTGTTGTCTATAAGCTTTCTGCAGCTCATTTTCCTGGTCACTGATTCTGTCTTTGGCTGTAGTCATTCTACTATTGAGGGCATTTACTGAGATTTTTATTTCATCTACCGATTCCTATATTTGTGTGACTTCTGTTCGTAGCTTTGAAATTTCTGCTCTCATATCTTCCTGCATTTTCTTGGTGGACAGATCCAATGCTTCATTTATGTCCTCCCTTAGTTTATTGGATGTCTGTTCCATGGTTGCTTGGAGAACGTCGACTCTCCTCCAGATTTCCTCTCTGAATTCTTTATCTGAGAGGTCGTAGATGTGGGTAGCCCCTGTTGATGTTTCGGGAATCTTTTCTTCTCCCTCTCTTCAAGGAGTAAATTTTCGCTGCTTCTTAATATTGTTACGGAAGTATAGAGTTGGAAATTTCGTTATTTATTTCTATTCCCTCTTGTTGTGGGAAGGACGGGCTCTGGTTGTGCCAAGCTTCCCTTATTCACTAATAGCATTTATGAAGTTAAACTAAGCTAATGGGTATTTTGCATAGTGATTGAGATGGCAAAAGTGAAAAAAGAAATAGACAATACCAATTGCACTAAGGTAAATAATAACTGTGGCCACTCTGACAAGAGGCCACACCCACATTGAGACCACGTCCACTGAGATACAGGCCACGCCCCCAGTATCTACCTGCTGGGGTCACAGGTCGAGGCTGGAGCAGCTGCAGGACATCAGGGAGCCCAGCCGGCCGCAAGAAGTGGGGACCCGGGGGAGGCGTGGCCGGGGGCTGGTCTCAGTACCTGGTGAGAAGGCCGGTATTGGGGAGCCAGGCGGGAAGATGTGGGAAGCTGGACGCGGGTCCAGGCGGCTGCAGGACATCGGGGAGCCGGGCCCACACTAAAACAAATTAAAAAACGGAAAAAGAAAGCTGGATTCATATCTTATGACCATGACTAAAATTCAAATTGGATCAATGATTTCAAATATAACACCTAAACAAAATCATCCGAAAATGAAACGTAATAAATCCTTAACATAGCTCTCAACAATGATGTTTTTAATATAACACAAAAAATACAAATAAAGAAACAATGGGTGGGAGCATATCAAATTTAAGGCTTCTGCATGACAAAATATTGAACAAAGAAAAATCAACTTATATATAAGAAAAAAATTCAGCACTATAGGTACAGTGAAGGCTATCAGTACCTGACTCTCTGTAGTATCTCTTCAGTTCCTGACATGTTTTTCAAAATTTCCTGAGCATCCCTGGGTGTATCTCAAATCCTGTCCTCTCCCTCACCCAAAAACACATTTAAAAAAGTTTGAATTCATCCAACTTGCTTACAAAATATTTCAATTATGAAATGAATATAAGCACTAAATAGATATTGTTTCAAAAAGATAATCAGATTGTCAACTGGTACATATCTATCAAGTTGCTCAACCTCACTAATAAGTAGGATAATATGAATCAAAACTATGACGTTATATTTTCACACCTGTATATATAGCTACCCATCATGAAGAAAATATGACATAAAAATTTTTGGTAAGGATAGTGGGTAAGGAAAATCATGCCCATTCAGTCTTAAAACATAAGAAACCTTGACAATATAGATCAATTTGAATATTTTATGTTAAATGAAATAAAACAACCAGGGCAAGACAGAACTATATGGTTCTATTTGAGTTTTTTTGGAGCACCACATAAAATAAAATTATGCAAGTCATTAACAGGGGTTGGAAGTAGGGATAAGTGAAGATTTCCTAATCAACTGGAATAAACTTTTAGTTAAGAAACTCTAGCAGATCTGCTCTACGATATTGAGAGAAATGTCTTGAGACAAGAACTTATTGTATACTTATAAATACATAAAAAAAGTAAATTTTACAATGTGTTCTTACTTTTAGTAGGAAGTGTTCTACCTAGTGGGTTCTTGCTACTTCTAGGAAAAGAATTATGCAACTGAGCCCAAATTCTAAAGCTGGATTCTATTTCTCCAAACCAAGGAGTCCATGAATAGTTTGAACAAAGAATACCCAGAAGTTTCACTCAGTGGTAAAATCTAGGTTTGCACTTACCTTAGATCACTTCCCAGCTTGGGAGGGATCCAGTGGTGACATAAGACTTCTTGATGACATAATATGTCTGGATCTTTGGGGTCATCCAGAGGTGAACCATTAACATTCAAAATTCCCAGTCACTTCCTTGCACTGAGGATGTAGGGTGAGCGTGAGGTGAAACTGTCAGGATTTTTTTTTCAATAAAATAATTTAATTGGAGAACTGTCAGAAATTCCAACCAAGCCCCCTGCCATTTACCTGGCAGCAATGTCATCCCAGACAGCAACAGCTTTCTGCTCTGGAAAAGGGCTCCTGAAGTCCTGGATAAATTATAGGGGACAGAAAATCACATTAGCGACTATTTTCAATAGTAATGTAATGATCCAATAACGACACCGATGTTAGTGCAGTAAAATATTTTTAGTGTTTTAAAAATATTTTTAATATTTTTTAACATTTTTGACATTTTAATTTTTTTCAAAATGTTAATATTGCTAATTTTGGTATTTTATACCTATTTGCCCTATTTGCCAAAAATTAAAATGGAGCTGAAACAATCTCCCTCGTCTCTCAATGAGGACCATGTTAAGTTTTAGAATTAGCCTCCTTAATTAGATATTTCTGACAAATACTTACTAAAAGGAAATTGCTCTTTTTGCTTTTGTTTTGGATCCAAACCCAGCAGGGCTCAGGACTTACTCTTCACTCTGCACTCCAGGATCACTCCTAGCATTGCTCTGGGAGTCTTATGATATGCCAGGAATCCACCTTGGTTGACCCAAAGAAAGGCAAGTACTTTACCCACTGCACTGTATCTCTGGACCCAGTGGAAATAAGTTTGCATTGGTAGTATATTTTCAAAATTTTTCAGCAATAATGTCTTTCAGATGTTTAATTCCGAATACATTTTGTCACCAAATGAGCTTTTTCTACTTGGTTTAATCACATACTTCTGATTACATGATATATCAGTTATTTCTCTGATAATGCAAATGTTCTGAATACAAATTGGCTCAAAGTAAATATTCAAACCACCAGCATAGTATTGGTAACTAAATGGCATGTTAGATTGATTTCACAACTTATTAAATGTGTCTTAAAGCAACTTGCCTGAAAAATCACAATCCTTAGGAAAATAACTATATTTGTTGTGGGTTAATGAGGCTAATGTTAACTCTGCAAAGACAAAAATTAACACCTCAAATTAAATGTAAAAGATATGCACTTCTCATATTCTTCCAGTTCTTCCTGGCTGAAGTGCCTTTTCATATTCTACAAGGTGGCACTTTCACATTCGGTCTATCTCAAAATAAATTTCTTTTATATTTCCAAAGTTTTAAAAGTGCCAGTCAGATAACCAATCATATCAACCAATCATTGCCACATCTTCCAATTAAATTTTAAAACCGGAAAGTTCCTCATTGACAGACTGGAGGTAGAAAAGTATTTCCTAGCATTAAAAATAAATCCCAATCTTCACTCTAAAACCAATTTTTAGTCAGATCCTTAAAAGCATTTTCAACAAGACTTCAGGCCCACTTGTAACTTGAAGTTCTGGATAAACTTATCCAAGTAAGTCCTAATAATAAATACACCACCACCCCCCACCTCCAGCCCAGTAATACTGATTCCATCTCCCGTGGGTGTAACTTTTAGTGTGAGAACTTTGTTACCTTACAGGAGTTTAGAGCACATAAGCCAAATTCCCACAAAAGAAACAGCTCAGTGACTTGATTCTGTCTATAGAAAGAACACTGATCTCCATTAATACCACACCCTGCTAAGGAATAGGACCTAATTATGTAATTCTATAGCTGCACTAGCAGCTGGAATTTAACTAGAGACTTATGCCACCACCAAAATTCCCCTTTCCTCATTTCTTTCTACTAACACATAGATATAGGAATCTACAGATGTAGATAGAGATACATAGATATATGAATAAGACTATGCCAAATATATTAAATGTTAGCTCTTTCCTGATTGGAAAAAAAGACTGACAGATGGCATTATCCAAGATCTCAAAACTTCAAACGACTATCACCATTCTCTGAAAGGTACCCTAGATCATCCTAGAGAATTACGTAGAAAAGGACAGGGCACAACCAAAATATATTTCATTATAATTCCAACTGCTAGTGTAATATCCTGATTCATTGTCACTGTCATCCCATTGCTCATTGATTTGTTCGAGCGAGCACCAGTAACATCTCTCATTGAAAGACTTATTGCTACTGTTTTTGGTATATCCAATACGCACGGGTAGCTTGCCAGGCTCTGCCGCGCATGCTCAATACTCTCGGTAGCTTGCCGGGCTCTCTGAGAGGGGTGGAGGAATTGAACTCGGGTCGGCTTCGTGAAAGGCGAACGCCCAACTGCTGTGCTATCCCTCCAGCCCCAATATCCTGATTATGATTATTTATTTCAATTTTCCCAACTTCCTTTATACAAGAGAATATATATTCAGTTCTCAAAAATATGGAGATTCTGATGGACAATTACATAGCCCTTCTATTGTTCATAGACATTAAATACAATGTCAAATTTGTTTGGGCACAGACGTTCTTATACTAGAAATAAATATTCTAACTTTCCCATTACCAGTTTCTCTGCATTTATACACAAATTAGAGACTAGCAAAGCTGAACCCAAGAAAAAAGTATTCTAATGGGAGTTTCATGGCAGGTTGGAAAGGAGAGAAATGCAGCCATCTTCTCAAATAAAAAACTCATGAATATCAGCAATATAAAATAATAACTTTGTATTTAACATTTACCAACATATCAGCCCATTGAGTCACCATATTTGTCAGAATAATTGGCAAGAAGGAAATGAAAACTGATGGCAATCTGACCAGTTATGGAATAAATAACATATTCACTGTCATCCTGTTGCTCATCGATTTGTTCAAGCGGGCCCCAGTAACGTCTCTCATTGAGAGACTTATTGTTACTGTTTTTGGCATATCCAATACACACGGGTAGCTTGCCAGGCTCTGCCGCATGGGCTCAATACTCTCAGTAGCTTGCTGGGCTCTCCGAGAGGGGTGGAGGAATCGAACTCGGGTCGGCTGTGTGAAAGGCGAACGCCCATCCACTGTGCTATCGCTCCAGCCCAACATACTCACTAGGAAGAAAAATATTTTCCCATGTGTGTATCCCTTAGGACACCTTCATACTCTTCTACCGTGTTAGTTTGCTTGGTCAGCAACAGTAATTTTTCATTGCCATTTTTTGGAACTAAGTTATAAGCTCTCTGGATGAATGGCCAGCCATGGACAGAGGACTCTGTAGCCATTCTTCTCTTGACATGAATTGGAATGGCATCCAAAGTTCAATAATGAAAATGCATATAAATCAGAGCTAAATTCTAGGCTAATGTTTTGGTAATACCACATCACAGATGTCAGTACTCAATTAGCTAAAATACTAAGCAACCAATCCCCCACATCCAATAAATCATTGTATTTTTCTGCAATAAGACCACAGTCTGATTATTATATTTTACCTTGATTTAAGATAACATCTTTTGCATTCTCTAAACATTAATTATGACTGGAATTTCCTCTTCTCTGCAAAAGCAAATAGGTAATTAGATTATCAATTTCAGCATCCTGCCACTTA
This sequence comes from Sorex araneus, assembly GCF_027595985.1. Lineage (NCBI taxonomy): Eukaryota > Metazoa > Chordata > Mammalia > Eulipotyphla > Soricidae > Sorex > Sorex araneus. The sequence continues at coordinate 294,796,748 of NC_073313.1, read as the reverse complement.
TCTCATTGGAGGCATTTAAAACAATTAGCTCATCTATTTGTTCCCTTTAAAGAATACCAAGCATGGCTTCCTGTGTCTATTTGGAGGAATTATCACTAAAAGTGCCAAGTGTGGGAAATGAAGTGCAGTGTAGCACATAATGGGGTACAATTCACAGCCAACAAAATGTTAGATTTCAGGGAATCCCCAAATGGCTCCAAAATTTTTCTCCAAAATCTCACTCACAGGTGCAGATTTCAGAGAAGAGATACAGAATGTGGAAAAAAATCTATTTCTTCAGTAATTCACTATTGATATTCTTTGCTTAGAATTTAAGACTACAGCTTTTTACTGGAGTCTTGGAAAGAAAACAAACCTGGTAAAAAAAATAAGAATGCTCATGAGTAAATCAAAACATAACTTCTTTAAAAAAATTTTTTTAGAAAAAAGAAAACCTACAGAACTGGTCTCACTGCATCTACATTAACATTACACAGCATCTACACAGATATTTGTATATATTCACTTAGCCACACAGAAAGGGGAAAAAAAAATAACACTCATAATGAGGTCAGGCATACAGGGTGACAGTTTAAGTAAATCTGAAATTTTATTTTTGTTGCTGCATTTCTGTATAAGCTACATTGCTTGCAAGGATCTTTCAGTCACTGAGTTATATAGAATACAGAACAAGAACAAATAAACTGTTTTAAAATTGCCTTTCTTTGACCATCCCTTAATTGCTAAGGGACCTACAGAAATTGTCTTGCTTGAAAAACCTTTTGTTTTCCTAGTTTCATTGATGTAGAAGTTAAAAGCTTCTACCTCTTCTCTTGGGTCAGTACATCAACTGAAAATACCTTTAAAAAGGACACAGATACACAGCAATTCATTTTTTAGAGTTGTTGAGAGGGTATGCTCTGGGAAAAACACACTTGCAAAATTTGAAGGGTTTTCAAGAGTGGAAAAATAAGATGGCTGTGTGCAGCCTGAGAGCTGAGTCAATGTTGAATGTACCTGACTCCTGGATGCATGGTGGGTTTTAAGAAATTCTGGAGTGTGTCTGGTGGAGGCACTTGACCCCACTTCAATCTCTGACACTTCATGGTCTCCTGATTCCCAGTAGCTCCTTAACACTACTGACATGATGTTACCGATCCCCAAGCACCACGGGGTTTATCAGAACAACAGCCTCAGGCCCTACACCCCCCCCCCAAATAAATTAAAATACACTTAAGGGGACTGGAACGATAGCACAACAGGGTGTTTGCCTTGCATGCAGCCTACCCAGGTTCAATTCCTCCATCCCTCTCGGAGAGCCCAGCAAGCTACCAAGAGTATCCCGCCCGCATGGCAGAGCCTGTCAAGCTACCTGTGGCGTATTCAATAAGACAAAAACAGTGACAAGTCTCACAATGGAGACGTTACTGGTGCCCGCTTGAGCAAATCGATGAAAACTGGGATGACAGTGTTACAGTGCTACATTTTAAGGAAGAAAATTTTTCGGTAAACTTTTCTACCTCAAAAATACCCCTTTCTCAGAAGCCAGGATCTTTACATGAGAGTTTCTCCTTCGGATTTCTTAATGACTTAGGACTTTAACATTTTTGTCAAATAAAATATATTGTGTTATTAGCAATGTAACATCCATATTCTTGGTTACTTTTCAGCTTAGTGGTTATTGAAAAGAGCAAATTCCTGAGGGTAAGTGAAACAGAACTAAAGGGAGAAAATTAAGCTCTGGGATGAAAAGCAAAAATCCAAAGCAGTTCAGTTACTTCATTTAGGTCTTAATGAATATAAGAGCATCAAAAATCTTTTAAAAGTGATTTGGTTTGATTTTGGTTTTCCATGTGTATAAATATTTTAATGACCCCTAGTTATAAGATGAGGAGTTTCTATGTCTGCCCTGAATCCTTCATAGCTTCTTTTGGCAACAGAACAAAGTAAGTTGCTTCAGTATCAAACTGATTTGAGCTTCGTATTCTAAATTTTCTATCTGCTAAGTGGCTCAAGTAATTTAACTCTCCTAATGCTTCTTTAATTTGCAATTAATGAATTTTCAATTTAACAGCTGTGTGCAAACTGTTTAGTACATACATGTTCTGAAAAACAGTAATTAATATGCAGAAGAACTAAACTAGCTGTTTGGATGAGAGAATTTTTCCTCAAATGCCTGGGAGTAAAACTATAGTCTGATTATGTGTATGAGTCCAAGATAAAAGTTTCAGGCTAAAGTTATTGCTAAAGAAAGTAAAAGTTGGATGAACCATTTGAAACAAAGAAATGTCTAGAGGAGTACTTTGCCCTGAAGTTTTACCCATAGCTGACATTTGAGGAGCACATGGGGGGTGGGTGAATGTAGTTTGATGGCATCAAAGGAATAGAACACTGGGTATCAGTTGCATTCTCTCTGGTAGATTTAGGAGGTGCCCTCATAAACATAGTTTTTGAGCCATTTATGTGGCTGATTTCAACTTGTAGAACTTATTGGCCTGTTTTAGATGCAGTTATTAATTTGAGTCTCAGTGTTTTATGTTTTCCCCATTAACTGGTTTCTTTATTTTTATTGTGGATTGACAATAATTAATCTTGTCAGTTTTCTCTTTCTTTAGATCTTTAAAATACACATAACTTGGAAAAAAATCCAAATTTTGGTGTTTCCACATCTGGTCTACTCTTTCTGGAAAGTTTTGTCACTTCTCCCTGAGAAATAGAGTCCAGCAAAAACTATTTTCTTCTGCAATCTGCATCTCTTGTTATTATAATATGTAGAAGAAAATTTTCATTTATTCATCCTCCTATTTCATTCATGTCAACTCAAACTATGGCATTTTCTATCATATTGAAGTATGAACTCAACATCATCTCTAAAATTTTATTTTATCTTTCCAATTCCAAGGGTTTTTGTTGTTGTTGTTTTTAATTGAATCACCATGAAATTTCAGTCATGCAATGTTCTAATATCCATACCGTCATGAGTGTACTTTCGCCATCATTAATATTCCAGTTTCCCTTCCACCACTGTTCCCCACCTGTGTCCTCCATCTTCACCCCAGTCTCCCTCTACTGAAGGCAATTTTCTTCTTTCTCTCTCTTTTGAGGCATCCTAATATTTTAATGCCCTTAACCACTCATTTTAGTTGTCATTATTTTGTTGTTGTTCTCATTTCTTTTTTTAAATTTTTTTATTGAGTCATCATGTGGAAAGTTACAAAGTTTTCAGGTTTAAGTCTCAGTTATGCAATGCTTGAACACCCATCCCTTCACCAGTGCACATATTCCACCACCGAGAATTGTAATATAGCTCCACCCTGTCCCCCCACACCCCTAGCCCCCCACACCCCCCACCCATAGCCCCCCTTACCTGTGTAACTGATAAATTTCATTAGTTGTCATTATTAAAATATTTTTAAATTTTCTTACAATTATTTATCCATTTTCCCACTCTTGCTTTAGTGAGCTTTTATAACATGCCATTTACATGTTATTTACAATTAACATTGGTACAAGGTGATTACACATTTTGTTGTTTTGTTCTATAAATCTGTAGAATTATAGGTTGACAAGTTATAATAGTATTCTAGTAGCAAAATAAACCCTTATTAAAATAGAAGTCTTGAAATTCTTTATGATCCTAAACTACAGGTTTTAAGGATTCTAAATATAACTCCCCAAAATGATCTGAAAACTACTGGTTTTCAATCCAGCCACCCTGAGAACCCCATTGGTGGTGATTATTGTGTTAGGCTAATATGATTGTCTTTATGCTTTGGAATTAAGTAATTTGGTTAGCTCTTAAATAATTTTCATAAACCCTCAAGTCTTCCCTAACAACAATATCAAATTAGTCGTTTAAGGACAGTTTAATTTTTGGCAGGGAAAAATTAGAAGTGAGTTGGAAAGTGCTGAATCGTTAATCGTAGTTTGCAATTTGAAGTCCAGACAAGTCTTCAAATATGATAAAAACAAAAAGTGTAACTAAAAGGTCTATTTCATTGTACTTCAAACAGGAGTTTCTTTTATCTAATCTCAGTTCACTGTATTTTATCTGACTGGATATTAATTTTTCAAAATACCTTCAAGAAATAAACTTAAAAATATATTATTTGGTTGTTTGGGTTTTGCTTGATTGTTTGGGGTCAAGACTAATGATGCTCAGGGGCTAACTCCCCACTGTGTTCAGGCATCACTTCTGGAGGTGCTTGGGTTTAATCCCAATATTTATATGCAATGTTGGGATTGAAACAGAAAGTGTGCAAGCAAGAGCTTCAAACCCTGTGCTTTTCTCTGGCTCCTAAATACCATCTTATTTGTGTTTGATCTTCTAGAAGATACATCCTTCTAGACAATTTTAATTTAACATAACCAATTATTTTGAAAATTTATAAAATTTACTGCATTTTATAAAATCAGTATTAGAAAGGTCCCAGTTTGTATTTAGTTAGCCCAAAAAAGAATTTTGAGAACAGTCTTCTAAAACATTAGTGATGATTTTCTTCAACCTAATTAATGACATAACTATGACAAGAAATTGCTAAAAAATGATTATTTGTCTTTGTTCTCTATTTACTCTCTACTAAATAAGATTTAGACTTCTGTTGAGATCAAATGGAGCACCAACTATTTAAAAAGTATATCCAAAGGTTTTATCCCAGTATTTTTATTTCAACATTGTTATCTCAAATTCGATCAATGGGTTTAATTTTTTTTCTCAGCATAAAAGCATAATTCAGGTAGGTAACTAAGACTATAGTCTATTCTCTGCAGATAATGAATTTTTCTGCCATGGTGCTAAGTTCATTTTTGCCACTGATTTCCAGTGATTGCAACATGCAGAAAATTGAGAAATGAATCTATTCTTTTTATTTAGTCAATTACGACTCTACTCTCCCTGTGCTTCTCATCATCATAGACTTAATGAGTCACCACTCATACTACTTTCAATGCAATATACTGACTTCAGTCAAGCTGCTTGGAAACATGCTGGGTTGCTGTTCCCCCATCTCCCATTAGAGTTCATCTTTCCGGAACCCTTCTAAAGCTCAAGTATTTTCATAGTCGAGGGGAAAAAAAATGGTCTTCATAAGAGCAAAGCATTTCAACAAGTGCTTGTCCACCAAGTCCCAATTCATAGATTAAATTGCTTAACATCTTCCATTTCACCAACTTATTTTTAGAATAATACTTTTTCAATGCATTATTGGCCACAAGTCTGAGAACAGCAGGGTTAATATAGCACATGGTAGAGCTAGCCCATCTGTTCAGGTTTCCATCCAACCATGTCATTTTATGAGCTCTCTCTAGGAGATTTTTGGTTATCCAATTTGTAGTACTCTCTAATATAAACAGCCTGGTATCACTTGAGAAGCTCAGTGAGCCAAGCTAAACGATATGAAATTGCTAGCAGAAAATAGAGTTAAATTAAAAATACCTTAAAATATATGTGTTCTACATCTACTATGTGTACAACAAGCGTGGATGTATGATATTTTCTTTTATACTTGGAGCATTGGCAATACACGTTTATATAGAAAAGTTTGAAAATTTGAAGAGATAATAGAGGCCTAAATTTTCCTATAATCCCACATCTCAGAAATAATCCCTGTTAATATGCAGCTATATATTCTCCAGAGCTATCAGCTATACAAAAGAAAAAAGAAAAAGTGCATACTAGGGCCACAGATGTAGCTCAAGTGGTAGAACCTTGCAAGTATTAGGCCCTGGATCAAAATCTGACATATCTACCTGTCACACCCAATATCACTGGGTATAGCAGCAATAACTAACAACAAGAAGAATTAAATAAACAAATTTAAAAAATTCTCTATATAAATTTTTTAATAATTTTCTCTCATATATATTTTGATATACATATGAGTCACACCTGGCAATGCACAGGGGTTACTCTTGGCTCTGCACTCAAGAATTACTGCTGGCGGTGCTCAGGGCACCATATGGGATGCTGGGAATCAAACCCAGGTCAGCCACGTGCAAGGCAAACACCCTATCCGCTGTACTATTGCTCCAGTCCAAATTTTCTCATAACTTAAATATTTTCTCCTATTAGCAATTCTATGGAAGAGTCTGGCAAGCTCCCTGTGGCGTATTCGATATGCCAAAAACAGTAACAATGGGTCTCATTTCCCTGACCCTGAAAGAGCCTCCAATGTGGCACCGTTGGGAAGGACAAGTAAAGAGAGGCTGCTAAAATCTCAGGACTAGGACAAATGGAGACATTACTAGCACCTGCTCGAGCAAATCAAACAATGGGATGACAGTGACACAGTGATACAGTGATAAGCAATTCTTAAATTTTGAGTGTTTATTAACTGTTTATATTCAGATAGCAGGTTTTGAATTACCAAGCAAATTTAAATTATTAGGTTCTTTTTTTAATATGTGCAAGGTACTACTGCACATTTCAAATATTTTGTTTAAAAACACACTAAATATGACTAATTTTTATAAACTTAAATGTAAATTAACTCCAAGGAAGTCTCAAACACAGATGACTTACGTAGTTTAGAATTAACCTTTCTAGCTGAACATAAAGGCAAATAATTTTACATGAAAATTGTTTAAGATGCCTGCTGTATTCATTTATTTTACAGTTTTCCTGATTTTAAATGTCTACACGTGGTTGGGAGTGCAAATATACCTAAGCACAGGAGTAATAGATTTTGAGTGTGGGAATGTTAAAGAAAACCCACATTGGATAAAGCAGATTGTGTGGGGGAAGAAAAACAGGCAAGTCATGATGGATTATAAATATATAAGGACAAGGCAGGTTCTGTTCTTTAAATTATGGGTTATTAAAGGTCTCTTAACTTCCAGTCACAAGATGCTAACTAAAAGTACAAGACCCTATAGGACCATATTTCCCGATTTATCTTCAGCAAACCTCTTATGCCCAGGACACACAGTCATGAAATTAATTCTAAAAAAGTAATAAAAGCTTTTTCTCCTGACAGGAAACATTTAATTAGAGCAGCACTGCCTCTAGCAGTCCCAGCTCTAATCTCAACAGTGGTCATTTTTGATGGAAATTGTGCTGATTTCATGGTGACTTCCTGGAAAAAGTTGACATATTTCATGGTCATTTCATGGACTGAAAACACACACACACAACAGTGATTTAATTATTATTGCATAATAAAATCTTACTTTCCAAAATGCCATCTTTGTGTGTCAAGATTGAGGTGGTCTCATCTATTATAATCTGTAATTTTCTTTTCCAGTAAACAGTTTCCAATGCAAATAAATGCTTAGGACTGCTCTCATTCACCCTTCGTGGATACAGCATATCCAATTCAAAATAACTAAAACAGTATCCTATCATTTTCCTCTTACCCCAGGAATAAAAGAGAACAAAAATGAAGTTTGAAACAGAAAGCTGTGAAACCTAAAAGTTGGTCCCAAACACACAGACACACAGACACACACAGACACACACAGACACACACACACGTATTTCAGAGAATTGCATCATACAGAAAGCATGCTGAGTCTTGCTCTGCTGCTTTTGGAAAAACTGGAGCAGAATTGCAGGAGGGAATTAAAGGAAGTCAGTTAGGCTACTGCATTCGAGTAAATCCTATGTAACATTGCCTATAGGTTCTTGGAAACTGCAACTTTCAGTAAATAACATGTAAATGAAACCCACTTTACCATACATTAGCTGATATCAATAAGAAGTTCTTCCATTTCCAATCACAAAATATTACCAAAATCCTAAATAAAATCTCAAAGCACTTATAATACTAAACACTAACTTGTGGCTATTCCTTTATTCGTTTATATTGTAACCCCCCTAATCCTAGGTTAGATCTCCTATACCTTGAGCCTGTCTTGGGAGCTAATGGTGCCAGTCAGGACACAACCTCGCCCAAATGCGATTCCATCACAGAGCACCCCCCCCCATATATTCACACTTACACTATGGCAGTTTAGACATGCTATCAATATGCTTAACTTTGGGATGTAGAAGAATAGTTGGCGTCCATGGAGAAAAATAAAGCAGATATGGGAAGAACATGTAAACTCCACACATAGCAACCCTAACAGGAAACAATTTTTTTTTTTTTTGCTTTTTGGGTCACACCTGGCAATGCACAGGGGTTATTCCTGGCTCTGCACTCAGGAATCACCCCTGGCGGTGCTCAGGGGACTATATGGGATGCTGGGAATCGAACTCGGGTTGGCTGCATGCAAGGCAAACGCCCTACACGCTGTGCTATTGCTCCAGCCCCAGGAAACAATGTTTTAATGATGCAAGATACTTTAATTACTTTATAAAAGTTGGTTTGGGAGCTACCCATTGGGCTCAGGGATCACTCCTGGCTGGCTTGAGGTACTGGAGATGAAACCTCCTTCAGATGCATGCAAGTTCAGTGCCCTACTCATTGATCTACTTGGAAAAGAGCAAGTCTTACTTGAATGGTGTTTGTGAGGAAGTCATACACAATTACTTACAATTCCTCCAAGGTGTCTTGAGCTGGAGGACTCTAAATAAAGGAAAGATAAGCCAAGTTTTGTTTTAGGTAAAGCTTTGCCTGGTTAGTGGCATTTCTACTATCTCATCACAATCTTTAGATTCTTCTGGTGCCTTTCCTTGCCTGAGGGCTTTGCCCTTCTCTGGGTGGTGCCTCAAATTTCTGCATCTGGATGATGTCTGAGCCTCTGAATTTCAGGATTTGCATCTCGAAGAGATGTGGTCTTCATGCCGTAGGGCTACTTCAGGTTAGGCAATTTCTTCTTTAGTTTTATTATTTCCCTAAAGCTGATTACTTAGTCCCCTCTCCTCCACTACTCATCAGCCAGTACCAGCACCCCTCATTTTACCCACTGCTGGCAGATGAATGCAGAGTCTGCCTATGTCAAAATCTCATGCTTAGTATTGAATAAGGCCCAATCAATGGTTTACTTGATTTAAGAGTTCTAGCCTGAAAGACATGTCAGATACACCCAAGGACAGTAGATACAAGGGCCAGGGGGATTGCACCATAGATGGAAGACTGCTTCATGAGCGGAGGGGAGAAGGCAGATGGAATAGAGAAGGGATCACTAAGAAAATGGTGACTTGGAGGAATAAGTCGGGATGGGAGATGTGTGCCAAAAGTAGATAATGGACCAAACATGATGACTCTCAGTGTCTGTGTTGCAAGCCATAATGCCCAAAAGTAGAGAGAGAGTATGGGGAATATTGTCTGCCATGGAGGCAGGGGGAGGGTGAGAAAGGGGGATATGCCTGGGATATTGGTGGTGGGGAATGTGCACTGGTGGAGGGATGGGTGTTTGATCATTGTGAGATTGTAACCCAAACATGAAAGCTTGTAACTATCTCACAGTGATTTAATAATTTTTTTTTTAAAAAAAAGACATGTCAGATAGATTAGACAACTTTATTTTAGGGGGAAATTCTCATCCAACAGTGCTCATGGCTTACTCTTGGCTCTGTGCTCAAGGACCTCTCCTGGTGGGCTTGAGGAATGGTGTAGTGCCAGGGACTGAATCTGGGAAAAGCTACATGCAACGCGAATACCCTAGGCACTGTACTATGGCCTAGGCCTTGATTAGACAACTTTTGAAAACATCAGACTCTGGAGCAGGAAAGTTTTTTTCTGGTTCAGACAGAGCAATAGTATTTAAGAAAAAGAAAGAATGGCCCTAGCCTAAGCTTTTGTGCCACTCTTTTGCATACAGATAAAGAACTTGCTAGTTCCTGCTTTTACTAGCCACCTGGAAAGAAGTGTTCCAAGTAAACACACATGTAACTTGGATTTCAGTGTTGGGTTTTCTTAAAGAGAAGTTTCAAGGCCTTGATGAGTTTAGAGCATTATTTTCTCTCTGGTCACAAGATGACACAGAGGGAGCTGGTTTTGATGTAGCAGGAACATAGGAAAGGGCCTGTACAATCTCATTCCTAGGAACCAGTAAGACAAATAGCACCAAGGCAGCAAAAAGCCCACCTTGAGGACCCCGGAACGAAGGCCAAGGCTGATAATTTCACCCGGAGCCAGCAGACCCAGAGGAGGCCAGACCCCTGTGGAGAAGGCCAGACCCCTGTGGAGAAGTCCAGACCTCTGTGGAGACTTCCGGGAGAAGCCCCAGCAGGAACCATGGCAGGGGCGGAATTGCAGTGTCACTCCCAGCTGTCCTCACTCGGCATCCCCCTAGTAACGGGACTCTGGCCTAAATTAAAGCCCTACCTGGACAGGTTAGAAAAATCCTAAAAGCCAAACTGAATATAAGAAGCATGCATGTATGCTGTGTGTGCCCACATAGCAACAAAGCAAAGCATGTGTGGCCCCTGAATATATGTGTCACCCACACCTCTGCTTTTGAGATGTGTACAGGGGCTCCCTCCATTTTCCATCTCTTTTTCTTTTCTCTCTCTCTCTCCTCTCCCTCCTTCCTCTCCCTCTCTTATCTCTCTCTCCTCCCTCTCTTTCATTCCTCTCTCCTTCCCTTCTCTCTCTTCTCCCACTCTCCCTCTCCATCTCTATCCTCCCCTTCCTTCCTCCCTCCCTCTCCACTTCCTCAAAAACCTCCAAACTATTTTGACTTCACTGCTAATCTACTCCTGAAATTGTTTTCTGTGAAATTCTTTTCTGTGAGGCAGGACCAATACCTGGAATCCCTAGGCCAGACTGACTTTCTTTTCCTGCAAAGAGCAATTCCTCTCTCCGGCCGAGTCCGCAGCTCCCCGAGACATTGGTTAGTTGGAATTAAATACCTGACTGAGAAGACCAAGTGGATGTTAGGTGTGGCTTGATGGCCACCTAGTGGGACTGGCAGGGCTCTGGCCTGTGGCCCACTGGGGCTCATCCCAGGATTTTAGCAGTCCTAGCCTTCCCAACCAGTCCCGGGATGATAGAGGTGGGTCAGGAGAAAATGACCATCTCTCTCCTCTCTGTCTCACATAAGCCATACTTGGGGGCCCGCCAACTTCAGTTTTATCCGAGAGATGACCCTAACTACAAATTCTGTTAAGTTTAACCACAGTAGAGGTACTTAGAGTAACCTACTAAGTCCCCTTCCATTGAGGTAGTCCATGAACAGAAGGGGATCCAGGCACCCAGATTTTCATGAAGAACCAACTACCAGGCTAAATTCTTCCTTGAGGTTAGCTCTCTATTTGGGTGAGGTAAATGACATTTCCATATTCTTGAGTTGCCTACTGTATCTGTCTGAAATTTAATATCCTAGTTCAAGCTGAGTCCAATAAGAATTTTGTCTTTAGAAAAGGCCTACTTACAAGAGCTCCCAGGTGGAGGACCATTTGGGCTTCACATCCCTTTGACTACAGGGATAGGCCATGGACCCAGCGTTCTTCCCTTGGTCTTTGTTGCAACTCTGCTCAGGCTGGTAGTCAGACACAGAAACACTCAAAGAAGCATCCACAAGTAGCATTAGTATTTCTTGACTCAGTTTCTCTTTAAAATACTGATCTGAAATATGTTGAGCTGAAATGAGGGACATTCCTCTCAAGAGACAAGATGTTTTACTCAGCAAGCACTAACACCAGGGTGAAAAAGAGAGACCACTGTGAAATGTCAGTGCAAAGTATGCATCAAACAAGAACCAGACAGAGCAAACTTCCTCCCCAGTATTTACTGTTTGCCAAACACAGCCAAATTGTAAAGAGGCAATTTCTTAAAACTTAGTGTAGCTTAATTTTCTGTTCTTAAAATTCAATCCACCGGAAATCTTGTTGTATAAACCCAAAATACCCATACATTCAGCCTATGAAAGATATGCCTAAGTCTCTAGAAGTATCATATAAATCTCTCCCTCTCGACTGTAAACAGAAAATTGACTTCAAGTACTTGCCTAAGTCGGCCAGAATAGCTAAAAGTCCCTTTACATAAGGAAAAAATGGGCAGTGGGCAACAGCCAAACTATTCGAATTGATTTTTTCAATAGCACAACATAAAAGTGAAATAATGTTTTAAAAAGTAAATGAAATAGGAAATATAAGTAGATTTTTTTAAACTTTCACCTTTTACACTACAAATGATATATGAAACATATTTCTATGAAGTAACCATAATGCATACACTGCAATACAATTAGTAAAAACAGATAAAGAAACTCATTAACATAAAAATTGAAATATGTTTTTATATTTTTTAAATATTTTTAAATTTTATTTCAGATCTGTGGTTTATAATACTATTAGATTATAATACTATTATAATAGTATTATATAATACTATTAGATTATGATACTATTAGATTATAATACTGGAAAAAAATGTTAAGGTGAAAACAACAAACTTTTTAAAGACCGTATCTAGAGAAGAGGTTTTCTGTTACAGAAGGACGGCAACGTCAATTAAAATAATTAAAACATCAAATGAAATAAAAGTTTTTAGAACTTCCTAGAAATAAGACCTAAATCTATGTATCAGAACTTTGTGCCATATTCCAGAAAACATGTAAGAAATCATTACTATTAAACATTTTGACCAGTAAAAGTGTCAAAATATAGAGGTCAAAAACCTTTTAAATTTAGTTTTCTTGAGCTTAATTTACATTCCCCTCTCAGATGACAAATAACTAGACATAGCATAGAACTTTTGAAATATTAAGATAAAAAGGCCTAGATGGACCAATTTTAAACACTCACTAATAATAGAAGAAATTCAAGATAACTTCAGAATCCTTCTCATACATTAGCTAACATATAGTAGACAAATATTCATTGGTCACACAACTTCCAAACACAAAATATCAGTTCAGTTGTCCTTTAATTTAGAAGCAGATTTAATGAAGTTTTGTATTGTTACTTCAAACATATTTATTGATTACTATATTAGAGATTACTATATTCTGTTCCTGGAGCAAGCAGATATCATTGGGCTGCACTAGCACGCAACAGGGACAAATGGAGACGTTATTGGCGCCCGCTAAGCAAATCGAAGATCAACGGAACTACAAGTAATACAAGTGATATTAAAGAAATTTCTGAGTCCAGAGATATGAATAGACAAATATTTCTTCATACAAATTATATTTTGTTACAGAAATATGATAACATCAATTAAAATAATTAAAACAGCAAATAAAATTTTAAAATGCATAAAAAGTGGTAGGAAAATAATTAAAAAGTAGTGTAAAATAATAAAATGTGGTATAAAAAGCATAGATAATAATGGCAATATAGGTAAGATAAATATTCTAGAAAAATGAGAAATGATTTGAAATAGCAAAGAATCTATTACAACCTGAAGATAACAAAACTCTAAATGACACAGGGATCATAGCTAAAAGCTTTGAGAAATAAACTACAAAGTAGAGGAAGAGTAAAATGTGAATTAGGAAAATAAAAGAGCAAGTGCAAATATCCTGAGATACAATATAACAAATTTATGCAACCAAAGAATGTTCGTGACTCAGACAAAGAAAGCAAGGATGGACAAGGGAGCAAATTCAAATTTCAGAGGTACAGTAGCATCCTATTGCAGTTTGAAAGAAGTACTAAAGGTTGTTTAAGAGCACTGAGATTTCATCAGCTGGTTTAGCTAAGCAGTGAGATTCCACACCAGATTTATATTTTTAAAATATCATTCCAGCATCAAAATTAAAAATAGATTTGAGAGTTAAAGTACACCTATGAAGAATTATGAGACCTACCACTTGGCATATGTGAAAGTAGTACCTTCCCCATCGAAAGGATGGAGAGAGAACTCCAGAGGATGTTTGGGCAGTATAACTGACAAAACTGTTCATAATGAGAGCTAATGTTTTGTATTTGCTGAGGTATGCACAGTCAGTTCCAAACTGATGTGCTCAGTGAAGCAAACCTGGTATTCTATTATCCAGCATTGCCATATCCAAGAGAGACCTTCTGTCAAAACAAGTTTCCATTGAATAAAACTGACTTTTTTTTAATGACTCATCAGGTACTTATTACAATAAAAACCAGGATAATTTAAATTTGTTACAATTGGTTGTTTTAGCTTGTCATAATTTCAAAATACTCCATTTGATGCACTAGTCATAGAATACATGCTGTAAAACCCCAATGTCAGCATTAAAAAAATAAAAAGACAAGCAGGAGTATTACTGGTGAGTGAGAAAATTGGTGCATACTTCCTGAAGGGAAATTTTTTGACCAAATGAATCAAAACATTGAAAGAAATTTATATCTTTGATGCATTAAGACACCTTATAGGTAAAGAAATGGACTTCCATGTGGAGGCAATGTCAGCAAGCAAGTTCTTAAGAAGATTACAAATAATAGCAACATTATGGAAGTAAACATTCAGTAAGCATGGTCCTAGGCTGCAGCAAAAACATCTTCAGAAAGCTGATTCCTTTATCCCCTGAACCACAGTAAATTGAATCTACTCTTTCTGGAGTAGCAGCTACCTTTTCGATAATTTTTTTTTTTAATCTAAATGGATTTAAAGATGCCACAGGGAAATAGGTTAACCAATACCTGCCCAAACTTCTGCTTGGTGTGCAAGCATATTACCAAGTTAGATGCGCAAAATCTTCTGGAAATCTCAAACGCTTTCCCTCCCACCCCCAATTTTTAGGATATTTTTTGAAGGAAACTCCAACTGGCTTTTCTAATTTCTCACCCCTTGGCAATCTTTTCAATTTTGGGTAACATTTCACAGCCTTTCCAATTAATACAAACTGGCTGCCAGAAACTTATAACCAGTGTTGTCAAAAAAAATAATAAAATAAGATTAATCTCTGAATTTCAGCACCCTCATTTTTAAGATCTTCCCTTCTCAGTGGGACCAATCTTTCTTTCCATCATTACAAGTAAAACTGGAAAAATATGTGAAATGTTTATCCTCACACCCAGTATTTCAATACTCCCAAGAAACACATATGACTTAACATGATCAAATTCATAGTTTTGATTTCTTAAAATAAAATTTTGAACATCAGTGGGCTTACATATGGAAAAGGGTATATACTTATTAAAAACAGCAACTTACATTGTCTACTGAATATTTTAGAGAAAGTTATGCATTAATTCCTTATTTCTGAATTTTTGAATGTCCTTTTTACTGTTTTCTAAGATGAACTTTGAAGTACATTTTGGGTGAAATTAGTATTTTCTTAATTTGTTTTGCAATATTTAAAATAGGTGTTTACCAAGTCAGGGTGAGATACCCTGACAACATTGAACTAGTGATTTTCTAACAGAGCTCTTTGAGGGCTCACAGATGGGTTCAGAGCAAAAGCCCACGGCAGCAGCACAGGGTCAGAATATCTGGGTCACCCCAGAGGTTCTGAATGTTTCTTGAGCTTCACTCCATGAGATCAGGGAGGGATCATGCACTGCCAGGAATTGAACCCAAGTCAAGTGCATGCTAGGCATAAACCCTAATTGCTATACTATCTCCAGGCCCTTCTCATAGAACTTTTTGTTAACAACTTACAGCTATCTATCTGTCTGTCTGTCTATCTACACATTTTTTGGATATATATCTCTCTTGTTTCACAAGTTCATTTCCTCAAAGTAAATATCTAGAGATCATTCTAAATGTATTATGATTTGGATATGTATTCCATCCTTGGGGATCATAATTAATAAGAAACAGTAATGGGGCCATGAGACAGTACAATGGGCAAGGCACTTGCCTTGCATGAGTATGACCTCATCTGAAGTCCCAATACCACAGAAGTTCTCCTGAGCACTGGAGTGATTCCTGAGATAGAAGTAGGAATAAATTCTGAGCACAGCTGAGTGTGCTCCCCCACTCAAACACACACACACACATACACACACATATATACATGTATAATGTATATATAATGTGCATATCACTGTATCACTGCCATCCCGTTATTCATCAATTTGCTCTAGCTGGCACCAGTAATGTCTCCATTAGTCCTTGTTGTAGCCTGATGGCATATCGGGGGGCTCTTTCAGAGTCAGAGGAATGAAAACCATCATTGTTACTGTTATTGAGTATGCCATGGGTAGCTTCCCAGGCTCTGCCGAATGTGCATATGTATATATATTTTCTATATATATTTTCATGTACATATATATAGAGAGAGGCAAAAAGCACTAAGGGATGGTTTAAAATTGTTTAGGAGTGAGGGGTTGTATTTATGTTTGAGACAACAATGAATTAAGCCTCTGAAATATTTCACACACACACACACACAAAAAAAAAATCACTAAAACTAACTTGAAACTTAAGGAAAAAGCACTAAATACCTAGCAATATGCTCGTGAAATATATGGGATATTTCTAATCCTAGCAAATACATAATGTAATCAAGAATTAAATAAATATAAATTTATATATATATATCCTCCAAAATCAATTGCCATAGAAAACCTCAAGGGCTGTTAGTTTTAATCACATTTGCGAAGGAGATAATCGAGAAAATTCACAAATGAGATTAAGATGGATTTTATTTTTAATTAAGAAATGACAGAGCTAAGAGAAATACAAGCCAAAAGGTCTCCTGTGGCAAAATTAAAACCAAGGAACATGGGAAGTAGGTGAAGTAATAGAGCGTAAGTGACAGAGCATGGACAAGGACAAGAGTTGGATTCCTGCTATCACATGGTCTCCCAAGCGCCCTTGGGTGAACAGGGAAGTCACCAGCTCTACTGGGCCAAAGTACTGCATCACCAGGCCTAAGGAATGAATTATCAACCCAATATGCCTGGGTTGAATATCAGTGGGAGTAGACCAGGGCTTCCAAGCCCTGAGGGTGAGCCCTATTTTTTAAAAAGTAAAAATCAAGATGGACCCTCCTCTATCTTAACTATTCTCCAACCCCCAAACCCTTCCCAACCATTGACCAGTCCTCCTGACCCATTTTCCCTGGCCTTAGATATTAGTTTTATACTAATATCTATAATTAGTATATCTAATTATAGATATTAGTGTGTGTGTATCCCACAAATAGTCATTCTATATCTGTCCCTCTCTTTCTGACTCATATCACTCAGCAAAGAGGAGGGTCCATTATGAAATGCTAGTTGGAAATGATCACTGGACAAGAACTGAGTGTTGCAAGTAGGTAAAGGGAAATAAATGATAATCTTTCAGCATCTGTATTTCACCATAATGCCTAAAATGAGAGAGATAGAAAGAGAAAGAGAGGAGAGGCAGGTGGGGTTGGTGGGGTGGCGGGGGGTGGGTATTGCTTGAAGGGAAGGTAGGGTACCTGGGGATACTGGGGCTGGGAAATTACACTGGTGTAGGAATGGGTGTTGGAACTTTGTATGACTGAAATGCTATCATGAACAGCTTTGTAATGGTCTTATCTCATGGTGATTCAATTTAATTTTTTTTTTCTTTTTTATTGAATCACCATGTGGAAAGTTATAAAGCTTTCAGGCTTAAGTCTCAGTTACACAATGCTCGAACACCCATCCCTTCACCAGTGCACATATTCCACCACCAAGAATCACAGTATACCTTCCCCCACCCCCACCCCGCCTGTATAGCTGATAAATTTCACTTTACTTTATCTTTACTTTGATTAAAAATGAAAAAATCAAGGAAACTGATATAGCTTGGAAAGTCTGCTCCAGATGAAGAGAGTTTAGATGTTAATTATTGTTTTTCTTTTGAATTTTTCTTATTTTTCCTTTGTTTTTGTTGAAATAAACTTACTCTTTTTTTGTCCTTCTCCAATTTTCTCACAATACAATCACCCACAACAGTGTGTGTGTGTGTGTGTGTGTGTGTGTGTGGTGGGAGGAGAGGGGGTTGCTCAGGAAATATTTCATAATAATCAATTCCTTATATTACTATGACTCAGCTCAATTCTGATAATTATCTACCTGTATTAGTCATACCATACAATTTTGAAAAATTGATCTGATTCAGATATCTGTCACAAGATGTAGCTCCCCAAGTTTCTCACATCTCTGCCTAACCTAGCATCCATTTTATGATTTGCTAGAGCAACTCACATCTCAGGAGAAAATTGGTGTTTACTTATTTATTAAAAGATATGATGGGAAAAATAGATTTTTTAAAAATTCTATTAGTTGTATATTTTCTCCAAAATGGCTAAATATTTGTAAGAGAAGGAGAGAGGTTGAAAGAAATAATGTAAATATGGAAAATTCAGTTTTCTCAGGGAACCCTGAGACTGAGCAATAATAGGAAATTTATTTGTGAAATAAATATGGAAACAAGACGTGGTGAAATAAATGTAGCACTGTAACACTGTCATCTCGTTGTTCATCAATTTGCTTGAGCGAGCACCAGTAACATCTCCATTGTGAGACTTGTTGTTACTGTTTTGGGCATATCGAATACACCACAGGTAGCTTGCCAGGCTCTGCCATGCAGATGAGATACCCTTGGTAGCTTGCTGAGCTCTCCGAGAGGGATGAAGGAATAGAACCCGGGTGGCCGCATGCAAGGCAAACTCCCTACCCACTGTGCTATCGCTCCAGCCCTGTGAAATAAATACTGCCTTTTAAAAGAGTAATGTGGATGCCTACCAGGGAAATGCAAATCATTAGGACATTGAGGGAATACTACACACCTGTGAGAAAGGCCTCATTCCAAAAGGCCCCAAACAGCAAATGTTCGCAGGGAGGTAGTAAAAAGGAGCTTAATTCACTATTGTAGGAATATAGATTGGCCCAGTCTCTAAGGCAAACAGTTGGACATTCCTCAAAAAATTACTATATAAGCCAGTAATTCCACTATCTAAGACATATGCACACTTATGCTCAATGCAGCACTAAATGCAACAGTCAAGATCTGGAAACAATCCATGTGCCCAAGAACAATTGAGTAGAGATGTGGTTTATGTACACAATGGAATACCATACAGTTATCAGAAAAGATGAAGTTCTGTATTTTTTACCACACGGATAAAGAGTGTCATGTTAAGTGAAATACGTCAGAAGGGAAAAGAAAAATACCAGATGGTCTCAGTCGAGTGTGGTATATAAAGAAACAAAAAAGGAAGTAGATGATGTCCAATTAAAGCAAACTCTTGGATTAAAACTACATAATTGACATTACTAGTGAAGAGTAGCCAGGGAGGGCAGAGCAAGGTCCAACAGACTTTGGTGAAGGAAGATTGGTCATTCAGTGATAGGCAGAGTGTGCTAAGAGTAAAGGTTTACTCTTTAAACCTTTATAACATAAACATAAAGCAATGCTACCCCAAGAAAGAAAATAAGTGACTAAAATAGTGACATTTATGAAGCTCTAAATATGCACCTACACTAGTCAGTAGTTATTTCCATTTCACCACTAAATATCCAAAAGCTCAGAGAAATTAAACAACTTGATTAGTTTTGCTAAAACAACAGGCAATGAAGCCAGCATTAAGACCAAGTTCTACCCCATGCCAGGGCCTGCTCTATTTACTTTGTTAGAGTAAAAATACATCTAGCAGAAGCAGTTTGGCCTCAAATATTTAGGATTTTTTTAATAGTAAGTACTCTATAAAGTTAAGGTGAACCATATGAAGCATGGAAGAACTTCAGGCTGTATTATCAAACACACCCAAAGTTTTACAGAAAACTAAATTGTGATGATAGAACAACCATAGGTAGAAAATGCCAAACAATGTTAATTTGAGGGAATATTTCTTTTTGCTTGTTAGTTTTTGTTTTAGGACCATACCCAATGGTGCTCAGGGCCCACATGTGGTGCCATCCAACCCGGGCTGGCAATGAGCAAGGTAAATGCCCTACCCTCTGTACTATAGCTCTGGCCAGAAGGAACACTTCGTCCCTATGAAAAATAAACAACTATGAGACAGAAACACAAATAATCATCATTTCTCTTGGACCTCCAGAGAAAAATCTTATGAAATCATTTTTTCTTCCTCTACACTAAACCAGTTGGTTTTACTGAGATCTTGCAAAGATGATTGGAGGAATGAACTATTTCTATATTGTACTGTTTACTTCTTTGGTCTGCAGTAAGAAAATATAGTGTAAGTGGCCAGAACAGCAAATTAGCTTCTGACAGGTCTAGAAGTCCAAAATTACAGGAACAAACAGCATTGTAGGTTTAAATATAAGCTTTTTTTCTCATGACTTATAGGCAACTGCCTTTTTATTGCTGTGGCTCCATATAAGCTCAAGCAAAGAAAGAAATTTCTTCTTTTTATAAAGGGCCCTATGACTTCATTTGACCTTAATTGCTTCCTAATAAGCCTGTATATTAGTAAGTCTCAATGGAGGTTAAGGTTTCAACACATAATTGTGGGGCTTGAGGTTGACATAATTCAGTAGTCTATAGCAATCTCAGGATATATTTATGTAGGTTCACTGATTTCTTATGATTTTATTATATTTTATTATAATTGACAGGATCAAAAGAAAGAAATACAAAATACTTGAAACATTTCCTTCCCCAAAGCTTAGATTCATTCTAGCACAGTACAAATAAAAATGAAAATAAGTAAAAGAAGGCAAAGTCTTAATTCCACATCATGAAAGAAAATGTCAGGATAAATGCATAGAAGAGAGTCTGGCAAAAGTCATTATTTTCCATAAGAGGAAGGGCTAAAAAATGCTAATATTCCAGAGGACAAATAACATCACAAAAGTATAATCCACGAATATCTGTTCTCTACTGTAAAATAACACTACTCAGAAGCAACTGCGCCGAAGGATCAGATCATTACTGTAATCACGTCAAGTCAAATAGCAAGATCATTTTTTATCATACTGGGAAAGAACTCCTCTCTTATGTAGCTGCATTATCTCCAAGAAGTCTGGACACAGACACAACACTTAGTTTGGAATAAAGACCAGGCCAAAATCAAATGAATTCTATTAAGTTTTCTTTGCTACTTAAGAAAGGATTTTGGGGCCAGAGCGATAGCACAGCGGGTAGGGCATTTGCCTTGCACACGGCAACCTGAGCTTGATCCCCGGCATTCCATATGGTCTCCCCAGCACCACCAGGAGTAATTTCTGAGTGCACGAACCAGGAGTAAACCCTGTGCATCACCAGGTATGACCCAAAAAGCAAAAAAAAAAAAAATTATATCAAACCAGGTAGCTTAAGTACACGTCACCTAGGTCTATACATTAAGAGTTTGAAGCCAGTGAACTAAAAGCAGGGTGTTGTTGCAGCTACATTCCCTTGTAGAGGTTCTAATAGAGAATCTCTTTGACTTCCACAACTTGTAGAATTCAACTGCATTTCTTTATTCATGGTCTCATTCCTCTTTTTATTAAACCAGCACTGAGTCTACCCAAATAATTCTCCAGTTTAATGTAGGTTTGTTAGCAACTCCAATTCTATGCTCAGTTTTAAAACCTCTATTCCAGATAATATCACAAAGTCACAAAGACATATTTAGGGAGTGGAGGGGAATATTTAACCTATCATAATTACTAATTTCACAAAGAATTTAAAAACTTTTAATGCTCCAATCATGACTAGCTGCTGCAGTTACCAATCCAAATCCACTCCTTTCAATATATAATGGAATTTTAGTATAACAAAACCCTGCTGAAAACTAAAAAAAAATAAAAAAAACTACCCATACCCAGGTAAAGAAGAAGCAGTCAAAAATTAGCATAAAGATTCTGGAAATCATAATTTTAAAATAAATATGCTCAAAAGGACAGAAGATAATTGTAGGGAAGGGAAATACTTTTTACAGAAAATAAAAAGTAAATTTTAAATAGAATCTACCTTCGACTTCGTTCTTGATAAAAATTTAAAATATACAATAGATGACAGATAAGAAAGAAAACTGAGATGAAAGGGAGCTTAATGTTGGCAGGAATTTTTAAAAAGCGCACAAGATCACTAAGATATAGAATGTTTTAAGAGTACTCCTCCAAAGTATCATAAAAAGCACAAGTAAAAATATGAAAAAAACTTTTGTGTTATTTGTTAGAAGAGTCAGCATTTTTTATCATGCAAATGATTAGTACAACATGACATTTAACAATTTAATGAAAAGTATAAATCTCTTCCCAGAAAAATACATGTACTTACAATTATTCAGGAGCACAAGTTTGATATCCAGCGCTCAAGATCCTCAAGGGCACTGCCAGAAAAAGTAGCACAGGGGCAAAGGCGCGCGCTTCAAGCTTCACTCCAACGCGCCCCAGTTGGATTCTAGGTACCACAAGCCCCGCCCTTCCCACCGAGTTTTAGTTTGATTCTAAGTACCACAACCCCCACCCACTCCAATCAGCTTCATTGAGTACAGCCCTGGAGGTTCCGGTTCCCAAGTCCCTTCAGCTGTGGCTTTGGAGCAGGATACCCGCTGAGGGCTGGAGAAACCTGGTAGATGCACAGGGCTCTCTTAGCAGCATTGCCTGTGCTAACTGACAGGGACTCTCAGGAAGGGCCAATTACACTCTGATTGGAGACAACTGGGTCCGCCCTTATTTTGCATTAGTGTTAGCGGTAAACAGGAACTCATTTGGGGCCGCTTTCATTTCTGAGGCCTTCTCAAGTCTGTTTTCTGGAGACTTCTCTACCAGACTACACAACTCAAACTATTTCTTGCTTGTTCAAAAGAAAAACTCTCAGATTCTGCCATTGGTTTGACTTTTGGAGTAAGTTTTCACTTTGCTCTTTTTCTATTTATTCGCGTCTTTATCTTCTAGTTGTACTAGCACAGGACTAGGAGAAGTTGGATGGTGAAGTAATAGATGGAATTTGGTATTGAATATTGTATTTATTATAGCAGTGTGTGTGTGTGTGTGATCTTTCTTGGGGGGGGGAATAAAGGGTGTTGATTTAGGCAAGTATCATCAATTGGTGCTTAAAGCTATGATTGACAGTTTATTCTAGAATTGAACACCTGCACAATGATCGTATTTTGTCCCGCAAATTACTTACTAATTACAAAGCCGGTAATGTTCTTACACATTTGGGAAATCCATGGCCATCCCTTTAATCAGATAGTAACCCTTGGCATCACTAATAATAGGACGAATAGATACTAAGTAACTGCTGATAGACATATACAGCGTTAAATATACTGTACACCTATGAACCATCCCTAACTGAAATAGCTAACTTGCGCATAAACAAGTCTCTAGATTTAAGATAAATTTCACCAAGAAGTAATCAGACAAATTCAGAATGTGAGACATACTACAAGAAAATTGGTTTGGACTCATCAAAAATTCAGCATCATTTTGTCAAAGGCAGAAAAATCTTAAGACATGTAAAAAACAAATGGAATGCTTGAACTTTAATTAACTTTGGCTCCCCCTCCTAAAAGCTATAAAAACATTCTAGCAACAGATGTAGGTATTTCAGTGTGAGCTAGATATTAGATGGTATTACACGAACTTGGTAAAAATCAAAACTTTGCTCTTTAAATAGAAACTGCTTACTGCTAGGAGAGTAGGAAAATCTGATTTGAAAGGTAAATTTTTATGTTAATGGTAAATATTGGGCAGGATTTGGTCAAATTTTTCACCAAAATTTTAATTAAGTAATATTTTTCATTGAGGTAACATTAACTTATAAGGGTGTAAATGCTTATATTTTGGAAGTGCAGTATTACACAATGCACACCTTCAAAATGCAAGTATCTCTCAATGATAATTCATTGGACTTTAAACAATTCTTTCATATGGAACAAGAAATTGAATAAAGACTGAGAAGAAATATTAATGTAAGGTCTAGTCTTTCTAATATCTGATATGTTACAAGTTTTCAAGTTTGAAACAATGTAAATAGATATAGAGGTAATGATAGAGACCAAGTTAGTCCAATTACACTCATTCTATTGATATTAAATCTGAGGTGCATAAAATCATGTTTTATAATCATCGAAAAGAAAAGTAGAAACAATTCAAATTTCCCATCAATGACTGTGTGGTTAACAAATTATGGGGGTGTGTATGCACATCAGAATATAGATGGTTAGGTAGACAGTAGTGTGTATAATCAATAGAATATTAGTCATCATCAAAAGACTAAAGTACTGATATGAGTTTAACCACAAGTGTAAATATTTTAAAAACATTATGCCTAGTGAAAGAAACCAGGTACAAAAGATAACAATTTGTCTGAGTCCATTTATATAAAGCAGCCAGGACAAAATAGATCTACAGAAAGTAAAACCTAATTGGTGGTTGTCAGTGGTATGGGAGAGAAAAGAAAGGAAGTAACTGCTAAATGGATGTGGGATATTATTTCAAGATGACGAAAATATTTGGAAATTAAATAGTTGACATATGCATTGTGAAAGTAGTAAAATATCACTTAAATTTTTATTTAATAATTGTTAATGTTAGGTTACATGAATTTCACCTCAATTAAAAAAAGAAACTAAGCTACATTATCTTCTCCAGGGACAAGGCTAGTCACCATCATAGACCTTGAATTGTTTGGTTTCTACTGCATGCTTGGCAAAGCCACTATTCCAGGCTATGCACTCAAGCTGGAAACATGGTGCCAAAGTATGATATTTTAAACAATTGTATGAGCAATTATATTTTTAAATGCCTGTTTTTATAAAATTTTTTATTAGTTACATATTGGGGCTGGAGCAATAGCGCAGCAGGTAGGGCGTTTGCCTTGCATGAGTTGGACCTGTGTTTGATTCCTCTGCCCCTCTCAGAGAGCCCGGCAAGCCTGGCAAGCTACCCGTGGCATATTTGATATGCCAAAAACAGTAACAACAAGTCTCAAAAATGGAGACGTTACTGGGCAAGCTTGAGCAAATCCATGAGCAACAGGATGACAGTGCACAGTGATACAGTTACATAATGAATTGCCCCAAAACACAGGGTCTTTATTCATAAAGAAGACAATCAACATTCTTCAGTTATTGAGAGGAGCAAACAAACATTTCACACAATTTTTAAAGATCAGTGTCTGACACTTGGCATGGGGTTTCCTTTATCAGGATTGCTACAACCCACAGTTGTCATGAAATCCAGTGCTATTCTAATGACTTTTTATGTATATATGTCCTTTCCTCCAATAAAGAAGTTATATTTAATACATACCTGAATGATAGCTCAGCACTTAAGAACTTGCTTTGCATATATCAGACCCTGGATTTGATTCCTAGCACTGCAAAAAAATAGATAGATAGATAGATAGATAGATAGATAGATAGATAGATAGATATCATGGTTTCTACTTCTATATAAGTTTTTGCAAACTCAAAATTAGTAACAAGAGCTAAGCAAGTAGTTAATGATCAGGTATTGCCTAACTTCTGTCCTTAGTGTTTTTCAATAATAAATTTAATTCTAAGTGAATTTTTTCTATCTTAAAAGAAAATTTACCTTGCTTTCTAGCTTACATATGAATCTCCTACATGAAGTTTTACTCATTAAGGTAAAAATGAATGAAAGTATGAACAATAGTGCAAAGAATTTTTGTTTATCTAATTAAGTCTTTACACCAGTTTCTTCTGTTTCTTTTCTTTTAACTTTATTAATCGCAAGTAATTCCATACTGTTTTTATATTTTGCTGCATTCTCTTAGCTTCTCTTTGAATAATTCTAGGTGAGCTTATGGCAGACACATATCTTATTCTTTTTTCCAGTTTGCCCTTCCAAGCTTTTCTTTCCTTAATCAATGTGTATATATATGGAGGTATATATTATATAATACATTTAAGTTCATAGATAGAATGTGCATATATGATATTCAGTGTATACAATATCGCTGTCATCCCGTTATTCGTCGTCGATTCACTTGGGTGGGCACCAGTAACATCTCTATTACACTCTATTACACTCAGCCCTGAGATTTTAGCAGCCTCTCCTTATTTGTCTTTCCCAGCGATTGGAGGCTCTTTCAGGGTCAGGAGATTGAGACCTATCCTTACTGTTGGTGGCATATTGAATACACCACGGGTAGCTTGCCAGGCTCTGCCTTGCGGGCAGGATACTCTCGGTAGCTTGCCGGGCTCTCCAAGAGGTATGTATATATCTGTTACTGTATTTAGGATATGAATAGCCACGGGGAGCTTTCTAGACTCTTGGTAGCTTGTCAGGTTATCCAAGAGTGAGAAGTAGGCTATTAGATGCCATGTGGCTGCAGTGTGAGAGCTTGGTTTTAGAGTCTCTCGGCCCCGGGTCCCGCACACCTGGGTTCCTCTGCTGGTTCCTTTAGGCATGAGGCTCATCATATGGAGAGTGGCCTTGAGCATGGCTGTAGCTGGGTTCACAATATCTTTATAGCATATTATGCATAGTATATATGAAGTATATTATAACAGAATGCTATCCAACTATGCTATTCTTTTTTTTCTTTTTTCTTTTTGGGTAACACCCACTATGCACAGGGGTTACTCCTGGCTCTGCACTCAGGCATTACCCCTGGCGGTGCTCAGGGGACCATATGGGATGTTGGGAATCGAACCCAGGTCGCCCACATGCAAGGCAAATGCCCTACCCGCTGTGCTATCACTCCAGCCCCTATGCTATTCTCATACAATTTTATCTTTTTAATTTAACACTATGCTTTCAAAATTAATTTTATTTAATGCAATATTCTTGATTTACTTTTAGGGCTCCCTATATTTTTAATAAAAAATATAGCCAATGATTGTTTTAATTATAATGCCAAAGTTTTATATCTTAAACTGAATGTGTATGCAAAAGATGTAACTTGAATTATTTATTATATCTCTCTTTAAGTGACAAATTTTCCTGATAAAGTTAAAAAAAAATTCCAGAGCCAATGACTGATTTCATTGTGCCCCATACAGAGTAGATAAAATCACACATTGTGCAATCTGATAGTCATTTCAGACATCTCTGGTTTTATCTTGGGAGATATTCATTTATATATTGCCATCTGCTGCTGTCACCCTTAAACATGAGATCATATGCATCTCAGATAGTAGAGACAGGGCAGGTAATTAAGTAGACAAGGTAATCAAAACTGAAAATAAAATCATTAAAATTAAAGGACAACATTGATGCTTATGCAGAATTGAATACATTACATTACCTATTGAGAGTTCATATGTTCTTTGCCACTTAGGTAAAATTGTATATGTTTTTATATGCCCAAGAAATATACTTTTTAATTGACACTTATTTGAACAATATATGAAGAAAGATATATGAAGAAACCTATGGTGATATAATTCTTAAACTTAAATGCAGTCATAAGATTACAAAACCATTTGTATACAGAAAGGTTCTTTATAAAGGTAAATTGATCAATTTAAACAATTTAAGCCAAACAAATTTAATAATAGTATAGAGGATATTAAACAGTTCAGGAGTGAAAATGATGAGTAAGAGAGGATTTAAAAACGCAAGCAACTGGAATTGTCTTAATAAGTGTTTCTTAAACTTTCTCTGACCTTTGCCCATTCCAACCTTGTTTCTTTCCTGTGGCTCCCCATGCCACCGGCTGGACCCTGGTGTGTGGACTGTAGCTCAAGTTTATGTGATTTTTTTCACTGCCATACCCCTTCAAATGTCCTGGGCGTCTTCAAGTGGCCCCCAGATGAGAAACACTTAGACTCCTAGATGACATAGTTACCCATTTATCTCTTGCTAAAGATGCAATATGATGCTTAACTTCAGTTATTATTAGTCTGATATTATGTTCTGCTTCCTAAGTTTACTCCAAAATTAAGCATATCATCTCATTTTTGTTTGTTTAGGTTTAGGCTTTGGGTCACAGTTGGTCATACGAAGGGGTTACTCCTGACTCTGTGCTCAGGGGGCACTGTGGGTTGTGCTCTGGGAATAATAAATAGTGTCAGGAATGGTCACATGTAACTATATTATCTCTCCTGCCTTTAGTTATTTGAATTGAATTTATCCACAAAGAAAATGAGGTTCTTTACCTCGTGGGTCATTTCCTTTAACCTGTGTTCACCATTAGTGGCATAGAGAAAAGCCTCTTCCCGCCAGGAGTGAAATGCCTACACAAAATTAATTTCAAAGAAAAGAAATAACTCTTTTCTCTGAATTTTATTTTAATAGAATTTGTTTCAAAGTCATATCTTGGTGTGATCAAATTTTCTATGAAGCCTCACAGTCCACATTTTCAAATATTCGACATAGTGGTTTGGGGATATTCATTTGTGCAAACAAATTAAATGGTTCTCCCTTGTGTTTATGTCTGTATCTGAGTGTGTGTGTGATTGTGTGTATAAAAGCTAAATGTTTATGTTTTTAAAACCCCCTTTAACATTTATAATGTTAATACCAGAGAATAAACCAGAGAATAAACCTTTAACATTTATAATGAAGAAATGTATTATGGTGTCTATAAAAGCTATCTCTTCTTTCCTCTAGTGCTGATTGAGTGTAGTCCATAGAGCAATAACAATTCTCCAGCTTATCTGCAGCATTTTACATGTCCCTAGCTAATGTACATGGAAATGTTGTTGTCTTTTCTATGTATTTATTAATAATTTCTCATAATATTTCATCAAAAGTTGATATTACCTAAATGGGATTTTATCACAAGCTATACTGGCCTTTCCATTAGCTTTGAAAAGAATTTTTGTTGGTTTGTTTAATGGAAGGAGGAAATAAATGCAGTTGACAAAATTTGAGAAACACCATCCTTAATCATGGCATTTTGTCCAAAATTACAAGTCAAGAAATGATAAATACACAAAGATCTGGAAGCCTGATTTTTGGCAATCCCCATCAAAAGATCTTAAAATGATGCATAACCTTTCACCTAGTAATTCCACTCCTAGAAATTTATTCCAAGGATACAATCCCTTATATACAGAAGTACATATATTGGGATATTTATCACAGTCTTCTTCATAAGTGAAGAGTTAGAAACAACTCCTCATGTTCGAGACAAGGGACTTGTTTAAATAACAGTGACAATATAACTGCATAACATAGCATGTGCCAAATAAATGCTTGTAGGGAAATATTAAATAGTACATATTAAATATAGAAATAGAATACATTGCAAATCGACATTTTCCGTGTTGCCTTGATCTCTTTTACTAAGCATTAATTTTATTTGAGATGGCAAAAAAGATTTCCTAAAAACATAAAGAACTAACCAGTGATACGTAAATGAATGTTATTTGACAAAGTTCCAATAGAGCTTTTGAAAAAAAAGGCTAATGTAGCTTCTGAATGAATTTTCTCATTTCAGTTTTACAGCAGACTCTATGGCTTACATTTAATATCTCTCTGTAATCTAGATCAGGGCTTCTCGAACTTTTTCAACTCATGAGCCTATTTCCCCAAAAAAACTTTTACATGACCCAAGGAACATTAAGTATATAAAAATGATACATATTCAAACATTTAATAGTAATGATTAATGAACTTCAAATAATTTTTTAAGTTTTCAGTCACTCCCCTAAGTGAAGAGGGTAAGATTCTGAGAATGAAGGCTAAATGTAAAAGATGGTGAAGCACAAAAGACTGCCAAATTCCTGAAAGTCTGAGGATCCATCACTCATTCCAGAGATGAATTATCCATCTCTGTAATTTCTGCTTATATTCTTAATTTTTTTGTTTTTAACTAAACTACATAGGCTTATGTATAATACTGTAGGTTTCAGGAATATAAGTTTAGAATTCTTTATGTGAAAGAAAACACTTCCCAAACAACTATTTTCTGTTCCTATTAATATCAACTGAATAAACTTTTGAATGACATATTTTTTGAATACTCTTTTGAATACTCCCCCAAAAATAGCAAAATATAATAATTATTTAAAATAAATGTTATATGCATATAGCTCATAAACATCATATATATGTGTGTACCTATGCATAAGTCAAAAATAGGGTGGGAAATATAAAATGTTTGTAGTAAAGAAATTGAAGATAATTTTTACTTTTTGGAAAATATGCTATAAATGGAAAGAATAATATGACTATAATTTTATAAAAATTAATATTTTTCTTTTTTAAGTTATGAGATTCAAAATAACTACTGATAATTAGAAAGTCCAATTTAGCCAATGTTTACATTATTTGTGTAAGAAACCTTAAAAAATCACAACATTATGTTCCCTGTCTCAAAGAGAGGAAAGGTGGAAGAGAAAATTTGTGACCCTTACATTCTGGGTTGAATAGAACTCTATGCTAACTAACCTGGTTAACTCCTCTACATAGATGAGATACTATAAAACAATGACCACAAAGACATACTGGTGATTGTATTTGGTCAGGGAAATAAGTTCAGTGACCTTGGTATTAGCATAGAGTCACTGTTGCATCTACTTTTTTGATTGACAACAAAAGAATGGAGCTCGGGGGGTGGGGGGAGAATAATTGACTTAAATACCTACTGCAAGCCTACATTTAAGGTCTACTTTAAGGTCCATAATCTGCAACTTTTCATTTTTTTAGAGTGAAAATCTGAACAAGAACCACAAACACCATAATTTGATTGAGTCCATCTCCATTACTAAAATCTAATGGTACACATCTATCATAAGAATAAAAATATATAATGTGCTATATACAAGAGTTGTAGAATAACCCATATAACTTGCATGTTATAGAATAACTCATGTATATATGCATATATGTGTATATAAGTATATATAAATTGAGATTAGTCTAAACAGTCAGACAGCTCAATCCCCGTTTTAGATACCCTTGATAAAATGAATTATTTATTCAATTCATTCATTTATGTGTATCTTCAGTGGATAGGAGCGAGTCCTATCATAGCAGCCGTAAAACCAGTGCTTTACCTCTGAGCGACATCCTAACTATAAGAATATAATGTTCTAATAGACTTGTATAGTTGCAGGCTATAAAATCAGTACCCAAAGGTCCCAGGCTTTCCTATATGCAGATAATGAGAGAGAAGAAAGTGATATGAAAAAAGCAATCCCGTTCACAATCATGCCTCAGAAAATCAAGTACCTCAAATCAGCTTAACTAAAAAGGTAAAGGACTTCTACAAAGAAAACTACAAAATGCTACTTCAAGAAATAAAAGAGGACACTAGGAAATGGAAAGATATCCCCTGCTCATAGATTGGGAGAATTAACATTGTAAAAATGGCAATACTCCCCAAAGCATTTTACAAATTCAATGTGATCTCTATAAGGATACCCATGAAATTCTTCAAAGAAATGGAGCAAACACTCTGAAATTCATCACTGTCACTGTCATCCCATTGCTCATTGATTTGTTCGAGCGGGCACCAGTAACGTCTTTCATTGAGACGTTATTGTTACTGTTTTTGGCATATCCAATATGCACGGGTAGCTTGCCAGGCTCTCCGAGAGGGGCAGAGGAATTGAACTCGGGTCGGCCGCGTGAAAGGCAAACACCCAACCACTGTGCTATCGCTCTAGTCCCTGAAATTCATATGGAATGAAAAGCTACAGCAATTCTTGGGGGAAAAAAAATGGGAGGAATCAACCTCCCCAGCCTCAAACTCTACTACAAAGCGGTAAAAATTAAAACAGCATGGTGCTGGAACAAAGGGAGAGCCAGAGACAAATGGAACAGGGTTGAATATACTGACATCCCCCACCCCAAATATATGATCATCTAATCTTTGATAAGGGAGAAAGAAATGTGAATTGGAGAAGGAAATCCTCTTTAACAAATTGTGCTGGCAAAACTGACAGCTACGTGCAAAAAAAATGGGCTCAGATCTCACACCATGTACAACAGTCAGATCAAAATAGATTAAAGACCTCAACAACATAAACCGAACATAATGGCCACTCAATACTTCTATTGCAAACTACAACACCCAAAAGGAGAGAGGAAAAAAGAGAATGCCCTGCCACAGAGGCAGGGTGGAGTGGTGGGGGATGGGGTGGTGTTGGTGGGAGAGATACTGGGAACATTGGTGGAGGAGAATGGGCACTGGTGGAGGGATGGATAAACGATCACCGTATGACTGAAATGCAAACACTAAAGTTCATAAGTTTGTAACTACCTCACGGTGATTCACTAATAAAAAATGAAAATAAAAATCTAATGTTCTGATCATTAAAACACAATTATAGGGACTCAACCAAAATGGTGATTTAAAATCCTCCCATAGATATACAGAATGTACAACTCTATTTGGGGCAACTGTAAAGGCAAAATTCTATGTAAAAGGAATCCAGGAACCAGCTGAGCTACTTCTACATATTAATTGAATGCTAAATTTCTCACAATCAAATAGGTAAGAAAGATTGAGGCCCGTCCAAGGAAATAGGAATAAGCCTGAAGAGGAGGGCAGGTTAAGGGTTAAATTTGCCTTTGTAACTGTTTGACTGCTTTGAAAGATATTTTCTTCATGACCTACCGCTGTGCAGGAAACTGTCACCAAATGGGCCAACAAACTGCCCTAGGAACTGTAAGCAAACATTTGCAGGGAAACAGTTAACAGTCAACAAATGTTTAGATACGCAAATTAAGTGACCTATGTGTGATCCCCCTTTGATCTATAGGTGTGATTCCCTTTGATATGTGAGATTCTCTTTTCTCCCCCAAAAGGGTATAAAATAGCTGGATTTTTGAGTTCGGGGCCATCGGCTATGCCAAGATTAAGGCACAGTTGAAGGTCCCAATATAGCTGTATTGGCTTGAATAAACCCCGTGCGTTTGCAGAAAGAGTTGTCTTGGCTTTGTTCTTTTGTTTCTCCGAGCCTCCCCCGGGCAGAGATCTGCCACCCCTAACAAGCCAAGCCTCTTCCACTACCAACTCAGATCAAGACAATTTGGAGGGAACCCCCAGCTTCATGGTGTTTCACATGAATTATGTGAATGTTGGGTAGAAGAACGACAGCCCGAGCAAAGAGCATACATTTGTCCTCCTCCTCACCTTGCTCATAAGGACTGCCTGGTAGAGTCTGATTTGATCACCAGATATCGAAGACCTTACATCTCACCCGCTCCACAGGACAGTCATCAAATTGTACCTAAATTCCACTTAATCTTCATGTGGTACTTAATCTCTGCCATCTGATTTCTCCTGTTGCCATGGAACTTAGGCTGGTGTGAGGAACTGCTCTTTGCAGGAAGAGGAAAATCGGTTCCTTTCTTCCTTGTTCCATCACCTTTCCTCACAGAAAAGAATTTCAGGAAGAAGAAAAGAAGTGAAGTAAAATAACTTTATTTGGCATATGTGAAGGAGAGAGAGTTTCCTAGTCAAGAAAGAATACAGGCTTCTTGGATGAAGAAAAGTCAATTACAAGTATTTTGTGGGCAAATCTTTAAGATAGGATTGAACTGAGATTTAACATCTCAGGCAGAGATGTGAGTGACCTCATTTGGGCGGGGGAGGGAGGGCTTGGGGAGGAATGTGAACTGTCGTCCCTCTCAAGTTGGGGAATGTGCACTGTTGTCCATTTTTATAATGTTTTCCCAAACTCCCCGAAGTTTATTGCTAGGGTGTGGTCAAGGGGGAGCCTTGGAATTGTTGAAGGGCTTCAGAGTTTCCTAACATAGCCTTTGTTCAGCCTTTCCTCCCAGGGAGTTCAGAAGATGCTCTGCCCTCCAATTCCACAACTTAAGGTGGTTTTCAGTCTCTGCAGATGGTTTCTGTATTTCAAAGGCCTTCATGCCTTTGAGCTGGTTTGTCTTCCTTCAGTGCCTTCCCAATACAAATGCCTCCCGCCTCCCCCATGCATCTCTGGATGCAACAACAGGTAGGGCTGGTGGGTTTGGATCTATAAGACTCTAAGCAGAGGGCCATGGGCCCCCAAAGCATTCAGCTCTGAAAGTGTATAGAGCTTCTGTCCTTTAGACTCACAAGACATAGCAAACAAAGAAGAGTTTTTAATGGGCATTCAATCACTTGCTAAAGCTATTCCCCCAGGCTCAGAGCAGAGGGAGCTGGCAAAACCACCCATCACCCAGCCTTCCTGAAAGAGGTTTATCTGTGTACTTTAAAAGCTGTTGCCTGAGGGACAGGCCTCTAATTTAGCCTGCTTCTAGGGACTGTCTGCAAGCCTCTCCAGAGACCAAAGAACCTAGCAGATTCCTCCCCAGCCTTTCTTTCTCCCTCCTTCTTATAATAATGCAGTAAAATTGACAGTATCTCTCTGGAAGGAGCTTTTAAATGCATCTCACACCCAAGTTTTTGTCTGGCTACAAGGTCATCACAGATTCCTAGATTATTTAATTCTAACAGCCACTGAGCCACAAAGGTCTACTTGTAAAGAAAGAAATAGTTACTGACTCAGAATTACCATCTAGGTCAAACAGGGCTGGAGCTGACAAAGACTCCCATCTCCCAGCTTCTGCCCAGGAGGGGTTTAACTAAGTTCCCAGCTAAGGCCTGAATACCCAACTGCTAATCAGCCTGTATGCAGATGCTCACAATGATCTTCCTTCCCCTTGGGGACTAAGGAAGGTTTGGGCATACCCTCAACTATAAGGAATCACTGAGGACTCAAAAGACTTGGACACAAAAGTTTGAGAGAACTGGGAGTTCAGAAGAAACACATCAACATGGCCCATATCCTAGATGAAACTTTCATTCAAAACCAAGACAGGGGACTCATTTATCTAAAGTACAGAAACTAACATCGAGAATTGAGAAAATAAAAGAACAAATGAAATATTATTTCATTTCATTTCCAAATGAAAGAATAAAAACAGACTGTAAAAAGAGGGAAATTTTCATAGTTTATTGGATAGGCTAGTCAAAATAATGGTTGTTGAAATGCTAAGGTAAGGAGGAGAACAATACATAAATATAGTGAGGGCATCAACAAAAAAATTGGAAACAATATTTTTCCAGAGCTGGGAATAAAACCCCAGGGTTCCCATATAATGTAGACATTCTACAGTGAGCCACATCTCCAGGCAGTTTTAAAGGCACCAAGTTAAACCACAGAACTAGGGATAGTAACCCGGAGCCAGGGTAAAGATGCTTGCCTTGTATGTGGCCAAACCACACTTACTCTACATTGCATATGGTTCCCCTATCAATATCAGGAGAGACCTCTGAGGAAAGAGCCAGAAATAAGTCCTGGGTACCACCTAATATGGCACAAAACCAGGAAACAATGACCAAAAACACATCATGGAATACTCTAACTATATAAACTTAAAAATTCAATAGAAAAAAGTGGACTCAACGGCAAATTACATTACATTACATTTGCTGGAAAGTACCAGCAAACTCAGAGACTGAGCAGGGAATGCGTTCAGCTGGATGGGGGTTATTCATAGGAGCCAAGAGAAAGACAAACCCTGAAACTATAGTGAGAGATCAAGGGATACAGAAAATGTGGTATATAAGTATTATGAAAAACTATTCAGCCTAGGACTAGAGCAATAGCGCAGCTGTAGGACATTTGCCTTGCACATGGCCGGCCTGGGTTCAATTCCTCTGTCCCTCTCAGAGAGCCTGGCAAGCTACCCATGGCGCATATTCCAAAAACAGTAACAAGTCTCACAATGGAGACACTAATGGTACCTGCTCGACAAATCAATGAGCAACGGGAAAACAGTGTTACAGTGCTACTATTCAGCCTTAAAAAAGGAAGTAAATTTTGTCATATACTACAACTAAGTACATTATGCTAAGTAAATAAACCACTTAAAGGACTAATACAGTAGACATCCACTTGTTCAAGATACCCAAGAAGCAGAAAACCAAAGAGTGATGGGGCTGGAGCAATAGCACAGTGGGTAGGGTGTTTGCCTTGCATGTGGCTGACCCAGGTTCAATTCCCAGCATCCCATATGGTCCCCTGAGCACAGCCAGGAGTAATTCCTGAGTGCAGAGCCAGAAGTAACCCCTGTGTATCGCTGGATGTGACCCAGAAAAGAAAAAAAAGCAAAGAAAAAAACAAGGGTGATTATTTCAAGTACTTGAAGAGGAGAAAATAGGGAATTTCTATGAAATAATTATAGAGCTTAGTGCTGCAAAGTCAAAAAGTTCAAGAGATCTGTAGCACAACATTGTGAATATAAAATTATACTGTGTACTTAGGTTTTTATTTTTTTTGGTAAGAGTTAATGTAAAGGACTGGAGAGATCAATGGTTAGTACATGCTTAATGTGTGGGAAGTCCAGGGTTGAGCGCTAGTAGTACATGGTGCCTTGAGTGTCAACATGATGACCCCCGAGGATTGAGTTAGGAATATCCCCATCTACCCCAGCCTTGCTGGGTGTGATCCAAAAACAAATACTTGCATTAAACAATTTTTAAACAACTGAAAAAATGGAATTAAATTTTATTTTTACATGGGTAA
The DNA here is from genome assembly GCF_027595985.1 of Sorex araneus. Taxonomy (NCBI): domain Eukaryota; kingdom Metazoa; phylum Chordata; class Mammalia; order Eulipotyphla; family Soricidae; genus Sorex; species Sorex araneus. The sequence goes on along the minus strand of NC_073313.1, from coordinate 294,760,712 downwards.
AAGAAGCACAAAAATAACTAGTGCATAGGAAATGGCAGATAAACATTGTTAAGTATTAAATAGAAAACTATACATTAAACAATAAAAATAAAAAAATATAGGTTTTTTTTCAAATTATTAAATTTAACAGAAGTTAAAGTTGACAGGAGGGGAAATATAAAGTTTTATCTATGCCTAGAGATGGAAGTTTGAAGCAGCAGGGATCTCTAGAGGACAATTTTAAATGATGCACAAAAACTCTAGTAGAATACAGGTCTTGCTTTTGGCAGTTTCCTAAGTTTCTAAATTTATGATCTTAAATGTTGGAATTATTTTTTAAAAAATTGGAAACAACTTCTGATCATCAACACAACAGAATAGAATGTAACAATATTAAGTATATATAAAGGGAGACAATAGAAAGAACACTGAGTTACAATGTGATAGTATTGCAATACAGATTGCTGGAGTTTGGAACTAAAGGCACTCCTCACAATGCCCAGTGAGATTTTTTTTTAAATATATTTATTTTTAATTAGTGAATCACCGTGAGGGTACAGTTACAGATTTATATACTTTTGTGCTTATACTTCCCTCATACAAAGTTCGGGAACCCATCCCTTCACCAGTGCCCATTCTCCACCACCAGTAAACCCAGCATCCCCCCCACCCTCCCCAATCCCATCTACCCCCCACCCCACCCTGCCACTGTGGCAGGGCATTCCCTTCTGTTCTCTCTCTCTAATTAGCTGTTGTGGTTTGCAATAAAGGTGTTGAGTGGCCACTGTGCTCAGTCTCTAGCCCTCATTCAGCCCGCAACTCCCTTCCCCCGCATGGCCTTAGACTACATTATAGTTGGTGATCCCTTCTCTGAATTGCCCTTTCCCCAGAATGTGAGGCCAACCTCCAAGCCATGGAGGCAACGTCCTGGTACTTATTTCTACAATTCTTGGGTGTTAGTCTCCCTCTCTGTTATTCTATATACCATAGATGAGTGCAATCTTTCTATGTCTGTCTCTCTCTTTCTGACTCATTTCACTCAGCATGAAACTTTTCATGCCGATCCACTTAAATAGAAAATTCATGACCTCCTTTTTTCTAACAGCTGCATAGTATTCCATTGTATAGATGTACCAAAGTTTCCTCAACCAGTCATCCGTTCTGGGGCATTCAGTTTTTTTCCAGATTCTGGCTATTGTAAACAGTGCTGCAATGAACATACATGTGCAGATGTCTTTTCGATTATACTTTTTTGCCTCTCTGGGATATATTCCCAGCCGTGGTATTGCTGGATCAAATGGGAGTTCAATATCTAATTTTTTGAGAATCTTCCATATTGTTTTCCAGAACGGCTGAACCAGTCGGCATTCCCACCAGCAGTGTAGAAGGGTCCCTTTCTCCCCACATCCTCTCCAACAGCAGTTGCTTTTGTTCTTTTGGATGTGTGCTAGTCTCTGTGGTGTGAGGTGGTATCTCGTGGTTGTTTTGATCTGCATATCTCTGATGATTAGTGATGTAGAGCACTTTTTCATGTGCCTTTTGGCCATTCGTATTTCTTCCTTGGTAAAGTTTCTGTTCATTTCTTCGCCCCAATTTTTGATGGGTTGGATGTTTTCTTCTTGTAGAGTTCAACCAGTGCTTTATATACCATTGACACAACCCCTTATCTGATGGGTATTGTGTAAATATCCTTTCCCATTCTGTGGATAGTCTTTGTATTCTGGTCACTGTATCTTTTGTGGTGCAGAAGCTTTTTAGTTTAATGTAGTCCCATTTGTTGATCTCTGTTTTTACTAGATAGCTTAGTTCCGTGTCACCTTTGAAGATACCTTTATCTTCAATATCGTGGAGGGTTTTGCCTACCTTGTCTTCAATGTACCTTATTGTTTGTAGTCTGATGTTGAGGTTTTTAATCCATTTTGATCTGACTTTTGTGCATGGTGTCAGGTCAAGGTCTAAACCCATTTTTTTGCATGTGGTTTTCCAGTTGTGCCAGCACCATTTGTTAAAGAGGCTTTCCTTGCTCCACTTCACATCTCTTGCTCCCTTATCAAAGATTAGATGATCATACATATGGGGTTGTGTGTAGGGATATCCCACCCTGTTCCATTAGTCTACAGCTCTGCCTTTGTTCCAGTACCATGCTGTTTTAATTGTTACTGCTTTGTAGTAAAGTTTGAGGTTGGGGAGGGTGATACCTCCCATTGTCTTTTTCCCAAGAATTGTTTTAGCTATCCTTGGACGTTTGTTGTTCCATATGAATTTTAGGATTGCTTGATCCATTTCTTTGAAGAATGTCATGGGTATCCTTATAGGGATCGCGTTGAATCTGTATAATGCTTTGGGGAGTATTGCCATTTTGACAACATTGATTCTCCCTATCCACAGCAGGGTATATGTTTCCATTTCCTCATGTCCTCTTTGATTTCATGGAGTAGCGTTTTGTAGTTTTCTTTGTAGAGGACTTTTACTTCCTTGGTTAAGCTGATTTCGAGGTATTTGATTTTCTGGGGCACGATTGTGTATGGGATTGCTTTTTTCATGTCCCTTTCCTCTGCCTCATTGTTTGCATATATGAAGGCCATGGATTTTTGGGTATTGATTTTGTAGCCTGCAACTTTACTGTATAAGTCTATTGTTTCTAAGAGTTTCTTAGTAGAGGCTTTAGGCTTTTCTAGATATAGTATCATATCGTCTGCAAATAGTGAGAGTTTGATTTCTTCCTTTCCTATGCGGATGCCCTTAATCTCTTTTTCTTGTCTAATAGCTATTGCAAGTACTTCCAGTACTATATTGAAGAGGAGTGGTGAGAGTGGGCATCCTTGTCTTGTGCCTGATCTCAGAAGAAAGGCCCTTAGTTTTTTCCCGTTGAGGATAATGCTTGCCGTAGGCTTGTGATAGATGGCTTCGACTATCTTGAGGAAAGTTCCTCCAAACCCCATTTTGGTGAGGGTTTTCATCATGAAAGAATGTTGGATCTTGTCAAATGCTTTCTCTGCATCTATTGATATGATCATATGGTTTTTATCTTTACTTTTGTTGATATGGTGGATTATGTTGATTGATTTCGAATGTTAAACCATCCTTGGTCGTGATGTATGATCTTTTTGATGAGTTGTTGGATCCTATTTGCTAGTATTTTGTTGAGGATCTTCGCATCGGTGTTCATCAGGGATATTGGTCTGTAATTTTCTTTCTTAGTGGTGTCTTTGTTTGCTTTTGGTATTAGGGAGATATGTGCTTCATAGAAACTGTTTCTGAGAGTTCCTGTTTTTTCAATTTCCTGGAAAAGTTTGAGGAAAACAGGCAACAGGTCTTCTTTAAATGTTTGGAAGAATTTGCCAGTGAAACCATCTGGGCCTGGGCTTTTGTTTTGGGGGAGGTTTTTGATTACAGTTTCAATTTTCTTAACATTGATGGGTCTATTCAGGTATTCCAAGTCTTCTTTCTTCAGTCTTGGGAGATTGTAGGATCAAGGAATCCATCCATTTCTTTTAGGTTCTCCTTTTTTTGTGGCGTATAGACCTTCAAAGTAGTCTCTAATGATTTTTTGAATCTCACTGGTTTCTGTTATGATGTCCCCCTTTTCATTTCTGATTCAATTTATTAGAGTTTTCTCTCTTTCTTTCTTTGTGAGTCTTGCTAGCGGTTTATCAATCTTATTTATTTTCTCAAAGAACCAGCTCTTTGTTTCATTGATCTTTCGGATTGTTTTTTTTGGTTTCAATGTCGTTAATTTCTGCTCTAATTTTTATTATTTCTTTCCTTCGGTCTGGTTTGGGTTCCTTTTTCTGGTCCTTTTCTAAGGTCTTGAGTCGTGAAATCAAGCTATCTATGTGGGTCCTTTCTTCCTTCCTGAGAAATGCTTGGAGAGCTATAAATTTTCCCCTTAACACGGATTTAGCTGCGTCCCATAGGTTTTGGTAGCTCGTGTCTTCATTCTCATTTGTTTCTAAGTATTTTTTGATTTCTTCCTTGATTCCCTTCCTGACCCACTCATTGTTCAACATTGAATTGTTTAATTTCCAGGTGTTTGATTTGATTTTCCGTATTTGTGAGTGGTTAGCTTCTATCTTCAGCGCATATTGTTCTGAAAAGATGGTTGATACAATTTCTATTTTTCCGATTCTATTGAGGTATGTTCTGGGGCCCAGTACATGGTCTATTTTAGAAAAAGTTCCGTGTGCACCGGAAAAGAATGTGTATTCTTTCTTTTTGTGGTTAAAGCACAATATATGTCTATTAGGCCTCTCTCTTCAATCTCTTCTTTCAGAGTCAGTGTTTCCTTGTTGAGTTTTGTTCTTGTTGATCTATCTAGAGGTGATAAGGCTGTATTGAAGTCTCCAACTACTATTGTCCTGTTAGTGATGTCCTCTTTGAAGTCTGTTAGTTGTTTTAAATATTTAGCCAGTCGTTCATTAGGAACATATACGTTTAAGAGTATGATTTCTTCCTGCTGTACATATCCATTGATAAACAGAAAATGACCTTTGCTGTTTCTTTTGATCTTTTTCATCCTGAAATCTATGTTGTCGGATACCAGGAATGCCACTCTGGCTTTTTTAAGGGGGTTGTTTGCTTGCAGGATTGTTTTCATCCTTTGACTTTGAGTCTATGTTTACTCTGTTCAGGTGTGTTTCTTGTAGGCAACAGAATGTTGGGTTTAATTTCCGGATCCATTTTGCCACTCTGTGTCTCTTGATAGGTGCATTTATGCCATTGACATTGAGAGAGATTATTGTGATGGGGTTTTGTGTCATCTTTCTGTGGGATTTGTTGTTCTTATGGGGCTCCTTCTTATCTTACAGTAGCCCCTTTAGACCTTCTTTCAAGATTGGTTTGGAGTCTATTAAGTTCCTGAGCTGTTGTTTATTCGAGAAATAGTGTATGGTTCCTTCGAAACCAAACCGAAAATACTTTATTCGGCTAAACTCTATGAGTGAGAGTTTAGCCGAATAAAGTATTCTTGGTGAGGCATTCATTTCATTGAGTTTTTTCACTGTGTCCCACCATTGTCTTCGGGCTCGGAGGGTTTCTTCTGACAGGTTGGCTATAAATCTGAGGGGTGCTCCTTTGTATGTGATTTCCTTCTTTGTCCTTGCTGCTTGCAGAATTGTGTCTCTATCCATGGCATCTGTCATTCTGACTATGATATTCCTTGGAGTCTTTTTATTCGGGTCTCTTTTTGCTGGTACTCTTTGGACTCCTTGTATCTGGATGCCTGCCTTCTCCAGCTCTGGGAATTTCTTAGCAATGATGTCTTTGACTGTGTTTTTTCTTTGGGGTTACTTCCCTGTGGTTCTGGTACTCCAATGATTCTTATGTTGTTCCTCTTGAAGTCATCCCCCAGGGCTCTGATTCGCTCTATAGCCATTTTGAGGTCTTTGGCCATGATTTGTTGTTGTCTATAAGCTTTCTGCAGCTCATCTTCCAGGTCGCTGATTCTGTCTTCGGCTGTAGTCATTCTACTGTTGAGGGCATCTAGTGAGATTTTTATTTCATCTACCGATTCCTTTATTTGTGAGACTTCCGTTCGTAGGTTTGAAATTTCTGCTCTCATTTCTTCCTCGATTTTCTTGGTAGACCGTTCCAGCACTTCATTCATCTCCTCCCTTAATTTATTGGATGTCTGTTCCATATTTGCTTGGAGTAGGTTGACTCTCCTCCAGATTTCCTCTCTGAATTGTTTATCTGAGAGGTCATATATGTGAGTAGTCCCTATTGAGGTTTCTGGTATCTTTTCTTCCCCCTCTCCTCGCGGAGGGGATTTTCGCTGCTTCTTCATATTGTTCCGGATGTATAGAGTTGGAACTTTGTAGTTATTTATTCCTTTTCCTTCTTGTGGAAAGAAGGGGCTCCAATTGTGCTAAACTTCCCTTATTCACTGACAGCTTTTATAGTGTCAGACTAAGCTAATGGCTATTTTGCATAAGTGTTTGAGATCGCAAAAGTGAATTTTCAAAGAAATACACTGTACCGATTGAGCTGAGGTAGCAAAGAATAACTGCGGCCACGTTAGCGGCCACCGCTCTGACAGTAGGCCACGCCCACTTTGAGACCACGCCCACTAAGACACAGGCCACGCCCCCAGTGTCTTCATGTTGGGGGGGACGGGAGGGCGTGGCCAAGGGATGGTCCTCGTACCTGATGGACGTGCGCAGTTACAAAGCCGGTTTGGGAGACGGGGTGCGCTGGGCATGCGGGGAGCAGCCTCAGGAATTCAGGGGACGCCGCCCAGTGGGATTTTTGGACCTGCCAGTTCAAAACTCAGGACAGGTGCTGGGGCCATCATGACTAAACCTGGTGGTGCTCAGTGGAGCATAAGATCAGCTCCAGGAATCAAACTCAGAGCCTCATTTATACGAAATATTTGTTCGACCACTTTGAGCTATCTTCAGCCCAATTCAGAATTCAATTAATATTCAAATATTAATCCTGGCCCCTCCAAGTGATTAATTCATGGAGGATTTTAATTTTCTCCTGACTTATCTGGGCTTCACAAACGTAATCAATAAAATATATTAACTGCAATGTCATTTTTTAAATGAAATAATATAGAAAGTAAAAATCTTAAGTAGAAAACACAAGTTTGTATCTAATTTCTATACTTTTTATTTATGGGAGTCAATCATTATTTGCAAGATGACAACTAATTTGTTCTAAAAATTACTGTGATTATTTTCTTTCTGTTTTGTTGACTGTTACCTTTTATTCCCAGCAATCAAAGCAACAAGCAATCTATAGGTATGTTTCCAAGCTGCATCTATAATACCCAGAAATATATATGTATATATGTATATCCATTTTACTTTGAAAAATTTTGCCTCTCTTCTTTTATTTCCCAGGTATAAATCAGTGCCTTTCTCAAGTGGAACACAAAGGGAAAGAGAGCACCTGATGGATGTTATTTTATCTTCCAACATATTTGATTTTCGTCATCTTTGCATCATTTCATTGCAAACTGTGTGCATATTTTTTTCATGTCTGTCATTATAGAGACATATAAGTTATTTCACCTTCCATAATTTTTCTAGCATTTTAATTACCCATTGCCATCTGCCTACAAATTCAGCTCTGGTTTAAGACTCAAATGTAATTAAAACAGGAGCTAAGTGCAAAGCATATCTCCCCAATACCTTCATACTTTTGACAAATGTAGGGAGTTCTTCAGATCTTGCAGTTTGCTTACTTTGGACTGATTTACACACATGCAACCATGTGCACTGCTTATCATTCACTGAAGGAATCTTACATTTGAGAGGGAGATTATGCTGCAAAGTTCCTCTTAAAGTGAGGCAAAACCAAGTATTCCCGGCTGCATTTCAATGTCCTGAAGATAATGAATTCTCATTTTATTCATCAATTCCAATGATATGATAGAGCATCTTAGCGGGGTGCAGTTTTTCTAACACTATCAAGCTATGCTCATCAAATGATGTGGAAAAACATATTGCAGACAGACTGGCACAATTGCAGGGAGATGGGGAAGGTAGGTATGTGTTGGCATTGAGAAAGGAAAGGATTTCAGAGGTTAAGAAAGTGTTCCCAAGCACTGATTATGCACCCATGACTTCAGTTCTCTTTCATTTATCTTCCTTGCTCCCATTCCCCCAAGTAAAGCACATTAAGGTCCTATAGCCCATAAATCTCTTAATATCTTGCCCAGGGAAATGTTGATCTTTCTCAGAAGCTGCCAAATTAGAGCTTGTTTGCAATGATTAGTGCTTCCCTTCATAAACTCCAGTGGGAAGAAATTGGAGAAGGAAGTGTATCTCTTTTTATTTGCTCTCGTCTAAGCCATAGGTCTGTCCCAGGCACACACGTGATGTGTTTTCTTGATCCATACTATGACATATTTAACATTTAAGTAGATTCTCAAATATAAAAAGTAAGGAATTCACACATATATGAAGTTCTACAGCTGTTCTTAAAATATTGGAAAAGCAAGGTGGAATAGGTCTTGTAACAGTGCAAAAGATTTGAGTAACAATTAACATCGTTAGGAAGGACATTGGCCACAGTGTGTACACACCTCCGACCCCCTTACACCATATTTCTGTCCTCATTATTGGCTTAGACATCACAAAATCTGAGATAGGTCTGAGGCACTCTCTTGCAATGACTCTTTATTTGAATAGGTATTACTTGATAAGTTCAAACTTTTTCAGCAGTACTTAGAAAAGTGAGAACAGATGAGGTAGAGTTGAGAATATTGCCCAAATTTCGTCTAAGAAAATATTTCAATAACCTTCAAAATCTCAAAATCTGGAAAGAACTAGCATTAAATTATTGGTGCAATAATGATGTAAAAGGTCTGCAAAAAATCATTCATTTTCCCAAGATAGATGATAAACATAATGAAAATTATGGATGCTGGATGATATCCATTGAATTACACTGAATTAATAGCACATTTTCTCAATGGTAATTGAGACCAGCTAGTTTTCTTCCTACTGAAAAATCATATTTTTCCTTCATGGATGATCTTGAATAGTTTTGTATGTTTGGTGCACTCACTTCTGATTTCTGTGTTCTCAGTAATCATAATCACTTGAAAACCAAAACAGGTTATTTTAAAGACACCTCTTAATTTATTGCTATTAATAGCTCTCACATGCTCCTCTTCCTCACCATCTTTTACCTCCCTTTTTGATTCAATTCATAAATGCTGAGATGCACTGAAGAGTATAAGTATGTATGCCTCTAGGGAATGAGGCCTCTCGAAGTGGGGAACAGGCAGATTTTTCAATGTCTTCTGTTAAAAATATACATTTCTAGGTTCCATCCAAAACCTAGTGGGAAAAAAACATACTCAAGTGCAAATTTAGACTTCCGAAGTGATTCTTATGCTCATCAGATTGATTACAAATCCCTAGGGCACACTCACTAAATAGTGACTTAGCACCAAGATCAAAAGTGCAGCTTATGTAGATAGGGTATGTTTCTGATCATTCTGTATGGTAGAAGTCGGAATACATGGCAACTATAGATCGTAGAAGTCAGAACACAGGAAAAGTGCTCAGTACAAAGCACTTAACCCTCCTTCTCCAACCATGTACTTATCCTCCTTTCCAATGCTTTTTTTACAGAAGTCGATAACCACCCAGTGCAGCAAATGACATGACTTTTGTGAAATCATCAAGCTGGTTTCTGGCAGATATATGATCTTGAGATCTACTTAGTTTTCTTTGATATAAAAATCCAATTTTGATTCTAAAAGAAGCAAGGCAGCAAAAGATTTTAAAATTAGAACAATTTATTTAAACATCCCCCTTAACAATATTGAAATGAATTAATTGTAGTTCATTTTTTTAATCCATGGAAACATTTATGTTTACTTTGTGGCTGCTATCATTTTTTTTGTTTTCTTTCTGTTTTCTTTTTTGTTTTGGCTGCTCAGGACTTACTCCTGGCACTGCTAGGATCATTCCTAGCAGGCTCTGGGGGCTATACAGGATGCCAGGGATCAAACTCAGCCTACCTAATGCAAGACAAACACCTTACTCACTGTACTAGCATGCTGGCCCCTCCTATTACTCTTATTTTTTTCCTCAGTGAACTGAATGAGGCTGAAAACAGTCCAAAAGAAATTAGTAAATGGATTAAAATACTAAAAACTTGCAACTCTTCTGGGCAATGACTGCAATCCCAACTTTGCACTTGCCTTCAAGACTAACACAGGATGAACACAAGTTGGTCTATGTTTGAGAATTAGTTAGGCTTACAAGGAGCTAGCTCACAATCCACCTTCTCTAAAAATGTGATTTTCTGTTTGATATTTCTATGAAAACAGCTTCCTGTGACCACACATGCAAGATGTTAACTTAAAGGACATGAGACCACCATCTCCTTAACTGGCAGCTTGCTGATAACAAAGATCTCTCTCAACCCATCATGGTGTTAGTATAAAGAGAGATTTAGGAAGTACCAGTGTCACATGCTCTCTAGAACTTATGCCATTGGTCAGGGAATACTCGGGTGGCTTCAAGATGGGCTTGAAATAATGACATCAAAACTGGTCAGAAGAACTATCTGTGAGAGCAGTCTGGCCACAGTGATTATTTAGGTTGGAACAATCATTTATTTTTTCATCTCTTTTATTCTTAAGATTTATTTGTTTTTATTGAATCACCATGAGATAGGGTTACAAAGCTTTCATGTTTGAGTTTCAGTCATACGATGATAGAATACCCATACCTCCAGCAGTGCCAGGAATATTGCTCCATAGATGGAAGCCTGCCTCATGAGCTGGGGGAGAAGGCAGCTGGAGTAGAGAAGGGATCACTAAGTCAATGATGGTTGGAGGGATTACTCAAGAGGGGAGATGTGTGCTGAAAGTAGATAAAGGACCAAACATTATAGCCTCTCAGTATCTATATTGCAAATCATAATGCCCCAAAGTAGAGAGAGTATGGGGAAATTGTCTGCCATAGAGGGAGGGGGAGGGTTGGGAAGGGGGGGAACTGGAGACATTGGTGGTGGGACAATCATTTCTGCTGCAGTAACTGTGCTAGGCTCCATCACTCAGAAATGGGGACAGAAACGATTAATAAATATTTTCAAATAACATCATCTCCTTTCAGCTACTTCATTTCCTTACAGGCCCTGATAGATAACACCATATAAACACAAGATGCCAAGCTAGGGGCTGAAGGCTAGTTCAGTGCATAAGGCACTTGTCTTGCACATGGCAGACCTGAGTTTGATCCGCAATATTCAGTATGGTCCCCTGAGCCTGCCAAAAGCGATCCCTGAGTGCAGAGCCAGGAGTATTTCCCAAGCACTGTCAGATATGGCCCCAAAACAAAAGAAAAAAAAAGTGCCAAGTTAAGATCCACCTCACAGCCTAGATTTGAGGTTGTCAAATCCCACTGCAACACTTGAGAATCTAGTTACTGAAAATTTCAGTGTTGTCCATATCCCCTGCTCAATGTCCTCTTTTGATCATAGAATTAAATGCATTTTCAAGTAGCCTCATCCTGTCTTGGGATTCTGTTTCTACCAATGGGAAGAGTGGGCAGGAGCTCACCAGTGGGGAAAATTCCTGCTCACAACTGTGACTTTCACTAATTGGCCCACCACTGCCAATGGAATTAATGACAAAATCATTTCATAGGCAACTGCATAATCTGCTTTTATCCTTAGTACTTTTTAATTATTAATTTTTATTGATAAATATATAAAATCAACTCATGAATATTATCAGTACATTAAATAATATTTTCCTTTCACTCAATTTTATTAAAATTAATAATTTCCATATTTGAATTTAAAAAAGTTTAATTTTTCATAGTGTCAGAGTTAGCCAGAGGAAGAAATCAGAGTACATTTTGCAGTTTCTTTCATAGTCTTCAGGTTTATATAATATTGATCAACAGGAGAGTTTTGATAAGGAGAAATTTACATCTTAAGTAAGTCAGGACAAGATAAATCATTTGTCTTTGGGTTCAGTCCTGGAAATTTCCAATATAATAACTCATCACAGTGCATTTGGGGCTGGAGCAATAGGACAGCAGGTAGGGCATTGCCTTGCATGCAGCTGACCCAGGTTCAATTCCCAGCATCCCATTTGGTCCCCTGAGCACCACCAGGAGTTATTCCTGAGTGCATGAGCCAGGAGTAACCCATGCACATTTGCATCACCCAGTGTGACCCAAAAAGAAAAAAAAAAAGAGTGCATTTACCTTAGAGACAGGGGATGAGTCTCCATGTGAAAGATTTCTAAAAAAAAAAAAAAATTCAATTGATTAGAGAAGATTTTAATGTTAATAAAAATGTTTTAAAAAAATGCCTGGCCCAGAGCTCAGAGCCCAGAGTCCAATTGTCAATGGTTGGTCCTCACCAGAATGACTTCAACAAGTTTCCAGACTTCATGCAGCTATGAAGATAAGCTCACTTCCACACAGAGTTTGCAAGAATTCATCGCTGCTTAATAAAATTTTTATCTCATAGGCTTATGTTTTCCCAAATTGTTATTATAAATATTTAAAAATCAATATTTAAGGCAATTATTTCAAATTACAGAATTTCTGTGAATGTTTTCAAAATGTATCCCCTGTTACCAAATTACAATCTTTTAGAAAGGTTATAGTAACTTCACTCTTGACAACTCATTTCAATTTCCCCTAATATCCACCAATACTTAATATATTTTAGTTTTTGGTTATATGTGAAAAATAGCCATTGCTCAAATTTGCATATTTTAATTCTAATACTATTGAGATTTTTTCTATGTTAACATTTTTTTAATTTATTTTTAATTTTTGGTTTTAGGATCATACCTGACTATGCTTAGGGCTTATTCTTGGCTCTCTGTTCAGGAAATAGTTCTACCTGGCAGTCATCAGAGAGAACTGCATAGGGTGCCAGGGATCAAACCTGGGTCAGACACGTACAAGGCAAGAAGCCAACCTGCTGTAGTATCTTTCAGCCTCCTAATTTCTTAATTTTGATTCAGATATGCATATCCTTTACCCAACATTTTTCACACAATAGTATCTTTTTGCTGTTGTACTATTTTGCGTAGTTTGTTATAAATTAAAGTTTTACTCTGAATATAATGTTGTGAGCTTAACTTTGTTTTATGGTGATTTTTGAGATGCAGAAATTTTAGCTCAAGCTACCCATGTGTATTGGATATGCCAAAAACAGTAACAATAAGTCTCTCAATGAGAGACGTTACTGGTGCCCGCTTGAACAAATCGATGAGCAACGGGATGACAGTGACAGTCTAGTAAACCAGTCTGGTTCTTTATGGTTTTGTTTGGCATCGAGATAGCTGTGTCAAAACTTTGTTTTGCAACTTTCCCTCTTCTCTCAATCTGCAAAGGTAGATTGTTTCTAAAATGTGAAAACCAGGGTTAAGACAAGTTAGAACAGGCTGCCTGAGTTGTGTAGTTTGGAGGGTGTTGACAGTGTTTCCCTAAGAGAATTAGGTTCTCATGAGGGTGAAGTGAAATACTGAGAACATTTTTGCATAAATGGGGCCCCAAGTTCTGGACTGGCCGCTGGAGACTGTGCAGTAGAACCTGTTCCAGCCTGGTCTTGGTCTTCACCAAAATCTTTACCTTGGTCTTCATTACCATAATAAAATCCACACCCCAGTGACTTTTCTCTGCGATTTTCTGTCAGGAGACACATATTGTGAAAGTAGATAAAGGACCAAGCGTGATACCTCTCGGTACCTATATTGCAAACTATAATGCTCAAAAGTAGAGAGAGAGTATGTGAGGAATTGTCTGCCATAGAGGCAGGGGGAGGGCTGGAAGAGGGGTAATACTGGGGACATTGGTGGTGGAGAATGTGCACTGCTGGAGGGATGGGTGTTCCATCACTGCATGACTGAAACTCAAATATGAAAATTTTGTAACTGCATCTCGTGGTGATTCAATAATAAATAAATAAATAAATAAAAAGAGACACATATTTTTCATATGTTCCTTCCTCAACTGCACACGTGATCTACATTATCCTTCATGAATATGCATGAGTTTCCTGAAAATGTGCTAGAATCAGTAAAAGTTGTTCCATCATTTCTATCTCCTCTGGGCATAAAACTCTCAGCCCTTGCTGCTCAGTTGTCCTGTTGGAATAGAGTGTCTTTGCAACCCACTTGTTACTGTGCTTTCTCTCAGAGAACAGCTCTTCTGACTTTGTAACTGATGTATCAATACTTCTTCACTTGGGGTAGTAATTTTGAGTAACCTATTTTTTTCTAAGAAATTATTTTAAAGAGTGGCAGAATTTTAGGAAAAAAATCCTTCAAAAGAGTGGGAGCCGATTGATCACCCTGGTGAATATCAAACTACCAGAATTTTCTTAGGTAAACATTGGGTAAGTTGTGGCAGTGGTTTTGTGAACAGGAAAAAAAAATCACGGCAGGTGGGTTCTTGCAGAGTCATGCAGGATGACAATATTGCATTACAGCCTTGCAGAGCTGAACTCATGAAAAGCCAAGAGACTTTCATTTGAGTGAGAGAAATTCAGATTCTTACAGGCTGCAAGCAGGATTCAGCAGCAGGCTTTCTGTTATTTTTGCCTGAGATTGGGGTAGGTCCAGGCTGTGATGTGTAATAAGTGAGGGAGAAAATAATAAAAGAGCACAGGGACAGAGACCAGTCAAGCAGAAAGTCTTACTTCTGAAGAGAGAAGACAGCCAGGATCAGAGAATATCTCAGCCCTCACTGAGGAGTTTGAAGGGTTATGTATGTAAAATAGCTGGCAAGCTCCACAGAGGGATCACTGTGGGTTTGATGATCCATGACAAAGCATTTTCTCCAGATGGTTATTTGTCTATAACGGATATTTGATAAGAGTTTCATTTGTGCGCGCAGATAGTTCAGGAAGGAGTTATTCCTATCTGTCATTTTCAGGATACGGGCTGTATCAGAGAAGCGCAGGCTTTGTGCTCGCAGGAGAAAATCTATGGCCCCAGTAAGAAATCTTCTGGAGTAAGAACAGAGGCTTAGCCCGGGAGACATCATCTTGGATTGTATCTTGTCAAGGAGGAGCCTCAGTTTAACGCCTCAATTTTTTTTTGTTTGTTCTTTTTCTTGTTCTTTATTTTTGGATGGGGTGGGCAGGGTCTTGAGGAGGAGAACTTGGACTAAACCCAGCAGTGCTCAGGTCTTACTCAAGGGACCACAAGGGTACCAGGGATGGAATCCAGATCAGTCCTGTGCAACATGATTTGGCCAATGTGCTATCAGCCTATCCCATGAACTATCTGCCCTACTGCCTTATTCTTATGAGATAAACTGAGAAAGGAAATCCCCAGAATTTGAAAGCCCTTTTTTGGCTTCTTGTCCCACAGTTCCTGCCTGGCCAGTGAAGCTCTGCACTGAGGCAGCAGGAATCATACCCAGTCTTCAACGTACCCCAGCCCTGCTGCTCCATGAATGACAGAGATCATACGAAAAAAATCCTAACAGTAAAGACACTTAGAAGTTGAGGACACAGCAAAGGTTTTAAAATCTCACATGTCTTACACTGAATTTTTCAGTGTTTAGAAAAGAAAGAGCTGGGGATACTAAGTAGATAAGCGATAGCCTAGAATTGAGTGATCTAAAGAACAGTTTCAAAAGAATATATTTCAAAAGAATGTAACCGGGGGTATTGTACCACTATAGCACTGTCTTCCCATTGTTCATCAATTTGCTCAACTGGGCACCAGTAACGTCTCCATTGTGAGACTTGTTGTTACTGTTTTTGGCATATTGAATATGCCATGGATAGCTTGCCAGGCCCTGCCGTGCAGGCAGGATACTCTTGGTATCTTGCCGGACTCCCCGAGAGGGATGAAGGAAATGAACCCAGGTTGGCCTCTTGCAAGGCAAATATGCTATCACTCCAGTGTGGGGTATTATACCTCAATAAAACATTTCCCCCTTCTTTTAAACTACCTTTCTGGTCCCAGATCAGCTGAAAGATCTTGGGTCTCCCGTCAAAAGCAAACTTATGAGTGCCTGGAATGAAGGGTGAACAATTACCCTATCTGCAAGGAAAACAAAAATATCTGTGAGGAAATAAGTATAAAGATCTATTGTATGTGTCTTAAACCCCCAGTTCAAAAAAGTTTAGAAATATTGAAGGACAGAACCAACAGGTGCTGGAAGGCCCTGACCTGCAACCTGAAATTTCCATTCTACAAAAACGTGAGAATTCTGCAACTAAAATCCCAGTTTACAAATTATTGTCATAAGAACTTGCTTATTGTACTTCATTTGTGCTTCACAGATAAGTATGGAGGAATTTCACAAATTAAAAGTTTGTGGCAACCCAGCTTCCTGCTGGTCTATAGCCTTCATTCTTTATCCACCATGGTTGCTTATTTCTAGTCTCTGTGTCACATTTTGGTAATACTGACAATATTTCACACTTTGTCATTATTATATCTGTTTGGTGATCTGTCATCAGTGATCTTTGATGTTGCAGCTGGAGTTATTTAGAGACAGGCATGAACTGTGCCTATGTAAGATGGTAGTAATGAGTGTGTTCTAAGGGCATCACCGATCTGCCATTGCCTCATCTTTCTCCCTCTCCTCAGACCTCCCTAGTTTCCAAGGCACAAACACAGGATAATAAATAACCCAATGATAATATTCAAGTGTGAGTTTCATGTCTCTCACTTTAAATTCTAAGGTAGAAATGATTAAGCTTAGTGAAGATGCGTTGAAGGCTGAGAGAGGCTGAAATTTGGCTTTGTGTGCCAGCTCATCAAGTTATGAAGGCAAAGAAAAATTTCCTGAAGGAAATAAAAAATACTACTCCAGCTAACACAGGAATGATAAGGAAGCAAAATAGCCTAATTAACTGATACAAAGGCATGTTAGAGGTCTAGAGAGATGAAATCAGCCACAAAATTCCATTAAACCAAAATCTAATCTAGAAGACAACTGAAGAATTTCAGACTTCCTCCGTGGAAGAAGTGGCAGTAGATGTGGTGTAAATAAAAGAGAACTAGTATTGGAGCAGGGACCTGAAGATGTGCCTGTATTGTTAAAATGTCAACTTAAAACGTGAAGGGGCAAGGAGTTTTTTCTTGTGGATAAGCAAATAAAATTATTTTTTTAGATGGAATCTGCCCCTGGTAAAAAGATGTTATGAACATCGTTGAAATGACAACAAAGGATTTAGAATATCCCATAAGCTGAGATGATGAAATAGCAGCCAAATTTAAGCGGATTTATGCCAATTTTGAAAGAAGTTCTACTACAAATATTATACTACCAACAAAATGCTACATATAAATCTTTTGTGAAAGGAAGAGCCAATCAATGCAGAATACTTTAGTGTTGTCTTATACTGAGAAATTTCCACAGCCCATTGGGTGTGATAACAAACATCTGAAAAATATGAAACTGTACACAACATATAGTTATAAAATTCAAGGTTATTCTATTTTTTTAAAGCAAGTCAATTGTTAAACAATCGCTGTTGATTTTGAATAATGGTTGTCAGCACTGTAGCATGGTCGTCCTGTTGTTCATTGATTTGCTCGAGTGGGCACTAGTAATGTCTCCATTGTGAGACTTGTTGTTACTGTTTTTTTTTTTATATCGGATATGACACGGATAGCTTGCCAGGCTCTGCCATGCGGGTGGGATACTCTCAGTAGCTTGCCAGGCTCTCTAAGAGGGACGGAGGAATCAAACCCTGGTCGGCTACGTGCAAGGCAAACACCCTACCTGCTGTGCTATCATTCCAGTCCGAGTTATCAGCATTTTAACAAATTAGAGAAATGAAAAGAAATTCCCTTCCAGTCACCCCCATCTTCAAAACCACCAGGATATTTACTGGGAAGTTATCTTTTCTCTGGTGATGTTGACACTCCACCCACCAGCAAAAAGATAATGAGGGCTAAAAGCTTCAATATTTGCATGTATTGACAATATGCTTTTAAATGAGGTGTGCACACTGGCTTTTATTTTTAGACTTAACCAACATTAGATATAGAGAAAGCACAATTTTTATATCACAGAGGAAACCAAAACACTCATGGAACTCACATTATTATGATATTTGCTTAATTCTGTGGTCTGAAACTAACTCCATGCTTTAATGTATTTTGAGTCATTTGCGGGGGTGGTTACTCACTGGTGAATACTCAGGGGTAACTCCTGGCTCTGCACTCAGGAATCACTCCTGGTGGTGGTAGGGGAACCATGTGGGATGCCTGGGATCAAACCTGGGTCAGCCGTGTGCAAGGCAAGCGCCCTCCCGGCTGACCTATGGCTCCAGCCCCAAGTCTGTTTTTTTTTTTTTAAGTCTCTATTTTCTGTACATTATTTGCTGATTGGTTCTGTATTTCAAGGCCAAGTTTTCAAAAAGTTCTGGTACCTAAACTCTAGACTCAAAGATTTTTCATGCAACTCCACCAGAGTGGTCTGGGTATGAAATTTTGTGAAAACTTTCGAGAGTCTCATGGATGGTCAAGATTATAAGACACAGAATGCGAGTCTCAATTCTCTGATTCTATGGTTGTTCTGTTGCCTCTTTTTTTTGAGATTTCTGTTCATTTTTTCTTCACTTATGCTAGCTTGTAGCTTCTCAAAATATCTTAGTGTGTTTCTTGGTGAAATTTTATGCAAAATTATGAAAAATTATTTGCCTAAGTTTCAACCCTACTAAATCAGAAACTCAGGGGGGTGGGAGTAGTTCTCAATCATGTATGTTTTTATAAAGCCAAAAGTTTTGTCTATGCCTTATGTTCTTTATGCTCATCATTATCAATATCACCATCATCAGCCCGTTGATCATTGATTTTCTCGAGCAGTCTCAGTAACTGTCCTAGCCCTGAGATTTTCGCAGCCTCTCTACTCGTCCTTTCCAACAGTGCTGCATTGAAGGCTCTTTCAGAATCAGGGGAATGAGACTCATCATTGTTACTGGTTTTGGCATATGAATACACCACAGGGAGCTTGACAGGCTCTCCCATGCAGACAGGAAACTCTCGGTCACTTGCCAGGTTCTCCGAGAGGGAGAACTAAGCTATATGCTTGTAGGAGCATGGTTTCATAGTTTCTGGATGTTGGCCATTGATGGGATTATATGGCGATGGGATTACATGGCGTCGGGGGCAGTTTCTGGCAGTTTCAAAATTAAACATAAAAGAAACAAACTTTCCATATTCTGATTTCTCTTAAAAATAAATAAGTAAAATAAATAAAGTTCACATTTAAGGGGTGGGTGGGAAAGGGGAAAAATGAAAACCACACATTTAAAAACACATTCCCCCCTGGGGGCCAAAGTGATAGTGCAGCAGGTAGAGCATTTGTCTTGCATAGTCGACCCAGGTTCAAACCTTGGCATCCCATATGGTCCCCCAAGCACTCCCAGGAGTGGTTCATGAGCACAGAGTCAGGAATAACCTCTGAACATTGCTGGGTATGGCTCAAAAATACCCCAAACAAAACAAAACAAAAAACTCCAGCCCACGTCCCCCTATGCCTTCTTAAAAAAATCCTTCTAAGATGATAGGTGTTTGGAGCCAGAGTGCTAGTACAGCCAGTAAGGGGAGCTTGCCTTCCATGCAGCTGACCTGAGTTCAATCCCTGGCATCCGATATGGTCCCCTGAGTGTAGAGCCAGGATAAAGTCCTGAGAACTTCTAGGTGTGACTCAAAAAAGCAAAGCAAAACATAATCTTTCTGTTTTATACACCTGAAACATGAAATGCTCTGGCTTTTATAAAGCCAAAAGTTTTGTCTATGCCTTATGTTCTTATGTGATCTTATGTGATCTGGCCCCAATTCTGTCCCTAATCCCAGACCCCCTCCCACCACTCCCATCTGTATACAGCCTTTCTATTCCTGCCCAGAGCACAGAGTCAGGAATAACCTCTGAACATTGAACCTCTGAACCCCTTCACCAACTAGAGCCTGTCCAACCTGAGGGTTTTGTGGCAGGAGGGCCAAAGTGGACTTCTCCTATGCCCACCAGTGCCTACGCACCTGGACCCACTCTGCCCTCAGAAGAGCTGCTTCCTCTCACTTACTCTCTCTCTCTATATATATGTATATATATATATACATATATATACATATATTTCCCTTTATGGTGATTTTGTCTCATGGCTGATCATGTGTGAGGCTCCACCCAAGTTTGTGGAAGCAAAAATTAAATTCTTCAAAATTTGAATCAGTGGTGGGGGCTAGAGTGATAGCAGAATGGCAAGGGCATTTGCCTTGCACGGGGCTGACCCAGGTTCAATTCCCAGCATCCCATATGGTCTCCCGAGCACCACCAGGAGTAATTCTTGAGCATAGAGCCAGGAGTAACCCCTGAGCATTGCCGGTATGACCCAAAAGCAAAAAAAAAAATTCAGAATTGAGGTAGGTTATTTTCCAACTTTTTCTTATTCCTTCCTTCCTCTTTATTAATTTTAAGCTTTTTATAATAGCATAAATTGTTGATTTGCATTCCTTAGTAACTTTAAATGTCAATACCCAAAAGTCTTTATTTGATCTTTGCTTTAGCTAAATCCCATCTGGAATGAGTACATTTCATTGCCATTATTTTCTAAAAATTATGAATAAACATCATAGTAAATATAACTGTCCATCCAGGTGACTGCTTTATTAATTTCTTTATTTTATTTTTACTGAGTTGTTTTCAAAATATAATGCTTTATTCTTTTGAAACATATCTAAGCTTTCTTTGCAGCATGGCACAAAATTTTAACTTTTTCAAAAAGTTAAAGATTTTAAAACCAGCATAATCTGGTTTTAGGCTACATTTATATATTCTACTTTACAAAGGATATGGAATATAGTTAGACTTCATAAAGATTTGTAGGGCAATACTGTAATAAAATCTAAGATGTATTATTACATAAAGGCTTTATTTTATCATTAGGAATAATTCTGCCTTGAATTCAACTTTTGAATATTAATATGACCCCTATTTCTTTATCTTTGTATGAGCAGCTATGCCATCACATATTCTTTAACTTGCAACTTATCTGAAGAACTTCAATTTACAAACATTTTGGAATATAGCATCAAGGGGCCAGGTATAGTAGAGTGTTCAGATTGTTTGTCTTGCATGTGGCCAACCCAGACTCAATCTCTGGTACCCTATCTGGTCCCCCAAGCCTCTCCAGGAGTGATCCCTGAGTGCAAAGCCAGAAGTAATCCCTGGACATCCTGGGTATGACCCCCAAACCGAAATAAATAAAAGAATGAAATATAAACCCAGTGGCACATGTTATTCAATCCCATCAAGACTGTCCCACACAACACTTCAAGTATTCTCAGTCCCTCCCAACTAGCAGAAATCCACACCCAAACCATCTTCCTACATCTCTAACATGATGGTGCCTTGAACTGTATTTCTCCCTTTCTGCTCCAAGACTTCTCAGAGGCCACAGTTACCTTTGGGAGTGCAGTTGGCACCAAAATGGCATGGCACAGAACAGCAGGAAATTTAAAATCAAAGAAGTAACCCCTGATAAATTAGAGTTGAAGTTTATGGATGAAGCATCCTCTTCTTTTCACGGAACTGATGGATTTTGAAAGATATTTTATAACCAAACAGCCCTAGTAACTACCAGCTCCACAAAACGCTCTGTGTCAGAGCTTCCTCCTTTCCTATATCATGGCCTGTCTCCCCACAGTAGGTAGGCCACTGAAATAATCTTCCTAAATAAGCTCCTTGTACTTATGTAGCCCTAGGCTTTGCTTTTGTGAGAACTTAGACTAAGATTATTTACCATAGATTTCTAAACTTCTTTTGCCTACCTCCCCCCTTTCAGAAACAAAGTTATTCATCACCTCTCCCTCCCTGGAACTCTGTCTTCTTTAAGCAAAGAGAAATCGGCCCCCCACCCCAATTGTACCAGGAACACTACAGCCTCCTGGTTCATCTCTGCACCTTCTCAAGAGGTTGTATTACCTACCTTGGGAAACAAAGAACTCAACATATCTGTCATTCAAAATTCAAGGCATAGTGCCATCTATTGCTCCAACCTCCTGCACTCTTTCTAGGCTCTCACAGTTCGCATGTGATGTTCTGTGTGCTGACATGTTCTCACAGATTGTCACAATACTGTCAACAGCCACACGTATGTCCAGGTGGAATCTCTCTGATGACAGCCTGTCTAAACAGTATAGCTCAAGTAACCACCTCCTCATCTCAAATGCCCTCTTAGCTGTTTCCTTTTTAATTGCGTGAGACTGCAACAGTAATGGTCTGGTTCCACTATTGATCAAACATCAATCAAGAAAGATGGCTGGTGGAGAACTTTATTAGCAATAAGTGAGCAGTTACATTCCTGCCTGCACAGACACACAAAAAAGTAGTCTGTTTGGTTTGGTTTGTGTGTGGTGGCGCACCTGGCAGTGAGCACGGAACAACTTCTGGAGGTGCCTAGTGGACCAGAAGATGTGCCAGGAACCAAATCAAGGATGGCTGAGTATAAGGCAAGAACCTTAACTCATTTGTTAACTCTCCTGCCCAAGAAGCAGTTTTCATAAGAAAAAATAACAGGAAAACTCATGTTTACAAAGGTGAAATGCAGATTACTAGGTTCCAGATACTTTCTATAGGGAAGGGGTCTCTTATGAGCCCATTTAATATAGAAAATTTAAGTAATCAGTTTTGACAAACAGTTCTGTAGCTTGGAACACAATATTTTCTTTCACTTTATGTGCTTTATCTATTAGCATTTTCATTATTCAAAATATTCTATTAAAATAAGTAAATGAATACAATAAGAAGATATACAGCATGGAGAGAGGTGGTATAAGGAAGGGAACATGGTTTGTCTCTAATTTATATCTCAAAATAATCTTCCATTAGGAGAATATCTTTTTTCTCTCCATGTGTTTCAGTTCAGCTCAGCTAAGACTACATAGGAATTTTCACAAATCCCCATTAGAGAAGGAATGACATTTCCCTCCACATTCATCTTATAGACTTGACAAGGTGTGAGATGACTTAGCAAACATCACTTGAATTAACCTTTGCTTTTCCCTTGTGTGTCTAGCACCTTTGAGAACCTCTTGTTTAGAAGTTATAGTGTTAAGTATAGGGTGTTGAGGGAGGAAAGGAAAGAAGGCAGACCCAAAAGAAAGATAATTAGTTTATTTCATAAACATTGATTTACAAAGAAACAGACATAGACCACGAGATCTGAAAATAGATTCCTTGGTTTGAAATCCATCTCCATTTTTTTCCATATATGTGCTCAGATGCTGAAGAGAGAGATATTAAAAAAACAAAAAACCTTTGAAATGAAAAGGGAGAAGTAAGCTGAGAAGGAAAGGTTTTGGGAAACCACACCGAAAAGAAAAATTCAAGTAAGGTTTATGGTATCTTGAAAGTTTTCAAAGATGTGTTAGGAAAAAATTTTGCAGTGCTTGATTATGGACCAGATCTAGGTTGATGAAAAAGGAAATTTCAATGATTGTTACTGTTTTCTGCTCTCTAGAACAATGATAGTTCATTTAAAAAAAATTTCATACAAAAGTGAAAATACAGTAAGTAGAAATCTGTTCTGGGTTCTTAGGGACAGCGTGCAAAATTAGTTTGCTGACTACTATAATAAGTCTCCTAATGGATGACTTTCCTACCAGTTCACTGCTACAGGCAAGCAGGAAGACACAGCAGGGCACAGAATCCAAGATGGGAGAGTAAGGGAGAGCCCCTTTATACAGTGATCTGGCCCCTAAACATTATGATTATGCATCCTTGCCCCATCTGATTATATCTTACAAATTTGTCTGATTGGAATAATGAATCTACTTGTGTATGCAAATAGAGGGTGTGATTGTTGAACGACCAATCAAATCACACATGCCCTTTATATGGGATTTTTAAAAATGATGTCATCTGATCTTATGCAAAAAGGTCAAGAGAAGGATGATCAGAACACATATGCAAATTATAGTGAGTAACTATATGTCTGACCCTCCCCCCTTCTTTCTAGTCCCTCCTTTCTCACTACTGCCATGACAAAAATACATAAGATTTGGAAGTCTCGAGATAGTCCAGAAGGAACATGAATGAGAATTCTAGGTCTAAAACTTTGTTAAGACAAACCGAACTGAAGAGGTGGGAGGATTCGAGAGGAGAGAGTGGTTTCCCAGACTCAAACGCTGCTTGGGAGCCCAAATAAGAAGAGAAGAGACTTCTTTTAAATTCGTTTGGATTTTTGTTGACAATTTTGATTGGTGGTCAGGATAATCCATTTCACAAAGAGACAGTATAAATATACATTTGAGAGAGTTGAGAAGAAAGTTGGAGGAAAGTGAATAAATAAGAGTGCAAACAGCTCTATCAGGGTTAGATGTGAAGTTGTTTAGTTTCACTAATAAGGTTAGTAGTTTCTCATGAACCATCAAACTGTTAACTAATTTTAAATATTTGGGTTTAATATTCCTTGAGAGCTATCAGAGAAGAAAGAGAACTGTAGTTTCCTAATTATCTTAAATAAAACCTGGGTTTTAATGTTCAACAGGTACTAGGTATCTTCAAAATTTGAGAGAAACTTAAATAGCACACCTAGTGCTTGGGTGGCAGTTCTGAATGCTCTTTACTTTGATGTCATTTATTTGGGTGACATCAAAAAGCTCCAGTGCTCTGCTATTACTACTCAAGTAAAAGTATATCTAATTTAACATTTGATACATTACATTAACTTACATTATTTATAAACAGAAGCTGTCTCACCTGGCTCTGGCGAATATGCATAATATATATATATATATATATATATATATATATATATATATATATACTGAAGTTAACAGTCAATCTCACAAGAAGCATGAGCTGTCCAAACACCTAAGCAAGTCCTCCACAGACTGACATTATGAAGAATTTAATAAGTGATTTATTGTCCCTCCAAAAATTGACAAAACTGAACTGAGGGGCCGGAGCGATAGCACAGCAGGTAGGGCGTTTGCCTTGCACGCGGCCAACCCGGGTTCGATCCCCGGCATCCCATATGGTCCCCCAAGCACCGCCAGGAGTAGTTCCTGAGTGCAAAGCCAGGAGTAACCCCTGAGCATCGCTGGGTGTGACCCAAAAAGCAAAAAAAAAAAAAAAAAAACTGAACTGATACAATTACCTGTCTTTGTTCTTTTTCAATACAAGTATTTCTTCTTTTTTTGGTTTTAAAGTTTTTGGGTCATATCTGGCAATGCTCAGGATTTTCTCCTGGTTGTGCAGTCAGGAATTACTCCTGGTGGAGTTTGATGGACCATAGAGGATGCCGGGATCAAACCTGGATCAACATGTACAAAGCAAGCAGCTTACATGCTACACTCTCTCTCCAGCCTCTAAAATATAGATTTTTTTAAAATAAGTTACTACCCTTATTTAGCTTTTATGGAAGAAAAAGGGGCAGAGTTCCCAAGAGTGCTCAGAGGCCCAGAGGCCACTCCTGGGATTCTCAGCCCAGCTGTGCAGAACATGGTTCAGTGCTCTAGCCAGCGAGTTAAGTACTGCTCAGGTGCAATGATTCTGGTGGCCATACCCAGCAGCCTTGGCAGTTATGAGGTGTTAAGATCAAATTCAGGGTCTGGTGCATGCCAGGTGAGTGTCCAGACCTTTGAGTTACTCCCCATCCAAACTTATTTTTTAATCGATCACACAGGTATGTATGCATGCACTGGCCTGTACGTACTTACTTGCACTGGAAGTCTTAACTGGCTCGACTGGCCTTCGTCTTCAGTAGAACAGGGTGTCTTTCCTGTAGCTCCAGAACCAATGTCCCGTATAACATTCTTACACCCATGTCAATTGAGTGGATGGGGACTTCTTTACTGTTCATGGTGACATGAAAAGCAGAGAGCCTACAGACACTCTTGATCATTGAAAAAGTTAAAATCATCACAGAGAAAAATTGCCAACAGATATTCTTCTGTGTATCACTGTATCACTGTCATCCTGTTGCTCATCAATTTACTCAAGCGGGCACCAGTAACGTCTCCATTGTGAGACTTGTTACTGTTTTTCGCATATTGAATATGCCAAGGGTAGCTTGCCAAGCTTTGCTGTGCGGGCAGGATACTCTCTGTAGCTTGCCGGGCTCTCTGAGAGGGATGGAGGAATCATACCCGGGTCAGTCACATGCAAGGCAAATGCCCTACCTGCTATGCTATTGCTCCAGCCCACAGACATTCTGAATGCACTATAATTTAAAAAATTATATTCATCATGGAGAAAAATAAAACATTTGTTTTCTTGCATCATTTGTGGTTTTGCTTTTGTGTTTTGATGCTGGGAATAAAATCCAGGACCTCATGCATGAAGGCATGTGTTCTACTGTTGATCAGTTTGACAAAAAATGTGTTTCAATTTGGGGGGGGCGGGTGGGGTACTTCAGGTGGTTTTCAGGAAGTCTAAAGGCCCCACCAGAGATTCTGGGCTAGTGGTTTAGTTTGAGGATTCAAGGAGGAGCTGGAGCTTAGACCCACAGGGCCAGGTATAACCTGGCACCCAGATAGGTGCTCTGGGGTCCTTCAGGATTGCAAAGCAGAGCTGCTTGAGGGATCCTGAGTTGCAGGAATCTACTGGATCGATTGTGTTCCAGACATGTGCCCTAACTGCTATCCTACCCCCCAGCTCTGACAAAGGTGTGTTTTTATGTTTTCTTTTTCTTTTTTGTTTTGCACTTTTTTTTTGGAGGGGAGGGGGAACATACCTGGCAGTGCTCAAGGCATACTCCTTGTTTTATGCTCAGGGATCACACCTGGAGGGCTCAGGATACCATATGAGATGCTGGGGGTCAAACCCTGAGTACAAGGCAAATGCCTACCACTGTATTATCTCTTTGGAAACTTATTTTTTTATTTTTGAAAAAGAGGTGACTTGGGGCCACATCTGGCAATGTAGGTGGCCTATTTCTAGCTCTCAGGGATCATCCCTGCCTATGCCCAGGGAACCACACATGGTACTAGGAGTCTGAGTCACTGTCTGCCTCAGCAAGGCAAATGTCTTACCTCCTACACTTTCTCTCAGGCCCACAAAGCTGTGTTTTTAAAGGAGATTAAAAAAAATTTTTAAAGATGTATCCTAGGTGGGTTGGGATGGGTGGTATACTGGGGTTCTTGGTGGTGGAGGGTGTGCACTGGTGAGTGGATGGGTGTTTGATCACTTTATGACTTAGACTGGAAAGATGTGTAACTATTCTCATGGTGATTCAGAAAGAAAGAAAGAAAGAAAGAAAGAAAGAAAGAAAGAAAGAAAGAAAGAAAGAAAGAAAGAAAGAAAGAAAGAAAGAAAGAAAGAGAAGAAAGAAAGAAAGAAAGAAAGAAAGAAAGAAAAGAAAGAAAGAAAGAGAGAAAGAGAGAAAGAGAGAAAGAAAGAAAGAAAGAAAGAAAGAAAGAAAGAAAGAAAGAAAGAAAGAAAGAAAGAAAGAAAGAAAGAAAGAGAGAAAGAAAGAAAGAAAGAGAGAGAGAAAGAAAGGAAAGAGAGAAAGAAAGAAAAGAGAGAAAGAAAGAAAGAAAGAAAGAAAGAAAGAAAGAAAGAAAGAAAGAAAGAAAGAAAGAAAGAAAGAAAGAAAGAAAGAAAGAAAGAGAAGAAAGAAAGAAAGAAAGAAAAGAAAGAAAGAATGAAAAAGAAAGAAAGAAAAAGAGAGAGGGAGGGAGGAAGAAGGAAGGAAGGAAGGAAGGAAGGAAGGAAGGAAGGAAGGAAGGAAGGAAGGAAGGAAGGGAGGAAGGAAGGAAGGGTGCAGAAATAAAAAATAAAAAAATAAAATAGGCTATAGCTCTAAAAAATAATAATATGGATGGGTACAAAGGAATATGATTGCTGATTAATTTGTATACTGGATAGTTAATTTGCTATCCCATTTTTTTAATTTTTTCACACTCTAGTAAAACTTATTACTCTGATAGATTATTTTAGTGATGAAATAGAAGCCATCAGAATTAGCAACTGATAAGAGAAAGATTTTTCTGGTTGTAAGCACTGTAAGCTCATTGAAAAATATCACCAGATTTTTCAACGTACATTTAAAGTTTCTTTAATGATTTTCCCTCATTGTGTAAATGTTGCTGAATTGTAAGGATGACAGCTTATCTGATTACATTCTCTATCTAAGAATACTCAATAAATGTACTTTTTCAGTGATTATATTTTAAAATTCTGAAAATAGGATGAGAAAATTTACATTGGTTTTCTAAAGCTAAGGAATCTTTTCTTAAGTTTTTAAGTTAGCTTAAGTAATTTTTCTCTGACTGTTTTAAAGATGTGTTATGGAAATAATTGAAAATACAACTCTAATGATGAAATTAAGGTCACCTTAGATTTATTTTGAATATCACAAGAAGTACATTAAGGTCTTTAATATTACATTTTTAATTCCTTTCCACAGACTTAATGTCAATTACTTTAAAAATATTTTATCAACTCAGAAGATAGTATAATGGTTAGAACACATACATAGTCCCACTCTGGGTCCATCCCAGGGTCCACATGGCCTCCCACACAAGCCTGTATTTAGTCCTAGAGCTCTGAGCATTTTCGGGATGGTCCTACTGATCCCCAGCATCTCAGGATCCAAATGGCACCACATCCCAGATCCTGGCATTGAAGAGTCACCCCATTTGGTTCAGTTCTGATAATTGCTTGGGAGCCCCCTCCAATATTCTATCAATTATAGATCTATTATTCACTTTCATGCTTATGTTTATTGTTCAAATAAATGAAATCAATCAACATGACTACTTTGTGACATTTTTACTTATAATAATTTTAGAAACCTTGGAGATATTTTTGACTCTATAGTGCTCCAAAATATAGGCTAGCTGTGTTTATTCTAAAAACACTCATTTCAGTATTAAAAATGATACCATTAGGGGACTGGAGTGATAGCACAGCAGGTAAGGCGTTTGCCTTGCATTAGGCTGACCCGGGTTCGATTCCCAGCATCACATATGGTCCCCTGAGCACCACAGGGGTAATTCCTGAGTGCAGAGCCAGGAGTAATCCCTGTGCATTGCTGGTTGTGACCCAAAAAGCAAAAAAAAAAAAAAAAAAAAAAACCATTAATTTAAAAGTTCATATATTTTTATCTGAGATATTTCTATCTTATGGAATTAGAATATAAAATTACATATCAGTAGGTAAGTAAATATTGTATGGTGTTTTTAAAGGTATTTTAAAATTTTTCCTTCAATAAACCTGGATTTTTTTGTAGTCTAAATTAGAATAATAATCTGTTGATTTTTTTCTCCTCAGTAACTTTTTCAAACACAAATATTTAATTTTTTCTATTCTTTGCTACTTTTCATTTAACATTTTTTTGATGGTTCTGTATAAACACCTCAATGTGATTTGTAGTTCAGAAGTCACGTGGACTTTGGAATTATTTTATTTGTACTGTTGTTTTGTTTTTGTCATAGTTGGAATTGAACCTTGAGACTTACATATGCAAAGCAAGTGCTCTACCACTGAGCTAAATTTTTGGCTCCTTATTTATTTCTTAAAGAAACAATAAAATCATTTAATAGAGTTTTAATTCTACTTTGAATAGAGTTTAACTCATTCAGTCATTAGTTTTTTAATTTATTATTTTATGTTATTTTATTTTCTAAAACTTGATTCTTTCCTTTAAATAATTTATTTTACCAATTATTAACAATGTCATATTCTGTGTGTGTATATAAACATAGCTCAGGAACATAGCTTTATACATCAATATGTGTATACCTACCCACCACTAAATTTCTAGTGTCATTCATACTATTCTACTCTCTCCTTCCATTTCCTTCTACCTTGAATCTAGTAACCACAACATTTTCCACAAAGCTATGTTTTCTTAGTGTCTCCACTTTGGTATTTATATAACACATAGAGAAATTTCCACTGGGACGGAACCTTGCATTCAGACAGGTAGCATGTGAAGAGTCGGGCCAGTGTATTGATGAGTACTGGAAGCAGATTCTTCAGGTGTTCAGGTCTGACCTTCTCTGGACCAGGTGCTGTTTGAGTCTTTACCAGCGAAATGGCGTGTCGGATTTCACAAGGGAGAACATTGGGAATGACATATCCATCCTGCAGAATTTGGTATGTGGGCAGGTGGACATGGCTGTCAAAGAGATCCGAGTAGAAGTCGTGAATAATTTTCTCCATTGCCTTTCTGGAGGATGTGATAGATCCATCGGGACGTCGGAGGGCCGTCATCTTGGTCTTGTAATTGGCGAAGGACAGGCAAGCATTGCAAATACTTTTCCCGGCTTCAGTTGCACTGGCCAACACTGCTGCTCTTCTCTCTTTGAAGTCTTCCTTTATTGCATCTCTGCACAGCTTTGTGAGCTCGGACGTTAGCTTGTGGTTGCCTGAGGCTCATGCCAAACCATGTTGACGAATGAGCTCAAGAGTTTCTGAAGACAGGTGTCTGTTTGTGGCTTTCTCACTGTTGGCATTCTTTGCACAGACATGGAGGTGCTGAACCAGTCGATCATATTCCTCGTCGATGTTTTCAAGGACGGCATGTTCCCACGTTGCTGCAATAGTGCCAAAGAGCTCCCAGTTGGTGGTCATTCTGGGAGTTGCCTTCTTAGACTTAAATTTTGCAGACTTTTCTCCCCGCTCTGTGAAGTAGAATTTCACACGAAGGAGACGGTGGTCTGATCCGTGTGTTGGAACAACAACGACATCGGTCAGGCAAAACCTTCGATTGAATATGATATGGTCAATTTCATTGTGGAACTGTCCACCAGGAGACTCCCTTCGATTGAATATGATATGGTCAATTTCATTGTGGAACTGTCCACCAGGAGACTCCCATGTCCAGCATTTAGATTCGGCCTTCTGGAACTGTGAGTTACCATGGATAGTCTTGGTCGACATGATGAATTCAGACAGTCTCTCACCCTGATCGTTCCATTCTAGGCCTTGTGTCCCAATGTGGAGTTCTTCGAGCAACCTTCTCGGACCTATCTTGGCATTAAAATCACCAACAATGATCTTGTAGAAGGTGTGGTCTTCTTTATAGAACTTCTCCAGTTCCATGTAGAACCTCTCAATTTCTTCATCGTAGTTGGAAGTTGGTGCGTAGAGGATGAAGATGGAAACTGAAAGGCAGTGAGCCACATCTATTCAAGCATAATCGTCCAATTCACGTTGTTAGGCATTCGAATGAATCGATGCTTATAGCCAAGTTCATGTTAACAAGGACACCAACGCCACCAACGCCTCTGTTGTCGCATGTTCTGAGGAAAAATTCTTCTCCAGTGTCAAAAATGGCATGTTGTGATTGACCTTTCCTTGTTTCGGTCAGACCAATGATGTAGTACTTGATCTTCTGCGCTTGCACCATCAGGTCTTCGATGGATGCTTCTGATTCCAGTGTCTATGCATTGAAAGTACAGACAATCATTTTAGTCTTTCTTCGTTTTGGTAGTCTAGTTCGTCTCTGAGATTTTTTCAGCCTCTCTTTGCTCATGTTTCTTAATGCTGCCGTATTGGGGGCTCTTTTGGTGACAGGTGGATCAGGCCAATTATTGTTACTGTTGTTGGCATATCAAATATGCGATGGGTAGCTTGCTAGGGTCTGCCGTGCAGGCTCAATACTCTCAGTAGCTTGCCGGGCTCTCCGAGAAGGACGGAGGCTTTTAGGGTGGCCTCCAGTCGCCCTTAGAGGTGATACCATGGTTCACACCAAATTGAACCCTATCAAATATGGTGTGGGAATAATAGGTATTAAGTGTTTTATGGTGTTTTCAGAGAGAAACCTGGAGGGCGGCGGTGGCTGGTTAGTAGATTCACCACCAGGATCTCACCATTCTACAAGGAAGTGATCATTGATGTAAAGAGAGGGGTGCGGCAGGGTGATACCATTTCGCCGAAACTCTTCAGTGCCACCATGGAGAACATCATGCAATGACTGGAATGGGAAGGAATGGGAGTGAAGACAGATGGTAGGCAATTACACCACCTCCGCTTCGCTGATCACATCGTTCTCATAACGCCAAATAGTAGCCAAGCGACACAAATGCTGGCCGACTTCAACCATGAGTGTGGAAAGGTCAGATTGCAGCTGAATCTCAACAAGATGATGTTCATGAAAAACAAACTGGTCCCTGAAGCTCCATTTGCTCTCAATGGAACAAACATCTCTGAATGCAGCAGCTATGTGTACCTGGGTCGATAAATCAACATGACGAACGACTTGGTGCCAGAACTGCGCAGAAGGAAGAGAGCAGCGTGGAATGCATTCAAGAGCGTCGAAGAGGTGGTTAAGAGAACAAAGAACACCTGACTCCAGGCACATCTTTTCGATTCCACCATTCTTCCTGCACTAACATATGCCTCAGAGACCTGGGCCCTTCGCAAACAGGATGAGAACACTATTAGGGTATCCCAAAGAGGAATTGAAAGAGCTATGCTGGAAATATCATGTCTCACTCAAGTGAGAGAAGGAATCCGGAGTTCTGACCTCCGTCAATAGTCAAAAATCAGGGATGCTGTCTCATGTGCCAAGGCATCAAAAATCAGATGGGCTGGTCATGTAATGCAATTCAGAGACGACCTCTGGAATAGAGCTGTTACCAACTAGATTCCACGGGACGTCAGAAGACCTAGTGGCTGCCCACCAACTAGATGGTCAGATTTCTTCATCAAATCCCTGAATGAATGATTTGAGGCTCTTCCTTTTCCTGGAGCAAGCAGATATCATTGGGCTGCACTTGCACACGACAGGGACAAATGGAGATGTTACTGGCACCCACTCGAGCAAATCAAAGATCAACGGGGCTACAAGTGATAAGTTACATAGAGAAATTGTCTTTCACTTTCCATTTTACATATTTTTTTTCCATTCACACTGGTTGAACTCTACGAGAAGAAACCATTCAACCTCATCAGAAAATGGGGTGAGGAAATGAATAGAAATTTTCTCAAAGAAGAAATCCAAATGGCCAAAAGACACATGAAAAATTGCTCTTCATCACTAATCATCAGAGAAATGCAGATCAAAACAACAATAAGATATCATTTCACACCACACATATTGGCCCACATCCAAAATAACAAAAGCAACCAGTGTTGGCGTGGATGTGGAGAGAAAGGGAAGAAAGGGAATCTCCTTCAATGCTGGTGGGAATCCTGAATGGTTCTGCCCTTTTAGAAAAGAGTATGGATGTTTCTCAAAAAATTAGAAATTGAGCTCCCATTCGACCCAGCAATACCACTTCTGGGACTATATCCCGGAGATACAAAAAAATATAGTAGAAATTATATCTGCACTTGTATGTTCATTGCAGCACTGTTTGCAAGAGCCAGAGTCTGGAAAAAACCCGAATGCCCGAGAACAGATGACTAGTTAAAGAAATTTTGGTACATCTACATGATGGAATACTATGCAGCTGTTAAAGATGAAGTCATGAAATTTGCATACACATGGATCAACATGGAGAGTATCATGCTAAGTGAAATGAGCCGGAAAGAGAGGGACAGAAATAGAAGGACTACATTCATATATGAAATATAAAGTAACAGAATGGCAGACTTACACCCAAGAATAGTAGAGATAAGGACCAGGAAGATTGCTCTATGACTTGGAAGCTGGCCTCACGTGCTGGGGGAAAAGGCAGCTCAGATAGAGAAGGGACCACCAAGTAAAGGGTGCTTGGAGGGCCCACTTGGGAAGGGAGATGTTGTGCTGAAGGTAGACTATGGACTGACCATGATGGCCACTTAACGCCTTTATTGCAAACCACAACACCCAAAGGGAGAAAGAGAGTAAAAGGGAATGTGCCTGCCACAGAGGCAGGGGGAGGGGGGTACGAGGGATCGAGGGGTGGCGGGAGGGATACTGGGAACATTGGTGGTGGAGAATGGGCACTAGTGGAAGGGTGGGTGCTCGATCATTGTATGACTGAGGCGTAAGCATGAAAGTTTTGTTGGTCTATAACTGTACCTCATGGTGATTCATTAAAAAATTAAAAAAAAATCCATTTAGTTTTTTCTTTTGTTAAACAAAAAATATTTTATTTTTATTTTTTCTCCCTTTGTTTGTTTTAGATTTTTTTGAGCGCCACACCCAGCAGTGCTCAGGGCATACTCCTGGCTCAATATTCAGGGATCACTGCCAGTGATGCCCAGGGAACTATATATAGATGAGGTGCCAGAGATACAAGCTGGGTTGGCAGCATGCAAGTCAAATTCCTACTGCTGTACTGTCTCTCTACACGCATTTTCCTTCTTGCTTGAAAAATCATACCATTTTATTATCTATCCTTTAATAGTTAGCTTTAAAGTTCATATATTTAACAAATATTTGTTGGGTTTAAAACAACTACAAGGCATAGTTCTTGCTTCCAGGATAGAACAGTGAACAAAACTGAAATAAAAATGTTATTCTCATGAGGTTATTTCAATAATAAGAGAAATGGAATAAAGTATCCATGCAAATTCAAATTGTCCTATTAGTAGCTGGTTCATGTTATAAAGTAACATAAAGAAGGGAGCATATAAGGAGGATGACGACAAGAGCAAATCTCAACATGCTCTGAAAGAAGGCCCAGTGTGGCTCTCTGGGCGAGGAATTTCCCAAATGAACTGAGTGAAAAGAGTCCGAGGTGGGAGGGCTCTAGCATGTGAGGATAGAGTAACAGCAGAGCAAAGTCACTGGAAATGGTGATCTGGGCTGAGCTCCAAGAGTCAAGCAAGACATTCGGCTTTAATGAATTTGGAGTTAAAGCCAATAATGGCAGCAGTGTATAACATCTTGCTTAACACCAATTTATTGTCAGCTGATGGTGTGTCTGGAGCAATAGCACAGCGGGTAGGGCATTTGCCTTGAACACGGCTGACCTGGGTTAAATTCCTGCGTCCCTCTCAGAGAGTTCTGCAAGCTACTGAGAGTATCCCACCCACATGGCAGAGCCTGGCAAGCTACCTGTGCCATATTCAATATAACAAAAACAGTAACAACAAATCTCACAATGGAGACGTTACTGGTGCCCGCTCGAGCAAATTGATGAACAATGGGAGGACAGTGCTACAGTGCTACAGATAGTGTGTCTGTCAAACACACATGGTCTTTTTCTAACATTTCATAGGAACACACCAGTAACCTGATAAATATCAACAAATTGTCTGATTTTACCTTCCTCAGCATGTTGATATGACATTGAGTGTCTCTATTTCACTATTTTAGGCAGAGCACAAAAGTTATAGTAATAACTATGGGAAATAGAACTGAGAATTATATTGCAATACTTGTTTCTTAAAATATTGCATAATTGTTTCACGTTTTTAAATTAATAACAATATCATAATTTTGTTTCTATTTCAAATTTGCCATGCTCAATATTTTTATTGTATTTGAAGTAACATGGTTATATCACTAATGATTATGCTTCTCCAAGTTACCACACTTCCAACACCATCAAATGGGAATGTACCTCGAACTGGGATTACATTTTATTTTAAAATACTTTAGAATGATACTTGTACAAAGTATTCTAAATGCACAAAGCTATCACTGTAATCGACATTGTAAAGTAAAAAGGGAATTTGAAAAAAAGGTATGTTACAAGTTTAATAATGAGTGATCATTTTCTTCTATGGATATATATGTATATACAAAAGCTGTTTAGAAAAATTAAGCATGCATGGAACAACTAAATTTAATATGTGCATTGATTTCTAACTATAAATTTTGTGAAATGCAAGTTCAAATAAAATATTTCAGTGAAAAATTATATTTTAATGTGCCTTCATATAAAATATACATTGAATTTCAAAATTTTAGTACAATTAAAAATTTTACAAGATGTTATAAGTAATTATTGTATGTGACATATGTAAATTTAAAACATTGACCATATAAAGTAGGTCATTTGAATTAATTTTATAGTTTATTTTTATTTTTTCAATATGAGTCAAAACGACTAAACATGCTTATATAGTTTGAATTGAATTTCTGCTGGAAGTACTGTTTTAGATCCTTTGAGGAAAGACCTTACAGAGCAATCCTATGTACAACAGGATATTAAGTATTCTTAACAACAGTTTATTAAATGCCAATAGAAACCACTCATCATTCCAACAACCAGAAATCTCTTCACCTCCAGTTGTGAATCACTGTTTACATCGAAATGTATGAGACTTCCCACAGCTATAACCCACAGGCAGAGCATTCATATAGTTTAAAATAGAGTCTTAGAAGTTTCAACCTAGAGGAAGATGCATCTGTCAGAAACACAATGTTTTAGGACAGAAAATGCTTCTGGTTGACCCAGTTCTTTAATTAATTACTCCAGTAATTGTTCCATGGTTACCTGCATAAATACAGACTTCAAACTGGAAATTTTCTAGGATTGTGTTAAAATTCACTTTTACTTCTGTAGCTTTCTTCTATCTCTTTAACTATTATTGATGGATAGGTTTCCACTACTGGTAATTTTTAATCATAAATATCTTCTCCAAGCACCCTTTTATATTATGTGCTTTCATGACATTATACTTTATTTGTAAGAAAGTATGTCAATGAATCTGCACTTATATGTTCATCGTGGCACTGTTTACAATAGCCAGAATCTGAAAAAACCCGAGTGCCCGAGAACAGGTGACTGGTTAAAGAAACTTTGGTACACCTATACAATGGAATACTATGCAGCTGTAAGAAACGATGAAGTCATGAACTTTGCATATAAGTGGATCAACATGGAAAGTATCATGCTAAGTGAAATGAGTCAGAAAGAGAGGGACAGACATAGAAAGATTGCACTCATCTGTGGGATATAAAATAGCAGAGTAGGAGACTAACACCCAAGAATAGCAGTATATAATACCAGGAGGTTGGCTCCATGGCATGGAAGCTGGCCTCACATGCTGGGGGAAAGGCAGTCCGGATAGAGTAGGGAATACCAAGTAAAATGTGGTTGGGGACCCCGCGCGAGAAGAGAGAAGCATACTGAAAGTAGACTAGAGACTGAACACGATAGCTGCTCAATACCCCTATCGAAAACCACAACACCCAAAAGGAGAGAGAACAAAATGGAATGCCCTGCCACAGAGGCAGGGTGGGGTGGGGATGGGGGACGGGAGTGGAGGGTGGGAGGGATACTGGGTTCATTGGTGGTGGAGAATGGACGCTGGTGGAGGGATGGTTTCTTGAATGTTCTATGAGGGAAACACAAGGACGAAGATGGGTAAATTTGTAACTGTACCCTCATGGTGACTCACTTATTAAAAAATAAAATAAAAATAAACAAATTAAATAAAAAGAAAGTGTGTCAATGATGTGCTCAATACACTGTTTTAAAAATATTAATTACTAGCTGCAAATTTCAGGCATGTAGTAAAGTGGAAGGCTTTCCATGGTTTAATTGCAGCTTCCTTGTTAACTTTTATTTATATAACTGGTTTATCACCTAGTTCTCGGGATTTTTCTGAGAAATGCTTATACTTACCCTAAACAAAATTATTTTATTTCCTATTATTTTGTAGGTAAAGCATTTACCCTCTCTGTTATTATATAAGATAGAACTTTCTCCAGCAATAGCTGATAATATTATTAGTAGGCAGCCTTACCTTCTGCTCAACTTTTAAGTGAGGTTGCTTTCTGATGACATAAAAGCCCAATTCAGTTTACATGTCTTATTAAATAGAAAAAAAATCACATTTTTGAATTTTAAAACTGTAACAGACTTTTATTATCAAGCTTAAGACAGTTCTTGTCATTATCTTTATACTTCATCTACTTCACTTATTTGTATTTCCTATCTCTTGGTTGGTGGTACTAAAATATTTTCTTGTACAATTTGTTATGACCATAAAAAACTGATGTTTTCTTAAGATATACTTTATTATCAGTTAGTTTTATTATTTATATTAAAAAACATATAGAACAAAATCTTTTATAGCACTGTAGCACTGTCATCCCGTTGTTCATAGATTTGCTCGAGTGGGCACCAGTAACTTCTCCATTGTGAGAGTTGTTCTTACTGTTTTGGGCAAATCAAATACTCCATGGGTAGCTTGCCGGGCTCTGCCATGTGGATGGGAAACATTCTGTAGCTTGCCAAGCTCTCCGAGAGGGACGGAGAAATCAAACCCGGGTTGGTAGCGTAAAAGGCAAATGCCCTATATTTAAAAAAATATATCACTTCACTTGTATCACTTGTCATAACATTGCTCATCAATTTGTTCGAACTGGTGCTAGTAACATCTCCATTTGTCCCTGTCGCAAGCTAGTGCAGCCCAATGGTATCTGCTCATTCCAGGAACACAAAGAATCTCAAATAGTTCATTCAGGGTCTTGACAAAGAAGTGTGACCATCTCGTAGGTGGGAGACCATGTGGTCTTTTGACATCCCGTGGAATCCAGTCGGTAACAGTTCTAAGTACAGTTGGCTCTAAATCGCATTATGTGTCTGGCACATCAGATTTTTGATGCCTTGGCAAATGAGAAAGTTTTGCTGATTCTTGATCATTGATAGAGGTTGGAACCCCAAATTCCTTCTCTCACGTGAGTGAAGCATGATACTCCAAGCATAGCTCTTTCGATTCCTCTTTGGGATATCCGAATAGCGTTCTCATCCTGTTTTCGTAGGGCCCAGGTCTCTGAGATGTATGTTAATGCAGGAAGAATGGTGGAATCAACAAGATTTGCCTAAATCAGGAGGTTTTTCACCCTCTTAACCACTTCTTTGATGCTCTTGAAGGCATTCCACGCTGCTCTCTTTCTCCTGCGCAGTTCAGGTGACAGGTTGTCATGTTGAGTTCTCAATCTAGGTGCACATAACTGCTGCATTTAGAGATGTTTGTTCCATTGAGAGCAAATGGAACATCAGGAACTCGTCCGTTTCTCATGAACATTGTCTTCGTGAGATTTAGTTCAGTTCGACCTTTCCACACTCACAGTCGAAGTCTGTCAGCATTTGTTCTGCTTGACTGATATTTTGTGTTATTAGAATGATGTCATCAGCAAAGTGAGGTGGTGTAGTTGCTGACCGTCTATCTTCACTCCCATTCTTTCCCATTTCAGTCATCGCATGGTGTTCTTGAGGGTGGTATTGAGGAGTGTCGGTGAAATGGTGTTGCCCTGCCGAACTCCTCTTTTTACTTCAATGATCACTTCTTTGTAGAATGGTGAGATACTGGTGGTGAATCCATAATACAGATCACGGTGGACCCTGATGTATTGAGTTTGAATGTCCTGTTTGCTAGGGTTTCAATGACTGCTTCAGTCTCAACAAAATCAAAGGCCTTCTTTAAATCAAAGAATGTTAGACAGAGCGGCATCTTGAACTCTTGCAAAACTTCAATGAGCTTGGTCACTATGTGGATATAGCTGATCATGCTAAATCCTTTTTGGAACCCGGCTTGCTTGCATGGTTGTCCTTCGTCTAGTGCTCTGCCAATCCTATTCAGGATAACTTGAGTGAATAAGTTGTAGACGATGGACAACAGGCATATTGGGCGATAGTTGCTGATGTTGTGGATGTCTCCCTTCTTTTACAACAGGACAATTCTGCTGGTTTTCCATTGGGACAGAACCTTGCATTCAGACAGTAACATGTGAAGAGCCGAGACAGTGTATTGTTGAGTACTGGCGGTAGATTCTTCAGGTGTTCAGGTCTGACTTTGTCTGGACTGGGTGCTGTATGCTTCTTTACTGAAAAAATGGCATGTCAGATATCAGAAGGGAGAATGCTGGGAATGACATGTCCATCCTGTGGAATTTGGTATGTGGGCAGGTGGATGTGGCTATCAAAAAGATCCCAGTAGAAGCCGTGGATAACCTTTTCCATTGCCCTTCTGGAAGATGTGATAGATCCATCAGGACTTCAGAGGGCAGCCATCTTGGTCTTATAGTTGGCGAAGGACAGGTGGGTGTTGCGAATACTTTTCCTGGCTTCTGCTACATCTGCCAACACTGCTGCTCTTCTCTCTTTGAGGTCTTCCTTTATCACTTCTCTGAACAAGAAAAGTGTTTACAAGTTTGGACATTAGCTTGTGATTGCCTCAGGCTTGTGCCAGACCATGTTGGTGAATGAGCTCAAGTTTCCAAAAACAGGCAACTTTTTGTGGCTTTCTTTCTCTCTGCATTCCTCACACAATCATGGAGGTGCTGAACCAATCAATCATATTCCTCATCGACGTTTTCAACAACGGCATCTTCCCATATTGCTGCAATAGTGCCAAAGAGCTCCCAGTTGGCGGTCGTTCTGGAGTTCTCTTCTTACACTTTGCAGTCCTTTCTCCCCACTCCGTGAAGTAGAATTTTGCATGAATGAGATGGTAGTCTTATCCCATTTGGAATTTTGGGACAACAGTGAGTTACCATGGATGTTCTTGGTCAACATGAAGAATTCAGACAAACTCACACTATTCGTTCCATTCTAGGCTGTGGGTACTGATCTGGAATTCTTCAGATGACTTTCTAGATCCTGTTTTGATATTAAAATCATCAACAGTGACCTTGTGGAAGGTGTGGTCTTTTTTATAGAACTTCTTCAGCTCCATGTTGAACTTCTCAGTTTCTTCTTTGTCATAGTTGGATGTTGGTGTGCAGATGAAGAAGAGAGAAACTGCCGGCAATGAGCCACACCTATCCAAACATAAGCGTCCCATTTGGGTTGTTAGGCATTTGAATGAATCAATGCTCATGGCCAAGTTCATGTTGATAAGGACACCAACACCACCGATGCCTCTACTGTCGCATGTTCTGAGGAACAGTTCTTCTCCAGTGTCGAAAACAGTGTGATGTGTTTGATGCCTTCTTGTCTCTGTCAATCCAATGATGCCATACTTGATCTTCTGCGCTTGCACCACCAGGTCCTTGATGGATGCTTCTGATGCCAGCGTACGTGCTTTAAAAGTGCAAACAGTCATTTTAGTCCTTTTTTGTTTTAGCAACTTAGTTTGGCCCTGAGATTTTATCAGCCTCTCCTTGTTTGTCCTTCTTAATGCTGCCGTACTGGGGGCTCTTCCAGGGTCAGGAGAATGAGGCCCATTGTTGTTACTGTTTTTTTGCATATCAAATATGCCACGGGTAGCTTGTCAGGCTCTGCCGGTAGTTTGCTGGGCTCTCCGAAAGGGATGGAAGCTTTTAGGTTGGTCTCTACTTGCCATTATAGATGTTCCTATGATTCACACCATATTGAACCCTATCAAATATGGTGAGGTAATGATGGAAAATGGGTAGGAAGTGTTTATGATGTGAGGATCTCTGTTCCCGGGCCCCGTTGAGCCTAGAGTCCCAGGTCACAAAGTTCCTCATTACCTGTTCCTGTGGAATTTCACTCATGCATGAGGCTTGGCCCAATTTTATTTAAAAATTTAAAAAAAATTTATATTTAAAAAATATCAAACAAAACAATACCTAAAAGCAAAGTCATGATAATATAAACTATTGTAAATCCAGTCCCCAGTTATAACTCCAATTAGTACTTTGGTATTTACTTTGTCAAACTTTCTCTCTATTCTCTGCTCTCGTCATTCAGCCAACCCTCTCCCTCTCACCTCGACCAGACTCTGGATGGAGAACCTTGGATCTGAGACCCGGAGAGCTTCCTCCTTGCCAACAGAAGATGGTACATTAGGGAACTGCACCATTTGATTTCAACTTTTGACCTCCAAACCCAGATATATGCTCTGGGCACCGGGACTCCTCTCCCTCTCCCTTTGGCCAGGCTCCAGACAGAAAACCATGGGTCCTGGACCCTGAGAGCCACCTCCTCACTGATCCCAGTCCCTGTATCAAGGGTCTGCACTGTATAATATCAGCTCTAATTTTCCAAACCAAAGCCACTTGGAACACATTCTTCATACTGACACCAGTGAATGAAACAACGATATCTCACTCACCTTATATGGTCATATATCTCATGGAGTGAGTAGTTTGCATAAGATTGGGCATATTCAGAGTGGTATGGTCATATACTGGAGTGACTAGCTCAAAACCCCCTTGTCATATTCTAATAGCACTATATGATAAAGGGAATAATCTGAGCAACAGGTATTATCAGTAGCCCCCTGGTATAAACAACTGGACATATCAATTCTTAAGTAATTAGAAATCTAAACCCCCAATATTAACCCACATAAACTTAACAGTGGAGAACCTAAGGAAGCCACCAGCTGTGTCAGACAGAGGTAGAAACCCAGACAAAACCTCAAGTCCACTAAAACTGTCCAGCTTGGTCAATGAGGATTGGCAATCAACATTCACTACATTGGCAATCAAGATTAAGCAAGCACTGGGGCCGGAGCGATAGCACAGCGGGTAGGGCGTTTGCCTTGCACGCGGCCGACCCAGGTTCGATCCCCGGCATCCCATATGGTCCCCCAAGCACCGCCAGGAGTAATTCCTGAGTGCAAAGCCAGGAGTAACCCCTGAGCATCGCTGGGTGTGACCCAAAAAGCAAAAAAAATAAAATAAAATAAAAGATTAAGCAAGCACTGGCCAGTGAAATTAAGCAATCATTAGATGAGAAACTTGACCAACTCAAAGAACTGATTCAGAAGATGGAAGATTCCATACAAAATGAACGGAAGGCATTAAAGAATTCAATAGCAAGCCATCGTAGCTGAACTGCACAGGTAGAGAACCATCTGGATGAATTTGACGACAAAATACCAGTCAGTATTAATATGGAACTGTCAAAGGAAAAGAGAAGTACTAGAATAGAAGAAAATGTGAAATACTTAATGGATAACACCAAGAAGAACAATCTCCGAATTATAGAATTACCAGAGGAGAGGAAAATGACAAAGGGGAAGTACACGTGATGGAAGAGAACATAAATAAAAACTTCCCAATTCTCTGGAGGGAGATGCAGATTCAAGGGGCCCAAAGAGCACCAAACAAAATAAACCCAAACAGAGCATCCGGCTTATAGTATCAAAATGGCAAACTCCAGAGAGACAAACTTCTTAAAGCTTCTAGAGAGAAGAGAAACCTTAATATAAGAGAAACAACATAAGAATCACTACAGATCTCTCATATGAAACAGTATAGAAAATAAAGAGTGGAATTACATATTCAAATTACTCACTGAAAAAGCTTTCAAGCTAGAGTCCACTACCCTGCAAAGTTCTCGTGTAGATGGGAGAGAAGGATAAAAGCATTTTCAGACAAATAAGAACTGATAGTTTGTAATAACTGAAAGTGCATTTATATAAGTCATTTATATAGACCAACAGTCAACTCTAGAAGCAACAACCCCACACAGTAAAATGATAACACATCCCTTTGTATCAATAATTTCTCTGAATGTCAATGGACCGAAGTCCCCCATCAAAAGACACACAGTGACAGTATAGGTCAGGAAACAAAGTTCATCCATTCATTTGCTACTTATAGAAAACACATCTAAAATCAGAGGATAGACACACACTCAAACTGAAGGATGGAAAACAATCATACAGGCCAAAACAGAAAAATAAGGAAACAGAAAACCTGAGCAGGTCAATTATAAGCAAGAAAATCACTGTATCACTGTCATCCCATTGCTCATCGATTTGCTCGAGTGGGCACCAGTAATGTCTCCATTGTGAGACTTGTTACTGATTTTGGCATATCAAATACATCACAGGTAGCTTGCCAGGCTCTGTCGTGTGGGTGAGATACAAGCAAGGAAATGGAAACACTAATTAAAAATCTCTCCCAGAACAAAAGACCTGATCCAAATGGGGTTACTGGTGAGTTTTCTCAAACCTTCAGAGAATTACTGCCCACTGATTTTTAAGATCTTCCAAAATGTCAAAGGAACAGTTCTTTATACATCCTCTATGAAGCTAATATTGCATTGACACCCAAAGTAAAGACATTTCTAAGAAGAAAAATTTTAGACCAAATTTCTTGATGAACATTGATGCAACAGTCCTCAACAAAATCTTAGCAAATAGAATCCAACAGCATAATAAAATTATCATACATTACGATCAAGTGAGATTTATCCCAACGATGCAAGGATGGTTCAATATATGTGAAGAATTAACTAAGATACTACCACATCAATAAAAAATAAAAATCATACAATCTTATCAATCAATGCAGAGAAAGCTTGATAATTTCCAAAATAAACTTATGATAAAAAACATCAACAAAATAGGAGGGGAAGAAAAATTTTTCAAGATAAAAAAGTCTGTAGCAAACAACAAACTCACAGAAAATATCATTTTTAATGGTGAAAAAAAGAAAGCATTCCCACTGGGATCAGGTAAGACAAGAATATCCACTCTCTCTTATTCAACTTTGTAACAGCAATCAGGCAAAAAGAAAATCAAAGGGGTCCAAATTTGAAAAGAAGAAGTCAAATCTTCTCTATATGCAGATGATGTTATATTACACATAGAAGATCCAAAAGAGTCCACACATACACATAGACACACACAAACTCTTCTGACACAATAAACCAATACAGCAAAGCATAGCTACAAAGTCAGTACTCAAAAATTGATCCCATTTTTAT
The DNA here is from genome assembly GCF_027595985.1 of Sorex araneus. Taxonomy (NCBI): domain Eukaryota; kingdom Metazoa; phylum Chordata; class Mammalia; order Eulipotyphla; family Soricidae; genus Sorex; species Sorex araneus. The sequence goes on along the minus strand of NC_073313.1, from coordinate 294,716,848 downwards.
ACACAAACAATGACTCTGAGAGAAGAGATCAAATGATCTATCCTATTGAAAGTGCTGTTCAAGAATAAGTACTTAGAAGTCAACTTAATAGAAGAGGCAGATCAAAATACTTTTTTTAGTGTTTTTGAACAGAACATAACACATAAGGCCAACTCCCCACATATAAGATCAACTATATTTTTACAAAGGTGTTGGAAGCATAAAACGAAAATAAAACAGCCTCTTTGACAAATGGTGCTGGCAAAATTGGATAAGCACATGTGAAAAATAAAACTTTATCTGTAACTCACACCTTACACAAAAGTTAATTCAAAGTAGATCAAAGACCTTGAGATCAGACCAGAATCTATAAAGTGCATTGAGGAAAATATAGGCAGAATTCTCCAAGCTCTGGACCACAGAGGAGTCTTCAGTGATACAATGGCACTAGCAAAGGCAGCAGACTCAAAAATAAATAAATGGAAATACATGATATTAAGAGGTTCTGCATGACAAAAGAAATATGAGCTAAAATTAAAACACTTGTGGTCAACACATCAGATAAAGGTTGATATCTAGGACAAATAAAGTACTCACAAAGGTCAGCAACAACAACAAAACAACAACAAATATTGAAAAATGGGGAGAGGAAATAAACAGGGACTTCTTTGGGGAAGACCAATGGATGGCCAACAGGCTCATGATAAAAGGCTCACCATCACTTATTATTAGGAAAATTCAAATCAAGACAACAGTGAAATACTATTTCACACCAGTGAGAATGGCACATAGGAAAATTCTGGTAAAAATTTGTGTTTCCAATGGACTACTATGTAGCTGTCAGAAAACATGAAGTCTTGAAATTTGCATATAAGTGGATCAACTTGGAAAGTATCATGCTGAGTGAAATGAGTCAGAAAGAGACAGAAAGATCGCACTCATATGTGGAATATAAAGTAGCTGAGAGGTACAAGCATACAATGTTGCGATTCTTGGCAGACATTTCTCTGGACTTAGTTACTAAAACACTAAAATACAGAAATCCAAAACTATGCTGCTGCTAGTGCGGCCTCCTGACCTCATATCTCTTCATTCTCAGCAATGGAAAACAAATTACCAAATGCTTTCTTTTCAGCAGATCGACTTTAGGGGGGAGAAACTCCAAATCAATAATAGTGAATTTTTATATACCCTTGATATCAACCCCTTATCTGATGGGTATTGTGTAAATATCCTTTCCCATTCTGTAGATAGTCTTTGTATTCTGGTCGCTGTATCTTTTGCGGTGCAGAAGCTTTTTAGTTTAAAGTAGTCCCATTTGTTGATCTCTGTTTTTACTAGATTGCTTAGTTCCGTGTCATCTTTGAAGATACCTTTATCTTCAATATCCTGGAGGGTTTTGCCTACCTTGTCTTCAATGTACCTTATAGTTTGTGGTCTGATGTTGAGGTCTTTAATCCATTTTGATCTGACTTTTGTGCATGGTGTCAGATCGAGTTCTAAGCCCATTTTTTTGCATGTGGTTGTCCAGTTGTGCCAGCACCATTTGTTAAAGAGACTTTCCTTACTCCACTTCACATCTCTTGCACCTTTATCAAAGATTAGATGATCATACATTTGAAGTTGTGTGTGGGGATATTCCACCCTGTTCCATTGGTCTGCAGTTCTGCTTTTGTTCCAGTACCATGCTGTTTTAATTGTTACCCCATCAAAAAATGGGGCGAAGAAATGAACAGAAACTTTACCAAGGAAGAGATACGAATGGCCAAAAGGCACATGAAAAAGTGCTCTACATCACTAATCATCAGAGAGATGCAGATCAAAACAACCATGAGATACCACCTCACACCACAGAGGCTAGCACACATCCAAAAGAACAAAAGCAACCGCTGTTGGAGAGGATGTGGGGAGAAAGGGACCCTTCTACACTGCTGGTGGGAATGCCGGCTAGTTCAGCCCTTTTGGAAAACAGTATGGACAATTCTCAAAAAACTAGAGGTTGAGCTCCCATTTGACCCAGCAATACCACTGCTGGGAATATATCCCAGGAAAACCAAAAAGTATAGTCGAAATGACATCTGCACTTATATGTTCATCGCAGCACTGTTTACAATAGCCAGAATCTGGAAAAAAACCAAGTGCCCTAGAACAGATGACTGGTTGAAGAAATTCTGGTACATCTATACAATGGAATACTATGCAGCTGTTAGAAAGAATGAGGTCATGACGTTTGCATATAAGTGGATCAGCATGGAAAGTATTATGCTAAGTGAAATGAGTCAGAAAGAGAGAGACGGACATAGGAAGTTTGCACTCATCTGTGGACTATAGAATAATAGACTATAAGACTAACACCCAAGAATAGTAGAAATAAGTACCAGGAAGTTGTCTCCATCGCTTGGAGGCTGGTCTCTCATTCTGGGCAACTCAGAGAAGGGAACACCAAGTAAAATGTGATTGGAGGTCATGTGGGGGAAAGATGATGCAGGCCCAATATGGACTAGAGACTGAACACAATGGCCACTCAACACCTTTATTGCAAACCACAACACCTAATCAGAAAGAGAGAACTAAATGAAATACCCTGCCATAGTGGCAGTGTGGGGTGGGGGGAGACAGGACTGGGGAGTGGGGGGAGGGATGTTGGGTTTACTGGTGGTGGAGAATGGGCACTGGTGAAGGGATGGGTTATCAAACTTTGTAAGGGAGAAACATGAACACAAAAATGTATAAATCTGTAACTGTACCCTCATGTTGACTCACTAATTAAAAATAAACTATTAAATTAAATAAATAATAGTGAATTTTTTGTTTAATTATTGAATGTAATCAAAGTAAAGTGAAAGTAAAGTGAAATTTACCAGTTACACATGCAGGGTGGTGGGCTGGGGAGGTGGGGGGAAGGGGGGATGTATATCATGATTCTTGGTGGTGGAATGTGTGCACTGGTGAAGGGATGGGTGTTTGAGCATTGTATAGCTGAGACTTTAACCTGAAAGCTTTGTAACTTTCCACATGGTGAATCAATAAAAGAATTTAAAAAAAAATTGTGTTTCCAGGGATGTGCTGAAAAAAAGGAACTTATCAACTGAGGGTGGGAATGTTGTCTGGCTCAACTCTGATGGAAAGCAATATAGAGGGTTCTCAGTAAATTGAAAATTAAGCTGCCATATGATCCAGCAATTCCACCTAGGGGCATCTGCTCTCAGGACATAAAAACACTCATTCAAAAGGACACCACTGTTCACTTAGCTCTCAGTACAATATCTAAAATTTTGAATCAACCTAGATGTCTAACACAGATCAGTGGATCATGAAGATGGTGTGTGTGTATGTGTGTGTATGTAAATTCACACCATACGTACATAATGGAATATTATCTGACTGTAAGGAATGATGGATCTATGCTACAACATGGATGGAACTAGAAGATATCATGTTAAATGAAGTAAGCTAGAAGGATAAACATAGTATTATCACTTTAATGCTGAATTCAGAGTAACTGAATGAGGAAATGCAGTGGTTTAGAGGGGGATGCCTACATAACCCTTGACCCCAGAGCATAGACAGGTTTAAGAAAGAAATTGAGTCAAGGGAAAGGGGCAAATAGTTTAAAGCAGAGGTTAGGGGGGTTTAGATACATTGGTGGTGTTAAGGAATGATAAGGCTAAATACCCAAACCACAGAGCCAGCATCACTGAAATAACAGGACTCAAATTTCAATAACCAAGCATAAAGGATGCCTGTCATGATGGCAGGCTGGGCTTGCGGGGCTGGGGGGTGGGGGTGGGGGGAGGGCACTATTGAGAGGCAACCTGAGAACACTGATGGAGGGAAGTTGACACACTGACACTGTGGCAGGATTGGTGTTATTGCATGTCTAAAACTCAACTATGAATAACTTTTTATATAGAGAGATGACAGATATATATGTATGATATATACATATATGTATACATACATACATATACATACATATGCATACATACATATGTATGATATATTTATCACTACTTTTATACAGAAGTGTGTTGTCTCTTCCTTTCTCCCTCCATTCTTAGTACTATTAATTAATTTATACAATGAGTGTGCACATCTTAAATCCTAGAAACCATTACATGTGGAAAGTAGATGGTAATAATCAGAGTACAAGCAAAATCTGGTGACAAGCACATAGAAGTAAACAATTACAATAGATTGTGATAAGTGCTATGGCAAACTGAGCACATGGTATTATAAGAACACAAAAGAAAAGAAATTCTACATAGTTTTGAAAAATTTGGAAATGTTATATGTAATATCTAATATTGGAAGGATAAACATAGTAAGATAACTTTAATGCTGAATTCAGAGTAACTGAATGAGGAAAACTTGATAAAAGGAAGAGATGATAGCATCAGAAGTTTATACAATTTAACACATATGTGTAAATTGCCAAAACGTCTAAAAAAAGATTGCACCACTTAAATGTCTACAGAGAATGTGTAAGATGATTATTACCACAGCACCAACAATATTGAGTAACACTGATGCCAATTTGAAGATGAAAACGATGCTTGCTTTTCCTTGATTTGAATTTGACTACTAAGTAAACTTGAGTTTATTTCATTTCTTCATTAACCTTAGGCTACTCTTCCACATTCTTTAAGCTAGCTGTTTTGAAATAAATCAAATCCTATTTTATTTAACGATTTAACTATTTGGAAGAAGGGCAGAGAGATAATACAGAAGGCAAGGTGCTTGCCTTTCATGGGGTTGGAGTTTAATCCCCAGCAACCCATATGGTTTCCTGAGACCCGCCAGGAGTGATAGCTGAGCACAAAGGCAGAAAGAAGTCCTGAACACCACAGGGTTTGGGTCAAAGGGCAATTGCTCAAAGGCAGATAGAAACAAACAAAGAACATGAAAGCTGGTCTTCAGTAGAAAGCAGGCCTGTCTGTGGGGTGGGGTAGGATGGGAATAGGATAGGAAAGAGAAAACTTCAATAATGGTTAAGGAAAGTGGCCAATCAGGAGGAGGAGGGGTGTTGGCCAGTGGTCAAGTATTAAGCATGAAGCCCAGTCAGTAACAGTACTGTAAACCACGCAGCCAAAAGTTACTTAAAAAGTGCCTGTCATAGGGGCAGACTAATGAGTGAGAGGAAAATGGGGGAGGGGAGAAGAGGGCATTGGAGGGAAGTGGACACCTATGAAAGGATTAGTGTTTAAACATTGTATCCCTAAAGCCAATCCTGAATAACTGTAATCCACAGTGACTAAATAAGAAGTGTTTTTAAAGCCAAAAGGGAGGACCATTTTTAATTTTTCTTTTTCATTCCCTAGAGTTTTCTTGAAGATATAACCTCATCAGTAGCCCTCCAAGTAAACGTTTTTGACTCTACCAAGCTTAAATGCCTTGTAATTCTAACCCAACATATACTATTTTTGTTTCTAATTATGCTTTCATAAAAATTCTTTTTCTAGTTCACTTATAAAACTTCCATGTTCCTTGTATTTAGATTACCATCTCATATTCTTCCATAGTTCACCATCTTGCTACTATATCAGTGAGTTAAATGTATTTGAACAGACCCAATAATTGGCTTCTCAGAATTTCATCTCAATATTTTCTCACTTATTCTCTCTTTTTTTAGGGGGGATGAGGGAACCATTTTTCTTCAACTATTATATCCATAAGTTAAAATGATAGTAAAATTTTAATACAAAAATGTATGAATGTCACAATCGTGCCCCAGAAAATCAAGTACCTCGGAATCAGCTTAACCAAGGAAGTAAAATACCTCTACAAGGAAAACTACAAAACGCTACTCCATGAAATCAAAGAGGACATGAGGAAATGGAAACATATACCCTGCTCGTGGATAGGGAGAATCAATGTTGTCAAAATGGCAATACTCCCCAAAGCATTATACAGATTCAACGCGATCCCTATAAGGATACCCATGACATTCTTCAAAGAAATGGATCAAGCAATCCTAAAATTCATATGGAACAACAAACGTCCAAGGATAGCTAAAACAATTCTTGGGAAAAAGACGATGGGAGGTATCACCCTCCCCAACCTCAATCTTTACTACAAAGCAGTAACAATTAAAACAGCATGGTACTGGAACAAAGGTAGAGCCGTAGACCAATGGAACAGGGTGGAATACACTTACACACAACCCCAAATGTATGATCATCTAATATTTGATAAGGGAGCAAGAGTTGTGAAGTGGAGCAAGGAAAGCCTCTTTAACAAATGGTGCTGGCACAACTGGACAACCACATGCAAAAATATGGGCGTAGACCTTGACCTGACACCATGCACAAAAGTCAGATCAAAATGGATTAAAAGCCTCAACATTAGGCCACAAACCATAAGGTACATTGAAGACAAGGTCGGCAAAACCCTCCACGATATTGAAGATAAAGGTATCTTCAAAGGTGACACAGAACTAAGCAATCTAGTAAAAACAGAGATCAACAAATGGGACTACATTAAACTAAAAAGCTTTTGCACCGCAAAAGATACAGTGACCAGAACCCAAAGACTATCTACAGAATGGGAAAGGATATTTACACAATACCCATCAGATAAGGGGTTGATATCAATGGTATATAAAGCACTGGTTGAACTCTACAAGAAGAAAACATCCAACCCCATCAAAAAATGGGGCGAAGAAATGAACAGAAACTTTACCAAAGAAGAAATACGAATGGCCAAAAGGCACATGAAAAAGTGCTCTACATCACTAATCATCAGAGAGATGCAGATCAAAACAACCACAAGATACCACCTCACACCACAGAGACTAGCACACATCCAAAAGAACAAAAGCAACCGCTGTTGGAGAGGATGTGGGGAGAAAGGGACCCTTCTACACTGCTGGTGGGAATGCCGACTGGTTCAGCCCTTCTGGAAAACAATATGGACGATTCTCAAAAAATTAGAAATTGAGCTCCCATTTGACCCAGCAATACCACTGCTGGGAGTATATCCCAGAGAGGCAAAAAAGTATAATCGAAATGGCATCTGCACATGTATGTTCATCGCAGCACTGTTTACAATAGCCAGAATCTGGAAAAAACCCGAATGCCCTAGAACGGATGACTGGTTGAGGAAACTTTGGTACATCTATACAATGGAATACTATGCAGCTGTTAGAAAAAAGGAGGTCACAAATTTTTTATTTAAGTGGATCGGCATGAAAAGTTTCATGCTAAGTGAAATGAGTCAGAAAGAGAGAGACAGACATAGAAAGATTGCACTCATCTATGACATATAGAATAACAGAGTGGGAGACTAACACCCAAGAATTGTAGAAACAACTACCAGGAGGTTGACTCCATGGCTAGGGGGCTGGCCTCACATTCTGGGGAAAGGGCAACTCAGAGAAGGGATCACCAACTATAATGTAGTCGAAGGCCATGTGGGAGAAGGGAGTTGTGGGCTGAATGAGGGCTAGAGACTGAGCACAGTGGCCACTCAACACCTTTATTGCAAACCACAATAGCTAATTAGAGTTAGAGAACAGAAGGGAATGCCCTGCCACAGTGACGGGGGGGGGTGGGGGGGAGATGGGATTCGGGAGGATGGGAGGGATGCTGAGTTTACTGGTGGTGGAATATGGGCACTGGTGAAGGGATGGGTTCCCGAACTTTGTATGGGGGAAGCATAAGCACAGATGTGTATAAATCCGTAACTGTACCCTCATGGTGATTCATTAATTAAAAATAAATAAATTTATTAAAAAAATGTATAAAAAATGTATGAATGTATGACATAAAGTGTATTTTTGCATGCATTTTTTATTTTACATGTACTTTTACATGCATTTTACGTGTAATTTACATGTATTTTTGATTGACAATAAAAAATGAGTAGTTGCATGTATAGACACTTTCCCCACAAAGATATATAGGATCCATAGACACAAGAAAAAATGTTCAACATCACTCATTATTAAGGAAATTCAAATAAAACCACAATACTATATCACCTGACACTCAGGAGAATGCACTGTATCAAAAAGAACTATTCTTCAGTGGGAAATTTACGATGGTGGGAAATAATATTAGTCCTGGGTGGATGGAGATTCCAAGATAATGGTACAAAGAATGTAAATTCTGTTGGAGAGAGCAGTGTTGGAATATTTTATGCATGAAATTTCACAGCATTAGTATTGTAAACCATAGTGCCTAAAATTAAATTTTAAAATGAGTTTAGGAAAAAACCAAGATTAGAAATAAAGCCTGGGATGTAACTTGTGAATAGAGCACTTGGCTTACATGTGTGAAGCCATTAACTTGATTCTCACCACACACAAAAAAAGACCTCCCCAAATTGGAAATAAGTGTTGTTGCAGTTGCAGAGGAAAAAAAAATATCTTCCACATACTGTTGGTAAGAAGCAGTACAGTCAATATTATAGAAAAAAGTTATGCCATCCAATATAGAAAACAGTATGGAGATTAATTTAAAAACTAAAAATGAAAGACATTCATTTTTGATACAGTAATATTACTCCTAGGTTCATGACTGAAGACCATTATCTGAATGATATGAAAACAACAACTCCGGGAGATGTTTGCAATCTTATTTTTCAATGCAGCATTAGTCACACTAGTCAAAACATGGAATCAACTTCAGTGTCCATCAACAGATGATTGGACAAAAAATGGGTTATTGTATAGACTCAATGGGACACTACAATGGAAAATGTGGGATTGTGTATTTTGGGACAAAATGGGTAATTTTGAAGAAGTTGTATAGAGAGTAAAGAGTAAAATAAGAAGATAAAAAATAATTTTCAAATGGCTTCACTCATATATGAAAGAAGAATTTCTAAAGAATTTCCATTTCCATGAAATGGAAAGCAACAACAAAACTAATTCTTAAACTCAGTGAATGCTACATGATTACCAGAGGAAAAGAATGGCAGATGGGAGGAATGAGCCGGGGTATTTTTGGTGATGGGTTTGGTGTCTGTGTTGGCTGAAGAGGAGACATTTACACATCTCATAGACATTTACACACTCCATAACTATAATATTGTACAAAGCTAAACTCCCACAATTCCATAGTATTGTAGACCAATGGTAAACTTGGTCTACAATGCAAGGCAAGCACCTTGCCTTCTGTATTATCTCTCTGCCCTTCTTCCAAATAGTTTTGTCAACAGCCACAAAAAATAAAATTGGCTCCCAAGTGAGTTTAACTCTCAAAATTCTGTAAATATTACTATATTATATTCTTTCTTGAAGTTGGTTGAGGCTTTGAAGCATGGAAAGATTTTATTTTTGGAATAAATATATATTTCACCTTATTTTTTTTTCTTTTTTGGGTGATACCCAGGGATGCTCAGAGGTTACTCCTGGCTCTGCACTTAGAAATTACTCCTGACAGTTTTTAAATGAATCTGAAATATTAAAAAGGAACACTAATTCAAGAAGATATTTGCCATCTTATTTTTCATAGTAGCGTTAGTCACATTAATCAAAACATGGAATCAACTTCAATGTCCTTAACTTTTTAAAAAAGTTATAAAATTTTTGTTTTGCTTAGTCTGGGTGATTTGGAGGTCACACGTGGCTGTGCTTACTGCTTACTCCTGGCTTGAACTCAGGGATCACTCTGAGCACTGCTTGAGAAAACAGGCAGCACCAGGGATGAAATCAGGGTCACTAGCGTAGAAGGTAAGCATTTTAACCTTTGAACTATCTCTGGCCTCATCATCTATTTTTTTTTCCACTTAAGTTCACTTAAGTTCAGAGCCTGGCAAGCTGTAAGAGCCTGGCAAGCTCCCCGTGGCATGTTCAATATGCCAAGAACAGTAACAATGACAGCCTTGACCCTGAAACAGCCTCCAATCATTGGAAATGATGAGTAAGGAGAGGCTGCTAAAAGCTCAGGGCTGGGACAAATTGAGACATTACTGTCACCCGTTCAAGTAAATCGATGAACAACGGGATGACAGTGATTCAATGATACATTGAAGTTGACTGAATCCTTTGTTTTATTCTTTCATTCAAATATCTATTATTTATAGTTGGTGTCATTCAGTTCATGTTTTTGGAGACTCATCTCCCTTTTTTCCCTCTTTTTCTTTAAATTTTCATTCTTGTCAGGTTGTCCCCCACATTCTTAGTGATTTTCCAGAAGCTTCAGTTATTTATAGCTGAAAATGAGAACTTGATTCCTGTCACTGGATCTTCATTTCCTCTGAGACCAGTGTTAATTTTACCTTCGACTTTCTTCTCCCTGTAATGTCTTTTCATTACCCTTTCCTCTCTCCCGATCAGCGTCTGCTGCTCTTTCATTGACAGTGCTGTAGCGTGCTCTGAAGATGCTAAAGACCTACACAAGTAATTGAACCTTCGTTCAGAGTACAAAAATAAATTGTTCCTTTGAGATGCTCTTTCCTCTACTTTTTGGCAATTTTCCTCATGCACGTGGGGAGGTTTCTGCTTAGTAGCTCCAAATGAAGCAAAAGTCTATAGAATAAATTGCCTACTTCTCCTGGCATAGGGGCTTAGGTTATTTAAATGTATTTTTCATATCACACGTGTCTAAAAACTTGATGTGGTTTACTTCAATCCCACTCACATTGTGGGGGCTTCCTCAATGGTTCTGAGGGCTACTAGGGCCACACCTTGGGGATGCTTAAACAGCTGTGGCATGACAAAGATTGCACCCAGTCCTCATGCAAGCCAGATGTGTGATCCAGACCTTTAAGCAATCTTCACCACCCTCAATTCGTATTTTCTAGAAGACCATTAATCTTGAGGAGTTCGCATTGCCTACATGCTGAACAATTGGAACTCAGAGAAAAATTAAAAGCCAATTCCTAGCACTAACAGCACAGACTCTTCTCTGCTCCTGGTTGTCTACTAAGGAACTTTCATTTGGGGGGTGAAGGGTGGGAGCATTTGCCTCCCAAGGTGAAAAGCATGCTGCCATAAATTTTCCAATTCTCTAAGTAAGTTTATGGAAAACTCTAGAATTTGAGACCTGAAAGGTAATATTCAGCTCATCTTTCTTACTGAACTAATTTTGCAAATGAGGAAAGTGAGAAATAAGAACAAAATATTTGCACAAATTAAAATATCAAAAGAATTAGTATGGAAACACACTTTTCAGAGTACCTGTTCAAATTATTTCCCATGAATCCATTTTGCCTTTTTATTACTGCCATTGTCAGTGCTTTCTTTACAGAGAGAAGAAAACTAACTGTCCTCAGAAAGATAACAGCCCTGAGCAACAACTGGAAGAACAGTACAACTGTCATCAAGTCTGTCAGTTCCAACTCCTTCAGACTGGTACTGAATATGCTGCCAGATGAAGGCCTTCATGCATATCTTCCTCCAAGTGAAAAGAACTTTATATGCAGCAGAAATGCAAAATTATTCCAGGAAAGTACTTTTTTTCTTCCTTTATCTCCAGCTGTATATCAATTAACAACTGAGTGTGTGACAAGTGAAAGATATTAGTTCTCCATTTTGTACCAGAGGTGAAGGACATAAACAAACACTCAAGCACCTTAATTCATGTATTATCTCTCCAGCCCTTTCTTGTTTTTTTTTTCAATTGATACAGTAACTGGTCTCTGGTCAAACATCTATGATTTTAATCTGTTTTTATTTTGTATTAACTTTTGTATATGGGGTGAGATAGCTGATTTATTTTTAGTATTTGTTATGCAACTATTTAGTTGGCTCAATATTATTGGTTGAGGAAAATTTCCTTTCTCCTTTTACTGCTGTGGGCTTCCATTTTATAAATTAATGGCCCTTATCTATGACTAAAATCCCCTGTTTCCTGTCAGGATCTGCTCAAAACTGCCACATAAGTGTCCCATAATACCTGTCAGTTTAACTCTTAATATCTTAATTTCGAATCTGTATGAAGAAGATTTCCCATATACATACAATTAAATTCAGTTTTTTTCCCATTAGTCTGCCTGATATTAATTTAATTGATTGTCCGAGAATAACCCAGGCTGTTAGGAGGACATTTCCTTTCTGCCCATACCATGGACTAAAAAATTTGAGGACTTTAGCACAACTGATGTAAATTCACATCCTTATTTCATAATTGAAAATAACTGCTTAAACTTCCAGTGAGTTTTCTCATCTATAAATGCAAGCAAGATCACTACCTCAAGAGAAACTATTATTGTTATTCACATGAAATTAAACAGACATTGTAGGTAGTGCTACTGGGTCCCTATTATACACATGATTTTTTCAAGAAATATTATATTAGATGTTTTCTGATATGGTATTCACAAAAGCCAGGCAAAAAATTTTGTCCTTCTAATAAGTCTCTTAATTGAATATATACCTTCCCTTTTAATAACATTGAGATATGTTATCTTATATCTTAGCACATTCATTTACTTAATAAAATAGTCTTACAGTCTTTCATGGGCCAGTACTAGTCTAAGCTCGTGAGATACACTAATAAACACAATGGACAAAAGCCTTGATCCCATGAATGTTACTTTCTAGGGAGAGGCGAGATAATAATAAACATAATAAGCATGTTTGAAACTGGCAAATGCTGTGAAATTAAGAGCAGAGAAAAGGGTTATTTGCAGTGAGGAGGAGAAATCTTTTTATTTAAATGCAGAGATAAATTCAGGCAATTTGTTTAAAAGCAGGGAAGAAAGTGACCTCAGCAAATTTCTAGATATGTGCAGGAAGAGTCTTTCAGGATGTGGAGAGAATTGGTGCAACTGTGCTATGTACAGTATGAGCAAGAAAAGGTAAGGGCAATATTACTGGCTCAGAATGAGCAAGGAGTATGTTAGCCTTTCATAGGATAGCATGCTACTCTATGCTTTCATACTAGATGATGAAATGAGGAAAACGGCAAGGGACTTGGTTAGATTATATGATATTTTTCCTCTTGGTTATCATATTTGGAAAACAAAATAGGTTTAATACCTGGTCTCATTCTTAGTGTTACTGGGTTTTGTCCACACTTGGCTCTGCTCAAGGTTACTCCTGATTCTGAGCTCAGGAATCACCCCTTGACAGGGCTTGACCTCTTTGGCCCCTGGTTCTCTAGTATTTTATATAAACTAATCCACATCATTGATCTGTGTTTTAGCCCCTTTACTGCTAAAACAAAAAGCATCTTGGACCAGGGGATCAGAGCAATAGTATAATGGATAGTGGATTTGCCTTGTACGAAGCCTATCGGGTTTGATACCCAGCTTCCCATATGGTCTCTGTAATGCCACAAGAAGTAATTCTTCAGTACAAGTTGGATACAGAGCCAGGAGTAGCCCCTGATCATTGCCAGATGTGTCCCCAAAACAATCAGAAAGTATCTTGGATTAATGAATCAATAAGTCCATATCAGCCCAATCTTCTAAAATCATGAAAGTATTAAATCAATAGACTGTAACACTGTCGTAGCTCTGTCATGCTGTTGTTCATAGATTTGCTCGAGTAGGCACCATTGTGAGATTGTTATTACTGTTTTTGGCATATCAAATATGCCACAGGTAGCTTGCCAGGCTCTGCTGTGCAGGCAGGATACTCCTTGGTAGCTTGCTGGGCTCTCCGAGAGGGACGAAGGAATCGAACCAGGGTCAGCTGTGTGCAAGGCAAACGCCTTACACGCTGTAGCTACTGCTCCACATGAATGGATAATTCTAGGCAGGTTGCTTAGAATCCAATGCCAAAATGTTCTTACATTTCCATCTCTTTTCTCTTATCAATCTTGTTTTGTCACACAAAAGTGTGAATAAGAGATGTCACAGCTTTATTGATTTTAATTTAAAGGTCACATCTTTTTTGGAAAAGGCAATGTAATTGGCACTTTTGGTGTTTTATTTATATGTATCACAACTTTATCACAACTTAAAGGCTGTCAGAAAAGTTATAAAAGTAGTGAAGAAAAATATGATTTGAGTTATAATATTTAGAATCATGTATATATTAAAAACAAAAGAGAAAATAATAATTCAATAGTGTATTTTTCTGACTTGATTTTCTTGCTCTTATTTTCATCTTATTTTAGGATGCCAGATTACCTAAAAAATGTATTTCAAGCATTACTTTTAAAACCCCAGTTCTCAAATACTCATGGTCTTTTCTGTAACAGTTTACTCATATAATTTAAGAGGTTTCAAATTATTATAATTTTGGGTGGTGTGGACTCAGTGATGTTCAGGGTTTACTCCTGGCTCTACGTTCAGGAATTATTCATGGCACTGCTCAGGGGAACATATCAGGTGCCAGGATCAAACCTGGTCAGCAGCATGCAAGGCAAACATCCTACCTGTTGTACTATCATTCTCATCCTGAAGTTTCAATAAAACATTCAATACGTGCCTCCTATTGTAAATAACAAGAGAAATTGTATCTAGGTATTTTTTTCTTGTTATTTTGCATTTTAACACTCTCAGATTAACGCTGTTGTCCCATTGTTCATCGATTTGCTTGAGCAGGCACCAGTGACATCTCCATTGTGAGACTTGTTACTTTTTTGGGTACACTGAATACACCATGGGTAGCTTGCCAGCTCTGCCAGGCAGGCGGGAAACACTTGGTAGTTTGATGGGCTCTCCAAGAGGGATGAAAGCCACTTGCAAAGCAAACACCCTACCCGCTGTGCTATTGCTCTTACATAAAAAATTTTTTTGGTCAAAATGGGTTGATGATAATAGATGATCCTAAAGTTAACAAAGGATAAAAAATCTCTATAATTTCTGGGGGAAGGATTGGGTCACTCCCTATGGTGCTCATAATTAAATCCCAGCTCTGCACTTAGTGTCACTCCTGTAATGGACTGGAAGACCATATGAGGTATAGGAGATTGAAACTAGGTCTGCAGTGTGTGACGCAAAGGCCTTACCTGCTTCCTATCATCTCTTTGTCCCCTAAATTCTCTATAATTTCCAAAAAGCTATAAGCATATTTTTTCTCATTTATATCAAATGTTTCTTAGGAATCAGTAGGTTGCTGATGTCATGATTTTGCCCTTTTAATCTTGAACAATGTCTCCAAAACTACATATCCCATAAGAGACTATATTGCATCATATTCTTAGTATTAAAATTTCTCTTTTAAATAGCACATATCATGTCTACTTGTATATAATTAGCTAAGCAATATAATATGGCCTTATTTAACTTCTCACTCTGGGAAACAAACAAACAAAAGCAACACTGTGAACCAGATCTTCAGATCTTTCTGGAACAACCTACAAAGAGCTTTAATTAATTGTAACTCTGAGATACTTGTTCTTGGTGTCCTTTCTGACATTTTGAATTCTTTACTTCTTAGAAAGTAAATTTGACAATAAAAAACCTCTAAATTGAGGTGGAATAGAAATAAAGGAAAGAAAGTCCCAGGAGTTCCAGTGGGAGTCAGAGATCAGAAACTTCTAAACAAAAGTTATTGCCCAAATTAACCCAACGACCTGAAATTCTATAGCAATATAAAATGTTCTAATGTTTCTACTATAATTCCAATTTTTCTCTTCACTACTGATATTTTCTCTGACCCCCTGGCAGAGCCAACACTCTTAGGTCTTCAAAGTTATTTTTTCAGGACTCTACTAGCACCTATCATTTATTCAAAAACCTCAGTTATATAGAAAACAAGATTACACACACACAGAGCCTAATAAGAATTACCTGATAAGCAGAGCACATCACATAGACTATCAAGTCTAAATTATTGACTAAGAGTTATACATATCACACATGGCCCAGTTGTCTTTGTTTACCTCCTAGTGGTAATGTTATGAATCCACAAATATTCTGGATCCCCAGTTGCCACATCCCCATTCATAACCCAGTTATTTAACAAAATCATTCAGGTTTTCCTTTGTGAAACTCCAACTCCAATTGCTCAGTGTTGCTTCAGTAAGATTCAGCCCAATCCCAGGCCCAAAACTAACTCTATTAAACTGAAGTCAATCACTATATTATCCCTTCTCTCTCCCATAGTGACGGTCTGAGGAGAACATGAGTCACAATTTCCATTAATAATGCAGTTGGAGACTCTTGATGGGGCATTTAGGGGAAAAAGAAAGTTCCCTGACTTCTGTAGGAAACATCAGAAGATATTAGAGCCTCCAGACAGTCTGGAGACAGAGCAGAAGTTCTGGGAAAACTTCAGCTATGCTGCTCTTGTGAGTCATCACCATGAGTGCAATTCTCAGAGGAGGAGGGGAACAGTCTATAGAATCATATAGAATACCTGAACACTTCAACCTTTAAATCCCTAAGTTTTCAATCAGGTATTTGTATTATATGTATAAGTTCAGTATATTTTCTTCTTGCATAGGCTTATTTTGTTGGACTTCTGTCATTTAAAACCCAAAATTTCTCACCCATGGCTTTCAGAGAGAAAGTAGACAATTAAAAAAATAATAAAGATCTCACAAGGCATATCACCACAGTTGAGACAGTTTTGTTCGAAAAGAAACACAGAACATGCCTGGTCCTCAGGAGACTTGGAAGAGTGCTCATCTGCTATGACTCTTTGCATAAGTGAATTTAGCTGTATAAGACTTTGTGTCTTAATCTGGAGGGAAAATTCATTTTGTTTGATGATTTCTTAGGTCCTGCATAATATTGAAATTGTATGATTGCATTCATAATACAAACAACTACAAAAACTCAAAGGAGCCTTTTAAGATCAGGTTAAATAGTCCCTCAGATCCTAAGTGTTTATTTGTTGGCAGTGTAAGAATCAATAATCATAATCATGATATCAGATACTCAAGTAAAGTTCAAATATTCAGTAGCCTATTTTACTAGGTTAACATATTTTAGAAAGTATTGAGCATAAAGGGACTAAAATTTAAAATGCAACCAGCAAGTCCACATGTGTATTATCTAAGCCCTTTGTGCATTGCTCTACAGCTGTATCTAATGATTAAAAATAAGAAAACTTGTAAATTGTAAAAGGAAGTGGTAAAATAAACTTTAGCACATCAAATCTATGAAAAACTGTATCAAAACACAATTCACAGTGATTTCTAGGGAAATAAAAGGAATAAAGGAAATAAATGACTGGTACAAATACCATTTTTGTCTCATTTAATCTAGAATAGTCTATTTATGCCAGTATTATTACCAATGCTCACCCTTTCCATCTCAAAAATATCCTTGTTCAAAAAATAAATGATATAGTCATCCTTAGAAAATGTGAATTTTCATTAATCCATTGCATGAATATATTGCTTAAATATTTTACTTAAAAATATACTCACACATCCATTTTTTCAGTGAAAAATAAAAGGAAACTTCTAGAGAATTATCTGGAAACACAGAATAGGGTGTCCAAACATTTGTGGGTAAGTATCACCAGAGATTCAAAGGACAGCTTATGAAAAATCTAATAAGTGATATTATTCTTTCTAACAGGAGGACAACTTGATAATTTATGGACCCCCTCATCAATGTTTCTTTACCTTTTCTCATCAAGATATGACCAGTGGAACTCCAAAGTTATCTGCAAGCATTTTCTTCTTAGATTGTTTTTGATTGACTGTGAAACACATTTAAGTAAATATGTACTGAGAGTTACTTTCTAGGGATTTAAATAAAGGACAGAGCTTTAAGTATTTTTATTTATGGATATGTAATAAATAATTTTTTTTCTGTATGGCATAAGATAATAATCGATTTTTCATTTGTATTGTTTGTAAGGTCACATCATTATCAGTGATAACTTGAATGATTTTGTGACCAAAATATAACTCAATAGGCTGAGCAAATACTTTGTATGCAAAAGGGCTAGGTTCAATTTCCAACACTGCCTGGTCCCTGAAAACCACCAAGTTGACCTCCCCAGTCACCAAGATGAAATCTGGCCCTGTACTGGTAGAACCTTACAAGAAAAAATAATCCAACCTCATCAAAAATTGAGGAGAAGAAATGAACAGAAACTTCCTCAAAGAAGAAATACAAGTGGCCCACAGACATACAAAATAATGCTCTACAACACTAGTCATCAGGAAGATGCAAATCAAAAGAGAAATGAGATATAATTTCGCACCACAGAGACTGGTACATATCAAAAAAGAGCAAGAGTAAGTAGTGCTGGAGTGGATGCAAGGAGAAAGGGACTACTTCATTGTTGGTGGGAATGCTGACTGGTTCAGCTTTTTTGGAAAACAATACAGGGCATCCCTCAAAAAGCTAGAAATTGAGAGTCTCGGGCCAGGGCCAGTGCTGGCTCAAGCTCCACCAAAATTCGACCCGGGTGGCCATGCCTTTGCACAGCCACTTTGCTGTTGAACGAGCAGGATCCAGAGCCAGCTATATGACTTGGGGTTCCAGCGAGTGCTTGCAGCCATGTCTCCAGACTGTGAACTAAGATTTTACTCCATGCTGCTCCAGGAAGGGAAATGATGCAATTTCCAACTTAAATCTCCCTGGACTTAATTACTAAAATACAGAAATCCTAAACCGCGCAGCCGCTACCGTGGCCACGCGACTTTCTATTTCTTCATTCTCATCAGTGGAAAACTAATTATCAAATATTTCCCTGTCAATAGGGCCGTATTCTTGGAGGATAAATTCCAACAAGAATAGTGAGTTCTGTGTTGAAACTCCAACAATAGTGAGTTTTGTGTTGAAATATGAAATGTTATCAAGGTAAAGAGAAAAGGAAGTGAAATTCATCAGTTATGCAGGGAGGGTGGTTGGGGGGCAGAGGGTGGGATGTATACTGGGTTTTTTGTTTGTTTGTTTGTTTGTTTGTTTGTTTGGTGGTGGAATATGGGCACTGGTGAAAGGATGGGTGTTTAAGCATTGTATAAGTGAGACATAAGCTTGAGAACTTTGTAACTTTCCACATGGTGATTCAATAAAATAAAAAAAAGCTAGAAATTGAGTTTCCATATGACTCAGCAATACCACTTCTGGGAATATACCCTTCTGGGGATCCAAAAGCACACAGCAGAATTGCCATCTGCACTTCTATGTTCATTGTAGCACTATTCACAATAGCCAAAATCTGGAAACATCCAGAGTGCCCGAGAACAGATGACTGGTTAAAGAAACTATGGTATATCTACATATGGAATAATATGCAGCTGTTGGGAAAAAAATAAAGTTACAAAATGTGCTTATAAATGGGTGGACATGAAGAATATCATATTGAGAGAAATGAATCAGGAGGAGTGGGACAGACATAGAATGATTGGACTCATTTGAAAGACATAAAAAATATGATACTTAATATAATAGGATAATAGAAACAAGTGTCAGGAGGATTGGTTCTTAGTTGGAAGTCTGCCTCAGGTTCTGGGGGAGTAGAGAGTTGGGATAGAGAAGGAACCACTATGACAAAGATATTTGGAAATGATCACTCCATATAAGAACTGCGTGCTGAAAATAGGTAAAGGAATAAATAGGATATTTATTCAGTATCAGTATTGCAAACCAGAATGCCCTAAAGGAGGGAAAGAGAAAGAGAGACAGAGAGAGACAGAGACAGAGAGACAGAGAAGGAAAGTTCCGTAGAGGCAGGCCGGGGTTGAGTGGTGGGAGGGGAACTGGGGAACCGAGGATGTTGATGGTGGAAAATGTACACCGGTGGAAAGAAGGGTGTTGGAATATTGTGTGACTGAAACTGGACCATGAACAGCTTTATAAGTTATATCTCATGGTGATTCAATAATAAAGAGGAAGTAGGCCCTGAGATTTGCTGGGTGTAGCTCCTCCCAAAAAACAAACTATTTTATACTTGGTGTATAGAGTTGCTACCCCTCCACCAGCAATAAAGTGCCAAGCCCCTCTACTGTCTTAATTTCACTCACTTCAAGTCCATTTGCTTCTGACTAGAATCCTAGAAACTATTTACTGACGAGCTATTATTCCTTTCTCCACTCTTGAAAAATAACTTGTATATATCCATATACATGTACATATATGTATATATATATATGTGGTTTTATTTCTTGGCTCTCAATTATATTCCATTGCTCTGGGTTTCTGTTTCTGTGTGTGAGTGTGTGTACATGTGTGTTTCAGTTTAAAAACCATATTGTTTTCTCATTTTAAGTATAGCTTGAATTCAAATAATAATATACCTCCACTGTTTTCTTTTTTCTTGGGAATTTTTTTTGGCTACGTGTGGTCTTTTGTGGGTCTACACAAATTTCAGTAATGGGGCCAGAAAAATTGTACAGTGGGTAAGGTGCTTGATTTTTCTATGGGCTGGGTTTAACCCCTGACACCTTATCTGGTTTCCCAAACCATCCAGAAAAATAAACAAATGAAAGAATAAAAAATTTCAATAACGTTCCTTCTATTTCCTATTAAAATACCATTGATATTTTTATAGAGAGTGCACTTAATTTGTAAAGCACTTTAGGTAACATTTATTTTAACGTTTATTATTCTAGACTATGAACACAGTACATCCTTTTATTTATTCATGTGTATCCTATTTCCTTTAATAATCTCTCATAGCTGTCAATATATGAGTCTTCCTTTTGTTAATTTTACTCCCTAGTGTTTTATGCCCTTGGCAGGGGGCTGTTTTCTTCATTTCTTTCTCACCTCTAGTAGTCCCCAAAGTAGGTGGCAGATAAAACTACCCAGGAGATGCTGTAATAACCCACCGAGGCAACTGAAAGGCTCTTTCTGTTTGTTCCCTGAGAGGACTCAGATTTCTGCGGAGTGCAGAGAAATTGTGTTGATGTAAAGAATACCACAGTACAAATAAGTTTGGGAATTTCTGCGATCTAACCTATTGTCTGAATATAAAAATGAAACTGATGTTAAACATTCTTGCATCTTCCCCCTAGTTTATTATTTTTTTAAATTTTTAGATAGAAATGTTAAGTTTTCTGTGTACATTATAAAGTTGTCTGCAAATAGTGATAGTTTTACTTATTTTCCAATTTGAATTCCAGATTTGTTTTCCTTAATTTCTCTTTGGAAAAGAAGACTTCCCTTTGAAAGTCAGGACTTGCAAAAGTATATACATCAGCTGCAGAGATGTCTTTGGGAACTATTCTCCAATGATAAAGGAAACATAAGCAAAAAATAAATAAATGACTGCTTCTCTGTGTGTGTGTGTGTGAAAAAAGGAAGCAAAAAAACCAAATGTATAATTTACTTACTTACTGGGAGAATGCATTTTTATATTACATGTCCAACAATAAGTCAATATTTAAAGTGCATATTTATATAACTAACAACAACAAAAACACCAATTTTAAAAAATGGCAGAATATCTAAATAGGCACTTCTCCTCAAAAGACATACAGCAACAGTAAAATGGATAAGGGGCCTTAAAATTTCTGGCATCCCATATCTGAAGTGATCCCTGAGCACAGAGCCAGGAATAAGCTCAGAGCACCACTGGATGTGGCCTCAAACAAACAAACAAACAAACAGAAAAGACATAACGATGGGCAAGAGGAACATCAAAAAAATGTTCAATTAAGTTTACTAATATGAGCTATAACCTCATACCTCATGTCTGTGAGAATGGTTTATAACAAAAAGATTGAAAAAGTCAATTCACAAAATCACAGAAATAAAAAGAAGTCTCAACCACTGGTGGTGGGAATTCAAATTGCAAAGTCTGTTTGAAATATGAGAAGAAGATTCTTAAGAAGCTGAAAATAAAAATGCTTTACACCTAACTATACCACTCCTAGCATCTACCTGTCTACCATATATTTGGAAAGATCTATACACCCTCATGTTCACAGCAACATCACTCACAATTTTCCATGATATGCTAGGGTTTTGTTTTGTTTTGTTTTGCTTGTTTTGGGGGCCACACCCAGTATTTCTCAGGTATTGCTCCATGCTCAGGAATTACTCCTGGCAATTCTTGAGGAACCACATGGTAAGCTGATATCAAACCAGTGTTGGCCACTTGTAAGGCAAAGACTTGCCCACTATCTCTTCAGCTTCCAATTATCTATGATATGAACAACTGAAATATTTTTCTAAAGCTTACTGGATTAAGATGGTGTGGTACATATACTCAGTGAAATACTACTTCAGCTATTAAGTACTGAATTTTACAATAACATGTATAGAAGTCAAGATGTCTCTGCTAAATGAGTGAGAAAAATGAAAGACAATTATTGCATAATGTGTCTCTGATGTTAAATATAAATAACCAAACCAGATGAACTAACAAATCACACACACCAAAGTAATATATAACTCTAAGATTTCGCCCTACCAAAACATATCTGTTGCTTCCAGAAGCAGATAGAATGGGTATCAGAAAATGGTAGAAGGGGTTAATCTAATCCTGGGATTCCAGAACTCTGGTAATGGGTGTGGGTGACATTAATATCAAGTTGTGAAGCCAACTACCAAAATTAATCTGATATTGCAAGCAAAACGGCAAATTAATAAAATTTTAGATTTAAAAATGTTATTGAGTGACCATGAGATACACAGTTGCAGAGTTCTGGTTGGGATTCAGTGATACAATGTCCCAACACCCATCCCTCCACCAGCTTCCCTCCCATCAGACCTCCCCCATGGCAGACAAACAAGACTCTCTTTCTCTCTCTTTCTCTCTCTCTCTCTCTCTCTCTCTCTTTCTCTTTCACTTTCTCTCCCTTTCTCTCCCTTTCTCTCCCTCTCCCTCTCCCTCTCCCCCCCCCCCCCTCTCTCTCTCTCTCTCTCTCTCTCTCTCTCTCTCTCTCTCTCTCTCTCTCTCTCTCTCTCCCTTTTGGGGCATTATGATTTGCAATATAGATACTGAGTGACTAAGAGGTCATCCTGTTGGTCTCTTTACCTACCTTCAGCATGTAATTCTTATCCAATTCTTATCCAGAGATCATTTCCAACTGTCTGTGTCATAGTGGTCCCTTCTCTATCCCAAATGCTTTCCCAAAGCAACACTTGTGGCAAGCATCCCACGAGGGGTCCTCCTGGTCATTGTTTCTACTGAATTCATTTTTGGAACATAGTATGGGACTAATTAATAAAATTTTAGTGAAAAGAAAAACATAGACCACGTTGTAAGGAAATAGAGTCGGAGGGGCGCAATAATAAAAAATTCCTTAGAAAAATCTGTGCCCCAGGCTAGCGAGCTAGTTCAGCAGCTAAGGAATGGGTCTTCCTCAAACTATCCCGTGTTGGACCCCCAGCATCTTAGATGAGCCCTGTCAGGAGTGATCCCTGAGTGTAGGGCCAGGAGTAAGCTTGAGCACAGCTAGATGCTGGTTAAGATACTCTCATTCAATATACCAAATTTAGCACAAATAAAAATAAAAGCAAAGCTCTGCCAATGCACATCATTACCCTTCTCTGGAGTATAGTTTACAAATAAATACAGAGCTCTAACCCTCAGTCTCCACAAAATATGAACTTTTCCGAGTGGGATCTGGAATTTACATCGCGAATTTGCTCCTTATTCACAAAGAATAATCAGCAAAGTTTAATCCACTGAACTTGTCCTCCTCTGAATAGTACATTTCAACAACAAAGAAGCTTGCTTTGTTTTCAAAAAGATTCAGATCATTAGACCTTACCACAAACATTGTATGAACTGAATAAAATAGCAGGATACTACCTATTGATAAACTGGGCTTTAGAGATGAGTTGATATTTCTGGGCAAATACCCCGTTGTACAACAGTTTAAAAATACTATCAGTCGAACCATGTTTCCTAACACATAAAATCTGGTTCTGATCTGTTTAGCCTGATACAAAGGCATAAATAGCAAACAAGAATATTTTAAGAGAATTACACCATATTTAAGAGCTGAACTGGGCCATTTGTCATTTTTCAAAGGTGAGTAATCAATCTTATATGATTACAAAAATGTCAAGAGTCTTCTGCTATTCCTATGTACTTTAAATACACCAGCCATTTGCTGACCATCTTTACATGCTTGGCATTCTGCTAGAAAGTATAAAAGTGAAGTCAGACGGGATTCATGTTTATAGAGTTCCTATTTTGCCTCAGGTAAATAGAACTTTCAATCAAATTGTGATGTTTTTGAAAAAACTTTGTTTAAAGGAACTTATGCTAATAATTAAAGAGCAAAATAAACTTTACAAAGTGTATTATTAATCAAAAGGGAAAATAAATGCCTATCTTACAGTTTTATGGAAAGAAAAATTAATCTGATTCTAAAATATATAGATAAATATTCTAAATGAAAACATATCAAGTGTCAATCATAACTGCTTGTTAGTTGGAGAATTTTTGAATGATCTTAAGCATTCACCTTATATTTTGTGCTATCCAAATTTAGAACAACGTTTTTCATTTATATAATGACAATAAAATACATTATGCAAATATATGTGACATTTTTAGCTTGATGCAATTAATTAAGTAATATATGAAGTTGTACATGATTATTTTCCCTCTAAAATTGTGGCATTGGTAACCCATAAGGTCTCTAGATTTGTGCACTCTTTTATAATATCTGTCATTCATCTTTTTGTTGTTACATTATTATGTTGTTACTTTCAGGGCACAGGGGAAAATTGCCCACCCCTTTGGGTTCTTCCCAGGCTGGCCAAGTAATCAAAACAACATCAGAAGGGCCAGCACAGGAAAAATCAATTTAATAACATGTGGACGGAGGAGCAGCAATGATTATGCAGGTCCAGTCCTCGATCAGGGAGAAGGTGTATAAATCCCAAGATAAACAGCCCAGGGCGCCAAGGACAGAGGGGGATCTCACATGACGAGGAGGGAATGTATGGCTTCATATGACAAAGCCTTGCCTCTGGATGTGTGCTTTGTCTTAAGATGAATTTTTTTCAATAGAAACAAATTTTTTTACAAATCTTGTTTCGAGATACATTCACAGATTTGGGCAATCTGCATTATTGAATGTAATTACAGTTTCTACTGAGATCCATAGGGTCTGAATGAGTCACATAGGGTGACACCAGTAAGGAAAGTTTAACCCGGATACTAGAGAGAAAAAGCTTCTCTGACCTTTTGTGGGAAGACCAATTCTATAGTTCGTATGAAATACATATAAATCAGTAGGTTTCACAGACACTATCGGCTCTAAGCATTCATTTTACTGGCCCAGTCATTTCCCTTTTTACCCATGACCTTTAAGTTCCCAGGGAAATAAGCAAAATATTGGATCTTCTCTAAAGATCGAACGCAATTTTTTACTAACCTGGTGGTTTCTCCTAAGATTATGGGAGCAAGACATTCCTTGACTTAATTTCTCATTCCAAAAAAAAAAAAACCACAATTTTTACATAGAACTTTTCCATGATCTATTGTTTGGTTCCTTTTAGGAAAATTATCCCTAAAGGCAAAAAGTTGTGGTGTTGGACATATTCTCGACTGATTCCTTTCAACGTCAACGATAGTCCTGTGGCTTTTCTTGTATAGATATCTTTCTATTTGTTGAAGGAGAAATATAATATGCAAATTGTGCACTCATTCTGGGTTCCTGATGGCTATGCTTATGAACTGTGTGATGACACACGAAACATTCTTTTGCTCAGTATTTTGTAAGATTTCCAGACATTCCCTCTCATCTAGGCCCATGAAAATAAGATTAAGTACTGGAAAAACAGATAAATTTTGATCAGTATTTTTTTTGGCCCTGTAGACCCTGCAGCTGTGAGCCAGCAGATCCTAATGTCTTTCTCCCATCTTCAATTGTGAAGTTAGAAAGCAGAATTAGGATACAAGAGGCTGTAACAGAGTCAAGTCCTAAACTTCCAGCTGCTTTCAAGTGAAATCAGCTTGGGTAACAATCTTACTGGTTTGGATGGTACATTTATTAGAGAATTGGGGGGCATGTGAATCCCTCCAATCAGGGCAGTCCTCTTGGAGTTTAAACTTCTATTTGATTTCTAACCAAAGACAGTCTCAGGAGGAAAGATAACTCCTTCCTGATGTGAGGTCTTTCTGCAGACAACCTATCTAATAAATGCTACAGTGTATTCTCCAATCACCTCATCATTTCCCCTTCTCACCCAAGCTTTGTAAGAACCTTAAAATTTACCCTACAATCACTACCTTCACCAATCAGGCAATTTGCCATTTCTTCAATCAAAATTTGGCTTCCTTGTATTTTCTTCTGCTGGCCAGTATATACACAAAAACTCCTGAGTTATATAATTTTATACTTATGTATCAAATAAGTAAGCATTCTTCACTTTCCCTTATCTATGCAAGTAGTTAAAACCAATCACAATCAAGACTTTAAAGCAGGAAGACTTTCTCTTGGTGATAAAGACAAATTTAGAATCTGAGGAAATAGCCACTATCAAAATAAAAAAGCTTTTTACTATTAAAATGAGAATCATAATGCATACAAAGCTATTCAGTCTCAGATAAAGGGCAATTCTTTTATACAAATTCCTGATTAAGACAAGAAAAAAGAAGTGGAAAAGGATTCTAAAGTCCTGTGCCCTTTAGTATAGCTCACTTTGATTCTGTCTGAATTAGATCACTATAGCATTGGGCCTCTGCCATACTAATGCTTATTAACAGTTAACCAGGAGATATTTTTAACTTTAGCTCCACTCAAGAACTTATCATTCACACTAGGTTTTGTAAAGTACAATTTTTGAGAAAGAATACAAATGCTGAAGGAAGGGCAAATGTTAACTAAATGAATAAAGCTGATGTTGAATTCTCTGCATTATTAGTTTGCTTCTTTTCCAGAAATCCTGAAGAAATTCCTACCACAGCAAAAATTCTGCAGAGTTCAACAGCAAATACAAAAATAATTTATTAGCGACCATCTTTTCCCAGACTTTTTCTTAGGTATCTACTAATTAGTAACAAAACCTTGTTTAAGTTAGAATAAAAGATTACTTGTGTCTATGAGTAAATTATCAATAATAATAGGGTGAGATGTAAATCATGTGAATAATCTTGGTTGAAATAAAAATAACTTCAGATCAGACTTAATTCTCTTTTTTATAACATTTCCCATTAAATAGGGTAAAATCAATTCATGAGTATCTATTGAGCAAGTGAAATGAACACAGAGATACCCTAGGTGTAGTTAGAAAGATAAAAATACTAGGCAGTTAGACACAAATGAATATAAACAACATGTAAAATTAGGAAAAGCCTAGAGATTTTGAAATTTTACTAGAAGTTTAGTAAACATGCTAGTAATCAATAGGAAACCAAACAAGAAGTCATTATAAAAGTAGTTCTTGGTTTTTGACAGATTAAGACAAATAAAAAGAATTACATGCCTTTGATAACAGTACAATGAATAAAATTAATAGATTTACCTACATGACATTTTATGTATATTACATATCATTTTCACTTTCTATTTAAATGTTCATAAATGATTTACAAAAATAACTCATATATTTAGCCATAAAGCAAAACTAAATACATTTCAAACTGTAGAAACTACACAGTCTATATTTGCTGACTATATACAATAAAGTACTATGACAAAGTAATCAAATAAAAATTGCAAATAAACACAGTACTCTTAAATATTAGTAAATTTTTGACCAAAATGGCTTGGTCTCAGGTATATGAATGGTTCAATATTATGAACTCTATCAATGTAAAATTTATTAGTTAAGCAAGTCAGGAGGAAATTTCAAAGTTTCTTCTGTTTTTTACAGTTTTACTCTTCAAGTCAACGAATCACAATTTGTGATCGGGTAAATGCTCTCAATGAAAAAAAAGGACTTTAAAGATGTGTCTTTTTATATTGCTGTTTAAAGGAAATAAAGGAGGTATTTTATTATCGCAGTTATTTGCACTGATTTTTTCTGGAATTTAATATAAATAATGGGCAATAAATTGATAAAAAGAAAAGGCATCATTGTTTACTAATAACTATGTTAAATTATTAATAAGCATTGTATAATTATTAAAACCAGTGTGGTGAGGATGCTACAATTAAGATGCTTTCCTTGCATGTGGCTGACATGAGTTTGACACACCCAGAACCACATTTGGTTCACCAGCGTCTCTAGGAGTGATCCCTGAACACTGCTGGGTGTGTTCCCAAAACTGGGGGTAAAAATCCACAAACCAAAAGGTGTGTTCAGGTAGTGTCCATTAATAATATGAAGACACAATAATTATAACACACAATAATGTATCACATAATAACATAAACATTAAAAATAATGTGATATATAAAAACAACACAACTTTTAAAAATATGGCTAGTGTATTTCCAGAAAAACATGATAAAACTTCCTCTCTAAAAATGGGAAATAAATAGAAATCCATTGTTTACATCTTCACGCATGTGCTGTTAAGGGAAAAATGAAGTAATGTAAGGGAAATGAACTTATGGCTCTCCAGAGCATATATTTGGTGAATAAAAATGAAAATTCCATGTTTAAATGTATCTGAATAGGCCAGAGAGATAGTACTGGGGGAAAGGAGCTTGCCTTGCATTGTAGCTAACCCTGGTTAGATACCTGGCATCACATATGCATCCTTTAACTACAGGAATTGTGTGAGGACAAAACCAGGAGTAAGCCCTTAGCACAAGCAGGTGTGGCCCAACTCTCACAACAAAGTATTTAGGGGCTAAAGGAAGATGAGACATAATTTTGCATGTGGGATATATAGGTTCCATTTCTGGAACCACATTATTCCTCAAGCACAGAAATGTAGTAGAGTCCAAGTATTTGTATGGTCAGATATGATGCCCAAATCAATTAATTAGTTGATTAATAATGTTTTATTGATATGGCATACACCAGATTACATGAATGAACAAAATAAAAGATAAAAATCTATGATAACCTCAAAAGACGCAGATAAAGAACTTGACAGGATGCAATATCATCTTATAACAAAACTCCTAAATAATGAGGCCATAGATATAGGATGATATATTGCATTACATGCAGCCAACATCAATTCATCCCACCAACAAACTTTTTTTAAATTTATTTCCATTTTTTAATTAATTCACTTTGAGATACAGTAAGAAAAATTTCATGTTTGAACTTCAATCATACAGTCATCAAACACCCATCCCTTCACCAGTGCACGTTTTCCACCACAAAAATCCCCAGTATCCACCCTCTCACCCCTGCATTTCACACCTCCCCCTGCATGTGTGGCAGGCAATTTTCTAAATATTCTTTCTCTACTTTAGTTACATTTTATATTTTGAGACCAGTCCTACCACTCCTCACACATGCTGAAAACATAATGCTAGACAATGTGTTTTGTATTGCTTGTTTTGGATATAATATAATGGTGTGTGGCCGCATGCTCTAGGAATTCTAAGATTTTAATAATTAGGATCTGAAGAAATCATTGCAGTAAGTTGCTTGGGTCTGAGATTTGTCTGTGTGTCTCTGGATCGTGGCCCCGTGGGAGCTTAAGTAGATGGTGGGCAGATGTAGCATCTTCTTGGCATCCCATCAGGGCGGGGGAAGGTGAGCCCACTTCTCCCCGCCCTGCGAGACTTGAGATTTGCCGTCACCTTGACTCGTACCTGGTGCTTCTCACTGACTTCTAGAAAATGTGACCACTGGAGCTCTTAGAAGGCAGGCACAAGAATCAAATTTTGTCCCATGAAATTTGCCAGGAGTGATCCCTGAGCAGAGCCATGAGAACAACAAGCTGTGACCCAAGTTTTTCTCCCTGCTACCAGAAAGGAAACATAAAAAAGTATAGCCATAATGACTGGTTGAGGAAACTTTGGTACATCTATACAATGGAATACTATGCAGCTGTTAGAAAAAAGGAGGTCACAGATTTTTTATTTAAGTGGATCGGCATGAAAAATTTCATGCTAAGTGAAATGAGTCAGAAAGAGAGAGACAGACATAGATTGCACTCATCTATGACATATAGAATAACAGAGTGGGAGACTAACACCCAAGAATTGTTGAAACAACTACCAGGAGGTTGACTCCATGGCTAGGAGGCTGGCCTCACATTCTGGGGAAAGGGCAACTCAGAGAAGGGATCACCAACTATAATGTAGTCGAAGGCCATGTGGGAGAAGGGAGTTGCGGGCTGAATGAGGCCTAGAGACTGAGCACAGTGGCCATTCAACACCTTTATTGCAAACCACAATAGCTAATTAGAGGGAAAGAACAGAAGGGAATGCCCTGCCACAGTGACAGGGTTGGGTGGGGGGAGATGGGATTGGGGAGGATGGGAGGGATGCTGGGTTTACTGGTGGTGGAGTATGGGCACTGGTGAAGGGATGGGTTCCCGAACTTTGTATGGGGGAAGCATAAGCACAGATGTGTAGAAATCCGTAACTGTACCCTCATGGTGATTCATTAATTAAAAATAAATAAATTTATTAAAAAAAAAGTATAGCCATAGATCAATAAAATAGAGTGTGGAGATCCCAGAAACCAAAGCATTCACTTATAGACAACTAATTTATGGCATCGAATTCAAGAGCATATTGAAGGTGCAGGGGATGGGGATGCAATAAATGGCATAATAATACTGAACAAACACATCTAAATGAAATAAATGAAACCACTATCTCACACTTTACAAAAAAAATAATTCAGAATAATTGTTGGGATGACTCAACAGGTTGAGTGATTGTTCTGTTTGCAGACTGAATGCCTGAGTCCCTGTACCATGAGATTCCCTGGAGAACAGAACTAGGAGTAGACTCTAAACACTGACAGATGTGAACCCAAAAACAAAACAAACAGAAGTCTATAAAAACATACATAATACCTAAGGCTACATAATATATAAAAAGAAACATAGGTCATAGACACCTTGACCTCAGCCTTAGAGATGTTCCTGGACACTCAAATCCAACAAGGGAAGCAAAAATGAAACTTAAAAAAAGTAATTAGAGAGAAACAAATACAGAATGACTTCACTCATATGCGGGAAATAAAGAAACATGAAGGGGAAAAACTGATGACCCAAAACAATAAAAATGAAGGCATGACTAGCTTTTGATGGAAAGCTTGTCACTATCAGGGGAAAGGAACATGGGTCAAGGAGGAAACCATTAAGACAATGGTAGAGGGAAGTGGTTACTCAGAACGAGGGCCCAAGCTGAAAGGAGAAAAAGTGACAGACATGATAGATACCCTATCAATAGCAGTATTGTAAACCACAATGCTCAAGAGGAAGAAGAAAAACATCCTGACATAGAGGCAGGCTGGGGGCAGGAGGGAATGGGGACATTGGTGGGGGGAAAAGGAACCAAGGTAAGAGAACTAATGTTGGAACATTGTACACAGGAAACAATAAATAACTATAAGCAACATTGTCACTTTGTAATTCACGGTGATTAAATTTAAAACATGGAATGATATAAAACTAAAACACATCTGCACATCAAAATAATTTGAATAGAAATAAAAGCCATCACACTGAATGGAGGATAGATCTGAGGAGTCAATTCCCATCTCAGGGTTAATGTCCAAACTAAGAGAGTGCAGAAATTAACAATAAGAAGACAAGTAATCTTGTAATTAATTTTAAAATTAATTAACTAATTAAAATAATTTAAAAGTCATTTTTAAATGGGAAGAGGATATTTGCAGCAAAATTTCCCCAAAGAAGGAATACAGATGGTCAACAGACAAATGGCAAATGTTCATTATTTTTTGTTATTGGGTAAATGCAAATAAAAACAATGAGATATCACCTCACACTTGTAAGACTAGTTATTATCCAAAAGGTAAAATGAACAGGTGTTAGAGAGGAAATGTAGAAAAGGAACACTTACAAATTATTGGTGGAAATTTAAATTGGGTTCTCCAATATGAAAAGCAGTGTGGCGAGTCCTCCAAAATTAAAAGAGATTTCGCATGATCCTGTTATTTCAATTCTGACTATTTACCCTAAGATACAAAAACAGGAATTTAAATGGATACATATATAACTCACATTATAATGAAAACATGAGTAAATATGGTACATTGAACATGTGGGTAACTATATATATGAAATAGCTTGAAGGGCATTTTCCTTGCATGCATCTACCTGGGTTCTATTCGTCCATCCCTCTTGGAGAGCCTGGCAAGTTATGGAGAGTATCCCACCAGCATGGCAGAGCCTGGCAAGCTACCTATGGCATATTTGATATGCCAAAAACAGTAACAACAAGTGTCACAATAGAGACGTTACTGGTGCCCGCTCGAGCAAATTAATGAACAACGGGATGACAGTGACAATGCTATAGTGCTAAGTTACTTAAAAATAAATATTAAATCATGAGATTTGCAATAATGTGATTGGACCTAGAGGGTAGTAAAATACACTGAGATTTCTGGGAATGATCACTGTTACAGGGAAGGGTCCCCAAACACACAACCAAGAGTAGCCCCTGCACACCCTCAGACAGGCCCTTTTAAATTATATTTTTGAAATTTTATAGATAGATACCACCTCCGCAAAATGCAAAAACATCCAAACTGGTTTAGTTGGGTATTGTCAATTTAGGAGGAAATGTATGCTTGTGGGACCTTCTTGGGTTTTATTATTTCAGATTCCATAGAAGTCATTTTTTAATTCTGAAAATGTATCATGTTTCTAAATAATTCTTCTCTAATGATTGCAGGACTTTTGCAAAGGAAAAATTACCACAAAAATTTGCACAAGTATTGACTATAAAGATCAAGATGCTAAGGTGTGATCCTGGTTTATTTTAGTAGACTTTTATTCCTTGGTAGGTGAATGGATGTATAGTGAGCAAAGCTAAGAGCAGGTCTTAAAGCAAATATATTGTCCTACCAGAGCTAGATGACAGGAACCTCATTTCAGTGGCAGTATGATGGACTTATGTAACATAACTTAATGGGTACACTGGTTTTTCAGTACTGAGAATAGCTAATAACCTTAAGGCATTTTTCCAGTTCTATAGCAATAGAACACATCATAAAACAGCTAATTTTTTAATTTCTCAGAGGGAATTTATCCTAAATTTTATCCAGAAGCAAAGATTGAAGAGAAGCCTGGCACCTGTGGACTTATAGTTGACAAGGAGACCCTTAGGTTAAAATAATAATTCCTATCTAGTCAGTTTAGTAAAACAACCTGACTTCTTTCCTTGGGGGGGATGAATATTAAATGAATGTTTGACTGCTGTCAAATTTTGTTACTCTTTAACTTAGGAAGTAATTTTCTATGTAAGGTACTGAAAATAGATGAATCCCAGAAGACATGGAGTAGGTTTAGAATCAGGAGGTTCCAAACCAAATTAATATGGATACCACGGAAAATATAGTGGTCATTATATATGAACTCTTATAATCAATTCACCAGGGAGATAAACTTTGGCAACATTAATAAAGAACAAAAGTAAAAATTTCAATGCTATATTGATATTTCCTAAAATACTAGAAGTCTCTAGATTGCTTAACGGTGGGCTTAAAATCCTGAAAATCTGAGTATTTTACAACAGATTTTTACATGATGTCATTTAGTAAGTTTTTTCAATTGAGAGTGTTAGGGACTATTTTAGTTGATAAAAGATTGCTCTTCTAGGTCCACCTCGACCAAGAAGAACAATAGTGGAGATCAAGAAAATCATATATAAGTAATTTATATATAAATCATATATGATTTTATAAATAATTTTCTTGATCTCTGTTATTATCCTAGCAATCAAATATATGTACATGTAAATATACATCTATGTATGTGTACACATATATGTATACACAAATATAAACATGTATATGTAACACACATATATACACATATGTACATGCATGTATGAATACAGACATAATGTGCATATACATATATATTTTATTGCTATCTGGCTATAAAATACATATATGCACACATACACATCATAGATTACTAGTCAGTAGAATTATGCCCCTTCTTCTAAAAAATATCCCAGAATTTTCAATTACCAATTTCAAGTAACTATTAGTTTGAACTCATTTGTAAATCGTCTTTGACAAGGTAATGAAACTAAGATATATTCATACTATTAGGGTGAGCCTTATTCCTATGTGTGCTATCTATATAAGAAAGGAATTTGCTGCTGGAATTTCGCTGCTGGTGGGAATGCCAACTGGTTCAGCCCTTTTGGAAAACAATATGGATGATTCTCAAAAAATTAGAAATTGAGCTTCCATTTGACCCAGCAAACCACTCCTGGAAATATATCCTGGAGAGGCAAAAAGGTATAGTAGAGATGACATCTGCATTTCTATCTTCATTGCAGCACTGTTTACAATAGCCACAATCTGGAAAAACCAGAGTGCCCAAAAACAGATGACTGGCTAAAGAAACTCTGGTTTCTACACAATGGAATACTATGTAGCTGTCAGAAAACATGAAGTAATGAAATTTTCATATAAGTGGATCAACATGGAAAGTATCATGCTGAGTGAAATGAGTCAGAAAGAAAGAGACAGACATAGAAAGAGTGCACTCATATGTGGAATATAATATAGCTGAGAAGTACAAATTTGCAATGATGCAATTTCTGGCAGATATTTCTCTGGATTTAGTTACTAAAATACTAAAATACAGAAATCCAAAACTGTACGGCCGCTAGTGTGGACACTCGACCTCCTATCTCTTCATTCTCAGCAATGGAAAACAAATTATCAAATGCTTCCTTTTCATCAGGTCCAACTTTAAGGGGGAGAAACTCCAAACAATAATAGTGAGTTTTGTGTTGAACTATTGAATATAATCAAAGTACAGTGAAAGTAAAGTGAAATTTGTCAGTTACACAGGCGGGGTGGGGGGCTGGGGATGTGGGGGGACGGGGTGGAGCTATACTGCGATTCTTGGTGGTGGAATATGTGCACTGGTGAAGGAATGGGTGTTCGAGCATTGTATAACTGAGACTTAAACATGAAACCATTGTAACTTTCCACATGGTGATTCAATAAGAGAAAAAAAATGCAAAAAAAAAAAAAGGAATTTGGACACATAGATCCAGGCAAGGACATGTGAAATTATAGAGTCCACACAAACTCAGAAAAAATACTCTGTGATGAGAGAAGTAGAAATTGGACAAGCAAAGGTATATCACGAATGGTTGGCACCCATCAAAGGAAGAGGCAAGAAAGCTATGCTCAGACAGGGTTCAGAGAGCATGAGCCTGTGGCCTGCTTTGGCACTTCTCCCCTCCAGAGCCATAAGAAGATGAATTTACATTGTTTTAAGCAACTCACTTCTTTGTTTTGTTTCTGCATACTTTCCAAACTAACCTAGTGGAATTGTTCATTCTGTTAATATTCAAGTGTTTCAGAGTCACTCTGTCCACTGGCCATCTGGACCCGGGACACCACTCTTGCTGTAAGTGGCCCAAAGTTGATATTCGTATTTGGAAGATAAAATCTTTGCACTAAGTGAAAAGAAGGATGAGACAAAGTCTAGATAGGGATGAAATTTAGGGTCTTCAGTATATTCAGTGATTTACATTTTACCTCACCCCCACTGGGCATTATTTTCATGACTGTAGAAGAGTAAAAAAATCATGATCTGTCTTCCACATCCCAGGAAGATGGCTCAGTGCATGAGAACACAAGTTAGATCCCCAGCACTGTCCCAGGTCACTGAGTGCAGCCAGTTCCCAGCACTGCTTTGTGATCCCTGACACCACAACTCTGCAACCTTTGGCAAGAGGCAAATGCATGCATGCAAGTTCCTCCAGCAATAACAACGAAGGAAAGGGAAGAGGTTGCATGACTCCAAGTGTGGTTTTCATGGGCCACCTTCTGGATTTATTCCCTTGTTCCAATGGCTTTCTATCTTTCATAGATGCCAAGTTCTCTCAATGCAACTATGCATTTTTTAGAGTTATTTTCAGCTTTTACTTTTAAAAAAATAGAGAGCACATTCAATGTTGCTGAAAAAGGGTGGTGCACTGGTGGTGCCATGTAGTATAGGGACCAAACCCTCGTCCTCGCAGATGAAAGTTTACCACATTTTTCTTTAAGGGGAGAGTTAGGTAATGCCAAGGGTTATTTACTCCTGGCTCTGCACTCAAGAATCACTTCTGACAGTGCTGGGGAACCTTATGAGATACCCAATTTCTGGTGTGCAAGCAAACACCCTACCTATTGTGTTATCGCTCCAGGCCCCTGTTCTTTACCTCTTGATTTATCTCCCTGACTTAGCAATTTTCTGACTAGCATAGAAACTCTGCTCTGTAAGAAGATAACGACTCAGAAAAACGACATTTTTTTTTTTGCTTTTCGGGTCACACCCAGCAATGCAATGCACAATGCACAGGGGGTACTCCTGGCTCTGCACTCAGGAATTACTCCTGGCGGTGCTCAGGAGACCATATGGGATGCTTGGAATTGAACTCGGGTTGGCTGCGTGCAAGGCAAATGCCCTACCCACTGTGCTATCACTCCAGCCCCAAAGGGACAACTTTTTTTGAACTGCTTAGATCAGCCCCATCTCTGTTTTCCATTTGTTCATCTTTACAGAACGAAGTGTTTTTGTCTCACATTGGCAAGTGAGACAGGCTCTGTCTGAGTTCAGATTAAAGGCTTTCAGCCCAGAGGAAGGGAAAGAGGACACATTTTGTTTGGTTTGGTGGCACTTGTCCAGGAAAAAAAGGCCAATAGTCAATGTCCTCTTGGGAGGGCACTACAGCCAGAAGACACGGAGGCAAAGAATTATTTCTCTATGGGCAACTTCATTCCATGTTTGCTGTGGGCACGCCTAGCTTAACAAGGACAGTGCCCCATTTATGTCTGGCAGGTGGCATGCCTTCACAGCAGAGCTGGGCGTCCTTCCACTCTCTGTCATCCCCAATAACTATGAGAGAGTGCCCGAGCAGAATCACTGTCCCAAGTGTGATTTTTCATTTGCTAGATTGAATGCTCTGCAGAGTGCATGGTGGCAAGCATGCATCATTGGGGTTCCCGAAGGCAGAAAATGACACCATGTTGTATGTGCTAAGAAGATTAAATAACACCGGCATGCCCAACAGTCTGACCAAAGCATCCAGGTGAAAAGGGAACGCCAGGAGGCAACATGAGGGAAGTCACACCACCGGAAATAGAAGCATTTGGCAACATTTGATGCTGACTGCTGTCAACAGTGAGAAATTGCCTCTTTCTCATGCCTTTTAGTCCATATCTTCTGTGAAAGAAAAGTATTCGAGCTGAAGAAAAGAAAGTCAGGGTAGGGAGGGAGGTACTTCAGCAAGATATTGTGTGATAAAAGTGGTTTCATTGTTTTAAACCTATCCTGACACCATAAAGCGGAGCGCCTGGTGAAAGTGCTTGAGGAAAATGGTTTCTGGAAATATTAAAGAGTGTCATTAAAATAGAAATAAAATTTTCAGAGCCTTAATTTTTGCCTATAAAAGGGAAGGGAAATGTCTCTTGAAAAACATTACCAAATTTTACAGGAGTATAAAAAGTCTAAAGAAATCAGAACATAAAGAAAGGAAGCAATTATCATTCATTCAACAAATATATCCTCACCCTATGCCAGAGAATGGTAGATAGTGATGAATAAACCCAAATCCTACTTTAATGAAGCCTGAAGTCTAATGGGGTAAAGAAAATGTGGAACAACCTTGCACACAAATGCATAATTACATAAAATGGGTTACTTAATCTGAAATATATAATGTTAGTAATAGTGTCATTTAAAGAAGAAAGAGTTTACATGTCCAAACACTATTTTAAGTTCTTCATAATATACTCATTAAGTTCTCATACTCTCCTTGAAAAGTAGAAATTGTTTTATACACGTTTTACAAGTAGAGAAAGAAATATACTTTGCACAAGGTCACAGAGCTCATGGTAGGATCAAAGTTTGAACCCATTCCATTCACATAGCTCACAAGATTAACTAATGCCTCATCAGAGGATACAACATGGATATTATCAGAAGGGACCAAGAGAGCTCAAGAATATCTACTGAGATGGACCTTTTTCATGTTGAGATCTAAAGAACAGTAGGACTTTGTTAAGAGCAGCGGGAAACTAGGAGTGTTCCAAGACAAAGGAGGAAGTTTAGGCCAAGTTCTGTGAGCATCTAGCAGTCAGTCTATCTGAGTATGGGAGACGACGAAGCCATGCAAACCTGAGTATGATATAAATGGGAAGTTCAGATTTAATAAAACATTGTGGGGTGTATTTTTTATTTTATTCTAAGGGTCATGAGATGTCTTTAAAATGATACATGAATACACGGAAAATTACATAATTTTCCTGTTTCTCACTGCAGTTGATGTGAGCCTTTTAGATAAGGGAGAACAAGAAAGAACTATTTAGTTACATACGTCCAGAAAATGTCAAGGCTCTAGTAAGTATAGAAGGAGGAATCACTACAATTAACAAGTATCACTGTATCACTGTCCTCCTGTTGCTCATCGATTTGCTGGAACGGGCACCAGTAATGTCTCCATTTGTCCCTGTATCGTTCAGGGTCAGGGGAATGAGGCCCATTATTGTTACTGGTTTTGGCATCTTGAATACACCATGAGTAGCTTGCCAGGCTCTGCCATGCAAGATTCTGCATCAATTTCTTCTGGGAGCTTTGTTTTATAGTCTCTGGATCTTGGC
The DNA here is from genome assembly GCF_027595985.1 of Sorex araneus. Lineage (NCBI taxonomy): Eukaryota > Metazoa > Chordata > Mammalia > Eulipotyphla > Soricidae > Sorex > Sorex araneus. The sequence continues at coordinate 294,678,475 of NC_073313.1, read as the reverse complement.
TGTTGATGAGATTATGGTTCCGGGGGCAGTTTGTGGGTGTGTCTGCCAAGCTACTGGGAAACAGGGGATCTGGGTGGAGGAGGCCCAGTCCCGATTTGAGCAGGCTTGGAGAGCTCAGCCATGGGTCCTGCATACCTGGGTTCCTCTGCCGGTTTCTTCATGCATGAGACTCGTCCAAGTGTGTGGAGAGTGGCCTTGAGCATGGTTGCAGCTGGGTTCGGGAGTATATTTAATAAAATTAAGTAACTCTGAGAATCAAAATGGGTCATTAGAATAAGAAACATATGGGTCCAAGCTTCTTATTTCACATAAAAGTTATCCAGATTGTATTACATCTTTATTTTAAGTTTTCAAAAGGAGCCATATTTCTTGAATATTTGAAATACACAAAAATATTTTGAAAGTATTGAAATGGCACAATATTGAAAACTGTCACAATTAAATTAGTGAAAATACAAATTATCATAACTGAATCAATTATTGATCTAAAAGAGAAAATTAATTTTTAAAAAACTAGAAGAGGGGCTGGAGTGATAGTACCATAGGTAGGGCATTTGATTTTCACATGGCTGATCTGTCTTCAATCCCTGGGACCCTGGGACTCCAGATGGTCTCTCCAGTCCTGCCAGGAGTGACTTCTTAGCACAGAGCCAAGAGTAAGCCCTGAGCAGCACTGAGTATGAACCAAAGATAAAACACAAATTAAAAGTAGAAGAAATTAAAATTACTGAATCTAGGACTAGAGAGATAGTACAGCAGGTGCATTTATTGTCTTACATGAAGCCAACCCGTGTTCAGTCCCAGATGCCACCTATATTTCTCTGAGCCCCTCCAGGAGTGATCCTTGAGTGCAGATCCAGGAGGAAAATCTGCCAGAAAGAAAGAAAGAGGAAAAGAGGTAAAAGAGAGAGAGAGAAAAAGAAAGAGAGAGAAAAGGAAAGAAGTAAGGAAAGAAGGGAGGGAGGGAGGGAGGGAGGAATGTATCGTCAGGAGTGACATCTGAAAGTGTCTGGGGTCCCAAGCACAGATGTGGTCACCACTTTCCCATTATAAAAAATCAAAATATAAATTATTTAGTGTGGGTAAGAGTAAAAACTAATTTCGAACTTTTGTTTTTTAGGATGCAAAGTAGAACCATTTTTCTAAAAGCAATATTAAATGCCTAAAAATTTACAACATTCTAATCTATCCTTTCAAATTCTCTAACTTGTTCTGAAGAGATAATCATACATATTAACAGTTATGGATAGGATATATTTTAAGCAAATTATTACAAAAATTGGAAAATGATGGCTGATGACACAAAAACCATGATAATTTTGATGATAACTTTTTAACATCACAAATATGCATCCACCACATAAACATATTTTGATACAGATTTTGAAAATTTAGAGTAAACTCTAAGAATATATTGTTATTTTTGTATGATTATTTTCTCCTTTTTGTTTATTTGAAGTATTTTAATTTTAATTATTATGTATTATTTTTATAAAAAAGAAAAGTATATAATTCAGCAACACATGTAATATTCAACAATTTAACTTGCAATCTAAAAGTGATAATTGTTGAACTAAAATATTAAATATTTTGAAAAATGAATAGTCTCTTCAGTTGCATGAAAAAATTAGATATCTGCAATGTACACAAAAGTCACATAAAATAAGGTCCCCCTTTTAAATCATTTCAAATATCACCTTAAGACTACAAACTGTAAAACTCCATTATAATGGGTATAGAAGTTTCAATTAGACAGAGCCAGCCCTAGTCGGGCCCGTGCTCGGCTCCGGCCGGCCGGGTTTTCGGCCCGGGCGCCCATGCCCCTGCAGAGCCGGTGGATGTGGAACAAGCGGGAACCAGAGACAGCTTTAGGAATTGGGGTTCCAGCAAGTGCCTGCACCCATGTATGGAGACTGTGAATTAAGCCTTTGCCCCACGCCGGCTAACGGAGGAAAGAACCTTCCTTCTTGGTCTCTCTCCCCTCCGGGAGAAGGCGTGGTGTCCGACATTTTGTGGGTCCGTTGAGAAGGTACGAACTTGGTGGCGCGGAAAAAAAAAAAAATGTGTGCTTTGAACTTGAAACAGCCGCAGGATACAGAGCCAGCCCTAGTCGGGCCCGTGCTCGGCTCCGGCCGGCCGGGTTTTCGGCCCGGGCGCCCATGCCCCTGCAGAGCCGGTGGATGTGGAACAAGCGGGAACCAGAGACAGCTTTAGGAATTGGTTTCTGGCAGAATTTTCCCAGGACTTTATACAGAAATCCAAAACCGCGCGGACTTAACATTTATAATTGTCATCAATGTGAAAGGGTTCCATTTGAACAGGTTAGACTTGGGGGGGAAACTCCAAATAATAACAGTAAGTTTTTGTTGAAATATTGAAGGTTCTTAATGTAACAGCCACCTCTGGACTATGAGCTAAGCAAAAGCCCCACGCTGGCCAACGTGGCGTGGAGTACACCATACTATGAGGCGCAGGAAGGGGGATGAGGGGGAAAAATTAAAAAAAAAAAAAAAAGGAAAAGGAAAAAGAGAAAAAAAAAGAGAGAGAGAGAGTTATGTCAACTATAATGAGTTTTGTGTTGAATTATGGAATATAATCAAGGTAAAGAAAAAATGAAGTGAAATTCATTAGTTATACAGTAGGGGGTAGGGGGTGGGGGCGGGGGGTAAACTGGGGTTTCTGGTGGTGGAATTTGGGCACTGGTGAAGGGATGGGTGTTTGAATATTGTATAACTGACATATAAACCTGAGAACTTTGTAACTTTCCACATGGTGATTTAATAAAAATTAAAAATAAAAAAAAAAATAAAAAAAAAAGAAGTTTCAATTAGGTTAAAAGAATAAAATCTAGAGGTCTGATATGGAACCTTGTGTCTGAGTTAAGGTAGATTGTGTGCTCTGAAATTGTAAGGTCTCTGGCTAGTTGTTCATGCTAAAGCTTCCTTATTTCAACACTCTGTGTAGTAAGTCCAATAATGCTAATAAGTCCAATAATTTCATCACGGAAACTTATTTTCACATGGTTCAGAAAAATGTTAATTATGTATATATTTTTTATCATCTTTTTGCCTGTTATTTTGGTTTGGGACCACACTTGGTAGAGCTCAGACTTACTCCTGGCTCTGTGCTCAGGGATCATTCCCGGGGTGCGTGGCCAACCATATGCAGTGCGTGGGATGAAGCCAGTCAACTGCCTGCTGTATTATCTCCCCAACCTATTATCTTACTCTTAAATGCATCACCTGCCAAAATTTGAGATTTCAAGCAGAATGCCGTCAGATATCTGACACAGGTCAGCATGTTTATGCTTTTCTTATCTACTTACTAGGCAGCTTAACAGAACAGACTTTATCCAAAACGCAAATCCATTTAAGTTTGCTTCATAATGAAGGAAAAGCATGTCTTTTTTTTTTGTCTTTTTTCAGAATTTTTTTCTGATACCACAATAAATAACCTCTAAGTAGTATTTAAGCTACACATATTTTACTGACCAAACTGTAGTGGCAAGTGCTTATGGCTAGTCTACCTTTTCCATTCCCATAAAGAAACACAATTCCAAAACTACATGTTTCCCCACTGACTCTGAGCGCCCTCAGGCAGCGGTTAACAGAGCTGAGTTTATTCTTTGTGTGGAGATTAATATTGCATGCAGTAAAAACACTAGTCAGCCAGCACTCCCATTGAAAATAAATGACTGCTCAGAATTGAAAAACAGGTGCCCGCTGACCTTAGTTCATAGTGAAAGGCCCCTGGTGAGGGCTTTCCATTTGCTCCAGCATCAAGTTCTTACTTCTAAAATCCAAGTCTAAAGTACTGTTGCTGTTCCAAGGCCATGCTCCTCTATCACATCCTTGTGCTGAAATATTGCTTCCGTCACCCTGTTCAATGAAGGTGTCCAATGTCCAAACAAACAATTGATTTAGCTCACTCATTATCTATTTTTCCAAAGAAGTTTAAAAGATTTTGTGGATAATCCCACAAAACCTACTCATTATCATCTCCTCGCCAGACAAAGATCACTTCTAATTGTTTCACTTTCCCCTCTTCCTGTCCCTCTGCTGATGTTGTCCTGATGACCAGCAGTTTCACTACCCTTGGCCATGGCACTCATTGTTGGTGGGATGTGGGCCGGGGGCACAGATCAAGCCTTGGTTCATACTCTACCCTGATGTTCATACATGTACTGGATGAGGGTTAAGGGGTCACACTTCCTGTCATGGTGCTCACACATATTGTTTTAAAATTTTTTGTTTGTTTTGCTTTGTTTGGGGGCCACATCTGGCAGTGATCAGGGATTACTCTTGGTTCCGTGCTCAGGAATTGCTCCTGAAGGGACTCAGTGACCCTATGGAGAGCCAGAAATCAAAATCAGGTTGGCTTTGTGAAAGGCAAGTGCCTTGAACTTTCCCACTGGCCCTTATTTTAAGATACTTTTAATTTTTTTTATTAAGTCAGTGACTTACAGAGTCATTCATGACTGGGTTTCAGGAATACTGTGTTCCAAACACCAATCCCTTCACCAGTCTCCACTTGGTGTCTCCACCAATGAGCCCCATTTTCCTTTCACCCAATCACCTGTCTGTGAGAGGCACGTTTTTTTAAAAAAAGGAATAACTTTTGGCACCATGGTCTACAGCATTGTTACAAATAAGGTTTCATGCATAAGACCTGACTACATATCAGCTCCCTCTCTTCTCTGAGGTTGAACATTTTCCTCTTGCACTGTTAGAATTCCTTCCCTGTCTTATCCCCTCCTCTCTCTCTCTCTCTCTCTCTCTCTCTCTCTCTCTCTCACACACACACACACACACACACACACACACGCACACACACACACACCATGCTTCCTGCTGAAGACAATTTTCATGTTCTTTGTTTCCATTGCCTTCGGGCATTTATTATTCCACAATTTTTAAGTAGCATGTCTGGTATTACATCAGGTTGCGGCAGAAGTAGAGCTTTCTCATTACAAAAGCCACTTCTCTGAATGTTGTACATCACTGCCTTCTAACAATTTTTCAGAAAATAATGAGTCTAGAAATACTGACTTGATGCTAACAGATAGAAAGCAGCAAGAGTGAGAGGATGTCATCACAGAGATTAGATTTGAATGGAGTGCTTTCTGTCTCATTTGTTCCCTCTAACTCTCTTTCCATGCTTTTTCTTTTTTGGAAGCCAGCTGCTACATTGTGAGTTGCCTAGTGGAGTGAACCAGCAGAACACTCCAGCCAGCAACTAATAAGGAATTAAGGTCCTAAGTCCATTCACAAACTCAAACCTTCCAACCACCACCTGAATAACTTGGAAAGCACCCTTGCCCTAGTTGAGGCTTCAAATAAGACTGTAGCCTCAGAACACAGCTTCACTGCAGCCTTACTCTATCTTTGACCCAGAAGCAGCCCGCCAAGGCACATTCAGATTCTTTATCTACAAAAAAATATTTTTTCCATTTTTTAATGTTTTGAATTAATTTATTTCTAAAAGTTTTGTGGTAAACTGTTTTCCAGAAATAGATAAGTTACATAACAAGTAGATAGAGAAGATGAAATAAAAATCTTCCCTTATAGTCAGTGAAAATGTCAACTCAATCATTCTAGAGGAAAAAAGTGGTAGTTCTTAGTACATGTAGGAATTTCTTGATCTGGATCAGCAATTCCTCTCTTAAGAAACTATCAATGACACCCTAAAAAAGAACACAAGTAAGGCTGTTACAGTGTGTTTTGTAATTTTGAAAAATTGGGAAATAATTGAGATGCCCATTTTTCAAAGGGAAATAAATAAAATGTGATGAACACTTCCTCTATGATATTATGCTCTACTTCTAAATAATGACATAACAAAGTGGTTAGTCTATAGAAAAAATTACACAAAAATCAGGAAAAGGTATGAAGTTGCATAATACTGTTTGAGAAAACAAAAATATTTTCTAAATAACACAGTATGTTTTCAAGGGTGTATAAACATGCTTGTACAGGCAGAAAACATTTTTATTACCTATTCCCTGTATACATTTGTATAGGTGTGGGATAGTAATTTAGCAAGTGAGAGGAACATACTGAAAGAAAAATTTTTAATATTGTCCTATTAAATCTGGATTATGACTAGTTCAGTTCTGTTTTAAAAACGTTGACAAGCAATGAATGTGTTACTTTGGTTAAGTTTTATTTATAATTCAGGAGTCCTTTCTGGTATACCACATTATTAGTCCTTTTCTTCTACGTCATTTCAGAAATACAATACATTCAAGGTGCAAAGGCAGCTTATCTTTAGAAAAACAACTTCACCGATGACTTTCCATATTCTGATGCTGGATTTGAGATAGTGAAAACTTTTTCCAATGACAGACTTTCAAAAGTACCAAATTTAAATTAAGAGGTCTTTTAGAAACTGCTGATAAAATTCAAGCAAAAGATAATATATGAATTGGTAAAAGTAGGATAAGATTGTTCAGTTTCCATGTGGAAGTTTGAAGGGAGATGTATTTCCTTATAAATATTCATAATTGGTTGGTCTAACTTAGCAAGTATTTAATAACTATCAATTTTACAGAATATGTTTCCTTAAGCATTTAGCAGGATTGACTTTAAGTATGTGGTTAACATAATCCCTGTCATATAATAACTTACTTTAAATTATATGCCTGATTTATTTGTGGGATATAAAAAAAATGCATATAATACCCAAAGCCAGGGAAAATGGGCCAGGAGGACTGGTCAATAGTTGATCAATGATGTGGGAGATGGAGGTAGTTAAGATAGAGGAGGATCCTTTATGACAATACTATTTGGAAATGATCACTCTGGACAAGAACTAAGACTTAAAAGTAGGTAAAAGGATATACATGATAATCTTTCAGCATCTTTATCACAAACCGTAATACCTAAAATGAGAGACAGAAAGAGAAAGAGAGTGAGAGAAAAGAGGTGCCTGTCATAGAGACAGGCTTAGGTGGGAGTAGTTGGGAGGCGTGGGAGGGAAACTGGAAACACTGGTGCTGGGAAATTACACCGCTGGAGGGATGGGTGTTGGAACATTGTATAACTAAAATGCAATCATGAACAATTTTGTAATGCTCTGTCTCACGGTGATTCAATTAAAAAAAATTTAATTGTATGCTTGAACATAGGGGTGCAGATTCTTTTCTTTTCATTTTTTTATTAAAGAATCACTGTGATGTACAGTTATAAACTTATGAACTTTTGTGTTTGCATTTTACTCATACAGTGATCGTTTACCCATCCCTCCACCAGTGCCCATTCTCCTCCATCAATGATCCCAATATGCTCTCACCACAACCACCCCATCCCCTACAACCCCACCCTGACTCTGTGGCAGGGCATTCTATTTTGTTCTCTCTCCAAAAGAGAGAGATTGTTGTAGTTTGCAATAGAGGTATTGAGTGGCCTTCATGTTCAGTCTATAGTCAACTTTCAGCTCGCATCTTCCAGCCCGAAAGGGTCCTCCCGACATGCTCTACTTGGTGTTCCCTTCTCTATCTGAGCTGCCTTTTCCCCTAGCATGTGAGGCAGTTTTCAAGCTGTGGGGCAGACCTACTAATCCTTATCTCTACAACTCTTGGGTGTTAGTCTCCCACTATGTTATTTTATATTCCACAGATGAGTGCAATCTTTCTATGTCTGTCCCTCTCTTTCTGACTCATTTCACTTAACATGATACTTTCCATGTAGATCCACTTATATACAGATTTAATGACTTCATCTTTTCTTTTTTCTAACTTATTTGTTATTGAATCACCATGTGGAAAGTTACAAAGCTTTCAGGCTTAAGTCTCAGTTACATAATGCTAGACCATTCATCCCTTAACCAGTGCATATATTACACCACCAAGAACCACAGTAAACCTCCCCCCTCAACCCCCAGCCCCCAACCCCCACCCCGCCTGTGTATCTGGCAAATTTCACTTTACTTTCTCTTTAATTACATACAAACAAAAAAAACTCACTATTATTGTTTGGAATTCCACCCCCCACCAGAGTCAGACCTGCTGGAAAGGAAGCATTTGACAATTTGTTTTCCATTGCTGACAATGAAGAGATATGAGGTCGTGTGGCCACAGTAGTGGCTGAGAGGTTCTAGATTTCTATATTTTAGTATTTTAGTGATTAAATCCAGAGGGCTTTCTGCCAGAGGTTGCATCATTGCTAGCTCGTACCTCTCTGCTACTTTATATTCCACATATGAGTGCAATCTTTCTGTGTCTGTCTCTTTCTTTCTGACTCATTTCACTCAACATGATACTTTCCATGTTGATCCACTTATATGCAAATTTCATGACTTTATGCTTTCTAACAGCTGCATAGTATTTCATTGTGTAGATGTACCAAAGTGTTTTTAGCCAGTCATCTGTTCTCGGGCATTCGTTTTTTTCCAGATTCTGGATATTGTAAACAGTGCTGTGATGAACATATAAGTGCAGATGTCATTTCGACTATACTTTTTTGCTCCTCCGGGATATATTCCCAGCAGTGGTATTGCTGGGTCAAATGGGCACTCAACCTCTAGTTTTTTGAGAATCGTCCATATTGTTTTCCAAAAGGGCTGAATGAGTCAGCATTCCCACCAGCAGTGTAGAAGGGTCCCTTTCTCCCCACATCCTCTACAACAGTGGTTGATTTTGTTCTTTTGGATGTGTGCTACCACCTCTGTGGTGTGAGGTGGTATCTCATGTTTGTTTTGATCTGCATCTCTCTGATGATTAGAGGTGCAGAGCACTTTTTCATGTGCCTTTTGGCCATTCATATCTCTTCCTTGGGAAAGTTTCTGTTCATTTCTTCACCCCATTTTTTGATGGGGTTGGATGTTTTCTTCTTGTAGAGTTCAACCAGTGCTTTATATACCATTGATATCAACCCCTTATCTGATGGGTATTGTGTAAATATCTTTTCCCATTCTGTAGATAGTCTTTGTATTTTGGTCACTGTATCTTTTGCGGTGCAGAAGCTTTTTAGTTTAATGTAGTCCCATTTGTTGATCTCTGTTTCTACTAGATTGCTTAGTTCTGTGTCATCTTTGAAGATACCTTTATCTTCAATATCGTGGAGGGTTTTGCCGACATTGTCTTCAATGTACCTTATGATTTGTGGTCTGATGTTGAGGTCTTTAATCCATTTTGATCTGACTTTTGTGCATGGTGTCAGGTCGAGGTCTAAGCCCATTCTTTTACATGTGGTTGTCCAGTTGTGCCAGCACCATTTGTTAAAGAGGCTTTCTTTGCTCCACTTCACATCTCTTGCTCCCTTATCAAAGATTAGATGATCGTACATTTGAGGTTGTGTGTAGGAATATTCCACTCTGTTCCATTGGTCTTCAGCTCTGCATTTGTTCCAGTACCATGCTGTTTTAATTGTCACTGCTTTGTGGTAGAGTTTAAGGTTGGGGAGGGTGATGCCTCCCATCATCTTTTTCCCAGAATTGTTTTTGCTATCCGTGGGCGCTTATTGTTCCATATAAATTTCAGGATTGCTTGATCCATTTCTTTGAAGAATACCATGGGCATCCTTATAGGGATTGCATTAAATCTGTATACTGCTTTTGGCAGTATTGCCAACTTTATCTTTTCTAACAGCTGCGTAGTATTCCATTGTGTAGATGTACCAAGTTTCTTTAACCATTCATTTGTTTTTGGGTACTGTTTTTTTCCAGGTTTTTGGCTATCGTAAATAGAGCTGCAATGAACATAGAAATGCAGATGTCATTTCTACTATACCTTTTTTTCCTCTTTGGGATATATTCCCAGGAGGGGTATTACTGGGTCAAATGGGAGTTCAATTTCTAATTTTTTGAGAATCATCCACATTGTTTTCCAGAAGGCTGAATCAGTCGGCGTTCCCACCAGCAGTGAAGGAGAGTCCCTTTCTCCCCACAGCCACGCCAACACCGGTTGCTTTTGTTTTTTGGGATGTGGGCCAGTCTCTGTGGTGTGAAATGATATCTCATTGTTGTTTTAATCTGCATCTCCCTGATGATTAGTGATGTAGAGCATTTTCTCATGTGTCTTTTATCCATTCGGATTTCTTCTTGAGAAAATTTCTGTTCATTTCCATCCCCATTTTTTGATGGGGTTGGGAGTTTTCTTCTTGTAGATTTCAACCAGTGCCTTGTATATTTTTGATATCAACCCCTTATCAGAGGTGTATTGGGTGAATATTCTTTCCCATTCTGTAGACTGTCTTTGTATTTTGGCCACTGTTTCTTTTGAGGTGCAGAAGCTTCTTAGTTTAAGGTAGTCCCATTTGTTTATCTCTGTTTTCAGTTGCTTGGCCAGTGGTGTGTTATCTTTGAAAATAGCTTTAGCTTCAATGTTGTGGAGGGTTTTGCCAACCTTGTTTTCCATGTACCTTATGGATTCTGGTCTGATGTTGAGATCTTTAATCCACTTTGACCTGACTTTTGTACATGGTGTTAAGTAGAGATCTAATCCCATTTTTTTTTGCATGTTGCTGTCCAGTTTTGCCAGCACCATTTGTTGAAGAGGTTTTCCTTGTTCTAGTTCACAGTTTTTGCTCCTTTATCAAAGATTAGATGATCATATATTTGAGGGTGTGTGTTAGGATATTCAACCCTGTTCCATCCATCTGTGGCTCTTTGTTCCAGTACCATGCTGTTTTAATTATTACTGCTTTATAGTATAGATTGAGGTTGGGGAGGGTGATTCCTCCCATATCCTTTTTCCTAAGAGTTGCTTCAGCTATTCATGGGGGCTTAGTGTTCCATATGAATTTCAGGAACGTTCGCTCCATTTCTTTGAAGAATGTCATGGGTATCCATATAGGGATCGCATTGAATGTGTACAATGCTTTGGGGAGTATTGCCATTTTGATAATGTTAATTCTCCCAATCCATGAGCAGGGGATATCTTTCCATTTCCTCATGTCCTCTATAATTTCTTGAAGTAGCATTTTGTAATTTTCTTTGTACAAGACCTTTGCCTCCTTAGTTAAGTTGATTTTCTGAGGCACGATTGTGAACGCGATTGCTTTATTCATGTCACTTTCTTCTTCTCTCTTGTTATTTGCGTATAGAAAAGCCATGGACTTTGGGATATTGATTTTATAGCCTGCAACTTTACTATATGATTCTATTGTTTCTAAGTTTCTTGGTAGAGGTTTTAGGGTTCTCTAAATATAGTCTGTTGTATTGTTTCTGTCAGGTCCTCCTTTAATTTAATGGATACCTTTTCGATCTTTACGTTGGGTTCATTGAACATCTTCAGCATTTCAACTCTGAATTATTTATTGGAAAGCTCAAGTTTGTAGGAAACGCCTATTGAGGCTTCTGAACTCCTTTCATCTTCCTCTCCTTGTGGTGGGGATTTGCGCTCTTTCTTCATGTTGTAGTGGTGGTATGGAAGAGGGACCTTCAAGTTCACTATCCCTGTTCCCACTTGTTGCGAAACAGGAATCTGGATGGTATCAGTCAATGATACTTACCTTTTTATTTTCCCCTTCTAGAATATGTCTTTCCTCTCAGATGTTCCACTATTCCTTAGGTGAGGACTAAGATGATACTTTTGGAGAATGTGCTCTTCTACATTTTGCTTTGCACGGGTACTTGTATTTATTGGTGTTTGGGTAAAATTAGGATGGACTACTGGCTTATTATTTTACTGATCTTTGGAAAGTTAGGATGTTTCTTATGCACATAGGTAATAAAGGCTGAGATGTAACAACAGATTGCTTGGTGCTGGAGAATAACTGCCACGCCCACTTTTGCCTATGCCACACCCCTGACGGTTCGGCCACACCCCTTTCCCCACAATAGCACACACCTGTGCCAGAAGAGAGAATGGCTGCGGTGCTTGGAGTTGGTGTCTGGCCACTAGGGCGGCAGTCGGGAGAGGGCAGGATGGCTGGGGTGCTCAGGGTCTGAGGAACAAGCTGGGACTCGGGAAAGGCGGGTCTAGGGACGTCACACACCTGTGCTGGAAGAGAGAATGGCTGCGGTATTTGGGATCCGCATGCCGGTTACTAGGGCGGCACTCCGGAAGCGGGGTGATGGCTCAGGGGTGAGATTCTTTAGAATAGCCAAGATACTGAAACAACACAGTGTCCATAAACAAATGACTGGATGAAGAAATTATGGGATATATGCACAATCAACACAAGCTATAAGAAAAGATGAAATCATGCAATTTGTCACTATGTGGATCATACTAGAGGGTATAGTGTTAAATGAGGTCAACTAGGAGGAGGACAGAATGATCTCTGATATGTGCGACATAAAGGAGTGTGCTAAGGGAGGAACAAATGACCAAAGAAAACAGAACTGGATAGTTGGACAATAGAACTGACCCTCCGTAGGAAGGGAAAGATTGGGGAGAGGAATGGTCACAGAGACATTGGAAGGGAAGCCAACATTCAGAGAGTGGATGTGTTGTTAGAACGATGGATGCATGAAACTATAATTAACAGCATTGTAAATCATGGTACCTTAAAATAACTTGTATGCTTAAAAATAAGTGATAATGACATAAACAGAAAAAAAACAAGATAGGACTAAGGAAAAATTGTGAAACAATCTTGAAGAAAATTATTATCCCTGTTCAAAAGGACTGTTTGAAGATTAAAAATAATTCACTAATAGTAAGAAGATCAGCAATCCTATTTCAGAGCTCAGAAATACTTTTCAGATGCAATAACTATACCAAGAGGAGAAGAGATACGTAAAATCATTGTATGACCAACTTATACCTGGAAATCCTAACTTAATACTCAGCTTTAACCATTAGACAGAAATGCTTTCATCAACTGTACTTTCCTGAGAGCTAATTCTGTCAAAATATAAGATGTTCTTTGGCCAATTGGTGGTTTTGAATAGAGTAGAAAGAAATAATTCTGTGCAATCGGATTAGAAAAGACTGTCATTGTGTTAGATAATAATATCCTGTGGGGAGATTTGGTCTTTTCAGGCAAAAGGTTTTAAAGACTTGTCATGCCTATGTTTCTTATTATTTTCCTCTTCATCCACTAGTTTAAAGAGTATGTTATTTCTGACAAATAGCAATTATCAAGTACTGGAGATCTTTTCTTAAAAATAAAAAACTGTGACAGAACAAGTAAGAAAAATAAGTAGCATTTTGAAAAAGAAAACATTAGAATATCTTGTGAAAAGATCTGTTTATTAGAGAAATAAATTAGAAAAGCCAAAATATGATTTTCTTCTCATCTTATAGCCCAGAATATAGGATAAATCTTGGAGATATGTTCTGTCTAGGAAAATAGTATTAATATACCTTGAGGTTGAAATTTCTGCTTTGTTTTTCTTTACTTCCTGCTGTTTCCCTACCATTTGGATAAAAACTGTACAAGAAGAAAAGAACTCTCAAATTTGGATTAATGAGATGAGCTTTTCCGGTCTGAAATGTGATAGTACTGAATGGGTCTGCCAAGCAATGGGCAGCAGAAACTAGGATTGAAAGGCAGAAGAGAGAGGCCAAGGCATCTAAGGAGAATTATTTATTTCTGAACAGACATGCTCTTCAAAAAAAATGGAAATAAAATCTGGGAGTTAGTGCCAGATAAAATAAGATTTCCAAAGTCTGAATTCTCTCAAACATTAGTTTGAGGTTGATAGAATGTTTCATTTATTACTTACTGGTTTAATCAATCTATTTAAACGACATGATTTCTTACTCGGGCTACATTATTCTGCATTGTAGAAAACATTCTCCTCCTGAAAGAAGATATTTGGTTTACATTCACTGTGAAAAGAATGGTACCAAATAGCCTGGATCCCAGCTAAATGTGACATTAAAGTCTGTTTGACTCTTCTTTATGTTAAGAAACATTATTACTTTTTGACCATCACCCATACTAATAATGACTTTATTTGTACTGAAACAAAAACAAATATAATTCACAACTGTATGGAAGAAAACCCATGATTATATTTGTCTGTAGATATGCCTAGATTGGATGTATCACTGTTTCACTGTCATCCTATTGTTCATCGATTTACTGTAGCGGGCACCAGTAACGTCTCTATTACATTTAGCCCTGAGATTTTAGCAATCTCTCCTTACTCGTCTTTCCCAACAATTGGAAGTTCTTTCAGGGTCAGGGGAATGAGTCCTATCATTACTGTTTTTGTCATATCATAATATGCCACAGGTAGCTTGTCAGGCTCTGCCGTGAGGGTGGGGTACTCTTGGTAGCTTGCCGGGCTCTCCAAGAGATATGTATATATCGGTTACTGTATTTGGGATATGAATATGCTACAGGGAGATTGCCAGGCTCTCCCAAGTGGGCAATAGACTCCTGGTAGCTTGTCAGGTTCTCCAAGAGGGAGAAGTAGGCTATTAGATGTCTATAAAATGGCTATCAGTGCAATGCGGCCCTGTGCTTCCAGGAGCTTGGTTTTATTGTCTCTGGATGTTGGCCGTTGGTAGGATTACACAGTGCCAGGGGCTGTCTCTGGGTATGACTGCCTAGCTACTGGAAAATGGGGGATCTAGGTGTAAGAGACCCATTCCCGATCTAAGCAGGCTTGGAGATCTCAGCCCCGGATCCCGCATACCTGGGTTCCTCTGCCAGCTCCCCCATGCATGAGGTTCATCTAAACATGTGGAGAGTGGCACTGAGCATTACTGTGGCTGGGTTCTGGAGGTCCTTAACTGTCGAGGCTCTGCTCGGGGAGGGGAGGGAAATGCAACCCATCTCTTTCAAGGGACCCCAGTGAAGACAGCCAGGTACTGGGGCAAGAGACTGAGTCTCTCTCTTCTGGGAGCTTGGTTTTATAGTCTCTGGATGTTGGCTGTTGATGGTATTAGATGGCGCCAGGGGCAGTTTCTGGGTGTGACCACCTAGTTACTGGAAAATGGGGGATCTGGGTGGAAGAAGCCCAATCCCGATCAGAGCAGCCTTGGAGATCTTTCCCCGGGTTCCACACCTGGGTTCCTCCGCTGGTTCCCCCATGCGTGAGGCTCATCCGAAAGTATGGAGAGTGTTGTGTTAAAAAACCTTTGACAATCACTGCTTCCACTTTGTATGTATGCATTTGTGTGGTCTTGCCTGAGTGTGTGTACACGCGTGTGTGCATAGGTTTGTTCACATTACACTGAGACAATGCAAACCAACTATCCAAAGTGACTGTTGAATATTCCCTCTAAAGAATATATTTATTGTTGCTGTTGGGCTTATTGTGTTGGAGAGAGCAAACTTACAATTTACAAGAATACTCCCTGAGGTTAAGAGCACAGAAACAGACTTGAACACCTACTTAATAATTTTCTCTTAAATAAATAGCTATGACTTTAGCTGAGATCTTTTCATCTATACTGGGTTTCTAATTACTATGGTAGATTATTAATTCTACACTGAAGGTTTCAGGGTGTCAAGGCCTGCTGGGGCAAAACAGTTCAAGATAATGGGAGCATGGAGGTCATTAAAGGGTGTATACTGCCAACAAGAATGAACATGTAAATTAGTTCAGGACTGAGATTTATGAATAAGTGGATCTGATTATTATATGGGACTTATTTATATTTCTAAGCTGCAAATGGGCTGTGTTCCAGACGTCCATAGTCTTGTTGGTTACTGGTTAAGAACTCAAAATTCATAGAAACAGTGTAGTAAATGGAGTTTCAAGTCTCAGATTCCTAAAAAAAAATATCTATTTCAACAATTAGGGATAATTACTTTGAGTGTGAAATTAAAATGGACTACAAATGAAAAAGAAATAAGATGAAAATTTTTAATTTAAAATCCATTCTGGAATGAAAAATTCCTTTAGATAATCATATATCATTGCATATATCATTATACTTAAATCAGTCCAGTTTCAAGAGACCTGGGCAATGTCCTGGACAGTGGAGTGTAAGGGTCATGCCTGCCACATGGTAGCCATGAATAACATTGAAATTCCCAATGTGACATTAATAAATATTTTCTCTAATTCAAATCTGTTAGAAATCTTCTTTTTTCTCCCTCTGATCTGGGAAGAATTTTTGGCATGAAGCTTAACTCCACACCTTAGAATCTGTTCTGTTCCTTTAAAATCTGAAATGAGTGAGAGATGAACTCTGTCAGGAAACTGGACAGGGAGGACCCATTTTTCTGGCCTCAATCTTGTCTCGTATTCTGAATGTCCAGCAACTGTTTTAGATGTAAGAGACTCACCCTAGGAGAGTTCTTATATATTAATGGAGAAGTAGTAAGTCCATGCCACAGAACTTAAAGTTCTTATACTTCCTTGTTCATAAATTTCCCATCCCAAATATTTTTCTACAAATAAACCTTACAAATACTACTTTACTATTGTTAATTTTAAAATGAAAATTCTAAAATTATTCATAATCCTGCCAACTGCTATTAAATTTTAAAAGATGTTTATCTGCACAATGTGTTACATGCATACAGGTATGCAAATATTTTGTGCACATAGAATCAATTCTTACCAACCAAATGAATGAAACTTCATAGATGTTAGACTTAAATTATTGCACATAAACATAATCGTCTTCTTTAATAAATGCACAAAAGTAGTAGAGCTAGCGTGTGAAGAAAATTAAAGGGTTTGCTCTTAAAGCAATGACTTTTCCTTGAACACGTGTATTACTTGCTTGTCTTTATTTCTTTGCTTGCTTATTTCCACTCTGAAGAAGTGTTCTCTCTCGAACATGTACTTCTCTCTCTCTCCGCTAACATCTTTCTAAATAGGTTTCAATAAAAAGTACCTTGCTTTGTCAACACATATCATTCCCAATATTTTTGATATGTGCTTCTCTCACTGGTATCTTGACTTAGATTTTCCAAATAACAAGTGATGATGAGAATTTTTTATGAGCTTGTTGGCCATCCATTGGTCTTCCTTAGATAAGACTCTGTTCATTTCCTCTCTCCATTTTTGATGGGGTTTTTTGATTTTTGTTGTTGATCTTTATGTGCACTTTATATATCCTAGATATCAACCTTTTATCTGATTGCTGCAACATAGATGGGACTGGAAGATAGCATGTTAAATGAAGTAAACTGGAAAAAGAATTAGAAACACAGGATGATATCCTTTATGTGGTAGAATAAGTGGATGGGGAAATTCAATTGTTTACAGGGGAAATGTCTAGATCATCCATGGCCCCAAATTATAGGGTAGAGAAGGAAAGACAGTAAGTGAAGGGAAAAGGTAGGAGAGAGATGAGAAGCAACAGGGGTTGGCATTAAGGAATGAGAGACACCCAAATCACAGAAACAACAGCACTGAAATCATGAGACACAACTTCACAACTTTAACAACCAAACTTCAAAAGGTGCCTGTTAAGATAGCAGACTGGAGCTGGGGTGGGGTGGGACGAGGGTAGGAGAAGGAAACTAGACAAATTGGTGGAGGGAAGTTGACACTGGTAGCAGGATCAGTGATGGAACATTGTATGTCTAAAACTCAACAACAAATAACTTTGTAAATCAGGGTGTTTCAATAAAATAAAATTTAGAAGAAAACACTAGCTTTCTTGAGGTCAAAGTGGTTGTACGGATAGAGCACTTGCCTTGTACATGGTCAACTCAGATTTGACCCCCCAGCACCCCACGTGGACCCCCAAATCTGCCAGGAGTGATCCCTGAGTACAAACCAGGAGTAAGCTCTGTGTATCCAGGGTTTGGCCTAAAACCAACCAACCACACAAAAATATTTGCTTCAAAAAAACAGAAAAGAAATGAAGTAGTGCCAAACCAACCATACCCATTAAACTTCTCCCTAGCATAAAAGAACTCTTTTCTATCTGTTGATTACACTGAATACTTTTCAGCATAAGTTTTGTAATTTTATATTTTTATATATAATATCATTGAAATTTGGGCTTCTTGGGTGTCTAAGTAAATTAAATGTTGTTGTACATTTGCTTGCCTTGTATCTTGTGGTAACTATTTGTTTCGATTGTGACCTGTTTTAAAATTTGAGTTTTGAATTTCACACTTTAGTATTGCAGGATGACCACAGAAATGGTATATATGCCATTAAGGTTTTCATTTATTTTTTGAAAATTCTTTCACTAATTATACTAGCTAGCAGAGGGATTCCAAGTTTTATAGAAAGACATAATAATTTTTTAACTTATTCTTTCTCATTTTGAACTGTCATTCTGGTAATCCAAAAAAAGATATGTTTAGTTTATACTGTCATTTTCTGGATGCGTAAGAATTCTTGTATAGAAAGAGAACTCTTTCTGAAAAGAGGCTTAGATCCTATTGATCTTTATTAGAAAAAGAGGACTAGCAAACAAATTTATGGTACTCGGTACAAAATTTAAATTGAACAAAAGTCTATCGTTAAAAGTTGTATATATTTTTCAGATATTGAATCAGAAATAATAAAACAAGTCTGGGGTCTTCCTGAGTGACCCTGGGACTGCATAAGCCTTCATCCATGGAGAGGTCCCTGTCCCAGCTATAAGTTATCAGAGATCTAGTTGAGCAAGAGTCACAGATCTAGGGTAGCCTCTCCCTATACACACTCAGTTTAACAAGATATCCTGCACTGCCTGACAACTGGTAGAATCACTCAGATTCTCAGTTTTTTATAACTAACCCATGAAAAAGTGGAAAAGAGGCAGCAGGTAAAGAATCTATACTTACCCCCAAATATTCAGCTACTTGGCACATCAACATTGCACAATTATCTTTCCCTATATCTTCTAACTTTTGCCAGATACTAGCTTCTTACAATTATACTTAGTTTTTCCCTACTTTTTAAATTATATTTAATAAGAATTTGCATTAATTTAAAATTCCTTTGTGAATTTTTAATATTCTTATTCAACTTCAAATCATAGATTTTTAGTAAAGAGATATTGGGTTGTGGTGATACATTTTGTGAGAAGGAGAAAAATTTTTAGAAGCAAAAACCCATGGATCTATTTTGCCAATGCTATGTTTGAGAAGCCTACTGGATATTCAGGCACAGGTTTCAACTGGAGGCTTATCTGCACACAAATTGCTTATAGCTGGGACTTGATGAGTATCCCAGAGAAAAGATGAAAAGAAGTTATAGAAAAATAATGAAAAATGGCTATCAATTCAGGATTAATACTGATACTCTCGGCTTTTTTGGGGGAGGGGGAGTCACACCTGGAAATGCATAGGGATTTCTCCTGGCTCATGCACTCACGAATTACTTCTGGTGGTGCTCGGGGACTATTAGCATATGGGATGCTGGGAATTGAACCCGGGTCGACTGCCTGCAAGGCAAACACCCTACCCACTGTGCTATCACTCCTGCCCCACTGATACTCTTTGGGAAGGGGGATTTTCAATAATCTTTATTTCCTTATTTGGGTTTTTTCATATACCATATATTTAATTTTTCTAATATTTGTCAGGGCTGGAGCGATAGCAGAGCAGTAGGACGTTCGCCTTTCATGCAGCCTACCCGTATTCGATTCCTCCGCCCCTCTCGGAGAGCCCGGCAAGCTCCCAAGAGTATTGTGCCCGCACAGCAGAGCCTGGCAAGCTACCCATGGCGTATTCGATATGCCAAAAGCAGTAACAAGTCTCACAATGAGAGATGTTACTGGTGCCCGCTTGAGCAAATCAATGAGCAACGGGATGATAGTGACAGTCACAGTGACAATATTTTTTAATTTCTCACGATAAACAAATATAATGCTTATAGTCATAAAAACTCATTAAAAGTTGGGGGGCATTTTTTTCTAGATCTGCCAGAGATCTACCTTTCATTAAAAGGTTACTACTGATTATTAATTTATACACAACTTATTGTATGTTAATTATATTATTAAAAATAGACATGTAAGAGCCCATAATTGGCATGGATAGATGGTATAAAGACCTTATCACTTGTATTTTTAAAATCAGAACTGAGTATATTAAATGTAAAAGTATTTCATAATGAATTTATATGCTAATAGAAATTTTATCCTTGTTTATTTTTTCTTTTACCAGAAACAAAAAATTTCTAAAAATTCTTTCCCTCTGCTTATTCTAAAAGCAAGCACACAGAAAAAAAATGAACAAGCTAAAAAATATTTCTTTATAATTTGAATCTAAAACTTCAAATTTGATTATAATTAATTTAAGTTGTTTAAAGTCAAGATGAACACTTTTGTGAAAAATATGCAAAAAATGCATCTTTATACACCAGTCCAGTTTTCATTTATACAGCAATGGTAACTGAAACAGAAATGTTCTCTTATCTCCTCTATCTTCCAGTGATAAAGGCAGGTGGTAACTGAAAAGATGAGGATAAAAGGGATAGTAGAGAGATTGAGGCATTTGACTTGCATTCTGTTGACCTTGGTTTGGTCCCTGAGCAGAGGAGTAAGTCCTGAGCATTGCCAGTTGTGGTCCCAAAACAAAAAGAAAAAAGAAAAAGTAACACAGATAAAATTAAAGGAAAAGATTCAATAAGAGACTTAACCTGAAGAATTCGCTAGTGAATCCATCTAGACCTGGGTTTTGTTTTGGGGAAAGACTTTTGATTACAGTTTCAATTTTTTTGATATTAATAGGACTATTCCAGGTCTTCTTGATTCAGCCTTGGGAGATTATAGGAATCTAGGAATTTATCCATTTCTTCTAGGTTCTCTTGTTTTGTGGCTTACAGATTTTCAAAGTACTCTCTGATGATCTTTTGAATTTCTTTTTTTTTTTCTACCAGTACTTTATATATATGTATGCATATATATACATATACATATATACATATATATTTCTTTTTTTTTAATTTTATTGAATCACCATGTGGAGGGTTACATAGTTCTCGGGATTATGTCGGTTATACAATTCTCAAACACCCTTCCCTTCACCAGTGCCCATCTTCCATCACCAACCCCCCCAGTATACCTGCCGCCCCCTCCCACCTCCCCAGTCCCCACCCTTGTACATGATAAGTTTCACTTCGTTTACGCCTTATCTCGTTTACATTCCATGTTTCAACACACAACTCACTACCGTTGTTGGGGTTTCCCCCAAAAAAGAAAAGCAGTCCTATTGCCAAGGAGGCATTTGATAGTTCTCCACTGCTAAGAATATAGAGACATTAAGTCCCGCTGTTTGTTACATAACTTGGAAAACTGCGGCCCCTGCGCTGTGCTCAGGAGGAAGGACTTGAGAGAGAGAGAGGTTAAAAGAATTGGGGGATGCCCGGTTCCCACTGTTTCAGCGCGCCGTGGGGTCTCTGGTCCCATGCCGGAATTAGTTCAGTGAGCCGCTTGGAGTCCAAGGGCACTTCCTTGGGCTCTTCCATCATGCTCGCTCCACAGCCGGGTCCAAAGGGAAGGGAATCTTTTGAATTTCTTTGGTTTCTGTTGTGATATCCCCCTTTTCATTTCTTCTCTCTCTCTTTCTTTGTGAGTCTTGCTAGTGGTTCATCAATCTTGTTTATTTTCTCAAAGAACAATGGACGATTCTCAAAAAATTAGAAATTGAGTTCCCAGTTGACCCAGCAATACCACTCCTGGAAATATATTCCAAAGAGGCAAAATAGTATAGTAGAAATGACATCTGTACTTGTATGTTCATTGCAGCACTGTTTACAATAGCTAAAATCTGGAAAAAACAAAGTCCTCCAAAACAGATGAATGGTTAAAGAAACTTTGGTACATCTACACAATGGAATGCTATGCAGCTGTTAGAAAAGATGAAGTCATGAAATTTGCATATAAGTGGATCAACATGGAAAGTATCATGTTGAGTGAAATATATCAGAAAGAAAGAGACAAACATAGAAAGATCGCACTCATCTGTGGAATATAAAGTAGCAGAATGGGACACTAACACCCAAAAGTAGTAGAGATAAGAACCAGGAGGTCTGCCCCACAGCTTGGAAACTGGCCTCACATGCTGGGAGAAAAGGAAACTGAGATAGAGAAGGGAACACCTAGCAGAGAATGTTGGGAGGACCCACTCAGGTTGAAAGTTGCATGCTGAAAGTAGACTATAGACCGAACATGATGGGCACTCAAAACCTCTATTGCAAACTACAACATCCAACAGGAGAGAGAACAGAAGGGAATGCCCTGCTGCAGAGACAGGGTGGGGTGGTGGGGGTTGGGGTGGGGATGGTGGGAGGGACACTGGGAGCATTGGTGGAGGAGAATGGGCACTAGTGGAGGGATATAAACTAAATGCAAACATGAAAGGTCATAAGTTTATAACTGTACCTCATGATGATTCCCTAATAAAATTTTTTTATCCTCCTTAGACATTTTATTTTATTTTATTTATTTTATTTTTTTTTAATTTTATCACCATGTGGAAAGTTACAGAGTTCTCAGGTTTATGTCTCAGTTATACCATATTCAAACACCATCCCTTCACCAGTGCCCATATTCCACCACCAAAATCCCCGGTATACCCCCTACCCCCAACCCCAACTGTATAACTGATGAATTTCACTTCATTTTCTCTTCACCTTGATTATGTTCCATATTTCAACACAAAACTCACTATTATTGTGGGAGTTATACCCCCAAACAAGATAACCCTAATAAGGAAGCATTTGATAATTAGTTTTCCATTAAAAGATTGTATGTTTTCAGGTTTAAGAAAAGGTCGCGCGGCCGCATTAGCGGCCGCGCGGCTCGGATGTGTCCCAGTCCCAAATCCTGGAGCCGTGTTAGTTGCTGCTCAGTGTCGCCAGGGCTCCATCTGGAGAAGGTGTGCTGGCGGCACCTCCTCCTTCCAGCACCCCGGTGTTGCTGGCCCCAAGTCGGGTCTGGAGCATTTTCCGGGCCGCATTGCTCACCAGAATGCCTGCTGCTTCTCTGTGGATTATGGCAAGATGGCGCCTAGGTTGGGTCAAGGGCATGACTTCTGGCGGCCGGGACCATCCCTAATAAATTTTTTTTAAAAGAACAAAAATAAATAAATAAATAATGTAGCACAGAAAATAAATAAAATTAGAAGGATTCATTTATAAAAAAAAAAAAAAAGAGAAACACAACCCGAGAGAATCCATTTAGATCAGAGGGCCAAGCTATCCTCTCTGGATGAAAAACATAGGAATTTAAGATGTGGAGCATAAATAGTGTGGTCAGCCAACATGTGAATGTTACCATACATGCTTGTAGACACTTGGCAGATATCGATAGAGGATCATAAGCTGGAAAGATCAGAACAGGCCCTAAGTGAAATCACAAATGTCCCTGTGATTTCACAAAGGGAGGAACAAGGGCAGTGAGAGTCAAAAGAGAAGCATTATTATAACAGAAGCTGAGCCTGGCGTGACATGATTTAAATATGTAAAACAAGAACCATAAATCAAGAAATATAGGAGGCCTACAGACATACACAAAAGCATAGGAAGTGGATCCTTCCCCAAATTTCTAGAAAACATTAACCCTGCTCTCATACTGAAAATCATTTTGAAGCTCTAGTCCCCAGAATGTCACAGAATAAGCTGAGTTATTTTAATGCCACAGCAATGTGTTAGAGCATAGGAAATGAATAACAGGAGAAATTATCCATAAGAAGAGCTGGGGATGGAGAAATGCCTTCCAGTTAACTACAGATGTCCAATGCAATGGAGAAGTGTTGGCATTATTATTTGATTGAATAACTAACATGTGAAGAAGAAAAAAACAACATGAGATTAGGTTGGAGAAAGAAGATGATAGTACATTATGCCTAGGCCTTGCAGGTATTAAGAACTCTTTAATTTAAAAAAATAATGAGTAAAACAAAGAACTTTAAGCAGGTGAATGCTTCAAATTTGTTTCGCAATTTCTCTTTAGTTTTATTTTAAATTGTTTCTGTATTCGTGTCAGTATCACTTGATTTTCCAGCATCCAGTTTATTTTCTCCATTTTGCGAGGGGCCATCACCTACAATATTATTATAGTTTCATGCGTACGGCTTTCCAACACCACACCCATGGCCTGAATGCCAACTTCCTTCCACCAATGTCTCAGCATTTTCAATGCATTTGTTATTGATCCGTAGCATAATTTCATTATAACCTGCAAAGATACTTGTATGATCCCTATTCCTTTCAATTTCCCCTCTCCCTTCCCTTTGCTAGTATTTTTGCTTCCCCAGTGAGCAGGGGATCCACACCACAACTGCAATGCTCGTACACACACGAGGTTATTGTACCTGAAATCATACAGCTTTGGCACTAGGATTCATAAACATCGAACTTGAAACCTCCTCATTGGGCTTAGGCTGGCAAAGCATGTACTCTATAGCTAAGCTATTTCTAAGTCTAATTTCTATGTTTTTTAATGTGTCAAAATGGGTTTCATGTTACAGAATGTGGTCTAACTTGGTGAATGTTCCACGTGAACTTGAGGGGGAAAAAAATGTAGTATTCTGTTGTTGTTGGATAAAATAATCTATAAATGTCAATTAGATTCAGTTGATTGATGGCGCTGTTCAGTTCAACTATGTCCTTATTGAATTTCTGGCTGGTGGATCTGTCAATTACTGCTAGAGGAGTGTTGAAGTTTCCATCTATAATAGTGAATTTGTCTCTCTCCTTGTAGTTACATCAGTTGTTGCCTCATATATGTTGATGCTTTGTTGCTAGATGCATATAAATTAAATCGTTATGAGTATTTTCAGAGAAACAACCTCCTTATAATTATGTAATAACCCTCTTAATCTCTGATAATTTTGATTGTTCTGAGGTCTTCTTTATTTGAAATATAACTGCTCTCACTTTCATTTGGTTAGTGCTAGCTCAATAGCTTTCTCTAACCCTTTAACTTTTAATCTCTCTCTCTGTATTTATATTTTAAGGTTTCTTGTAAACAGTATTTGAGCCTCTGGTAATCTCTTTTAATCGTTGTGTTTCATTGTATGTGCCTATAAATAAAATTTTATTGGACTTTGGCTATTTGTTTATGTAATGTCTAGGGAAGCATCCATGTTATAATGATAAAGTTGAACAGCTGCCACCGAGACCATATGGCTCACAAAAGTGAAATATTATGTGGAACTTTTAAAAAAAGTTTTCTGACACCTTTAAGATCACAACCTCCATTAACGTTTCTTATAAGTGATTTCAGATGGCTTGAATTTTATGTATTCTTTGTCTCCAGTTTGGGATTATTCACAAATCAACTGATGTAAATATTGGGACAATACAATTACATTTTTTACTGTCACTTCCAAAATGTCATCAACATGTAATTCTAGTCATTTCTATGATGTGCTGATATTCACATGAAATCAGTATTATTCATTGAATAGGTTTTGAAGGAGTCTCATGGTAAGCAAAAAAAATGTATATAAATGTAACGTATTAATAAAAATGAGTAATAGAAAAAATAATTCTAGGTTCTGCACCACATTTTCTTCCCACTTACTTCCTGCATAAGTTTCTATGTAGGCTTTAACCAGCTGACAAATTTGGGTGTTGCATAAATCATATGCTAGCAATTTAAATGTATGGACTTTAAAAGAAATTCATGTTACTTTAGCAAGCCAAATGACAAATATAATTCTTCTGTGGTCGGCAATGACATGCTGACATCAGCTTTCATAAAAAAGCTTCTGCCAGCTCCCATGCTCCTTCTAACCACAGCTGTGACTTAACAGAGAACTAACATTGCTACCCGTTAATATACTATTGACCCACGGATATTGATAGTGACAGAACCAGCCATTATGCCACAATTAAAAGCTTCTTTCAAATGAGAAAAGAAAAATCACCCCAAATATAAATTTTAAAATGCAGCATTAAATATTTATGAGAAATGACCTCAAGTTGCTGAGGTTAGCTATTGCATAGTGAAAGTGTCACCTATTCTGGAGAAGGATTATTCCCCACTGTTGCACAATCAAGGAATTTTTAAGTGACCTAGGAGTAAAAGAAAAGAAAAGGGAGAGGGGAAGGTGATTATAAATTAATAAAGCATGTAGTGCCATTTGATTACCAGCCACTGCAGTGTGAAATGAGTTGGTTTTAGTCCAGCTGTGTTGACTGATGTTTATCATCAACTTTCCTCCATGAATGCCTGATGAGTTGACCCCACCAGGAGAGATCTGGGCAAGCAGTGAAGAAGTACTTGAGGATAGAACAGGTCAGAGTTGTGTGTGGGAGTGAAGAGTTTCCAGCAAGATTGTGGTCACAGCTTTGTGGCCCCAGAATTCTGAGCCATTCACAGGTAGAGGTATACTGTGGTAGGCAATTAAAATTTCTATTTGATACTATAGAGATTGGCTATCAAATTAAAAAAGACACCTTTCTGAGAAAATAAATACATTTGAAAAACAAGAAAAAAACATCTGAATCAAATGTAATAGAATTGCAAGTGGCTTCAAAAAGTGTTAAGTCCAGTGGTTCTCTTTATGGGTGATTATCATGGTGGGCAAATATCTACACTTATTTGAACTTAATTATCTGCTCCGTTAGAATCTCTAGCAGTGGGGTCTGAAAATATGACTAAAATAAAATATGTCCAGGGAACAGAGAGGTAGTATAATGGACACAGCATTTGCCTTGCACATGGCTACTGGATTCTATGCCTGGAACCACCTCTCATCCCTAGAGCACAGCCAGGATTGATGCCTGAGCACAGAACCAGGAGTAATCCCTGAGACCAGCCAGATGTAGCCCAAATTAACAAACAAACAAATCTGGGTCACAAATGTAACTCAATAGTCTAGCACATATTTCACAAGCATAGTGAATACACACACACACACAAACATATATATTTGTCCACTACCTCTGCATCAGGTGCTGGCAACTAAAAATAAAAATCACCCTTGTTTGATTGGCTGAATGGTCCTTGATTCACACTTGTGCTGTGATGACCTGATTGTGTGTGGAATCTACTTTTCCACCCTGTGACTCTGGGCCACTTCATAAGAATTTTTCTTTGGACCATAACTTGTATACAAAGGTAATATTTTACCAATTACAAATCTAGATAGATCTTTAGGAAATGGCTCTCATCTAGGTGTCTTATGCGTATCCTTTTGATCTGCAAATTTGATGCAGAGAAAGTACCACTAGTAGCTTCAAAGTGGTTACAAGAGGAATTTGTTTGGATTGGGGGCCACACTCAGCAGTGCTCCAAGCTTACTCCTGGATCTACACTCTGATATCATTGCTGGCGGAGTCAGGTACTTTATGAGGTTCCAAAGATCAAACCCAGGTCAGCCAAGGTTATGGTAAGTGCGCTACCTACTGCACTATCTCTTCGGCCCCATGCAATATGAATGAATGTGAGAGAGAGACAATAGTGCCAAGACAGCTACAGCAGGGAGAGTATATTAGCTTCTATTCAGACTCTTGTATTAAATGATATATCACCCAGCCACCCATATTCCAATCAATAGTCTCCCTGACCTGACAGCAGTGAGCAGCCTGGCTGAGATCAGTGAGACCAACCAACTCACTGAAATGACAGACATGTAATAAATAGATGTATATTGCTGTAGGCAATTAAACTTTGTTTGCTACTATAGTGACAATATAGAATGATGTCAGATACCAGATACCTAAAACATCCAGGAATCACAAGTGCACAAATCAAATTATAAGCAGAATGGGGACTGGTGTGGATCTTACAACCATCATTTATTATTGATGGACAATTATTCTTGTAACCTTATCTGTAGAGTACTCACAGGGTCATAAAAATAATTTCTCACTCCCCCAAGAAACACTGGGAAACTTTGATCAGATGCCAAAAGCTGAATAACAGTAGAACTATCTTCATCTCTTGGCAGTACCAGGCATGTGACCAACCTCCGCTCAGGTGTCATCAGAACATCAAAAATCGTCACCATAAATATACTCCATTGGATTTAGACAGTCCTCCAGCCTACTTTAGAGAACTCCTACGGGAATCATCTTCCCACTCAAAAGTATTCATTGTAGAAAATACTTAAGTGATTCAATACAAGCTACTTGCCTTTTCATGAAAAGCAGCATGCTTGTCAAATCACATTTTTTAACACAACCCTTGCCCATGAAATTATATTAACTAAAGTCAAAGACACAAAACCAATTATTAATTACTATTTTTAATGTCATTTGATGAGATATGACTCTAAGGTCAGAAAAAAATACTTTTAACTTTGTCATAAAATCTGCAGGCTAACAAGATATAGAAGTTGACCCAAACAAACAACATGCATGGAAATTTAATGGATCTTTGAATTGCACTAAAGTACTAGTGAGGTATTTATTTAGATATTACCATTTATCATGGTTTATGTTCCTCAAAAAGTTCAGAAGAATAGTATCACCAGAGATTGGGTTAAGAATGCCAACAATGGATGGGTACTTGACCATTGTATGAGTGAAACGCAAACACAAAAGTTTGTAAGTCTGTAACTGTACCTCATGGTGATTCACTAATTGATTTCTTTATAAGTGCCAACAATGCCCACCTAAACTCTAAAATAGATACTTAAAATACTTTCCAAAATAAATGGAACTATTACTTATGAAAAAAGTGATAAGATAATACACCACTCAGTTTAGTACCACCCATGTGTGTTTGGACATACAGCTATACTCACAAAAATTCTTTTTGAAAAAACAGCAGAGGGGGTATGGTGTCACCAGCAAGTTAACCTGTACCTAAGGGGAAAGTGCATTAGCAGTCTGATGGTGTCTTCAGGCTTCCTGATACCCCAAAATGGCCACTGTGCCTAGGGCCAGACCCCAACAACTTGGGACCAAGTTTACCAAGAAATTAAATGGCCAAAAATAGATATGTGGGAGTCACACCCACAAACCACTTCGGCTCAGCTATACAAGCTCATTCACTGGCCTTATTTCAGAGACACATAGATAAATCTCGAAAGAGATCAAAAGTCACAGTTAATCTCAGATTCACACATGGCTGAACAGAGTGGGGTAAATAGGAGGAAGGTGGGTTGGCCTGGTGGTCCACCCAAACAGAATCCCCAGCAGCCACTTGCTCCCACAATCCAAAATTGCCACCATAACCCCGGCCTGACTCCACCATCTCAGGACCTCCCCAAGATATAATCTGCTGTGGGGCTGAGCAATAGCACAGTGGGTAGGGCATTTGCCTTGTATGTGGCGGACCTGGGTTCAATTCCCAGAATCCCATATGGTCCCCTGAGCACCGCCAGGGGTGATTTCTGAGTGCAGAGCCAGGAGTAATCCCTGTACATCACCAGGTGTGACCCGAAAAGAAAAAAAAAGAAAGATATAATCTGCTAAAAATTCTGGTATGCAGGTTTTGTGATGAAAATCTCCAGGCTTTCTCAGAGTTGGGGTGGGCTACCTCCCCCCACTTCCCAATACACAATGAAGCACTGGCAGTCACCCCCACAAACCAACTCCAGCGCCACCCTGTAAGCTCTATTGCAGGACTTGCTTCAGAGACCCCTAAATAAATCTTGAAAGAGATCAAAAGCCGCAGCTAAGCTTGACCCCATGCATGGCTGAACAGACCGGGATGGCCTGTGCCTGCCCAAGCAAAGCCTCCGGCAGCCACCTGTTTCCACAATCCAAAATCACCGCCATACGCCCGGCCTAACTGCACCATCTCAGGATGGACTTCACAAAGACATAATCTGCTGAAAATTTTGTAATGTGGATCTTAGGGCACCAACAGTTCTGGCCCAGAGACATAGCAGCAAGTCCCAAAAGACACCACAGCACCAGAGATATCTCTGGGCCCCATACCAAGTCAATTTCATCGGGGCACCCCAGATGGAACAGGTGCAATCACCCTGCCTACTCCAGATGGAATCCCAGTGACCAAGAGCTTCTATAAGCAAGGCCCAGGTACATGGGTTCCAGGACTGAATCTCCCGTGTGGCAGCAGCGGACCCAGACTGTCTCCCCCTGGGTCCCAGCCTGCCCAGAAGACTGGCTATCATGACCACTATTTGCCTCTGGGAGCCATCTTAGTGCACCAACAGCCCTGGTCCAGAAACTCCCAACTGAATCCCAAAATGGATTAGTGACATACAGAGATGTCTATGGAATCCAACCATTTACAATCTGGAAATTTACATTTGCAATTGCCGCCATGCGAGCTCTCATGATATTCAAATTGATCAATGGAAAATAAATTATCTAGTGTCTGTGCCTGGCAGGTAGTCTTGAATGGTGGTGGGAAATTTTGAGCAAAACATAATGCCCCAAATGAGAGAGTACTGGGAAAATTGTCTGCCATAGAGGTAGGGTGAGGACTGGGATGTGTGTGTGTGGGGGGGGGGGGGTTTATGGGGAGGAGAGGGTATACAGCCAGGAGGGATACGGGGGAAATTGGTCTGGAAAATATGCACTGGTGGAGAGATGGGTCTTCCATCATTTTATGGCTGAATCTCAAACATGAAAGCTTTGCAACTCTATCTCAAAATGATACAAGTAAAAATAAAAAGTAATGTGGTATTCATGCCCAATTCAATCAGTTTAATCAATGGCTGAACAAATAGCAGTATTCCTACATTATTAATAAAAAAAAACAGCAGAGAACTAAAATAAGGGAAAGACTAAATCTGATATAGAAGCATAAAAACAGTAGCCCCAAAGAAGAAGTTTGGGAGTATATGTTAAAGTGCATATAAAACTTACAAAAGAAAATGAGTGAGGTACAATATACATTTCTTTTCCCTTAAGGGCCAGAGAGGTGTATAGAGATTAAGGTCTTATAGGCTGTTGATATCATGAACAGCACTGTATCTTCAGACTCTTGTATTGAACCATAGCCCAAGTGGCAGAGAATTACTAGGAGGGGGACTAGGAGGAGCACCACTTATAATCTCCTCCCACCCCCCAAAAGGCTGCCCAAAGTGGAAAAGGCTCTTAACTGAGTAAGCTCAACTAAACTATTTTAATTTGGATGGTTATACACTGAAAAGAATGCTGACATGGTAGAAGAATCCAACTCTGCATTGCATAGAGCAAATAGGTAACTGCTTTTTAACTGCTTTCAAGAAATGCTGAAAGTTCCTAGATTTCTGTGTGTGTTGCAGGGGGCTGGGAGGAGAAAACATCCCTAGCAGTCAAATCAGCAGGAATAGGTAATGGACCAATGTAGTCAAATGCATGACGCCCAGGTCAGGAAGAGAGATAGAAACAATGGGCTCTTCTGCAATTTCCCCAAAGAAAAAGTTAAAACTGCACTAAAGGGTGGAGCATTCAAAAACTGGCAATGAAAATCTTGCTAGAAAGTCAGGGTGTGTGTTGAGGGATCACAGAGATCCCTAATTTGTTCTTTATATCAAAATTTGGTACCATAAGGAACAAGTATTGAGATGTCATAGCAATATTGATATTTCAAAGAGCACTTGTCTATTAGAAACTCCTAATTAAACATTTGCAGATAAATAAGATGATGTCTTGAATATGCTTTAAAATAAACAGGACAAAATGAATGGGCAGAGATAATGAAATTGGATTGATCATAAGTTATTATTATAATTCTGAGTCATAAAGTAAATGAGGGTCCACTGTTCTATTTTCCTATTTTTATAACCCAAAGTTATCATTAAACAATTTTAGAATAGTTTAGGTTTAAATATAGTAGCAAACCATAAAAATAATTAGGGAAAACCTCGATAAATATATATTTTAGGGGCTGGAGCGATAGTACAATGTGGAGGGCATTTGCCTTGCACGCGGCCGACCTGGATTTTATCCCCAGCATCCCATATGGTCCTCCAAGCACTGCCACGAGTAATTCCTGAGCGCATAGCCAGGAGTAACACTGAGCATCACTGGATGTGACCCAAAAAAGAAAAAATAAGTAGTAGTAAAATATACATATATATTTAAAGTGCATAATAATATAAGAAAAAGGAGCCCTATATGTACATATAATCATTCACATAGCCTTTGATAAAACACTAATTTGGCCACATTTAATATACATATATGTTAAACCTCTACATATAATTTTAGAAAATACTTTAACAAGACTTGTTCATTTTTCTAAAAATATTATAAACTGATACAATACTATTTAAAATTTCATATGCTTATATTTACTTATTCCTCTTGTCCTGAGCCATCATAATATACTATTCAGTCCATTCCTCAGTAGAAGATGAATAAAATTTTGTTATTCCTATGTGTCCATGTGATATTAATAAGAAGCACTAAGAATTATGATATTAAAAAAGATATCATCCAGTTAGATTGAACAGGGAAAATAAAAAAGAATACCTGAATTTTTATCTGTCTACTCCAAGAGGTGACTGAGAACTAATTAGAAGAAAGAAGGAAAAAAGGTTAAATAATAGTATAATTTTCTCATTTGTAAGAGGGTAGGTCATATAATTTTTGTAAGGTTCCATAATTTCAAGCATTAGATTAAGTCCATTTTATAATCTGAAAAGGCACATTATGAAATAAAATACAGTAATAACATTTTTTAAATAATCTTTTTCATATTATAACTTTTTTTTCTCAGAAGCACACATATATTCAATCCTTCAAGTGAAAGGTGATTGTTTTTTATCTTGGAAGGTTATGATGTTATTAGTAAATGAAGTGTCAAGAGAATCAGGATCTTTGCTGAAATTGAAAACATTATTATTTTTCACTTGCCAAGGTCTGTCAAAGTGATGAAATATATGTGCCTCTTAAGGAAGTCAAAGGTATTTGGAGTAGGCAAAATACATGTTAATATAGGTGGGTTTTTATTTCTAAGTATAGAACAAGAAGGCTAGAAATCTAAAGCAGAGCAAGAAATAGAACAAGAGTGAATAAGCGTGTGAGAAAGAAGGGAACGTGGGTAGGAAGGAAGGGTAACAACAACCTTGGTGCATAAGCAGCATTTATCTATGCCTTGTCAGACACCCCCAAGAATCATGGATTGTCAGTGGCCCAAAATAATGAACACTTAAAATATTTCACCTTTCTTATTTTGTTTTGGAAATATCACTCGCATTCATCAAATAAAGAAATCAGTAAATATAGTGGTTTGTCACAAACAGAGAGACTCCTCCTATGTGGGACATAAAGGTGTTATTTGTAAGGAAATAACAAATGCCAGAAAGGTAACAGACACTGAGAACTGGTCATTAGTAAGAAGTGTCCCAGGTCAGTGGGGAAGGTGGTGGGCATAAGATGGGGGTGGGGCGTTCCCACTGAGACATGGTAGACAGAAACAGTCTGGTGGAGGGTGTGGTGCTGGGATGTTTTGTGCTTGAAACCCTACCATTAACAGTATTGCACATCACAGTGCCTAAAATAAAATAAATTAATTTCTTTAAATCCTAAGAAATGGAATTTTTTCATTGCAATTTCTTGTGCAAGAAATGGAAAAGATTTCACTTGCAAAGCATTCTCTTTTTTTTGATGCACAAGGAAATCTAGCAATGCCTTTTTTTTTTTTAGAAATCTACATTTTCTGTCACGATAACCTAATAGGTTGGGATTTATACTAATATTTGGCTTCAGTGGTGGCCATAATTTCTGAACTTAATATGACAGGAGTCATAATGAGTAGGATGACAGAAAATAAAAGGAATGATATTAGAGTTAGACTGTGTGACTGTTTCTAATATTAGGAAAAGGTACACTAAGCTTTCCAGAGCTTCTGTTGTAAAATTAGCCGTATCAAAATGACATGACAGCGTGTCAAGTCACAGTTTTTGGTAAACCATATACAACCAAGAAAACATAACCTGCTAATTGTATTAATAAATGCACAGGTCAGTGTAATTTTTTCAAAAAAAAACTATTCTCGCCCTTTGTTTCATCATTACATTTTTTTCAAAAAAACAAAAAATACAAGTGTTTTTTCTGGCCTTTAAATACTTGAGTTTTATTCTGAGAATTTTTTTTCTTCTATACCTCCATCTTTTATGTTGTGATTTAAGATGGCAATGTTTCTATTCGGAATTATAAAGAGTAATCTTCAAGTAAAAAGTAATTCTAAGATGTTTGCCTGTCATCTTAAGTAGTGCTCAAAACAAACCAAAAAAGCCAATCTATCTGAAAAATGGTGTGACTGATATCGCTGTGGTTCTCATGGTGCTTCGGGTGGAAGATGGACAATTTCTTTCTAGTGAAATACCCTATATTTGAATTATAGAAAACTCTGCATGGAAGGGAGCATTAATGTGAACTGAAGAAATCTAGGCTGCATTTTACTCATAGAGGCTGATTAAGGAGTACTTAATCAATCCACTTGAGCAAAGTTATGGCACTTGGAGGAGATTTGAAATAGGACGATAAATGTGAGAAGTTCGTGGGATGCCAATTCATACTAGCGACTGTAATAAAAGTGACCAAGAAGTAACAGGTCTGGGACCACAGTTCAGATAAATTTTCCGACGTAAAATAGCACTAAAAAGGTGTTATATAAAAAGATAGAACGCTTTTTATGATTCATAGCAGCGGAGGCTTTCAAGAGACAGAGAGCTGAGCAGCTCAAAGGATAAGAGTGTGTTTGCTCGTGTGAAGCAGAGGAAATAGGAACTGGAGATGGGAGACTTGGAATAAACGAGACAGGACTGAAATGCGAAGCGCTTTGATATTCTCTAAGCAAAATACAAAGTTTAGCCTGTGGGTGGAGACAGTAGAACTTCAGAGAAAGGTATCTTTCCCCACTTCACTTGTTAGATTATGTAGAGCAGAACAGGCTGCTTAAATGGTTTGCTGCACATTAATCTATTTGGTCGGAGAATGTGAGCATTCGAAACTGAATAAATCCATCCCTTATCAAAGGCGGGCCTGATGTAATATTTTTATAACCTAGTATACGAAATGCAACGCCTGGATCCTTTGTCCACCATTTACAAGCATGAGGCAACATAACTCTCTTTTTTAGAGAAATTCTCTCTACTTAGAAATCACCTGAGGTCCTGTTTTTTAAAAAGAGAAAATCCCAACCCACACTGTCCAGTCTAATTCAAGAAGAAATAATTTTAAGTGTTTCTAAGAACAGGGACTCATTAGGAAGAAGTCATAGTCTAGAGAATAACATTGTTTCTGCCCATTTTTTATTTATTTGGTTTGGGGACCATACCTGGCTATGCTCAGGTCATACTCCAACTCTGTGCTCAGAGACCATTCCTAGCAGTTTTTAGAGGATTCATTTGTGGTATCGGGATCAAACTGAAGTAGCCACATGCAAAGAAAGGGCTTTGCTAAGTTAAATGAGTCAGAAAAAGAGATAGACATAGAACGACTACACTCACTTGTGGAACATAAAATAACATAGTATAAGACTAACACCCAAGGACAGTAGAGGCAAGAGCCAGTACGATTAGTCCATGGTTGGAAGCCTGCCTTATGTGCTAGGGGAAAAGACAGTTGGGATAAAGAAAGAATCACTAAGTCAATGATGGTTGAAGGGAGATTTATGCTGAAAGTAGACAAAGGGCTAAACATGATGGTCTCTTAGTATCTATATTGCAGACCATGATACCCCAAAGTAGAGAGAGAGTAAGAAGGAAGGTGCCTGCCACAGAGGTCGAGGGTAGGATGGGGTGGGGGTGGCAGGAATGGGGTTGGGGACATTGGTGGTAGAAAATGTGCACTGGTGAAAGGATGGGTATTTGGTCATTGTATGGCTGAAACTCAACCATGAAAGCTTTGTAACTGTATCTTATGATGATTCAATTTAAAAAAAATAGTATTGTAAACCAGAAAATCTCAAAAATATATATAAAATTTAAAATAAAAAACTATTATTTCTCTGTCCCCAACTCCACTCATTTTTTAAGAGAAAAACAAGAAATAGTTGACTTTGATCATCCTTTTAAACTTGTTCCTTCTCCACAACCTTCAATTAGATAATAAATTTAAAAATAGTAATTATTCATGGATGCTAAAACCAATGGGGAAAATAATAAGTGCCAGTCTATTTTTATCAGCTTAAAGTAGCTCTTCCTGAGATAGATATCAACAGTGATACTTAAGTAGAAATAGCTTATATTCACCTCATATTGATGAAAGCTGGAGACACCATTTTAGCAAAGTGAATAAAAGACCTGTCAACAGTACTGGGGCAAATCAAGCTAGTGTTGAATAGAGTATACAGTCTGTGATAATTTTGCCCAAACTGCATAACCTAAATCAAACTATGAGAAAATATTTATAAAGTGTGCAGTTAAAGAATAGGTTTTCACATTTCAAAAACAGTAAGTCATCAAATATTTTTAAAAAAGCAAACCGAGAATAGTTCTAAGAGAAGACTATTAGGGAGTTTTGATAACTAAATTCCATCTATGACTCCAGAAAGAAAAGAAATATCAGGAGAGCAGTTCTGGAAAATTTGATGTTTATTTAGTCCCTGTTTGCTACAATTTTTGCTATAAACATCACTTAAAAAAGACAAATGGAATTTAAGGATAAGGTTATGCTGAACCAAAGTTAATTTCTTGATTTTGATGGACATATTCATCTATGTAAGAAATAGTTCTTGATTTAGAAAAGAACATTAAATTATATAAAGATGATGGGATATCATGTCTGAGACTTAGTCATAAGTTACATAAAAATATAGAAAACACTATAGAGAATGTGATCAAGAAAATATAGTTGAGGGCCAAAGTGATAGTACAGCAGGTAAGTTGCTTCCCTTGTACACAATTGACCTGGATTCAATACCATGCCCAGTTAGATCCCCAAGGTCTGCCAGGAGTGATCCCTGAGCACAGAGTCAGGAGAAAGTCCTAAGCACCTAAATAAACAAAAAGAGAAAATATCATTAAATAGTAACTGTGGTAGAATCTGACTAAATGTTGTACAAGAAAATACTGTTTGTACAGTGATTGTAATTTTTAAATTACTTTCAAAAAAGAGAAGAGAGACAATCAGAAACTCATTATAAAAAGGTAACATGTAAATAGTAGACATCATGCTTATATATATATATATATATACTATTATATGATTTTAACAAGGGGATACATCTCGTGTGCAAAATCACAGAAATAATGAAAGTCAAAGATGCTTAGCAATTGCTAATCCAAACAAATTATTCCAGTAACTTAAGAAGAATAAATAAAAACATTAAGTTAAAAAGCATTATAAGACAACAGATGACATGATATATGATTTATTGGTTTATCAGCTTTAAATTTATATATGTATATTATCACAGAGCAGCAAAACCCAAGACAAATGAAAAACTGGTAGAGTCATAGGAAGAACTAGACAAGTAACAATGAAATGAGATTTTTTGACATGTCAGCAGGAAACTAGTAAAGTTAGCAGTGAAGGCTCGGTATACACATAGAACTTTGCATATCAGCTAGCAAGCATGATACATGAGCTCACTTAGATCTGCATAACTGAGGAACACCATGTGTGGAATCCTAACAAAAATTTCCCAAGTATTATTCCACATACATGTTTCATCATATTTTATTTATTTTTTTAAATAAATTTATTTATTTTTAATTAATGAATCACCATGAGGGTACAGTTACGGATTTATACACATCTGTGCTTATGCTTCCCCCATACAAAGTTCGGGAACCCATCCCTTCACCAGTGCCGATATTCCACCACCAGTAAACTCAGCATCCCTCCCATCCTCCCAAATCCCATCTCCCCCCCACCCCCCCCTGTCACTGTGGCAGGGCATTCCCTTCTGTTCTCTCCCTCTAATTAGCTATTGTGGTGTGCAATAAAGGTGTTGAGTGGCCACTGTGCTCAGTCTCTAGCCCTCATTCAGCCCGCAACTCCCTTCTCCCACATGGCCTTCGACTACATTATAGTTGGTGATCCCTTCTCTGAGTTGCCCTTTCCCCAGAATGTGAGGCCAGCCTCCTAGCCATGGAGTCAACCTCCTGGTAGTTGTTTCTACAATTCTTGGGTGTTAGTCTCCCACTCTGTTATTCTATATGTCATAGATGAGTGCAATCTTTCTATGTCTGTCTCTCTCTTTCTGACTCATTTCACTTAGCATGAAACTTTTCATGCCGATCCACTTAAATAAGAAATTTGTGACCTCCTTTTTTCTAACAGCTGCATAGTATTCCATTGTATAGATGTACCAAAGTTTCCTCAACCAGTCATCCGTTCTAGGGCATTCGGGTTTTTTCCAGATTCTGGCTATTTTAAACAGTGCTGCGATGAACATACATGTGCAGATGCCATTTCGATTATACTTGTTTGCCTCTCTGGGATATATTCCCAGCAGTGGTATTGCTGGGTCAAATGGGAGCTAAATTTCTAATTTTTTGAGAATCGTCCATATTGTTTTCCAGAAGGGCTGAACCAGTGGGCATTCCCACCAGGAGTGTAGAAGGGTCCCTTTCTCACCACATCCTCTCCAACAGCGGTTGCTTTTGTTCTTTTGGATGTGCGCTAGTCTCTGTGGTGTGAGGTGGTATCTTGTGGTTGTTTTGATCTGCATCTCTCTAATGATTAGTGATGTAGAGCACTTTTTCATGTGCCTTTTGGCCATTCGTATTTCTTCTTTGGTAAAGTTTCTGTTCATTTCTTCGCCCCATTTTTTGATGGGGTTGGATGTTTTCTTCTTGTAGAGTTCAACCAGTGCTTTATATACCATTGATATCAACCCCTTATCTGATGGGTATTGTGTAAATATCCTTTCCCATTCTGTAGATAGTCTTTGGGTTGTGGTCACTGTATCTTTTGCGGTGCAAAAGCTTTTTAGTTTAATGTAGTCCCATTTGTTGATCTCTGTTTTTACTAGATTGCTTAGTTCTGTGTCACCTTTGAAGATACCTTTATCTTCAATATTGTGGAGGGTTTTGCCGACCTTGTCTTCAATGTACCTTATGGTTTGTGGTCTAATGTTGAGGTCTTTAATCCATATTGATCTGACTTTTGTGCATGGTGTCAGGTCAAGGTCTACACCCATTTTTTTGCATGTGGTTGTCCAGTTGTGCCAGCACCATTTGTTAAAGAGGCTTTCCTTGCTCCACTTCACATCTCTTGCTCCCTTATCAAAGATTAGATGATCATACATTTGGGGTTGTGTGTAGGGATATTCCACCCTATTCCATTGGTCTACGGCTCTGCCTTTGTTCCAGTACCATGCTGTTTTAATTGTTACTGCTTTGTAGTAAAGATTGAGGTTGGGGAGGGTGATACCTCCCATCGTCTTTTTCCCAAGAATTGTTTAGCTGTCCTTGGACGTCTGTTGTTCCATATGAATTTTAGGATTGCTTGATCCATTTCTTTGAAGAATGTCATGGGTATACTTATAGGGATCGCGTTGAATCTGTATAATGCTTTGGGGAGTATTGCCATTTTGAACAACATTGATTCTCCCGATCCACGAGTAGGGTATATGTTTCCATTTCCTCATGTCCTCTTTGATTTCATGGAGTAGCGTTTTGTAGTTTTCTTTGTAGAGGTCTTTTACTTCCTTGGTTAAGCTGATTCCGAGGTACTTGATTTTCTGGGGCACGATTGTGAATGGGATTGCTTTTTTTTATGTCCCTTTTCTCTGCCTCATTGTTTGCATATATGAAGGCCATGGATTTTTGGGTATTGATTTTGTAGCCTGCAACTTTACTGTATAAGTCTATTGTTTCTAAGAGTTTCTTAGTAGAGGTTTTAGGCTTCTCTAGATATAGTATCATGTCGTCTGCAAATAGTGAGAGTTTGATTTTTTCCTTTCCTATCTGGATGCCCTTAATCTCTTTTTCTTGTCTAATAGCTATCGCAAGTACTTCCAGTACTATATTGAAGAGGAGTGGTGAGAGTGGGCATCCTTGTCTTGTGCCTGATCTCAGAGGAAAGGCCCTTAGTTTTTCCCCGTTGAGGATAATGCTTGCCGTAGGCTTGTGATAGATGGCTTCGACTATCTTGAGGAAAGTTCCTCCAACCCCATTTTGGCGAGGGTTTTCATCATGAAAGGATGTTGGATCTTGTCAAATGCTTTCTCTGCATCTATTGATATGATCATATGGTTTTTATCTTTGCTTTAATTGATATGGTGGATTATGTTGATTGATTTCCGAATGTTAAACCATCCTTGCATCCCCGGGATGAATCCCACTTGGTCGTGATGTATGATCTTTTTGATGAGTTGTTGGATCCTATTTGCCAGTATTTTGTTGAGGATCTTCGCATCGGTGTTCATCAGGGATATTGGTCTGTAATTTTCTTTCTTAGTGGTGTCTTTGTTTGCTTTTGGTATTAGGGAGATGTGTGCTTCATAGAAACTGTTTGGGAGATTTCCTGTTTTATCAATTTCCTGGAAAAGTTTGAGGAAAACAGGCAGCAGGTCTTCTTTAAATGTTTGGAAGAATTCGCCAATGAAACCATCTGGGCCTGGGCTTTTGTTTTGGGGGAGGTTTTTGAT
This sequence comes from Sorex araneus, assembly GCF_027595985.1. Lineage (NCBI taxonomy): Eukaryota > Metazoa > Chordata > Mammalia > Eulipotyphla > Soricidae > Sorex > Sorex araneus. The sequence continues at coordinate 294,638,316 of NC_073313.1, read as the reverse complement.
CACAGTTTCAATTTCCTTAACATTGATAGGTCTATTCAGGTATTCCAAGTCTTCTTTGTTCAGTCTTGGGAGATTGTAAGAATCGAGGAATCCATCCATTTCTTTTAGGTTCTCCTGCTTTGTGGCATATAGACTTTCGAAGTAGTCTCTAATGATCTTTTGAATCTCACTGGTTTCTGTTATGATGTCCCCCTTTTCATTTCTGATTCGATTTATTAGGGTTCTTTCTCTTTCTTTCTTTGTGAGTCTTGCTAGCGGTTAATCAATCTTGTTTATTTTCTCGAAGAACCAGCTCTTTGTTTCATTGATCTTTCGGATTGTCTTTTTGATTTCCATGTCATTAATTTCTGCTCAAATTTTTATTATTTCTTTCCTTTGATCTGGTTTGGGTTCCCTTTTCTGGTCCTTTTCTAAGGTCTTGAGTCGTGAAGTCAGGCTGTCTATGTGGGCCCTTTCTTCCTTCCTGAGGAATGCTTGGAGAGCTATAAATTTTCCCCTTAGCACGGCTTTAGCTGCGTCCCATAGGTTTTGGCAGCTCGTGTCTTCATTCTCATTTGTTTCTAAGTATTTTTTGATTTCTTCCTTGATTTCCTTCCTGATCCACTCATTGTTCAACATTGAATTGTTTAATTTCCAAGTGTTTGACTTGATTCTCCGTGTCAGTGAGTGGTTAGCTTCTATCTTCAGCGCATAGTGGTCTGAAAAGATGGTTGATACAATTTCTATTTTTCCGATTCTATTGAGGTATGTTCTGGGGCCCAGTACATGGTCTATTTTAGAAAATGTTCCGTGTGCACTGGAAAAGAATGTGTATTCTTTCTTTTGGGGGTGTAAGGCCCTGTATAGGTCTATTAGGCCTCTCTCTTCAATTTCTTCTTTCAGAGTCAGTGTTTCCTTGTTGAGTTTTGTTCTTGTCGATCTATCTAGAGGCGATAAGGCCATATTGAAGTCTCCGACTACTATTGTGCTGTTAGTGATGTCCTCTTTGAAGTCTGCTAGGAGTTGTTTTAAATATTTAGCTGGTCGCTCATTAGGTGCATATATGTTTAAGAGTGTGATTTCTTCCTGTTGAACATATCCCTTGATAAACAGAAAATGACCTTCGCTGTCCCTTTTAATCTTTTTCAACCTGAAATCTATGTTGTCGGATATTAGGATGGCCACTCCAGCTTTTTTACGGGGGTTGTTTGCTTGCAGGATTGTTTTCCATCCTTTGACTTTGAGTCTATGTTTACTCTGTTTGTTCAGGTGTGTTTCTTGCAGGCAGCAGAATGATGGGTTTAATTTCTGGATCCATTTTGCCACTCTGTGTCTCTTTATGGGTGCATTTAGGCCGTTGACATTGAGAGAGATTATTTTGATAGGATTTGTGTCATATTTCTGTGGTATTTGTTGTTTTTATGTGGCTCCACCTTGTCTTACAGTAGCCCCTTTAGACCTTCTTTCAAGTTTGGTTTTGAGTCTATGAAGGACCTGAGCTGTTGTTTATCTGAGAAGTAGTGTATGGTTCCTTCGAGTTTGAGTGAGAGTTTAGCCGGATAAAGTATTCTTGGTGAGGCATTCATTTTGTTGAGTCTTTTTACTATGTCCCACCATTGTCTTCGGGCTCGGAGGGTTTCCTCTGACAGGTCTGCTGTAAATCTGAGGGGTGCTCTTTTGTATGTAATTTCCTTCTTTGACCTTGCTGCTTGCAGAATTGTGTCTCTATCCATAGCATCCGTCATTCTGACTATGATATGCCTTGGAGTCTTTTTATTCGGGTCTCTTTTTACTGGTACTCTTCGGACTCCTTGTATCTGGATGCCTGCCTTCTCCAGCTCTGGGAATTTCTTAGCAATGATGTCTTTGACTGTGTTTTTTTTCATTGGGGTTACTTCCCTGTGGTTCTGGTACTCCAATGATTCTTATGTTGTTTCTCTTGAAGTCATCCCCCAGGGCTCTGATTCGCTCTATAGCCATTTTGAGGTCTTTGGCCATGATTTGTTGTTGTCTATAAGCTTTCTGCAGCTCATCTTCCAGGTCGCTGATTCTTTCTTCAGCTGTAGTCATTCTACTGTTGAGGGCATCTAGTGAGATTTTTATTTCATCTACCGATTCCTTTATTTGTGAAACTTCCGTTCGAAGGTTTGAAATTTCTGCTCTCATTTCTGCTCTCATTTCTTCCTGGATTTTCTTGGTAGACCGTTCCAGCGCTTCATTCATCTCCTCCCTTAGTTTATTGGATGTCTGTTCCATGGTTGCTTGGAGTAGGTCGACTCTCCTACAGATCTCCTCTCTAAATTGTTTATCTGAGAGGTCATAGATGTGAGTAGCCCCCATTGATGTTTCTGGAATTTTTTCTTCTCCCTCTCTTGGTGGAGGGGATTTTCGCTTCTTCTTCATATTGTTACGGAAGTATAGAGTTGGAGCTCTGTAGTTATTTGTTCCTTTTTCTTCTTGTGGAAAGAAGGTTTTCTGATCGTGCTAAACTTCCCTTATTAACTGAGAGCTTTTATAGTGTCAGACTAAGCTAATGGCTATTTTGCGTGTTAGAGATCGCAAAAGTGAATTTTCAAAAACATACAAGTACCGATTGAGCTGAGGTAACAAAGAATATCTGCAGACGTGTTAGCGGCCGCCGCTCTGAGATGAGGCCACGCCCACTTTTAGACCACGCCCACTAACATACGGGACACGCCCCCAGTGTCTTCCTGCGAGGGCAGACCGCAGTTAGGGGGCCCGGGGAGGAGCCGGGGCGCAGAGGACACGGGCTGGGGCGGCTGGAAGGTCTCGGGGAGTCCAGGCGGCCTCATCATATTTTAATGACTTGGCATTTTATAGACTACATTCTCCTACTCAAAGCCATATAAATAAGATATTAATTACTGAAAGATAATAGGTCATTCAAAAATAATTGATATGGGAATCCCATATCTAATTCATCACAGTCTATCTACATACACTAGAAACTGACACCAGAAATAAGTGATTGAGGAATTGAGGTGATTATTCATCATTATACTATTATTATTGTTAATTTAACGTTTCTCTCTCTCTTCCTCTCTCTCTGTCTTTCTCTCGTTTTCCCTTTCTCCCTCTCTGCTGTTTTGGGACCACACATGGCAGTGTTCAGAGTTTACTCCTGGTTCTGTGATCAAGGATCACTTCTGGTGATTCTCAGGAGACCATATGGAATGCCAGGGATCAAATCTCAGTTGGTCATGTGCAAAGCAAGTGCCATACCAACTGTACTATCTCTCTGGGCCCTTCTCTCTCTTTTTGGTGGTACTTTAGCTTTCTGAGCTATCTCCTGGGCCATATAGAGTTATTCTTGATAAAAATCCAAGATCTAAAATCAGGTACAGAGAGATACAGACCAAAGAGACCAATTCAAGAAAAATGTGTATGTGATGCGCTCAAAGTCAAAATATATTAAATATATTGTAATCAAAGTAAAATTTATCAGCTACATAGGCAGGGTGAGGGTCTGGGGGGCTTTGGGGGGAGGTATACTGTGATTCTTGGTCTGTGGAATATGTGCACTGGTGAAGGAATGGGTGTTCGAGATTTGTATAACAGACTTAAACCTGAAAGCTTTGTAGCTTTCCACATGGTGATTCAATTAAAAAAAAAATACTCAATATATCAATGAGGCAAGCCATAATAAAACTATAATCATTATGCAGAAAAGATTAATGACAAAGAACTAAATGAACTTTAAAGAAAGAATTTAAATTTCTTTAAAAATTTTAAATTAAATTTAGAATAAATTTAAGTTTCTTCTAAACATTTTAATGTAAATAGAATAAGCAAGTGATAAAGTGTTACTTGTATCACTTGTCATCGCACTGATCTTTGATTTGCTTGAGTGGGCGCTAGTAACATCTCCATTCGCCCCTGTCGCATACTAGTGTATCCCAATGGTATCTGTACAGTATCTCTATGGATCTCTACACTACAATATGATTATATGTGACGTAAAAATTTCCTCAGAATTTAAAGCCTTTCATAGGTGACAAGCTCAGTTTTTAAAATGTTGAAATAATGCATCAGAAATTAAGTGCATGGAGCACACATAAGCAATTTTTTAAATATTTCTAGTTATTATCCAAGACACTTGGATATGACATAGGATACAATACTGTCACTGTCACTGTCATCCCGTTGCTCATCGATTTGTTCGAGTGGGCACCAGTAACGTCTCTCATTGAGAAACTTATTGTTACTGTTTTTGGCATATCCAATACGCACGGGTAGCTTGCCAGGCTCTGTCGTGCGGGCTCTATACTCTCAGTAGCTTGCCAGGCTCTCGAGAGGGGCGGAGGAATCGAACACGGGTCGGCCGCGTGAAAGGAGAACGCCCAACTGCTGTGCTATCGCTCCAGCCCAGGATACAGTACATACAAAATTAAATTTTTGTGGTGTATTTATTCACAACTGGTGAAAGTATAGATATAATTAGTACCACAGTTAACTATATTTATGCATGATGTCAGAAGAAAGTTTGATGTGCTCAGAGGACTTGTAAGTCAAAGGCCCGTAATAAGAATAACACCAGCAAATGACTTTTCAAAACATGTTGGAAAAATGTTCATGTTAGACAAATTCAAATTAATAGTAAAGCTATTTCTAGACAAGTTTAATTCAAGAGTGCAACATTTTTCCAGGCTATGAAACCTAAGTTTGATCACTGCATTGCATTATTCACCAAGAAGATCTTTGTGCTACTAAATCAACCTGAAACTCATCTTTGAAATAGTCATGATTTAACCCAAACTAACACTTGGCTTATATTCAGGCCTCAGGATGGGAAAGGAGGTTCTATAGAGTGAAGTGAAAGGCTGCCAGCACTTTGTTTTTATAAAAACAGAAAGGGGGTGGGGGAATGAAGTGTCCACACAAAGTCACAGAGAGATGTTTTCAGAGCCTGGGGGACTGTAAGCAGTGCTTAAACTCACACAACACACTGCCAGACAAGCGTGCCTTACCCTCTGTACTAATCCTTCTGCCCTGAGATAGTAATTTAGTATAGTATAATAATGTAACTTTTGAAGAGGTACATAAAAGCACTCCTAAAACATCTACAGTGGCATAAACCAGTGCTACCTTCAACAATAGCAATAAACAACAACAAAAAATTACGAATTACTACACAACCTGATTCTCAGATTATCCAGTTCTTGGTTTGATGGGGCAGATACTGAACTATTTGAGAGTAGCTAGTTTAATGTGACACGGAACCAAAGAATTTTTTTTAATTATTCAAAGAAAGTCACCTTGTGTCATATAAAGTCAATCCCCAGGCTAGTTTACCAATAAAAATAGGATCAAACTTGATCTTTTGGGTTGATGTTATAACCCATCAAAATCCTAAATGTTGCATGCACTTACATAAAAAAATGTTTTCATTCTTTATTACTGGGGAAAAATGTGACTTTGGGAAGATCTTGGGCAAAAACAAAAAATAGCCTACTTTTATATGCCCAAAGTTGTTTCTAAATATGAAAATATTGCCTTAACAATCCTTCTCAAAATCGTGTGATTGAAGACTAAATTCAGAAAAATATTATCCATCTTTACATTTTATAAAAATGAGCTGACATTTTGAAGTTAGCTTCCCTCTGTGGATAAAAAAAAAAGACAGAAAATTCTAAATCAGAGCAGGACAAATAACTGAAAATCAAATACACTGATATCAAATTATCAGAATCCTACAGGTATCTGAGTGGAAACTGTAACAAATGCAAAGCAACACTTAAAATATCAAACATATTCAGAGTTCTCTATATTACTTGTTTTCAAATGATTAAAATGAGTAAAGCAAAATGTTCCCTCTACTTGATGTATTAGTATTGAATGTTTATTATACACTGAAATTCAAAATGCCATTCTCAATGCTATACCATCAATTTAAAAACATTATATACCACAAGAAGATGGTGTAGAGCTCATGCTTTTCTTGTACACAAGGGCACAAGTTTGATCCCCATCACTGGGGACATCCAAAAATATTTTAAGGGTTTGGGTTACAAATGAATTATGGTGATTTTAAAGCTCTGCCATTTTTTACCTTAAAAAAAAATCTCCCAATTGTAGGTTGCACATTTGAATCCTGCATAATGTATGATATCTGAATTTTTACCTTATAAGTTATCCTAGTTATATTTTTACAACCTTTTTTTTTCATTTTCCGAAATTCATTTTGCCAAGCTTCCAAGGGGCTAGAATGACCCAGTCTAGAACAAAGGGAGCCCTTTGAAGCCTTCACCAAAACAGTCTACACCAGCTGCCAGAAGGCAAATGTGTAGGAGAGTACTCAATCCTTGGCTTCCAGATAGAGCTGAGAAAAGACATTGTCTCAGATTGTCACGTCACTCAAGCTGTGCCTACAGAAGGTCCCTGATTCTGTGCTGGAACTTGACAGTTAAATCAATAAGCTCAGTGGGCATATATCACTGTCCTTATGATCGTTTCCTAAATTGCAGCCTGCCTATTGCTGGGGTTGTTGTGGCTATGTTTTTGCTTTCCTTGGTATTTGGGACTGGAAAATAGAGAGGATTTCAGTATTTTTCTGTTAGTGCCAATAAGCCTTGTCAGAGCCTGAGATCTTAACTCACGGCAGCTGCTTGAGCCCTCCAATTTTTGCAAACTGCCATGCTAAGTTCTCCAATTCATTATCCTGCTCACCCACCTTTCCTTCTAGCCCTCAAGCTAGGAGTGGTCACACACGTGTTCTCAAACCTTCACTCTACCTCCAATTTTTAACTTGAGTATCACCTTCCAATCATCTTCTAGCTGGGCATCAGTGAGTAGTCAAACCACCCGCAGTGAAAGCCAGGTCACTATGGCAACCACTCAGTTCCTAAAACATGTACATCAACAAGCCTCATAAACATGAGGCAACATAAAGGCACTAGAACAGGGACCATGGCGATAGTATTGCAGCCAGAGTGCTAATGTTTCACAGGAACGACTGGGGTTTGTTTCCCAGCACCCATAGGATCCATGGATCCAGGAATGATCGCTCATTAATAAGCCTTGAGCATCAGTGGGTGTAGCAAAAATTAAAAAAAGGCATTAAATAAGATAGACCCCTCCCCACAAACAGGTCAGATCAATAACCAGGTTGGATTTCCCCCATGGATTCATCTTTTCCAAGGTCCATTGCTTCAGGCGCTTGCCTATCTTTCTAATCATGAGTTCACAAACTTGGGGGAAATCTGAAACCACCACCACCACCACCACCACCAGCAGCCTACCCCAAATGGAAGTGAGCAACCTAAAAAAGAACAGACCATTCTGTATTAAGAGGTGGCCATTATATGGGTAAGGTTCTGGCCTTACACACAAGCAAACCGAAGTTAGATCCTAGGCATCCATACTGTCCTCCAAGCACCACCTGGAGTGATCCCTGAGTAAGTCTAAGCACAGCCAGGTGTCACCCATAAAATCAAAGGTAGCCGTTTTAGTAAGAGGGTTTATATACTGAGTACAACTTCCTCAATACATTAATGATCAGGCCCCAACTTCACCCACATACTATTATTGACCTCACAACTGCGTTTGACCACCCACAATCTAAAAGTTGCCTTTCTGTTCTTGTGATCTGCTCTGATTCTAACCCTCACATTCCTAAAACCCTTAAGTGCTATTAATAAGTGCTTTCATTAATGGTACTAGCTAGCCGATTACATAATAAAATGTAAAGGCGTGTCCCTTTCTGCTAATGATCTCAAATGACTCAGATGGGAGCCATTCTCAGGCTCCATCTCAAAAGCCCTCCTTCATTAAACCTACAACCCACATTAAAACAACTGTGTAAAAATAAAATAAAATTGGGGGTGCTCTCAAACAGTGCTCAGGGCATCCTAGAATCATGTCTAAAGATAGACCACTAAGATGGCCAGACAGTTCAATGCCGCAGCCTGAGGATATAGGATCATCGGGCCTTCAAATGCCAAAGACAACCAGGGCTGCGCTGGCAGTGCTTTGGAGAGTCCAATTCAGATGCTTGGGGGAAAGAGAGGAGGATCAAGAAATTCTGGATATGAAACCAGTTCCTGAACATACAAAGAATGTGCCCCTACAACCCCTATGCTTGGCTCCAGATTAACTAACTTATTTTAGGTCACTTTGTTATAACTTAGTTTTGCAATTATTATTGCTACACTTATAAATTTTATTAGTGTACAAATTTCCTTTTGCCCCTAGCAGAATAAAAATCCTTCATAAATAAGTTTCAATGACTGTCGGACTTGACTTTGAATCTTTGTGCTTCACCCAACATAGATGTTTAACAGCTTGGCTCAATGAAATTGTAAATGAAAAGAAATGAAAATGAACTTTGAAGGCTCTATATAGGTGGTTTCTGGTCCAGAAGCTACATAGGTTCTCAAAATTCAACTAACATTGTCGCTACCTAAGCACAGAACATGTCTGTTATTATTCGTCTCTTCCTTTACTTTCTTGCACCTTTATTCCATTTGGGAGAACCACCGTAATCTTCTCCATCATAGATATGTAATTCACTAGTAATTCATAGATACATAACTCATATTGACCTCTATACTCCATGAAGTATCTGACCAAGGGACAGTAAACTAATGTTAACCAATTAGATATTTACTCCTAGGGCTTAATTCTTCATCAGAGATTAAAAACAGGGCTGAAGAATGGAAAATTATGCATTGTAGTGGTGACTGCAAACGCAAAAGGCACTGGTGGTAATAGCAGCATCTGAAAATACTGTTCCATTCCAAAGCTATTGCTATGCTTTCAACATTCTTCTTGGATCATCAGGTTCTCTAAGTTCACGGCCGCTTTCTCAAATATCCATGACTTCTATAACCCTACCGACATCCTGCCGATAAATCTACTTCGCATTACTAGGGATTGGTACCTCTAGCTGACAGCTCAAAGTCTATCGTGATATACCATATACATTCATTTCCTGGGGAGGAATTTGTAGATATTAATAAGATTTTCAAGAAGATATATGTATGACCTCAAAGATTAAAAATGACTATGTTAAAATTCACAAGCTGTAGCTTGCTACAGGAAAAATCAGTATGTCATGATTCCAGGCACATGGTGGCTATGCAGTCATTATTTTTAGTATATTTATAAGCTCTCATTAGAGAAACTTTATGAAGAATTGACCATAAAAACCAAGAAACTGAACTGAATTTTATATGAAATAAGTCTCCATTTCTTAATTACTTAAGAATGAGACTAACACTGCTTTGACAAAATACGTTAGAAATCCTATGAACTATCTGTTGACCTGGAACCATACACACATAAGAACTCCATTATCTTTTTCTAATATGTGCCTTTCCTCTCTGCTAATGACAAATAACAGCAACAAAAGGAAGAATATATATTCTTCCTTTATATCTCAAGATATAACTTGGTTCTGAGTTTTCTACTTGCCCCTCCTCATGCACATATTTTTGTCATGCCATAATAATGCATAAATAATGCATTTATGTAATTATTATTATGAAATAATAATTTCTCAAAAAATCTAAATTAGGATGTTCAAGGTCATTCTGGAAAATTCATCTCAGCTTAAAATTCCCCCATTTTAAGCAATCTATTATTTCAGGTTTTAGAAAATACTGTATCTGATGCATTTAGAGTTTTCCAGGCCCCTTTCTGGCAGGAGAAAAACTTTGAAACAATAACTTTTAAACAAAAAAATATTTTATGAACTAAATTTCAGTTACAAAATATAGTTGACAGATCCTAAGAATTTAATTTTTTAAAATAAGTTTCTGAAAAATCTTGAGGCTTTTTTACAAAATGAAAATAAAAATTCTTACTGTATATGATTTGTTTCTCAGTCTTTTAGTATGGAGCCCAGTTATGATTTTATTTTTCCAAAGAAAAGCACTAGTAAGCCTATATAAGTAACAAGTACATGATATATGACAAACTGATTGATCTTGTTTGTCTTGGCATATTGATTGTGATATTCAGGTCCTGTTTCTCTGGCTTGAAAGAAGTTGTATGCACTTCTTCGAAGTCAGAGAAACAGGCTTGAAATATTACCTTAAAACTGTGATAAAATGAAGAAGGGGTAAATTTGTCACCTACTTTGAAAATAAAGTTTTATTGGATTACTGTCACACTCATTCACTTATCTATCTCCTATCACTCATGATACACATGTATGTGCGTGTGTATATAGGTAGATAGCAATAGATAGATAGATAGATAGATAGATAGATAGATAGATAGATAGATAGATAGATAGATATCACCATGGATGAAACTCGAGGGTACTATGTTAAAGGAAATAAACCAGACCCAAAACAATATTATATATATATTTTTTTCTGTTACAGAGAATAAGAAGAAAATTAAACTCATGATAACAGAGTAGAATGCTGATCAAAGTTTAAAACTTTTCATTATAAAAGAAATAATTTCTGAAGACATAATGTACATTTCTGTGACTATTTGCTAAGCAGGTAAATCTCAGAATTTCTTACCACACACAAAGATAAATAAGCAAACTAAGGGGTACGTTAATTACCTGGTTATAGTTATCATTTCATAATATCAAAATCAGCACTCAATGCATACCTTAAACATATGTAAATTTCATTTGTAAAAGATAAATTATGCTTCTTACCAGTGGAATCCAAGTAGGATTTCAGGGTTCATCTTGTTCTTTGCTGTATGACAACAAAGGAAAAACGACAATTATCCCTCCCACACTAGTGCTCATCATCTTGCTCAGTGGGAGAATAACACAGGAACGGCCTTCAAGCTTAGCAAAATTTTCTGATAATCCACAGAAGATCTTTCTTTACAAAATTTCAGTGACAATTCGAGCTGTATTAGACACTGATAATACAGGGGCAGTCAGCGAGGGGGGAGGGGGTAGTGGGCGTGAGGGTATAGGGGCGGTAGGGACGAGGGGTGGAGGCGGGGGGGAGTATGCAGACATAATATTTACTCTCATGGAGCTTAGCGCCTGGTTGAAATCGCTGAAGAAACCAAGAAAACTGACATGTGCACGGAAGAGTGGTCAGCAAGAACTCTCCCGAGCACAGATGGAACAGGCAGTTTCTTCTTTCTGTTGGCCCACAGCGAGCCCTGCCACGCTGCCCTGAAGGGGAAAGGGGCAAGAAGGTGGGAGAGACTCAGCCAACTCCAATTTATCTGCTCTCTGAATTGAGTTTGGCGGGTTGGCTGTGGGTAGGGGGCACATGCAAAGACCAGCGGAGCTTAGATTCGGGCACTGGCAGTGCTTCTAAAGTATTCCTCTGGCTGCTTCAGTAAGGTCCTCATTAGCCTTGATGTGAGTTTCCTCTGACGATGCCCTTTACCCTGACTTGGGGACACTGCAGCTTTGAAAGAGGCAGTTCAGTCCCCAGTGTGGCTCAGTCCTTGGCCTAATTTAGGAAGTACAATGTTTCTCCCCAACTGTGAAGATGATATGATTTTTCTGTGATTTCTTGTCTGAAAATTGGGAACCAAAATCTACAAGGAAGCCACGTAGCCCATGAGCGCTTTGGACTCTGCGGCGGCTAAGTCTGCGCCTGTTGATGTAACAGGCTCATAGCAGTGCTGGTCCAGAAGCAAATATCCCTGCCGCTCTCGTAACTCCCTATTTCAGTTCATCACAGATGATAGAATTGGTGATGCCTGTTAGACCATCTGACCTAACACCAGCATTTGTTTAAAATAACCAAATAGAGACACTAAGGTCCTTAAAAGGTAAGTTGCTTTTATTTGACGAAAGTAATTTCAGGAATGAGGAAGCCTGAGACCCCAAATGTAACCTGAATTGTTAATGAGTGAAACTTGTTTAAAGTTCAGAATCTTTCTGACAAGGTAATATTTTAAAGTAGTCAGAAGGGCACCTCCTGAGGTGAGTATAATCTTCCATGGCCTTTTTTTTTTTCATGGGAATTGAGGTATCACTCATGATCGTATTCATACCCTTTCACTCAAGCAAAGAGTTTTTTACTCGTTTCTCTGGCCGCCTCTCTGGTCACACTGGGTACCTTGATGGAACAGTATACACATGGTGGTGAAGCAGTGAAGGTGGAAACAAACAAAACTGTCCTATTATAAGGTCTCTACTGCAACCATCAGGAATCACGCGTAGAATTCCAGCAGGGATCACGCTTAGACTTCCATGCCTGGCAGACTGAGCAGCACGTTGTCTAAGGAGACACAGTGAGCCGGGTTTGGGAGAGCATGAGGGGTTCGGGCGGTTGTCAGCGCCATCTTGTCTCCAATCAAATATGGTGTGGTAATTATGGGAAATGGTTAGGGGGTATCTTATGATGTGTCGTGCGGCAGCAAAAGCAGCTGCACGGTTTAGGAATATGTTCACTCATGTGTGAAGCTTGGCCCGACTGTGAGGAAAGCGGCCTGGAGCATGGTCGTGGTTGGGTTGTGGAGGTCGGCTGCCGGGGCTGGGTCCCTTGGGGCAGGGAGGGCTCCCACCCGCCCCCTCTGGGGTGCCCTGAGTGAAGACAGCCTGGTGCAGAGTCCAGTGGCATGGTTATGAGGGCCTCATTTTATGCTCCCTTTCAGAAAAAGCAGCCATGAGTTCTGAACGGTGATCAATGAGATTATCTGGCACCAGCAGGAGGTGGCTTGTGAATGTGACCCCTGGGCTGCCAGAGACTGGGGGAAGCAGACAGAGGATCTCTGCTCCCGGCTCCCGTTAAGCCCAGAGTCCCAAGGTCACAAAAGTTCTGCAACCTGGCACAGACCCTCCGAGATAGGGTCCTGCTCTGCCAGCTGCTCAACAACCTCCGGGCGAACTCCATCAACCTCAAGGAGATCAACCTGAGGGGGCAGATATCCCAGGTGCTGCCCAGAGATGCAGGCAGGTGCATGTTTGTCAGTGTGCAGATTGTCACAACATGCCAGTAGACCAAAAGCTCACATTTGCTGGGAACACCTGTAAAGACTATTACAGACAACCCCAAAAGTCTCCATCCCTCTTAGAGAGCCTGGCAAGCTAATGTGACTATCCCGCCCACACAGCAGAGCCTGGCAAGCTACTCGTGGCATACTTGATATTCCAAAAACAGTTACAACAATGGTCCTCATTCCCCTGATCCTGAAAGAGCTCCCAATATGCCATCAGGCTACTCTAGCATGGGAAGAATGGAGACGTTACTGGCACCTACTCAAGTAAATTGATGAACAGGATGACAGTGATACAGTGATACTGCAACCATAGGGTTGGGAGAGATGGAAGAGAGTATTGTACAGTGAATTTTCAATGTTTATAGAAAACCAAGTAAAGAAACAAAACTGCTACTCAATCTTTAATAGAAATAGAACTTTTAAAATATTTGTATAGATTTCAGTAGTACTGAAATCATTGTTTTAGACTGAAGAATTGCAACACCATCCACCTACCATCTCTTCACCAAACCCTTAAGCTGCCTCAGTTCTATCCATTATGATTCAGGATTTGTTTCTGTAGGATAACATAGCCTCAGGTAGTTTAGGTTTATTGGGTTACTCCCGTTACAGTGCTCCTATTCCTCTTTATTTATTTGTAGCTTCTTTCTTAGTGTCCTGTTGACTTGTAAATAATGTTTTTCTCTTCTCCTTGAGTCCTTTGCATAGTTTATTCATAGCAAGTCCTTTTTGTATGGACACAGGAAGACTTAACAAATGTTATGCTTTTGTAACCTGGGAGTCATTTGACTCTACATGGTATTTTCCTCCAGGGCATCTGTTCTTTTGACCTAAGCCTCAGCTGCCCTTACTTCCTAGCACCCCCAAAGCAGGGTCCTGACGGGGGACGAGAAAGACCCAGGGCAAGCCGTTATCCCCCTTTTTCTTTTTACAAAAACACAAAATTTGAAAATGAGGAACAATTCAAATTACAACACAATTTCAAGTAACAATACAGTCTTATTAGTTGTGCTAAGATTTCAGTCCGACCCTGGGTCCAGAGCAGTGCTTATAGTAAAGCGTCCAATTGCCCTGCACTGTCCAGGGGTGATGAGAGTCACCAATGATAAGAGTCATTAGGTCACAGTTTGAAGAAATGAAGTGTCTGGATCAAAATTGAAGAGTTGTCCTTGTAGCAGCAGCAGTAGTGGTAGCAGCAATGAGTCTCTGGAAAGCAGCTATTAGGAGTCCAAAAAATTTCAGGAAGCACTGGATCAGTCAGGGAGCACTGGAACAGGAGCATAACAACTTCTGGCAGGAGAACTTCAGCAGGGGAATACAGCTATTCTCTGGTCTGGTTCCTCGGCAGTCCTAGGTGCAATCTAGCTTATGTTTGGAAAAAACACTTTAAAGTTATTAGAGGCTTTCGCAGTTGGGGTTTTGTCTCCATGCCTGTGAATAGAAAGAGTCAGAGGGAAGCTCCAATACGAATGGATATCCTAGAGAGAAATGAAAAGGTGTTCCTGTTAAAAGCCATTTCTTTCTCCTTCAGGAACCTGTGAATCCCAAAGAAAAAGGGCAAAAATAAAGTATTGTTAATTCAAAATATGGAGGCCTGGTGTTGTCCAATCCACAACCTGTAAAAGAGGGGTATAAGGAAAGGTCTTAATGTGACCTCATGATATGCAAAAAAGGGGCTAGAGGCCTTTGCTGCAGGTCCTCTAACGATGGCTCCTCTTCTTTCATTGTGACTCTGAGCTGAAATCAATTTGACGATGAATCAGAGCTGGAAATTGAAGGGTTGTGAATCTCTGGAGGTCTGAGATCCAAATCAGGTGGATGAATTCTACTTCTGATGAGAAGTAAAGGGATCCAAAGTTTCTTAGTGGGGTTATCATCTGTTGAAACAAAAGCATAGCCTTTTCCTCGAATGAGGAGTCTCCCTGCTACATTCAATTGAGAAAATACCTCCTTTTTGTATTTGATTTAACATTCCATATGTCCACTGAAAATGCAGAGGTGGTGGGCTTAAGGCCGCAGTGTTCTATACTGAAAAGGGGTTGTAGTAACTGTATCGGGGCAGGAAATAGGCTGCACTTCCTGCCATCCCTGGCTGCAGCAATTATACTGATTGGAGCTCTGAAACTCCACACTGGGGAAAGGGGCTGCAACTGAGAACATCCTCTGATTTTGCGGGGCCTGGGGCTGGCCCCCTTGCAGGTGTCCCAAGTTGGGGTCACCCACTACATCAAAATTAAAGCGACAATCTCTGGCCCAATGATTTCCCCTCTTACACCGGGGACAGGGCCCGGGAGGTGCAAGTCTGGCTCTGCAGTCTCTGGCCCAGTGGTTTCCCTTCTTACACCTGGGACAGGGCCCAGGACGTGCTCTCGTAGCACGAAATCTCTACGAAAGTGGCCTGGTTTTCCACAATTAAAACATCTTTTCTGAGCTTGTCTCTATAAGGCATCTCCCGCACTCCCAGCTCCATCCTCTCTCTGGATCAACTGTTGCTTCTTTCTTCTCTCTCTCCTCCTCCTTGTCTCTCCCACCTTGCCCTCTAGGCTACACCCAGCTAGGTAGCAAAATCAACATAAGAAAGCCCTTCCCGAGGGCAGGGCATTCCAAAGTCCTTCCTGACTCTTAAGGTTTTTTTTTTCCCTTAGTCCAAACACTTAATACTAGTTATTTTTGTATGGACATAGCAAGAGATACATTGAGGTTTGCGAGGCAGCTCTCCTGGCAACATCTTGCCACAGGCTCAGACCACAGCACTCAGGCCAGATTAATCATTCCTCACTCTAGCAGGGTCCAAATCTAGTTATCACTATTTGGATCATGAAAACATTTGTCCATGATCAAGCTCTTAACTTATAGTTAAGCATTAGGCACTTTGGCCAGGCCCATCTCGATGCCAGGGTAGCACACAACTCACCGCTTGCCCTGGGTCCTTCTCATCCCCCGTCTGGACCCTGCTTTGGGGATGCTAGGAAGTAAGGGCAGCTAAGGCTTAGGTTGAGAGAACAGATGCCCTGGGGGAAAATATTATGTAGAGTCAAATGACTCCCAGGTTACAAAAGCATAACATTTGTTAAGTCTTCCTGTGTCCATACAAAAAGGACTTGCTCTGAATAAACTATGCAAAGGACTCAAGGAGAAGAGAAAAACATTATTTACAAGTCAACAGGACACTAAGAAAGAAGCTACAAATAAACAAAGAGGAATAAGAGCACTGTAACGGGAGTAACCCAATAAACCTAAACTACCTGAGGCTATGTTATCCTACAGTTTCCACTGGGGAAACAGATCTAATCCCCTCCTGTCACTGTTCTTTATCCTTTATACTCTGCCCGTGCAAAATTGTCCAGTATTTATCTTTTACTTTCTGACTTACTTCATCATAACGGAGCACCCTCTAGTTCTATCCAAGTCACAGCAAATTGTGTAGTTTTATTCATTATCATAGCTGAGTAGTATTCCAGGGTGCATATAAACCACAGTCTCTTTATTCACTCATCTGCTGTGGGGTCTTGGGTTGTTTTCAGATCTTGGCTACTGTCAGCAATGCTGAACATAGGTATGGACATGGCCTTTGGATGAGTGGTTTTGTCTATAAATGTGAAGGCTTGTACATATTGCAAGTGTCTCCTCACTCCCCAAAGACTCCCATACCACCTACTTCTGAGACTCCTTCTTATGTGGACTAGGGAGAGGCAGCAGGATGGTGGTTAGTGGCAATGTGTTTATATCTCATTTCTCAGTAAGTCCTATGACAGAAGCATCTGATGGCTTCGTGGCACAGTACCAGTCCATTTTTCTTGAATAAATTATGCTTGTGGTATCAATATACCCTTTGTCCCCTCCCTAGTTCTATAATTCACTGGAAAGACAGCAAACAGCAAAGATGTTGTACTTGTGATATAGCAGGAAAAATATAAATTTAAATCATAAATGGAAAAAATAGAGGGCAGAGTGTTGGAGAGTTACAGATATAAACTTCTAGTTTTTTCCTCCATAGAGTCATGAAAATATCACCTTCTTCTTGCAGAAAAGATGTGGACATGGATTCATAGTATAACCCACAGGGTCATTCACTCAAGCTTTTGTGTTTAAACTTTTTATCAGGGTTGGTCACATACAGATAACTAATCTCAGACTAACCCTTCTAGAAATCAAGCTGACACCTGTGGTCTAAGGCTGTTACCATACGTCATACTGTCAGTATAGACTAAATGGCATTGTTCGAGGCCCCCAAGTAAATAGATACTCTTATCAGGCAGGATGTTCTAAAGACTTAGGGGTTACCTCTTAGGAGCCGAGCAACAAGGCCAAATCTGTCTTTGGGTGAGGTTAATCCTTTACTGCACAAGG
This sequence comes from Sorex araneus, assembly GCF_027595985.1. Taxonomy (NCBI): domain Eukaryota; kingdom Metazoa; phylum Chordata; class Mammalia; order Eulipotyphla; family Soricidae; genus Sorex; species Sorex araneus. The sequence goes on along the minus strand of NC_073313.1, from coordinate 294,621,084 downwards.
CCTCACTGTAATTTTCAGATAATAGGAAAAGTTTCACTTGAAGTCTTGCTATATACAGAATTCTTACTATAAGACTGGTGAAATGTGAAGGTCTTCAATTTCAGAGCACTCCTCAGCACATTAGGAGGTTTGCAGCTAAACTCAGCCAATTACTATTTTAGGTCCAAGATTCTGCCTCACAATTTCACTAAAGAAAAAGGGGATTCTGTCTGGAACTACCAAATGGTCAAGATTTGTATATAATAATGGTGCTAAAAGAAAGCTTAGAAGGGTGACAGCACTGATTGGGGTCAAATCAGAAGTGGAGCACAAATGACCTGATATCAAACTGATGCTTGCATGGACAAATGACATGTTCCCCACAAAACAATGAGCGGGGCAAGTCCATACCATGGGCCTAACACAGAACTCACCGATAAATGGGTGCAAAGGGGAAGTGTAAATTATAGTTCCTGCTTTGGGAGGTGTTCTTGGAGTCACCAAGAACAAAAAAAAAAAAATACTGAAAATTGGATAATATGTTTTAGATGAATATTCACATGGCAGTGTACTACCCATTATAAAATCATGGTGGTAAAATATATGTTTTAGACAAAAATTGTAAAAGAAATTAGAGAAGGGAATACCAACCAAACATTTCCATGAGGAAGAGCCCCTTTCATCTATTCTTTATGTCCCTCTGCTAAAGAAAATAACCACAGGGGCCGGAGCGATAGCACAGCGGGTAGGGCATTTGCCTTGAACGCGGCCGACCCGGGTTCGATCCCCGGTATCCCATATGGTCCCCCAAGCACTGCCAGGAGTAATTCCTGAGTGCAAAGCCAGGAGTAAATCCCCTCATTTCAATATGATTTAACAATCCTATAGTAAACGTTTTTAAGCCTTCCTTCCAACATTTTTTTCTGATCTAATATATCCTGTGTGTCTCTCAAAACCTAAATTTCATTATTTCTACTGACTTCTAATTACATTTGTTTTAGTTACTATTTCTTAAAGAATTCATCATGACCTACATTAACTTACCTTGGACCAACCATTTCATCAAAAACATCAATTTTTTCATTATTCTTATTCAGAAAACTCAGCCAAAAATCTCAAATAATTTAATTATAGGCTAGAGAGAAAGTACACCTAGTAGAGTGCTTGCCTTGCACACAGCGACCAGGTTAGATCCCAGACGTCACGTATGTTTCCCCAACCCCCACCAAAAGAGCCAAGAGCATGCCCTGAGCATTGCTGGTGTGGCCCAACCCCTTGTTCTGCCAAAATAATTTAATTAACCAGATAACAATACCAAAAGTTATTACTTTAAGCAAAAATCTGTCAAATGGAAAATAATGTTTGTTATTGAGGAGCTATAATTATATTACAGCAAGAAAATAACTATTATTCATTCAATTGATATTGAAAGTCCATTAAACTTAAAAGACAAACCTAAATATTAGATAACTAGCATGACCAATGCATTGTCAAATAGAGTCTCTTCTTGCAGAGAACATACTTTCTCATCGATGGAGCCCAAATCAGATAAATAAATTTATCTCTCTGAAAAGGAAAAAGCCCACTACAGACTATGAAACAGATTGGTATAAAAAATAGGAGAGTTAAAGTAGATCTGACTACATTAAGAATGCTTAAAATATTTTGCTGAGGATGAACTTAGCCCTGAATTGGATTCATTGGTGTGTGTGTGTGTGTGTGTGTGTGTGTGTGTGTGTGTGTGTGTGTGCTGAAGGGAATTGAACCCACGACCACACACATGGAAGGCAAGTGTTTTACACCCCCAGAGCTCCCAACTTAATTGAATCCTAAGTGATAAGTAAACAGTCATGGAGAAATGAAATATGGGGGCAAATAATTAATGTAAAAGAGAGTCTCTTGCCCGCATGCCTGGCTGTCTTCCCCGGGGCCCCTCAGAGGGGATGGGCTCCAGCGTCCCTCCCCGCCCTGGGCAGAGGTTCCAGTGGCTGAAGACCACCAGAACCTAGCCACAGCCATGCTCAAGGCCCCTCTCCACATGTTTGGACAAGCTCCATGCATGACAGCAGAGGAACCCAGGTGTGTGTAATCCCATCAACGGCCAACATCTAGATACTTAAAAAGCAAGCTCCCAGAAGCAATATCTTATAACCTACTTCTCCCTCTGGGAGAAACTAACAAGCTACTGGGAGTGTTCTGCCCATTTGGGAGAGTCTTGCAAGCTTCCCATGGTGTATCCATATGCCAAAGACAGTAATTAGCTGGGTCTCATTCCCCTGACCCTGAAAAAGCCTCCAATGCGGCATCATTGGGAAGGCTGAGTAGAGAGAGGCTTCTAAAATCTCAGGGATAGGACAAATGGAGAGGTTTCTGAGACCGCTTGAGAAATTCGACGATCAACTGGATTTCGTGATTCGTGATTTGTGAAAAGAGAAAAAGCAATAGAAGGTGCACAGAGTATTATGGAAAAGACTAGGTAAGACTGAGGAATACGAGTGTGTGTCTAAGTCATATTCCAAACAGGGAGAGTGAATGGAAAACCAAGTGAAATCACAAGGGTAAGCAAAATATGAGCTCAGTTACGACATTGTAAACAGTGCATAGGAGTTTGAATTTTGTCCTAAATGCAAAATGAAATACTGGAGAGCTCAATTCTATCATGTGTGTGAATCGACTCCATCTTTTTCAGGGAATTCTCTGCTTGGTAAGGAATAAACTGAAGGAATGCAAATGTGGAAGCAGATTGTAAACTGAAAATCTAAAGCAGTAACCTAGGGAGTTTAGTCTAGGATCTTAACAATAGCAGTTTTGCTAGGTTAGAGTGTGGGTTAAGCATAATTACAAGGTAAAAAAGTAGAACTAACTGAAGGATGAATTTGAGGGATGAGATTAGGAAAGGAGGAAAGAGTTCTGAATAGGTGGTGGTGAAATAAACTGAGATAGAGAATCAAGGAAGAAAAAGGTTGGGCAAGAAGTTAAAGAAGCTGCGGCTGGAGCAATAGTACAGTGGGTAGAGCATTCGCCCTGCATGCAGCCAACCTGAGTTCGATCCCCAGCATCACATATGGTCCCCCAAACACCAAAAGGAGTAATTCATGAGTACAAAGCCAGGAGTAATCCCCGTGATCGCCAGGTGTGACCCCCAAAAGCAAAAAAAAAAGGAAAAAGAAATTAAAGAAGTAAGATATTTTGTTTCATTTGTTTTAACATGTTGGTCATTTTGAATTTGAAGTGTTAAGAAAGTACCAACAAACTTATAAATTAGAATTGATATCAAGACAGGCATAAATTGGAGTACTATTAGCATAAAAATTACACATTCTAGTATAGAATTAGTAAGGTCACCTAAGTTGTTGGTAAATAGAGTAAATTCCATTAAGTTGAACCCCAGTTGTTTTTATATGAGTGGTAGTAGATTTTTACTTCCATATTTTCTTATTCTTCCCAAGTATTGAGATAATTGGCTCACAGTTGTAAGGCAACTCTTTTGGGTTAAAAGTGTAATTGAGGCCATATACCAGAGCAAACTTAGCAGCAGACATTCTCATAGAACCTGTGCTTCTTTCACTTCATTAACATTGCTCTCTAGCCAACTAGCAAAGCTAAACTTAGTCAAGTTATGTGATGGAAGTATTTTTTTCACTTTATCTTTTTTTAATATTCAAAACCCATCAGAAGGACAATTGTTATTTGACAATCTATTGATTTCTGAATTTCAAGGAAGATTCTAGTTTTTAATAGAAGTGGATGCTTTAAAACAAAATACAAATTCTCTTCAAGGTTGGATCACAAGAACTTAACTTGTTTTGTTCTATTTTAAATCTTCGCTCACTGTTTTAAATTATAGATAACAGTTCAGTGAGAAAATAGTGTAGAATTGGACTGCTACAAACTAAGATAAACTGAAAAAGCCTTACAAGTTAACAGCAGTTAAAATTAGGCCATTATTAACAAAATCTTTGTATTTTAACTCGACTTTTTTATATGTTTTTGGGGGGAGGCAGGGAAAGGCAGGGGACACATTTGGCAGTGTTCAGGGTTTACTTCTGGTTCTTTGGTCAGAAATTCTTCCTGGCAGTGGCTGGGGGACCATTTAGAATGCCAGGGATCAAACTTGAGCCATCTTCATAAAGGCAAATGCTTTGCCCACTGGACTATCATCCTACCCAACCTTAAAACTTTTTCATAAGACTTTATCCACTGTCACTGTCACTATCATCTTCTTGCTCATCGATTTGCTTGAATGGGCACCAGTAACTTCTCCATTGTGAGACGTGTTGTTACTGTTTTTGGCATATTGAATATACCACGGGTAGCTCGCCAGGCTCTGACATGCAGGTGAGATACTCTCAGTAGCTTGCCGGGCTCTCCAATAAAGTTATATTAGCATTTCAGGAAAAAAATCTAAGCTTTTTCATAAGACTTTACCCAGTAAAACTATGTTAGTTTTTCTGGGAAAAAAACTAATCTTTAAATTAATTTTGAGACTTGAAAGGTTCTATATTAACTGTTGTTTTATACCCTCAAGTTTATAACCAATAGAGAGATGTAGGGGTAGGTATTAAATTAGTTCAAATATGTTGCACCTGAAAGTTTTTGATTCTTAAATATGAGACAAATAAAATGCACTAAGAAATAAAATTACACTAAGAAATAAAAAGAGTGCAATGAAAACAACAATAAGGTGGGGCTGGAGAGAGTACAGCAGGTAAGGCGCTCTCCTAGTATAAGGCAGACATGGGATCAATCCTTGAGCCACACCAGGAGTGATCGCTGAGCACTGATTCAAGAATAAGCCCTGAATATCACACCAGGGATGTCCCCAAAACTAACAATTACAATAAAATAATAATAGTTTAATCAAATATGTACTTAAAATACCGGACTGGAGTGATAGCACAGTGGGTAGGGTGCTCACCTTGCACACGGCCAACCCAGGCCCAGGTTCAATTCCTCTGTCCCTCTCGGAGAGCCTGGCAAGCTACCGAGAGTATCCCATTCGCATGGCAGAGCCTGGCAAGCTACCCATGGCATATTCAATATGCCAAAAACAGTAACAAGTAACAATGGAGACATTACTGGTGCCCGCTTGAGCAAATTGATGAACAATGGAATGACAGTGCTAACTTAAAATACCAAGATAATAATATGAGATTTATGTTAAAAGGTCTGATCATCATCATCATCATCATCATCATCATCATCATCATCATCATCATCATCCCGTTGATTGTCAATTTCTCAGTAGCATCTCCATTCTTCCTAGCCCTGATATTTTAGAAGCCTCTCTTTACTTGTCTTTTCCAATGGTGCTGCATTGGAGGCTCTTTCAGGGTCAGAGAAATGTGACCCATCATTGTTACTGGTTTTGGCATATGAATATGTCATGGGGAGTTTGCCAGGCTCTCCCATGTGGACAGGAAACTCTTGGTTTGAAAATGTAAATGTAACCTGTAAAAAAAAAAAAAATAGGTTAAGTGCTTTCCTTGTGTGGCAGCAAGCCCAGTTTGTTCACTAGCCTCACGTGTTTTGCTAAGTATCACCAGGTACAGTTCTGTTGGCCTCTAGCATTGCCAAATGTGGCCCTGGAGACCCCTAAATTCATCTGGGGAGGCTCAGGCAAGGCAAAGCTTCTGTAGTATCATAGCTTCAGACAAAACATCTGATCCAGTTGGCAGGTAATAGCCTAAAGAGTCTCAGAGGCCTCCCAAGGACCACTTAAGGCTAAAAGAACCAAAATCGTAGGGAGAGTGAATCCTTATCATTCATCAAGCACAAACTTACCGCAACTCATTGCAGACCAATGTACACACAGCCTTCTTGCACCGATGTAAGTACATAAATGGAAAAATTAACATTCATTCTTTAGAGTTAATTAAGGTTCTTGGTTTTTTCCACATAATTTTCACTTTCTTATCTTGTAGACATAATTGGACATATGGGAAAGACAGTTGCTAGGCATAAATGTATGAGGGAGGTGAGAAGTTTTTCCCAACCCACCTGGTTTGCACAAGCTTCCTGTATGAGATAGGATTTGTAAAGATTTATGAATGAGGGCAGAAAGGTGTCTTGAAAGATAAGATGAAAATAGTCCTAGAGCTATCACTTGCTATAGAAAAAAAATACATGGAATAAAAGTGCCTTGCTTTAACACTTTAATATTTTCAATGGTAATTTGACCTACATAATTTCACTTGACCCTTACATTAACTTTCTATGGGCCTTTTTCCTCATTCATTATTTAATTCACCCATTAATGAATATTTATAGAGTGACTGTACTCTCAGGCATTCAGGAGGAAACATTAAGACCTAAAACATAGTTCTGCTTCAAGATGCAGAGGTACTCAGAAGAAAACAATTCCCCTAAAATAGGTTAAGAATGGTAACTTTCATGAAGTACAAAGAAAATGCTGAAACAGAAAATGAAAGAGTAGGGTCTAGGAGAACAATTTATGTCGAATATGATAGCCCTTTAAGGAGTTTAATTTAAAGTGAGATATCAAGTAAGGGAAAGAGAAAAGAATAGTTATAGAATAAATTATAAAAGAAATGATAAACCACCTAGAGGGAATTCTATTCTAACTCACGGAACAGAAAATGCCAGAGTCCAGAGATAGGAAGGAATGTAGCAGGATACGAGAAATAGAGATAAAGCAGGATTACTAGAGCATAACTGGCACTAGAGAGGGAGGAGAAGGCAGGTAATGACTTACTAATGCAGCTCATCGATTCATGCAGCTGAGGGGTGGAATCTAAGTTCAATGCAAACCAAACTTTTTTTTTTTCAGAAAGAAAGTGTGGATTTGCTAAATACTTATATTTAAATATGATACCTAGATTTGGAAAATAGGAAAAATAGTATTTTCATTTGCTTATAAGGGAAGTGACAAATTTAGAGTATTGCTAAGATTGGAGGACGATTCTTATTTTCTTAATTTATATGGTGTTCCAATTAAGGGGATCTCTGAGACATCTAATTTGAGATGAAAAGCAGGAAGTTGATCATGTGAAACCTAAAATTAAAACCCAGCATTATTTTAGTTTCTCAACAAAAGTACAAAAAAATGGGGTAGAGGAATATAATCTAATAAGAAAGTATAAGGATTAAGAGCCAGGATGACATCCAAATTATCTTCACACAAGTCAGGTGAAGTGAAAGGTCTTAACTACGGAACCTGGGAAAAAATGGCCAGTGAAGTAGAAAGATACAAGATAGAAGTGTAATTAAAGACTTAAAGACAAAAGGGTAGGGTGTAACAAGAAGTGCATGGTTAACAGTGCTGAATTCTAAATTCTAAGACATATGAAGAAAAATGAGAGTAGGAGCATGTAGGACAAAAGTGGCAATATGGCAGTTGTAAGTTAAATGATCAGCAGGGGGGAAAGGAAGGAGAAAGAATTGTCCTTCAGTTAGAGCAGAACATAAAGAGAATATGAACGTGGATTTTGGAAGGTTCTTAGGGTTCCTGGAGGGAAAATAGAATTTCTTCCTTATGACTCCTCATTTTCCCGAGAAGTTTCAGGCAAGGTCTTCCGCTGAATGTGAGAGCAGGAAATAAGTTTTGGAGGAGTGAGCAGAGAGACATTCCTTTGGGAGCAGAAAAATGAACCTATTAGAGAAATTTACTTGGATTCAGGGTCTATAGTAAGTACCAGATTAAGAAATAAGCTAATTTTGAATGAAGCATTAATAACGTGATTTTTCTCAGCATTGTTCAAAGTATATAGGCAGACATGAAGAAGATATATAGTAATATTTATCCAAGATTTCAGTTTTTCTTCAAAAAAATAAAATAAAAGAGAGGGACAATGCACGAGAAAATGATCTTCTACAAGGAAATGATTCTAACAACACGGTGGAATTGGTCTGGGTGAAAATTAATCAGGACAGTATGGGTAAATAGTGAAAATGAATAATGCATTAAAGAATTTGCACAAAGTGAAGAGTACAGAGAGGGAGATTTGGGAAAACAGAGTTGGGGAAACAAGAGGGTTACAAAAAGTTCAGAGGTGAGGTGTTAGAATGGTGAGAGTGACAGAGGGTCTGGATCTGGTCACGACTGAGCTAGAGTACAGAAAGTACAAGTGGCAGGTTTGCTCTCATTTTGCGGACAGAGATAGACACATCTTTGATGATGTAGGACACAGCAATTAGCCCACAAAACACAAGGGGAATAAGAAAGTCACTGCTTAAAAAGCAACAAGGTAGTACAGCCAAGTAAATGATAAGGACAGAGAAACAGGGATTAATTTGAAAATGATGCGTGTCCTTCTTCCTTTGCTGTTATTGTTCTTATTTTTTTTTTTGGGGGGGGCAAGGGGTTGCAAAGGGAAGTTGAGTCACACCGAAATGTGCCCCAGGCTTATTTCTGGTCATTCCTGGGGGGATCATAAGTGATACTTTGGATCAGATTTGTGTGACAGGCACCATACCTGCTGTGCTCTCTTCAGTCTCATTGAATATATGGCAAATCTGTGTGTTGTTTGCGGCCATACCTGGCTATGCTCAGAGATTACTCCTGGTTCTGTGCTTATGGATCACTCTGGCGGTGCTCAGGAGACCACAGATGATACCAGGATTCAAATGCAGACGAGCCACATGCTCTAAGATAAGGAAAGGAAGATAAGAGAAGTAAATCTTTTTCTCAATGAGAATAGCCATATATTTAGACTTTCAGTGGGAGTCTGTCTATTTTTATGTTTTTTAATTGAAATATTGAAAATATCCATTTGCCAAAAGGGAAACTGAGGCATGGAACCCAAAATAATTTGGTCCATTGTTCAGCAAATTAATTTTAGAAGTTGAGATAAGTATTATTTCTTAGGCCTACATCATGAGCACTTATACCCAAATCAAAAGGACTGAATAAAGGCAAGGAAAATTAGTTTCAGTCTTTGTACCCTTGCCTGGTAATGAAATATCCAATTAAAAGAAATTATGAGCCTTTAAGGATGATTGCTCTTGCACAAAGTGAAGTGGAATGGAAATTCATAACCACAATCCCATATCCATCATATAAGACTATTAATTGGAACAATTTTCATAAAAGCCTAGGTTGAACACTCTCATTAAGAAGGCAAAACTTGTGAGACAATACCCAGCTTCAAGTTTTGAAAATGTGGCAGGACTTTCTGCCCTTTGAGCTGCCAGATTCAGAACTGCTTTAGAGATATCATTTGTAGCAGAGTTTACTGCTTTTAAACCACTAATGGCTTGCCCCAGCCTTGTTCAGTAACATTTCTATAGTCCTGCCTGGTAAACACATCATTCAAGGTGTACATTATTTAAGGAAGACAATTAGATAATGTGCATGTATTATATGCAGCATTTATTTTGAGGCAATATATACAGACCTTACATATATATGTATAATCTCAAACATATACGTGATGTCTATTGTTATTAGAGGGGACCAGTGAGTATCTTATTCCAATTATCCAAATTAAAAAAAAAAATTGAGCTACCGCTCAAAATCTTAATGTCAATTGATAAAGTAGTTTTTAAATTTCTGTTGGGAGGGTCAAACCCAGTGTTCAGATCGTTCTCCTGACTCTGTTCTCAAGGATCACTGCCCGTGGGCTCAGGAGGGTCTTATGAGGTGAAGGGAATTGAACCCCAGCTGTCAGTGTGCAAGACAAGCCCCTACCCACTGTGCTATGGCTCTGGTCTGTGATTTAAAAAAAATTTCAGGGTCATACTTTTATAAATTTATTTTGATTTATTTTTAATTAAGACACCATGATTTGCAAAGTTGTTCAGAGAGTATTATTGTTTCAGGCATATATGTTGTACCACCAATGCAATCACCAGGCCCCAGGGTCCCTGCCATCCCCCACCTTGTCCTCTTACTTAAAGTACTTTTAACTAAGGATTTTCTAGAAAATATATTCATAAATATGTCATGAAATCTTTTTAGTAGCTCTAATATTTTTCCTCAATTCAGTGATATTCAGTTTCTGTTTTATTCAAATACAAAAAAATCAGAGTAGGAGGAATTTCTTAAACACATTGAATGCAGACTGACATTTAATTTTTTCTCTAGTATTTCCTGTGTACCATTTTCATACAGAAATATGATCTGAGGAATAGTTATTTACCATGCCCAATATGTATTCTGCCAGGATTATGATGTTTTCTCATATGGTCAGGACTAACAAGAAGAGACTGTGGATTAGAAGTGGGGTACGTTTGCTGGGTCTTGTCTCTTGTTAAAATACTTCACAGGTCAGAGAGATGGGACAGGAGTCAAAGTGCCTTGCAATTTGCCATCGCAGGTCTAAGCCCTGATGGTTCAATCCCAATGCATGGGCTCCATGTCTTGCCAGGTACAACCCTGAAGAAGCCTGTACATTGCCTTAAAGGCCCTTGAACACTTCTTGGATGGTCCAGGTGATCCCCAGAAGCCCTAAACAGGTACTGGTTGGCTTCACTGAGAGTTATCAGGAGTAGGTTCTAGAAATTAGGTTCTAGCTAGCCCAAACGGTATTGCAGAATCTGCATTACAAAAACCAAAATGGAAGTTTACAAGGAAGAAAGAAAACGGTATCAACTTTGAGCACTAATTATAGAATTCGTAATAAAGGAGACGTTACTGGAGCCCACTCAAACAGATAATAATAATAATAACAATAATAATAATTCAAATAAACTAGTTTTCAGGTTCTTACTATGTTTCAGATTCTCTTTAATAATTAAATCTCAGGGCTGAAGCGATAGCACAGTGAATAGGGCATTTGCCTTGCACTCGGCTGACCTGGGTTCAATTCCCAGCATCCCATATGGTCCCCCAAACCAGGAGTAATTTCTGAGTGTAGAGCCAGGAGTAACCCCTGAGCATCACCAGGTGTGACCCAAAAAGCAAAAAAAAAAAAATGAAATCTCTTTGTCTCTTTGAAGATCTCATAAATGTTTCATAAAGACGTAGTATTCTTTAGCATTCTTAGTGTACCCAACAAACACAACTTCTGGTATTCCCTTAAGTCATCAATAAAATAATTTAGAAAGTGATCATTTTCTATTATCCTATGAGCTTAGATGTGTAGGTTGAAATTGGTACTGCATTGGTAGCTATTAATCCTAACTGTAGGCAACAGAAAGAATGATTAGACTTTTGTTCCAGAATCCATAGATTCAGGTCAAGAAAACTCTCTAAGATATAATGTAACAATAAAATTTAAGATGGTCTACCATTCTTGAGCATAATTAATGTATATTAAAATGTTATTGAAGGAAAGGAAGTCTATACGCATAATGGAAACTACCGTCTTGGGAGAGTTGTCAAGATAAATGTGGACTTAGAACTAAATGAGATCATTTCTTCTCTAGAGGATTCTTATACTTTTCTACTTTATTGCACGCTTTAGTTACTACCACGTCCAGTACTCATTTACAAATAAGAACTAGCAACTTTGCATTATAACCAGAATTGTGGTACCCTAAAATTTCATCTCTTATAAGAGTGACTTTGAAGAAAGTAATCAAAATTAATCTATTGGACCTGCTGTTGGTAATAGAAGAACCCAGCAAGTCTGAAATAAGAACAGGGGAGAAAACATTTTGAAATGACTTTCACACTGAGTATTGGCTTTCTTTGTCTTTTTATTAAGGATTTTAGGAGCGATAGCATAGCAGCAGGGCATTTGCCTTGCACGAGGCTGGCCCGAGTTCAATTCCTCTGCCCCTCTCAGGGAGCCTGGCAAGCTATTGAGAGTACCTCGCCCGCATGGCAGACCCTGGCAAGCTACCCGTGGTGTATTCAATATGCCAAAAATAGTAACAAGTCTCACAACGGAGATGTTACTGGTGCCCGCTTGAACAAATCGATGAGCAACGGGACGACAGTGACAGTGATGACAGTGACAGTCCTAATAAGGGCCCCAAGATGAGAGACCAGAGTAGGTGGGTAATCTTCACAGACAGTGAGGTAAAGAGAATTGTACAAACAGATTAAAAAATCTGGAAGAAGAAAAAATTTCCCTCAACCACAATGCTTGAGAGAGACACTGATTCCAAAGTGGGAGCTTGTGTCCACCACTAAGATCTATTGCTGCCTAAAATTGGTGGAAGGCATTATGGATCAATCATGGGAGATGATGTCTGTTACTGTAAATTGAATGATAGCACAATCCACTTTAAAAATCTGACTTGACTTGTGCAATTTACAAAATCAAGTGTCCAGTTTTATCCTCCCATCTGCAGATTTTCTCTGTAGAATCCTATTTCCACTTGTTTTCTGGACTTAGCAAGGACATTATCCCTGAACTTGAAAACTACAAAAAGTTATACATTACCCATATGAAAGGCAGGCATAGTAAAATTAAAACTCCATAAAATAATTAATAATCAGGGATGCTAAAAATATTTTCCTTAAGTATCCATATTATCTTATTTTCAAAAATGGGCTAGATGTTTTAAAGAAATCTGTCCTTTAATAAAAATCATTACAAATTAAATCTTATGATTACGTATTAATATTAAAAAAATATGTCCTCAAGGGTTAGTTGATAGTTTATTTGTATAAGAACTTTAGGCCATGTTAGCTCACCCACAGGGCCTGTTCTTCTGATTCCTGACTAAATCCCTTAGGAGATACAAACCAAGAAGCCAAACACTCTATATCTCCCTTGTTGGGGGTTGGGGGAAGGCAAAGTGGGCCAAATATCTGCCCAGAAGAAGTTCTGGAAGTTGCACCCACAACCCACCACTGCAGCAATGCCAAAGGTTTCGTTTCATCACGTCACGAATATTCTCTGTAGAAAAGCCAAACTAAGAATAGTTTCAGGCACCCAGGACTTCTGGCCAGGCTTAGAACTCTGGTGTTTTTCAGAGACAGGAAAGAGAGGCTCCACCCACATTCTCAAAAGCCCTGGCAGTCAAACCCACCTCCCAGAGCCACCTCCAAGTTAACTCATTGGCCCAGATCACAGATGCTGAAGCCTCTGGACCACACGGCCATATATGTGCAGCCACAGAACATCTCCTACCTCCTCAGTACTGACATTCCAAAAGGAGCACACCAAATTAGATGGGAAAGTAACATGGAAGCCAACTAAACTCAAAAAGCAAAAACAATAATACGGAGGCTCAACAAGCAACAGACAGCTTAATAAATTCTTAGAGAAGGATTGAAAATCCCGTAATCAGATATAGTTTTTACATAAATTGATTTTTTACTTATTGATTTTAATATTGGAGCTCCATTATCTAATCAATTCTAATTCTAGAACTTTACCAACATATGTGTTTTTTTCTACATTAAAATAAATTTTTTAAGTTTTGAAGGTTTGTTTTTTTTTTTTAATAAAAGGAACTGAAATTCATTGGAAAATCCAGGTATGGGCCAGCAGTGATGACACACGCCAGGTCTCACAGGATGGGGGGAGCCAGTTCTTCTCCTCCCGTGCCCCAATGGGACCCTGAGATGCCACCCACGAACTGCTTAATAAGGCCCCTAGCTACTTATTAAGCTCCTTAATGGCCATCATCCCAGAGACACACAAACTCATTCCAAAACCCAGAGGCTCCTGGTAGAAGTCTCTCCAGACCTAATTATTAAAATTTTAGAATTCCAAAATTTCAGACATCATATGGTATTCAAAACCAGCAATAGAAAACTGTTTGTCTAATGTTGCCTTTTTGGCAGGTCTTAGTATTGAAAATTTCCAAATAACAATAGTGGGACTGGTGTTGAAATATTGAATGTGATCAAAGTAGAGATAGAGTAATGTGGAAATTATCTGCCAACAGGCAGGGGTAAGTGTGGGATAGGGGGTAAACTGGGGTTTTTCGGTGGTGAAAAATGTGCACTGGTGAAGGGATGGGTATTTGATCATTGTAGGACCAAGACTTAAGAAGAGATTTTAGCACAGCGGGGAGGGCATTTGCCTTGCACACAGCCGCCCAGGGTTCGATTCCTCCATCCCTCTCAGAGACTCTGGCAAGCTACCAAGGGTATCCCACCTGCAGGACAGAACCTGGCAACCTACCCATGGCATATTCGATATGCCAAAAACAGTAACAAGTCTCACAATTGAGATGTTACTTGTGCCCACTAGAGCAAATCGATGAACAACCGGAGGACAGTACTACAGTGCTATGACCTAGATTCAAACACGAAAGCTTTGTAATCGTACTCACTGTGATTCAATAAATACATTAAAAAAAGAATTTTGATATCTTCTTAAACAGATAATAGAAGATATAAAAAAGCAAAATTCTCTGAAGACATTATGAAATGTTCATAACAAACTCAAATATGAGGAGAGAAGTTGAAACAGAAAATCAGTTACTTTACTATGTTTCTAAATTATTTATGTTGACTATATAAATTAAAGAATTTATAAATATAAAGTTTCATAATAATAAAATATCTTAAATTTTATATGAAATACAAAATTTTAATAAATATAAAATGTGTATATATATCATTATCATCATCATCCCGTTGATTGTCGAATTTCTCGAGCAGTCTCAGTAATGTATCCATTCGTCCTAGCCCTGAGATTTTAGAAGCCTCTCTTTACTCATCCTTCCCAATGATGCCGCATTGGAGGCTCTTTCAGGGTCAGGGGAATGAGACCCAGCATTATTACTGGTTTGGCATATGAATACACTATGGAGAGTTTGTGAGGCTCTCCCATGTGGGCAGGAAACTCTCAGTAGCTAGCCAGGTTCTCCCAGAGGGAGAACTAGGCTGTAAGATGTCTTCTGGGAACTTGGTTTTAAGTCTCTGGGTGTGGGCTGTTGGTGGGATTACATGGCACCAGGGGGCAGTCCCTCGATGTGACCGCTTAGCTACTGGAAATGGGAAACCTGGGTGGAAGAGGCCCAGTCTCAATCTGAGCAGGCTTGGAGGTCTCAGCCCCGGGTCCCACACAACTGGGTTCCTCTGCCAGTACCTTCATGCATGAGGCTCATCCGAATGTGTTGAGCATGGCTGTGGCTAGGCTCCAGAGGTCTTCAGCCACAGGAGCACTGCTCAGGGTGAGGAGGGAAGCTGGGGCTCATCCTCTCAAAGGGGCCCCGAGGTATATATAGATATATTTATATTTATATTTATATATATATAAATATTTGTGAAAAAAAGAAGAAAAATGTGATTCTGTGAAAACTTCCAGGAATTTTTGTACCATAACCAAAATTGTATGGCATTAAGTTTCAATATAATTTAAGACATAGTTTATGTACACATGTACGCCAAAATAAGAAGATCAGGAATGATAATACAGTGAGTAGGGAGCTTGCCTTGCATGTGACTGACTTGGGCTCCATTCCCAGTGCTCCACATGTTTCCCTGAGCCTGCCACAAGTACCTGAGTTCATAGTCAGGAATAAGCCCCAAATATCACCTATGTGGTACCCAAAACAAAACAAAATGAGAAAAGAGTATATATTACGTATAGTGTTCGATTTAATCTTTTCTTTATTAGAGGATATCTTGGGGGTGACCCCAAGTTCTCATAGCTACTCCCTATGAATTCAGTGCTCATGGATCACTCCTGGCATTGCTTGAGAAACCATGCAGTGCTGGGAATGAAACCTTGGCCTCTTACACACAACCACTGAACTATCTTTTTTTTTTCCTCTGTGCTATTCCAATCTGTAGTACTTTATTGAGAATATGATAAAAAGAAACTTGTGATTATTTTAATATAAAATGCTACTTGGAGTTGGAGTTTTATGAGAATATGAATGTTTATTTAATGTGATTGCTTGTTACTAAATCATATTGATGAACAACTTCCACAGGCTGCAGAATTTCCATTGGAAGATAATGATCTTTTATTATTTTTTACCACCAACTTAGTTTATCAAATGTATCTTAAAATTTTGTTGTTTTTGTTTTGGGACCATGCTTCTTGGTGCTTTAGGGTTACTCCTGGTTCTGCACTCAGGAATTATTCCTGGCAGTGCATGGGGGATCCTATGCGATGCCAGGGATCCAATGCCCTAAAGCAAGGCCAAACAGATGGCAAGCACCCTAACTGCTATACTATCATTTTGGCACCCCCCAATATTTTTTAAGATACATTTGATAATTTTTTTATCAAATGTATCTTAAAATTTTTTTGATGCTTAGATACAAACTATATGAATTTTTTTTCTTCCCCCAAAGTTCCCTAAGGTGATGAGTGCAGAAAACCTAAGAACCAGTTCTGTTCAAGAGTTTATTTCCTATGGTTTGTGCCTTTGCTTCATTAATTTAATGTGTCAGTGAATGAATGGTGTGAATGGGGCTTTTCCTGGCCCTTTGCTGCAGTGTCTTAAGAATGCATCAAAGGGAATGTGCCAACAGGAGGAAGAAAGCCTTTATCATTGTCATCCTCTATTACAATTATCCTACTCTATTACAATTATCCATGCCCAAGGCCCAAGCAAAACTGGAATTTTCCCTCTAATGAATACACATTGACAATCCACATTCTGTTTGTTCATTTTGGCTCACACAGAAGGATGGGGCTGAGAGATCACCCCTGATGGACTCGAGGGGTCCCAGGGATCAAACCAGTTAGGTCACATGCAAGGCAAGTACCCTGCCCACTACACTGTCTCTCTGGCCACACATTGACACATTTGAAAATACCGCCAACCATTTCATATTCCTCCCATTCAGTTGAATCCACTATCCCTCACTCTTATGTCTGAGTGGCCATAGTTACGTGGTTGACTAAAAGAATGCCACAGAAGCGATGCTGTAGGATGGCCAGAGCAAGATCATGAAATGCATTGCAGTTTCCATTTTGTTATCTTGTTCTTGAAATTTCCACTCATAGAGAAACCAACATTCATTAAAGGCCAATCACCCTAAGTCATCAGATGCAAGAACGTCCAAGTCACTACATGGAGAAAAAAGGAAAAAATATAAGGAAAAAACATGATTTTCAGCTATCCCAGCATTGTGTCAGATTTGTGGATGAGGAAGTCATCTCGGACTCCCAGTTCCAAAAGATACAAAGTAGAAAAGAACCAAGGCCAGTCTTTGGCCCCCACTGGGCACTGTCAAGCATTGCCAACTGCTGGGATCTGTCTCCACAGCTCATTGTGAAGCAGAGACAACCCATGATCCCGAAGAACCATGCCACTTTCTGACCCACAAATTGAGCATAATAAAATTTATACATATCAGTAAATATCTGGAGAAGCTAATCAATAAACAACAGAAGTCGAAACAACATAAACACACACACAAGCACACAAATATACACACAGCTATTTTCCAAAACTTGACTATTATTAGCAATCAGACTATCCCTATACTGCTAGTACAAATTTACCCAAAAAAGAATAAAATTAATTGTTAAAGTATGGCATCATAGACTGTCAAATGTCTAATAATCTTTGGCATAAGTGTTCATCTACATAAAGGGAAAGGGGAATATAAAGCTCTCCAACCAATGTCACAAGATAGGATGAAAGCCCCTAGTGATATAAATCCTTTAGATGCAAGAATGTGAAGGCTGAGATGCAGTACCATTAGAACCACACCTCTGGAAGCAGTGGGGGTGAGTGGAGGAATCTGAATTTCCCCAAGCTATACCTAAAGTGAATTGTCAGAGGATAGTAGCTGGTTTGGTACCAGTATTTTCTGAAATTTTCTCTGTGCTTTGTGAAAGCAAGAAAATAGCCATCCCCTTTCCTTGACCTGTTTGCCTGTAAGTAAGCAGAAGTTTCTTTCCTAGCCAGTCAAAGCAATAGATAAATGCTATCTAAAAGTCAGAGGAGAAGGATGCACTTTTATAGCGGAGTGGAAGCTGAAATTTCTTATTGGAAATTGAAGGCTAATTGTTACCTGCCTTTTCAAGTGACTGTTTAAAATTGACACAGCTGCATATTGTAGAAAATCATATGAAACATTAGAAGAAATAGTGCAATTAAATCGAGCTTGAAGTAAGGTAATATTTAAATAATTACACGTTTGTCTATTTTTCGGGGATTTTTCTGCTTGATGTTCACTAAGGAAGAGAATTTTATCAATAAATACATGCTTCCAGAGAAAGGCCTGCAACTACCCTAGAACCTAAGACTTGGGATGCCAGCAAGCATGCTAATCCTGTATTTGAATATGTGCACATAAACTTCAAGGAACTTGATTAGCAAACCCTAAATAAAGACTGTTTCAATTCTGGGTACCTGATTTTGCTTAACCGGAATTTCTAGGATTGTGTCAAGCTTGAATGGAAATTATTCACAGCAATCTCCGGTGATATCTAAATATATCCTGAGTTTGGACCTGGAACACATATGCTGACTGAGGCCACCACCCCACCTTTGGAGTGTAGGAAGCTGCACCTGTGGTCTCCTCTGAAGGACATGCAGTTCCAGGCGAGGTTACAGTAACTTCTCTCATCCTCGGTGACCTGAGGGATTTAAAAAATGCACAATATTTATAAATTGTCTGACTTATTCTGCTTGATGCAGGTAATAGCTACCTACTTAAAGCTATTTTGAGATCTCTCTCATTCTCCCTCAACATATACACATACACACACACTCACACACACACATATATGATGTAGTTGCTATTTCAGTTTATTGTCTGGCTTATTGTCTATTGACTACCACAAAAATTACAGTGATCTACAATGGTCATTTTATTTTAGGCATGGGTTTTCAGTTCAGAAACTCATAATACCTGTAACATTAATTGATGTGATGGGAACTATAGGAGCCATTTTCAGACTGACTTATTTGACTCACATCACTCATAGGTCTATAAGCCAAAAGTTATCTGATATGTTCTCTGATTTTCTTAGGATCTCTCCGTATAGTTCTGACTTCTCATAGACTGGTTACATCAGGAGCATGATGTTTTCTGCAGGACATCTAGCTTCCAAGAGACCTGGGTGGAAGTACCTAAATATTTACACTTAATACCTAGCTGCAGAAGTCCCCAACAGCATTTGGTACATTCTATGGACCAACAAGTCACAAAATTCCATTCAGATTCATGAGGAAAGAAATTTGACTTGATTCTCACCTGGAAAGAGTTGCAAAGAATTTACAGCTATGTTTAATCTATCAAAGTGACATTTCATAGTATTTACCATCCCATCTTCCAAAGTATTTACAAGGATGCTAAAACTGAGACAAGGGAAGTGACATTTCATAGTGTTTACCATTTCATCTTCCTAAGTATTTACAAGGATGATAAATGGAGACAAGGGAATTATTTTTCCAAAAGTTATCTATGAAATTGGAATCATGGTTGAAATTTATCTATTGACACTTAATTTCCACAAAACAATCTTTTCTCATTTGTCTGATATAGGATATTGGTTAATTCCAAGGAAGAGTCATTTACAGGACTTCTCAAATAAAACTGGTTTGTGTATTTTTGAGACATGGATTTTATAAACTTTACAGGATTTTTTTAAGTACAAGAGAACCTCTTTAAGAAAGAAGAGAAAGAGAATCAGGAAAATAAACTGAGACCTAATTACATAGCACGAGGGGCAGAGGGGTGGGGCTGGAGGATTCTGTCCAGACATAGATATTTTTTAAATTGAACAAAATATTTTTCAAAGATTCCCTAAGATCTCCAAAGGACAAATGGGATCAATAACAATGACAATGACATAGGATAAGAACTGCTTCCAATGAAGAGAAAATAAGTAGATACAAATACAAGGTTCCAATGGGACATATTCATAGTATACAACTCCTGTGCTGGAAGAAAGAAAAGTCAGGGCAGGATTTTGATATTCCTGAAAGTTAATACTTTCCTTCTAAGTTATTCAGTGGATTCTTTTTGTTGTTGGAACTCTTATTATCATCTTTGCCAAAAAAGCTAAGTTTTCTGTTGTTTTTGTGGGCTGTGATTGTATGCTATTATGCTTGCTGGATAGTGCATGAACACCAATTGAATTACTCTTAAGATGTTTTTCAAGGTCTGTTAAAAATTAATTTATAATTGTGTGACAGCACCCTAGTTCAGGATACAACCTGGGATTCATTTGTTCATTAATTCTCATTTGTAAACCACATTTGTCTTTCCAGAAAGCAAAAATACATTGGGGAATCTAATATATTTGTAAATATAATGGATTTTAATGTTTGAAAAATTATCCAAAGGAATAATTTGTGAGTATGTGAGGCAGAAAACATACTCCAGAAAGGGGGCAGAAGTAAAATATTAGGAAAGTGCTTACCAGCCTAGCCTGGTAACTACAGTAGAATAAAAAGGTGGTTCTAGATGGATGGGATTAATCCAAAGACACATAATAACTCTCTACCTGGATGTGTTTCGACTAGGCAACCTGTTTAGATGTATGTGATAAAATCTGCATATTAAGTTTAAAGACGGACATTCTTTTGTAGATTGTGTTCAAGGAAATCAATGACTATTCTAGGTACCCATGTTAAAGCATAATGAAAATATAGGTGGAGCTTCTATCTGCTCCAACTCCAAAAGTTCCAGAAATCATGAGGAATTTATTTTTATAAATTAGTAACATGAGTATTGGAGAAAAATATTTGATAGCAGATTTCAAGAATTCATGAATATTACACAGTAAGTGAAAAAGTTCATTGTAATCGAGTATGTCAATTTTACATGTGCTTTCAAAGGCAGGGATTTGGAAGGCTACAAAAGTGAGCTTTAATGTGCAGACTCAGAAATCTTCCTTCAGAACAATTTCTGTCAACTCTTTGTTAAACTGACTATTCATTTGAGTTCAATATTAGAAATGGAGAAACTCTAACTCTACTAGTTTCTGTGTTAGACACAGACAAAAAGTTACCTAGTGATTCCATTCCAAACTCCAGCATATATGATGCATTTTATGCATTACATAAGGCTAGTCCTGTGGTCACAAAAAATAGTATTAGAGAGATATAATTGGTACATTTGGTTTAAGATGCTAACATGTACCCTTGAATTAAAAGCACCTCCACCAATAAAAGGAGATGAAAATAAATAAAAATGAGAAATGAACTGTATTATCCTTGAAGAATACATGAAACTCAAATATTCTCAGTATATTTTTAAGATTACATAAAAATTAGTATGCAGGGACAAATGATAAAAGGATTATCAAATCACAATTCACTTCAGAATTAATCTGCTTGAATATCAATTGACTCCCCAAAAGGAAGCAAAAGGGAGAAAATGTTCTGTGGCCTATCCAAGACAAATTCAATATCTAAATGCAGTGTGAAATTCTGGGTTAGATCATGAAACAGAAAAGGGACATTATAATACCAGTGTCAATTTCCTGTCTGTGACAAATGTACCTTGCTTACATAAGATTTTAATTTTAAGCAAAGCCAGGCAAAGAGTGCACAGGAGCCCATACTATTTTGAACACCTTGTAAACTTAAAAAGATTTCAAAATTAAAGATAGTTTCTAGATGCATAGTTTTAAACCTAACCATATGAGCACATTTAAAAATTAGTTATGGGATATTCCAACTTGTATGAGATCAGGATACAATCTTGCTTCTGATTCCTGACTACAACTTGGCCAGGAATCAGCAGTAGGTAAGAGAGGATGCATTGATGCTGACTCCTAAAAAGCACTGACCATCATTCCAGTCAGAGGGTTGTGAGCACCAGCTCAGCTAACTTATTTCAGGAGGCTGCAAGCATCAGAGAAAAGTAATCATTCAACTCAGCAGTGATATTCTCTTGTCACCGAAACCACCAACTGCAGTTCAATCACCCTCTTTCTTCTTTCTAATCAGATAATCCAATCTGGCTAAGGGTAACTGAGCTACAGCAAAGCCAGAGACTCCCTTCTTTTGGACTTGCAATACTTAAAACACAACCCAGAGTATTGTTGACATAATCAAGTCAAAGCCAAATGCCAAACGATGTCCGAATGAGCAAAGGAAAAAGAAAAATGTTACATGTATTGTTAAGATTCAACAGTTCCTCAGAAAGGACCTTTTTTGGGAACTAGAACATTTTTCCATTTAAACAGAACTTCTGTAAGAAATGAGAAAATTTGGAAAATGTCTAATTCATATCCTCATACACATTCTAAAGAGCTTTCTATCTATGGAACAAAAACAAGCACTTATGGAGCTTGAAAAATTGGATCTTGATTAGGATTGTTTGGAAATGAATAACATAAACTCAGAATTTAATATTCAGAAGAGTGGAGAACAGAAGATTGAGCATTATAAGAATTGGCTCAAAAATTAGAAGATAAGTGCAAGAAATTCTCTGAGATTTTTAAAGTGCTATTATGCTTTAGATATCAAAAACAATGATGATATGATTATAAGGTATTGAGAACAGAAAAGACATACATATACTAATATACACAAAGACATAAATAACAACATTCTTTTTTTTTTAGTTTTTTTTTTTCATGGAAACAAAATACTGTCTTTGAAGCAGAACAAATGTTGTGAAGAATTGTGTCCAGGTACTTGAATAATTTCTTTTCTTTTCTTTTTTTAAATTTTTATTAAAATCACTGTGAGGTACAGTTATAAACTTATGAACTTTCATGTTTGCATTTGGTTTACATACCTCCAAGAGTGCCCATTCTCCTCCACCAATATTCCCAGTATCCTTCCCACCCCCCCACAGGAGCCCTCACCACCCCACCCTGCTTCTATGACAGGGCATTCCCTTTTGTTCTCTCTCCTGTTGGGTGTTGTAGTTTGCAATAGAGGTATTGAGTGGCCATTATGTTCGGTCTATAGTCTACTTTTGGTATGCAGCTTTCAACCCGAGTGGGTCCTCCCAACATTCTCTACTAGGTGTTCCCTTCTCTATCTCAGCTGCCTTTTCTCTCAGTACGTGAGGCCAGTTTCCAACTGTGGGGCAGACCTCCTGGTTCTTATCTCTACTATTCCTGGGTGTTAGTGTCCCATTCTGCTACTTTATATTCCACATATGAATGAAATCTTTCTATGCCTGTCTCTTTCTCTCTGACTCATTTCAATCAACATGATACTTTCCATGTTGATCCATTTATATGCAAATTTCATAACTTCATCTTTTCTAACAGCTGCATAGTATTCCATTATGCAGATGTACCAAAGTTTGTTTAGCCAGTCATCTGTTTTTGGGCTCTCCGTTTTTTTCCAGATATTGGCTATTGTAAATAGTGCTGCAATGAACATAGAAATGCAGGTGTTATTTCTACTATACCTTTTTGCCTCTCCAGGATATATTCTCAGGAGTGGTATTGCTGGGTCAAATGGGAGTTCAATTTCTAATTTTTTGAGAATCATCCATATTGTTTTCCAAAAGGGCTGAACCAGTTGGCATTCCCACCAGCAGTGAAGGAGAGTCCCTTTCTCCCTGCAACCATGCCAACACCAGTTACTTTTGTTATTTATTTTTGGATGTGGGCCAGTCTCTGTGGTGTGAGATGATATCTCATTGTTGTTTTGAACTGTATCTCCCTGATCATTAGTGATGTAGAGCATTTTCTCATGTGCCTTTCAGCCATTCAGATTTCTTTTTTGAGAAAGTTTCTGTTCATTTCATCACCCCATTTTTGGATCAGGTTGGCAGTTTTCTTCTTGTGGAGTTCAACTAGTGCCTTGTATATCCTTGATATCAACCCCTTATCTGATGGGTATTGGGTGAATATCCTTTCCCATTCTGTAGGTTGTCTTTGTATTTTGGTCACTTCATCATTTGCCGTGCAGAAGCTTCTTAGTTTAATATAGTTCCATTTGTTTATCTCTGTTTCCACTTGGTTGGTCAGTGGCATGTCATCTTTGAATATAACGTTAGCTTTAATGTTGTGGAAGGTTTTGCCAATCTTGTCTTCAGTGTAATTTATAGATTCTGGTCTGATGTTGAGGTCTTTAATCCATTTTGATCTGAGTTTTGTGCATGATGATAGCTCAAGATCTAAGCCCAATTTTTTTTCTTGTGGTTGTCCAGATATGCCAGCACCATTTGTTAAAAAGGCTTTCTTTGCTCTACTTCACCTTTATTGCTCCCTTATCAAAGATTAGATGTTCATACATTTGGGGTTGTGTGTAGGGATATTCCACTCTGTTCCATTGGTCTGCGGCTCTGCCTTTGTTCCAGTACCATGCTGTTTTGATTATTACTGTTTTATAATAGAGTTTGAGGTCGGGGAGGGTGACGCCTCCCATCGTCTTTTTCCCAAGAATTGCTTTAGCTATTCGTGGGCATTTATTGTTCCATACAAATTTCAGGAGTGTTTGCCCCATTTCTTTGAAGATTTTCATGGGTATCCTTATAGGGATCACATTGAATCTGTATAGGGCTTTGGGTAGTATTGCCATTTTTACAATGTTAATTCTTCCTACCCATGAGCAGGGAATATGTTTCCATTTCCTCGTGTCCTCTTTTATTTCATGGAGTAGCGTTTTCTTTGTAGAGATCTTTTACCTCCTTAGTTAGGCTGATTCCAAGGTACTTGATTTTCTGGGTCACGACTGTGAATTGAATTGGTTTTTTTTTTTAATTTTTATTAAATCACCATGTGAAAAGTTACAAAGTTCTCAGGTTTATATGTCAGTTATACAATATTCAAACACCCATCCCTTCACCAGTGCCCATATTCCACCACCAGAAACCCCAGTATACCCCCCGCCCCCACCCCCTACCCCCTACTGTATAACTAATGAATTTCACTTCATTTTTTCTTTACCTTGATTACATTCCATAATTCAACACAAAACTCACTGTAGTTGACATAACTCTCTCTCTCTCTCTCTTTTTTTTTCTTTTTCCTTTTCCCTTTTTTTTTCCTTTTTCCCCCTCATCCCCCTTCCTGCGCCTCATAGTATGGTGTACGCCACGCCACGTCGGCCAGCGTGGGGCTTTTGCTTAGTTCACAGTCCAGAGGTGGCTGCTACATTAAAAACCTTCAATATTTCAACAAAAACTTACTGTTATTATTTGGAGTTTCCCCCCCAAGTCAGACCTGTTCAAATGGAACCGTTTCACATTGCTGACAATTATAAATGTTAAGTCTATAATTTGGTTTTGGATTTCTGTATAAAGTCCAGGGAAAATTCTGCCAGAAATTACATAGCCCAGCTCACAGTCCCAGTGCATTGCTGTAAGAAGTCTCTGAATTCAAAGTCTTTAGGCGAGAGGGTCCGATTCGCGCTCAGCGGCTCCAGATTTATCTGGGCCGAGGGCGTGCCGGTTACGCCCCCTTCCCATGAGTTCCTGGGAGCCCCCAAAGTAAAATCCGAATACCTGTGGGTTTGGAGTCCCAGAAGATGGCGCCTGCCACATGGGTGCCGCCAGCCCGCCGCTTTCCGTGCAGGAAGACAGGGTGGGGAGGAAAAAAAAAAATCCACCCCCAGCAGCACAGAGTTGTAGCCCAGTTTGGTGTCCCAGTGCATCGCTATCCGATCTTGCGCTGGATGCCCGAATGTGTTACATCTTTGGAATCAAAGTCTTTAGGCAAGAGGGTCCCTTGAATTGTTTTTTTTATGCCACTTTCCTCTGTCTTGTAAATAACAACCATTCTTATTTCTCTATTATCTTAATAATATATAATAGCACTTCACTGTAGCACTGTTGTCCCATTGTTCATCAATTTGCTCCACAGGCACCAGTAATGTCTCCATTGTGAAACTTGTTGTTACTGTGTTTGACATATCGAATACACTACGGGTAGCTTGCCAGGCTCTGCTGTGCAGGCTGGATACTCTTGGAAGCTTGCTGGTCTCTCCGAGAGGGACGGAAGAATCAAACCTGAGTCAGGCAAGTGTAAGGCAAACGCCTTACCTGCTCTGCTATTGCTCCAGTCCAATAATATATAATAAGATTTTTATAAATTTGATGATCCATACAGTAAATGTTAGGTCATTGTGACCAATAATCCTTTGCATAAATGTACATAGGACTTTTCAATAATTTTAATATTCAACTTTTTATTAGAGCATATTTTTCCTATTTCTTTGTTATGTTTTTCCTCTATTGGAAAGCACATTAAGTATAGATACAGTAGCATCCTATCTACTATACTACCTTTCGGGTCCTAGAGACAGATTTGTAGAAATATTAGTGTTTATGTAATAAATATATCCTATAAGTAGATATTATACATAAGTAGATATTTTATGTTGTGTATAAATATGTGCACGTATAAATATGTGCTATAAATATGGTTATATAATCACTGCTTTTCCTCTATTGACTTCATGTATGATAATATATATTTTATGCATATGTTAGGATTTCTGAGAGAAGAGAATACTATAAATAATAAAAGCTTATTTTTATAAAACTTCAAATAGCAAAGGTAAATTTTAATAGGTTATCTATTTGAAAACAAACAATATTTCACTCAGTGATTCACTCATAGTAATTTATTGTACAAACAGGGTATGTTCTGTAACATTATTAACAATAACAAAAATGAGACAATTCAACATGAAAAAAGATCAATTTCTTGTACCTCTTATGGTCAATTCCTTTGGTAGAATACTATGCAACAATAATAAATCGTGTCATAGACATGACACAAATATTAGTTTACAATGTATTTTATAAAACAGATTGCAAAGTAGAACCAATGAAATTATTTTATCTTATTATTTTATATATGTAATAATACATAATTGCATTAAATAAAATATAAAAATAGAACACTTAGACATGTTTGTCTCTGAAAAGCAGAACTGCCTATGTCTGTGTTTCTTTTATTTGTTTGTTTTTGTTTTTAATGGGGAGTCATACTCAGTGGTGCTCCCAAACTACTTCTAAACAATTCTGGAAGGAGAGGAAACCAGAACTCTGGCTCATTAAGCCATCAGCCTGGCCTCTTCTCATTTTTCTTTCCCCTCTATCTTATAATTCTGTGGATAGGTTTCTTTGTTTTTTAATTATATAAAATTTCTCATCTGCAGAAAAATTCCACTGTTAGGGGTTAGTATGGTCAGTAGAGCTAATAGGTCCTTAGCTTAAAGGGTCGAGATAAACCTACTCCCCAGATTGAACATCTGTGGAATCCTTTCTTTCATTTTGATGGAGATGAAGTTGGTTTCCAAGACGTTTTGTGTTTTAGCTGCATTTTCACAACTGCCCCAAAGTATGTGACCACATCACATTCACCACCGAACACCCAATATCCCCCACCACAGTCTAGTGCGTATAATTTTTTATGTTCTTTTTGACATAGTTTATTTTGTTGCTGTCTAGGAGCAAGTAAATATTTTTGTGCCTGCCATATCCTCTTTTCTTTCCACTTCAGGATTCAGATGAGCATTTAAGAGTTCTTGGGTGTTATATTTTTTTTCCTCCAGGCTTGACTATTCAGATCATATCCTACAGCGTATCTCAAAGAAGCCTTATATAATTCAAAACCCTTATGTGAATAAAATGTCAAAACAGTTTCTCTATAAGCTCTCAGCAAACCAGTGTCAAACATGTTGGCGCTGCTGGGTAGAGAGTAAATGATTTTTACACGTTGTGTGCTTTTATTCTGTAACAAAAGCTAAGAGAGGAAACTGTTTTCTCCCCTTCCCCTCTTCCCTTCCCCCCACATTTTTCTCTTTCGTCTGCCTCCAGTGCCCTTGAAGACTGTATTGAATCTGACAAAGGATAAAGTAGCAGGGAGTGGGAGAAGCTAAGGGTACAGAGGGGCTCCAACTGACTTCTGAAAATCTGTTTATACAGCACCTGGGTCACTCTCATCTGATACGCTTTTCTCTATGTGTTATTGTGTTTATGTCAAGAAAAGAATGCCAGCATCCCTTGTTGCTGAGCTCTGCTCTATAGAATTCTGCTGCCTTCATTTTCCACTTACTACCTCATTTTGTTTGAAAGAGGCTGCCTTTCCAGCTTCATCTGTGATCACCAAGAACACACAATCTCTCCTTTGTTCGCCGAATGACCTTTATATTTGACTAAGGATGAAACGTGTCTTGAAACCTAAACCAATTTTGGCAAAGAGGTCTTTAAAAAAAAAAACAGTAACTGAGACTGTCACACACAAAAATAAACTGCTCTTTTCATTGTTATTCATCAAGTGTTTTCTCTGCATTTTGTTTGGGAATTTCTTTCAAAGTACAATGCCAGTGTTCAGAAATGAATGCGACATCACAGAGAGAGGCTTCCCTGGGGTGCCATGAACTGGTGACAGTGGTGACATGCTACGTGGGGCTATTTTTATTTGGGGACAGGGGAGTTGGTGGACGGACAGTGACACACTCTTCCAAAATCAAGTGGTTTCAAGAGTCAAAATGCCAGACCATGACCCAGAGAGATAAGGACAGGAAGTAGTCCTGATCGCAAGACATAATGTGAAGCATTTGTGCAAGTTCAGAAACCCCATAACCTCCTTTACCTAGTGGGTAGAATATTAATATCAACCAGAATGTCCTTTACATATCTACTCTCCTTGAAGGAGTGAATTTTAACTTTTTGTTTGTTGGGGGGCAGGAGGCACATCTGGTGGTGCTCAGGTCTTATTCATGACTCTGAGATCAGGGATCACTCCTGGTGGTGCCAGTGATTAAGTCCAGGTCAGCAAGGCAAGTACCCTACCCACTTACTATTGCTCCAGCCCCAGAGGATGAGTTTTAGAGCAGAATAAGCACCAATTACTGAAGACAGAATTTCTTACGCAATCTAGGTTCTCTTAGGGGATCAGTATGGTATGATACAAAGAGTTGGAAATGATCACTCCAGACAAAACCTGAGTGTTAAAAGTAGGTAAATAGATAGGCATGATAACCTTTCAGTATCCGTGTATCTACACTTCAAACCATTATGCCCAAAGGGGTGGGGAGGGGCAGAAGTGTCTGCCATAGAGGCAGGCTAGGAGGGAAGTTGGGGGAAGGGAACTGGGGACACTGATGTTGGAAAATGTACACTTGATGGAGTGTTGGGTGTTGGAACACTATATGATGATGAACATGATCATGAACAGCTTTGTAATGGTCTATCTCATGGTAATTAAACATAAAACAATAAAAATTAATCTAGCTCTCTTTCTGCCTCTTAAACTCTATATTTAAATACAGAAGAACCCAAGGAGAAACAAACAACTTTGAGAAAGATAAATAGTGAAATAAATAGCCTTTGAAGGGATTTGGGCTAAGAAAGCATATTACATGACATTAACAGGCAAACACTTCAAACTCATTCTATCTTTGGATTTTATCTACGTATGGGTCTCCCTTATTCTGAAAAGGGGAACAATGTAGTTTGGTTGGCAATTTTATTTTGGGGTGGTGGGCCACAACCAGAAGTGTCCAAGGTTTATTCCTGGCTTTTTGCTAAGGGATCACTCGGGGCAGTGCTCAGGTGACCATGCATAGTGCAGGGGATCAAACTGGGTCAGCTACAAGCAAAGCAAGCACCAAACTCCTGTACTATTTCTTTAGACCAGGTTGATAATTTTTTTTAAGAATCATAATAAAATATGGAACTATAGATATTAAAAACTTTTATTTGAGATATCCTTTGCAAGAAAAAAATGTAAGATTACCTCTCGGAGAGCCCAGCAAACTACCAAGAGTATCTCGCCTGCATGACAGAGTCTGGCAAGATACCTGTTATGTATTCAGATTTGCCAAAAATTATAGCCCATGAGCAAAATAGTACCTGAACAATACAAGTATTTGCTTAAATTCTACTATTACTCTATGTATGAATGAATGAGAACTGATAGTATTTGAGTGTTAACAGACGTTGATCTGGGGTAAAAGATCAATGTCACCATTTTACCCAAAATAGAAGTCAGACAGCCAAAGGAAATTCTTAGGGGTGTCTGGTGTTTCATTTAAAGCTTCAGGTTGACAACTGCCATCATCAAAACATAGATCCTAACGGCACCCTGAGTAGCAGCACGATGGGAAACAGATGGGGGAAAAGAACATGGAAGGTCACAAGATGAGGTGTGTTGGTTATGGGCCAACCTTGGAAATGGTTTTCAACCTTCCGACCCTACAGTCCATTGAACAGAGATTAATCTCCCGTCCCTACTGAGATGAGACAGAGTTGGGGTGAGGAGATATCACTGGGGAGCTGTGTCCCAGTAATGATCCACATCATTGAAGACGAGCTCAAAGGGAGGCCAGCAGTGTCCGCCTCAGGACCCAAGTGGCCGTTGCTTTGGTAAGATGAGTACCTCAGAGACCTAGGCTACGTTCTGAAACTTTCATTTCAACTAGAGCAGTTTACATTTTCATCCACTGTAGTTACTTAAAGATAAATTGCCACAAATTTAAAGTTTCAGACTTATTTTTCCAGTAAATTCATGGTCCACAAATAACAAATCATATCTAAAATTACACAAAGAATAAATAAACCGCAGACATTAGCCAATAATGATGGCAATTTTTATAATTTTCTCCTTTTTAGTATACAAATCCTACCAGTATAGTGGAGTCAAAGTGAATGTTCAGACAGACAAAAAGAATGTAATACAAATTACCGATAATCTCAGAGCTCAGTGGTAACCACAATTATCACTATGCATATTTGCTCACATCTGTATGCAAATAAGAGCAAATTGCTTGTGCTCCTTTATTCAAGTTGCATTCACTCTGACTGTATTTTAAGCTATCACTTTTTCCTTACTTTCTTATGCATACACAATTGTTCATCACATATATAAATTATAATTTCACTAATTAATCACTTAACATTAAATATAAAGTGCAGTTTGATTGCCCACGTTAATAACTAGAAATAGTGGGTATCTTTCATTCACTCATCAATTATTTTAGCAAATATTTGCGCCAACTGAGAAATATATCTATCCCTCAGCCCACCACCATGCCTTAGAGGGAATATGAGCAATAAGCACCTTGACTGTAGACTTTAGGAGAATCTTAGGCTTTAAGTCACCGTGTTTGTGTTTGTCTTAACTGGTCACAGCATTCCTAGAAAAATCAGGCAGCTAGCTTCACCTTTATCTATTCCAGAATCAATTCTGGTATGTGGCAAAAGGTGCTGAAATCAAAACCTCTGATATTTCTGCCTTATCTTCTTTTACTTTTTACTGTAACAATATTATTTACCAAGTCATTCCTAATACAGTTGTTTCAGGAATTAAATGTTCCAACACCAGTCCCACCACAAATCCTTCCGCCAATGTCCCCGTTATCCCACCCACTGTCCCATCCTGCCCTTCCTGGCACAAATTTACTACATGTTGCTTGTTGCAACACAAAGTCAAATAGGATTATCCAAATTTAGATTGATAGGAGTCAATTTGTGATAACATATCTCACAATGATGATACTGAACTCAATGTCTGGGAAATCAACTATATGGATGAGTGCTAGCTGGGCCTCTGTGTTGCGGTTTAGGCTCATTGACTTGGTGGTCTTCTCTGCGATGTTTCAGTAAGATTTGCTGTATTCCTACTGGGCCAATAGTACTGTGAATTTTTAAGGTGTTGCCACAGTTCAGGAACAATTTGGTGGCTTGGCCTTTTGATGAGGTTTGATTGTGGAACTTGACTGTTTCTCTGTCCGAGGGTGTGGGGTGTGGTTGCAGACTGCTTGCCTTCAGGCAGAAGGGAGAATCTTTGTGCCCCATTGTGAGAAGGCCTGAGAGTACTCAGCCCACACTAGACTACCCGAAAAGATTTGACAGTAGCATGATCTCTTAGAGAAGAATTACTAGCCATTTCTCTGCTGAAAAGATGGTGGGACTTCTGTTCTATTTGTATTTTGTTCTTCTGATGCTTCTGTTTTATCACTGTATCACTGTCATCCCGTTGCTCATCAGTTTGCTCAAGCAGGTACCAGTCATGTCTCTATTCATCCCTATCACATTCAAGGTCAGGGGAATGAGACCCATTATTGTTACCGTTTTGGACATATTGAATATGGCACAAGTAGCTTGTCAGGCTCTGCCGTGCAAGATTCTGCATCGCTCTCTTCTAGGTGCTTTGTTTTAAAGTCTCTGGATCTTGGCCGTTGATGAGATTACATGGCACTGTGAGCAGTTTGTGGGCATTACTGCCAAGCTACAGGAAAACAGGGATCTGGGTGGAAGAGGCCTAGTATCTATCTGAGCAGGTTTGGAGATCTCAACCATGGGACCTTCATACCTGGGTTCCTCTGCAGGTTCCTTCATGCATGAGGCTCAGACAAGCGTGTGGAGAGTGGCTTTGAGCATGAAGGTTTTGCTATGGCTGGGTTTGGGAGGTTTTCGGCTGCCGGAAATCTGCTGTGGCAGGAAGGGAAACTCAACCCGCCCCCCTTCCAGGGGGCCACGGTGAAGACAGCCTGGCATGGGGCCAGGAGATTCTGCCAATGAGGAGACTGGTGCTGGAACCTTGTATGCCTGAAATAATCATTAATAACTTTGTAAAGTTGTAATTCTGTTTTATATCACTGTCATTATGATTTATTTTTATGGTCATTTGTAAGCAGATTCAAACCCTCCAGAGAGATAAACTTGGTAAATTTCTTTATATAATACTTTCACATTTATTTTATTTAATTCATTTATTTCTTTGGATTTGGGGCCACAGCTGGCAGTGCTCAGGACTTACTCCTGGTTCTGTGCTCAGGGATCATTTCTGGTGGGACTCAGAAGAACAAAGATAATAATAGAAATTCAATCAAGGTTGAGTACTTACAAGGCAAGTGTCTTACTTGTTGTTTTATCTCTATGGCCCAAGTTTTATTTATCCTTAAGTATTTTTATTTTACTATAACAATAAGTTAATTTTATTCACGATAATTCATATATTTTTGAAAATTCCAGTGTTGTCTTACTCTCACTTATTTATAGTGCTTTTTAACATCAAAACCTAAAATTTTACTTTATGAGACTGTTATTCTAAAATTCAGATTGCTATGTCCAGGGTGCGATTTTCATTCACTAAACTAGACATACAGATGTATACTTAGCTGGAAGTTTGGATTCTTCATTTCTGGGAATTTGCTCATTATGTCTTTGATAGATTTTTCTTATTTCTCATTTTTGTCTTCTCAAAATTCCTACTTGGATGATACCTTTTCAACATCTATTCAAAAATGTTATCTTATTTGCTCTATTGTCAAATTATTTGTCTCTGTGTCCTAATTTCAGAGCTATTTGATTTATCTTTCAACCATTCTACCCATTTTATGTAATTGCCCTATTTGAAATACCTGAGTACCTATGTGCTATGTTCCCTTTAAACAGAAGTTTCCATTTACTTTTGAATGCAATGTTTCTTTGAGTAACATTGCATTCAAAAGAAATTCTATTATCTCTCTAAGCACATTGATGATAGCTTATATTTTGAGTGGGCAATGTAGTTTTTCTTTTTCCTGATCTGTTTTCATTTCTAAACCATTCACCCTATTTGCTTTTCATTCATTTAGTTTATTCTCTGTCTTTAATGTACAAATCACTCCTAAGTATCTTGTATTTGACTATATCTTCAACTATGAGTAAGTTGATTAAAAGTTCATTGGAAACTCTGAGGCATAAATTGTTTTACTGACTGGTGGTCACTGTAAGGCATTTAGGCAACATTCCAGATTTTTCCAGTGAGAAGTCTGGAAAAATAACCTAGGTTCTTTCTTTGTGTTGTTAAATTTCTTCAAAGGTCGCCCTCCAGATCCACTCAGGATGGGGGATGCTGGCTGAAAGTAGACTATAGACCGAACACAATGGCCACTGAGTACCCCTATTGCAAACCACAACACCCAAAGGAGAGAGAGAGCAAAAGGGAATGCCCTGCCACAGAGGTCAGGGGGTGGATGGGAGGGGGTGGTGAGAGGGATACTGGGATCATTGGTGGTGGAGAATAGGCACTGGTGGAGGGATGGGTACTCGGTCATTGTACAACTGAAACTCAGGCATGAAAGTTTGTAAGCTACAACTGTACCTTTTGGTGTTTCACTAATAAAAAAAATTTTTTAAAGGTAACCCTCCAATCTCTTGAGAGAAGTAAAAGACAGCTTTGACCAATTGTACAGCTTCAGAAAATGAGTCACAAAGGTCAAGAACCGAAGAGGAAGCTGGAGAACTAACCAGTGCATATTTGTCCTGTTTCAGTAGGTTCTCTCCTTTATTCACCATTCCTGGTACTCTTGAATCCTGAGCATTACTGATTCTATTTCTCCTCAGAGAAACACTTACGTGGCATATGATCCAAGGGCACTAAAATTCAATTTTGAAGATATTTGCACTCAAATATTTGTTGCAGCACTATTCACAATGCCAAGATCTGGAAACAACCCAAATGTCCAAAATATATAACTGGATGAAGCCATTAAGCGTATATGTGTATATAATTTATATAAATATAATTTATATATAGTTATAATATATAATGATTCCTTTATATATTTATATGTGGCTACATGGAATTAGAGGGGATCATGCTGAGTAAATTTAATCAGAAGGAGAAAGATACATCCAGAATTATCTCTTTCACATATGATCATTTGTCATGTCATCCTGTTGATCTTCGATTTGCTCGAGCGGGCACCAGTGACGTCTCTGTTCATCCCTGTCAAATGCTAGTGTAGCCCAGTGGTATCTCCTCATTCCAGGAACACAAAGAGCCTCAAACCATTCGTTCAGGGTTTTGAAGAAGAAGTCTGAACATCTTGTAGGTGAGCGGCCACGCATTCTTTTGACATCCCGTGGAATCCAGTCTATAACATCTCTAGTCCAGTGGTCATCTCTAAATTGCATTACATGTCCAGCCCATCTGATTTTCAATGCCTTGGCAAATGAGACAGCATCCCATCATATGTGGTATATGAAGAAATATAATAAGGCAGTAAAAATGATCAAAGATAATAGAACCAAAAAACTGATCTGCAGAACTAATCTTACCAAGGAATGGGGGACAACTCTGAGAAAATGATGGAGGGAAATGGACCTCCACTAGGTAGAAGTTGTGGTGCTAGAAC
Organism: Sorex araneus; assembly: GCF_027595985.1. Lineage (NCBI taxonomy): Eukaryota > Metazoa > Chordata > Mammalia > Eulipotyphla > Soricidae > Sorex > Sorex araneus. The sequence goes on along the minus strand of NC_073313.1, from coordinate 294,586,320 downwards.
ACTGTATGTATGGAATCCTTCCATTAACAGCACTGTAAATCATAGTGTTTATATAATAATAATATATCACTGTGTCACTGTCACTGTCATCCCATTGCTCATCAGTTTGCTTGAGCAGGCATCAGTAATGTCTCCATTGTGAGATTTGTTGTTACTGTTTTTGGTATATTGAATATGCCACAGGGAGCTTGCCAGGCTCTGCCATGTGGGCAGGATACTCTCGGTAGCTTGCTGGGCTCTCCGAGAGCGACAGAGGAATTGAACCCAGGTCTGCCACGTGCAAGGTAAATGCCCTACCCACTGAATAATAATATATATTAAATATTTTTTAAAAATCAGTAATCAGCAATGAATCACTTGTTATTGACTATTATGCAGACATAAAAACTTCATGAGTACTCTGTGACCTATCAACTTGACAGTGAGCATTCATTTTTACTTTATACTGACTTTCAGAATACCAATTCTTTCCTAAATTCTGCTGGGCAAATCACTAAACATCTCTCCATTTTCTTCTTTTGCCATGTCTTAAAATTTCAGCTTTCCTCTCTGCCAAGACCATTTCTCCTCTGCTGTCATGCTCCATCTTATAAATACAAGTTGACATTTCTCATCCATTCTACTATTGTCCTCTCTCCCCTCCTTTATCCTCCTGGATTTTCATTTTATTGTTATTCTTTCATGTCATTGTGTTGTAATTTGAAGAGGGAGTGGATATAAATGTGTTCAAATACTTGGTTCAATCTGAAATGTTATGAGAAATAACTATCCTCTGAATGCTAATAGAAATTATTCATTTTAACATTTAAGCCCACGCCTTGTAGGTGCTAGATAATACTATTTTTTATGCTTTTCCACTAATGTATTAAAATTTTATGCTTTTTTCAGTGAAGTGAATTAGAAAATTTGAAACTCTTATTATGGCATTGTATAAACCATGTATTATAATATTTAAAGTTTTATTGTTTTTGTATTCCCATTTTATTTTTCCCATTACATATTTACTTCATTTATAATTAATTATACAGAGATTAATTTTTATTATATATTTTAAATTACAAAGTGTTATACTAAGACACATAAATATCTATCTTCAACTTTCAGTTACCTTTAGTTTAAATCAGTTTATTTTCTTACTCTTCCTAAGATTATCATGTTGCCATTTTTGTAACTTCATTATATATGCCTAATTTATTAATTTTAATTTTCTCATATTTAACAGTAAAGGCATTTAAGGCTGTATTAATGTGACACTTAATTTTAAATATGGCACAATGAAATTTCTGTTTACTTATTTATAAAAATTATGAGTTTTCATTGACATAAATTTTCAAAGTGTTAAAACTTTTCAGTTGACATTTAATTACTTGTAATTTTGCTGTAATATGATCAGATAATGGCATTTTTGTTATATTCTTTTTCTTTTTTTGACAGAGGATGGGGAACACCCAATGGTGCACATCATACCCAGTGCTGGAGATTGAGCCAGGATTGTCAGTGTGCACAGATAGGGGTAAGGACCACCAAATTCCCTCTATTGTTTCCGTGGACCACATTTATTATTAGACAAAATTTTAAACATTCATTGTGACACCAAAATAGGGTTATTAACCATAACTTGCAATAGGATTCAAAAACATGTTCCTAGTTTGTGGAGATCAAAAGAATGGATTTTTAAATATATTAATAAAGTCAACTCTATTAGTTTTCCCTGTCCTTTTTTGCTGAAGTACATCAGTAGCTTCCTGGAGATAAAAAATGTCTAAAAGGAAATTTTGTTCACTGTTTGAATATCTGCAAGTGACCTTATTTTACCTTTTACTGACAGTTTGACTGAATTGACAATTATATATTGCAAATAAATTTAAGGACTTATTCTATTGTGTTAAAGAACCCAGGTTTATTTATATACTCTACATAAATATCTTTTCTTTATCTACTTTACTTAAAAGTGACTCAGAGAGACGTCTCAGAGTATCCCTAGTTATTGCATTTCTGTCAAATTATCCTTATATACACATTTTATGGTTCCTCTATTTCACTGTGATTATTTGGAGAATAAAGTTTTGTGATGCTTCATGTATTATGAATTTTATTCTTTATTTTAAAATAATATACACTATCCTGTTTAACACCTTTTCTGCCAAATATATTTAATATGTTTAAATATGTTGGTTTGCATTTACATAATATATTTTAGCACACAATTATTATAGATATTTTGTGTCATTTGTTTTAACATATTATCTTCTTTAAGTATAATGCAGAAGCTCTGTGAGCAATGAGTTTTACTTATTAATAAAAGAACACCTTTTTCCCCTTTTTTTCTCTTTTTATTGAATCATTATGAGATAGAGCATTACAAACCTATTCATGAATGGGTTTCAGTCATACAATGTTCCAACAACCATTTCCCCACCAGTGTAATTTCACAGAACCAATGTTCCAGATTCCCTCCCACCCACCCAACAAATTCACCCCACCCCAGACTGTCTCTATGCAGGCACCTCTCATTTCTCTCTCTCTTTCTCTCTTTCTGCATTTCTCTCATCATTTCTCTCTCATTTCAGGGATTATGGTTTGCAATATAGATGCTGAAAGGTTGTCATGTATATCCTTTTACCTACTTTCAACACTCAGTTCTTGTTCAGAGTGATCATTTTCAATGATTATTGTCATATTGGACCCTCCTTTATCTTATTTAGCCTCCACCCTACACAAACTTGTGGTAATTTTCAACCATGGAACAATCCTCCTGCCCTATTTTCCCTGGCCTTGGATAATAGTCTCATGCTATTTTTTATATCACACAAATGAATGTAGTTATAAATTGAGTTTCCATTTGATCCAGTAATATCACTTCTGAGAATATACCCCGGAGATCCAAAAACACACAGCAGACACAGAATCTGCACTTCTATGTTCATTGCAGCACTATTCACAATAGCCAGAATATGGAAACAATCTGAGTGCCTGAGAACAGATAACTAGATAAAGAAACTATGGTACATCTACACAATGAAATACTACATAACTATTAGAAAAAATAAAGTCATAAAATTTGCCTATCAATGGATGGACATGTAGAGTATTAGGCTGAGTGAAAAGAACACATGATTTTACTTTTTGTTACATTACTTTTGGCCCAACACTAATATATTGAATTCTTTCTTGTTTTGTAAACTTTATTTCTTTAATTTTTCTTGCATTACTCTATTCCTAGAAAATATATTTATCTTTAATTCTGTATTAATATTGCATGATATTTACTTTTTAATATCTGAATTTCATTTATTTATTTTTTGTTTTTATTGAATCAAAATGAGATAGAGTTACAAAGTTGTGTGTTATTGGGTTTCAATCATACAAAGTTCCAACACCTGTCCCTTCATCAGTGTACACTTCCCACCACCAATGTCCCCTGTTTCCTTCCTATCCACTGACTTCCACAGTTTTCTTTTCTTCTAACTTACTTTTCTTCTCTCTCTCTATCTACTTGTCTATCTCTATTTCTCTATCCCTCCTTTTGAATTCCTTTACTTTTAAGGAATTCATTAAATGATTCTTTAACATATAGTCATATGTTCCATTTTCCACCAGGATCAAATGAGTTACACTGGTCCCTTAGGTTCTTGTTTGACCCCTTCACACATACTAGACAATTTAGGGGGATAAGATGGGGTTACGCGACTTGAGACACACCTGACGGCGTTCCACACTACAGGCAATGCTCAGCGTACCATATACCTGGCTCTGTACTCAAGGTTCATGCCTGGAAGTGCTCCGGATACAGTACCAGGGATCGAACTATGGTCAGCTGTATGCAAAGTAAGCACTTTACCACTGTGCTGTGTTTCTGCCCCAGAGAAGACAAACATTTAGCCAAAGCCACCATCCCACCTTTGAGATGTACCTCTGACTACTATTAATCACTTAATACTCACAAGCATTGCAAGAATAACTAAACAAAAGTTATTAGGGTTTTCTCCCTCTTTCTCTTCAAAATAGGTAAGGTGGAATGTTGACTTTTTTATTATAAAACTATTTGAGTACATGCTTATGTCAAGTATTTTTTTTATTTTTCAAAACAATTTTGAGAAAATGAGTAAAATACTGAATTTGACTAGACTGTACAACACCCCTGATTCAATTCCCATGATTTATAGGAAAGAGAAGAGCAGCCATTACTCCAGAAGGAAATTGGCATGTTCAATATCACTCAACAAACATAATACAAAGTGGGGACTTTCAACATCCAACTTCAAGTCTTGTGATAGCAGCACAAAATTGTGGATCAACCTGATACAGCCCTGGTGTTGGCACTGCATGGCTTTGTTTATTGAAGCTAACAGACTTTGCCTGAAATTGAATTGTAGTGGAGGGTTTTCATTTTCACAGATTTTTTTCCTGAAATAACACTAAATTATAGCTTCCAGAGTGTGTCACTGAAAATCAACATGTTTATATACTACATTGAATTCACCACTGAACATCTAATTCTGTCTTTCTCCATCCATTTACTCTTTTGGTACCAGTTTACCCAACCACCTTCCCGTCTGGTAACCACCAATTAATTTCACAATCCAAACATTTATTTCTGTCTTATTCAACTCACCTGCTTGTTTGTTTTTACTTTATAACACACATTGATTGAGTTACATAGTATTTGGCTTTTACCACATGGCTCATTTTACTAAACTTAATACTGTCTCAATACATCATATTGTTGCAAATGACAGGATTTCATCCTTTTTTATAGATGAACAATATCCCTTTGGGTAAATATACCACATGTTCTTTGTGCATTTATCAGTCAATGGATGCTTTGGTTTGTTTCCAATTCTTAGCTGTTGTAGAAAATGTCCCATTGAAAATGAGAGCATCTAAATTTCTTCGAATTTTATCTTGCATTTTTTCAGGTAAATGCACAGAAATAGGATTACTATTAAATTCTAATTCAAAGGCATTTCTACCTTTAGTTTTTTAGGAACCTCCATAATGCTTGTCAATTTAGATTCTCATAAATAGAGTATGTGTTTCCTTCTCTCCATATCCTCTCCAACAATTATTATTTTTTGTCATTTTAGTAAAAGTTACTCCACAGGTGTGAGGTAAATACTATTGTTTTTATTTGCATTTTCCTAATAATTAGAGGTAATAAATACCTTTTCATATGTCTGTTGGTTGTTTACATGTCTTTTTGGGAGAAGTATCAATTAATATCTCCTGCTTCACTGTCACCATCATCCCATTGCTCATCAATTTGCTCAAGCAGGCACAGTAACATCTGCATCATAAGACTTGTTGTTACTGTTTTTGGCATATAGAATATGCCACGGGTAGCTTGCAAGGCTCTGCCATGCGGACGAGATACTCTCGGTAGCTTGCCTGGCTCTCCAAGAGGAGCGGAGAAATCGAACCTGGGTTGGCCACATGCAAAGCAAATGCCCTAACACTGTACTATCGCTCCAGCCTATCTTCTGCTTGTTTTCAATAATATTTTTATTAATTGAATCACCAAGAGATACAGAGTGACAAAGATATTCATGATTGGTTTCAATCATACAATATTCCAACATCCATCCCTTCATCTGTGTACATTTTCCACCACCAATGTCCCCAGTTTCCTTCCTGCCATGCCCCCTCCCCCCAGAGCATGCCTCTAATAGCAGGTACTTTACTTCTTTCTGTCTTTCCTTTGGGGCATAATGATTTGCAATAGACATACAAAGAAGTTATCATGTTTGTTCCTTTACCTTCTCTCAGCATGCAGTTCTTAACTAGAGTGATCATTTCCAACTATTTAATTTGTATTATTTTATAATTTTTTTCAAATATTTTAATATAACACCTTGTTTAACATATGCAGTGAAAATATCTTATATAAATAAATGGAATGATTTTTATTGTAATGCAGGTTTCTTTTACTATGCAGAAGTGTTTCAGTTTATCATACTACCATCTGTTTATTATTGCCTATATTTTGCTTCTGGAATGTTTAGAATTGGCCTTTTGGAACTGTGAGTTACCATGGTAACTCACAGTTCCAGAAGGCCGAATTTAAACGTTGGACATTGGAGTCTCCCGGTGGATAGTTCCACAACAAAATTGACCACATCATATTCAATTGAAGGTTTGTCCTGACTGATGTCGCTGTTGTCCCAAAATTACAAATGGGATCTGACCACCATCTCCTTCATGCAAAATTCTACTCCACAGAATGGGGAGAAAAGTCTGCAAAGTTTAAGTTTAAGAAGAGAACTCCCAGAATGGCCACCAACTGGGAGTTCTTTGGCACTATTGCGGCAACGTGGGAAGATGCCTTCATTGACAATATCAATGAGGAATGTGATCAACTGGTTCAGCACCCCAATGACTGTGCAAAGAATGCCAGGAGTGGGAAAGCCACAAACAGACGCCTGTCTTTGGAAACTCTTGAGCTCATTTGTCAATGTGGTTTGGCATGAGCCTCAGGCAATGACAAGCTAACATCTAAGCTCACAAAGCTGTGCAGAGAAGCGATAAAGGAAGATCTCCAAGAGTGAAGAGCAGCAGTGTTGGCCGATGTGGCAGAAGCCGGGAAAAGTATTCGCAATGCTCGCCTGTCCTTCGCCAACTACAAGAACAAGATGACTCCTCTCAAATGTCCTGATGGATCTATCACATCTTCCAGAAGGGCAATGGAGAGGATTATTCACAACTTCTACTCGGATCTCTTCGACAGCCATGTCCACCTGCCCATATACCAAGTTCTGCAGGATGAATATGTCATTCCCAACGTTCTCCCTTCCAAAATCCAACATTCCACTTCATCGGTAAGGACACATACAACAACCGGTCGAGAAAAGGTCAGACCCAAACACCTGAAGAATCTGCCACCAGTACTCATCAATACACTGGCTCGGCTCTTCACATGCTAACTGTCCGTATGCAAGGTTCAGTACCAATGGAAAACCAGCAGGAGTGTTCTGTTGTACAAGAAGGGAGATATCCACGGCATCGGCAACTATCGCCCAATCTCTCTGTTGCCCATCGTCCACAAGTTGTTCACTCGAGTCATCCTGAATAGAATAGGCAGAACACTAGACAAAGGACAGCCATGCGAGCAAGCCGGGTTCCAAAAAGGATTCAGCATGATCAACCAACCATATCCACACAGTGACCAAGTTAATTGAAGTTTCGTGAGAGTTCAAGATGCCACTCTGTCTAACGTTCATTGATTTAAAGAAGGCCTTTAATTCTGTTGAGACAGAAGCAGTCATCTCAGCCCTAGCCAAACAGGGCATTCAAACTCAGTACATCAAGATCCTCTGCAAGCTGTATTATGAATTCACCACCAGGATCTCACCATTCTACAAGGAAGTGATCACTGATGTAGAGAAGGGTTCAGAGGGGTGACACCATTTCACCAAAACTCTTCAGTGCCACCCTCAAGAACTTCATGCAATGACTGGAATGGGAAGAAATGGAAGTGAAGATAGATGGTCGGCAACTACACCACCTCCAATTCACTGATGACATCATTCTAATAACACCAAACATTAGCCAGGCAGCACAAATGCTGGCCAACTTCAACCACCAGTGTGGAAAGGTCGTACTTCAGCTGAATCTCACCAAAGCAATGTTCATGAAAAACAAACTAGTCCCTGATGCTCCATTTGCTCTCAATGGAATGAACATCTATGAATACAGCAGCTATGTGTACCTGGGTCAAGAACTCAACATGGGGAACGACTTGGTGCTAGAACCACGCAGGAGAAAGAGAGCAGCGTGGACCACCTTCAAGAGTGTTGAAGAAGTGGTTAAGAGAACGAAGAACCTCCGGCTCTAGGCACATCTTTTCGACTCCACCTTTCTTCCTGCACCAACATATACCTCAGATACCTGGGCCCTATGATAACAGGATGAGAATGCTATCAGGGATCCCAAAGAGGAATCGAAAGAGCTATGCTTGGAATATCCATTTCACTCAAGTGAGAGAAGGAATCCGGAGTTCCAACCTCCATCGACGATCAAGAATCAGGGACTCAGGGACGCTGTCACATTTGCCAAGCATCAAAAATCAGATGGGCTCAACACATAATGGGATGTAGAGATGACTGCTGGACTAGAGCTGTTACTGACTGGATTCCACAGGACGTCAAAAGACCTTGTGGCCTCCCATCTATGAGATGGTCAGCCTTCTTCACCAAAAACCTGAATGAACATTTTGAGGCTCTTCACGTTCCTGGAATGAGCAGATACCATTGGGCTACACTAGAATGTGACAGGGATGAATGGAGCCATTACTGGTGCTGCTCAAGCAAATCAATGGAATGACAAGTGATACAAGTGATATTTTGCTTGCCATTGGACTCAAATCTCCAAATATATCTAAGGCCAATGTCAAGTAGTGTACAGTTTATGATCATTCTACATATACTTATTATCATATAAAAGAACACATTTTTCTGTGTTCTGTCTTTTATGGTGTAATATCCAAATATCTATTTATCTCTGAATTTATTTATATGTATGATGTGATATATTTTGTGAGATTATATGGTATTAGATAATATGGTATGAGATTAATTTATATCTGTGGTATGAGACAGTAGTTTAGGTTCATATTTCTATATGTGGCTATCAAATTCTTCTAGCACCATTTACTGAAGTGACTTTCTTGCTTTGTAAGCTTTTTACCCTTTATTGTAAATGAGTTTTTCAGATACATGTTGTTTTACTTCTGTGATCTCAATTCTGTTCAATTGCTCTGTATGTCTGTTTTTATTCCAATACCAGACTGTTTCAATTACTATTGCTTGTACTATACTTTGATATCTGAGAGCTCACCTTCATTTTTGTTATTTATTTTCCTCAGGAATGTTTCGGTGACTAGAGATCTTTTTTTGGTTACAGGGATATAATTTTGTTTCTGTGAAGAACGTGTTTTGTATTATGATAGGCATTGCACTGAGTTTGTATATGGTGTTAGGTAATACAGTCATTCTAATGATACTGTTTTCCAATTTATAATATACCTTACCATCTGTGTGTCTTCTTTCATATCTTTTTTTAAAAGGCTGTTCTTGTTGTAATCATCCCTTCATCATTATATACCACCCTTCTTTGTATCTTGCAATCTTTTGGCTGGAAGTGCCTATCAATTTTTTCCATTGGCATATAGTACCAGTTTCAATCCCTTCACTTTGTGTATGTCTGCTTGTAGAGCTCTTGTAAACAGCATTTTATTAGGTCTTATATTTTATCGGTCTGATCACTGTGTACCTTTTGATGAATTCTATTTATTTATATTATGGGTGATTCTTGATGTATGACAAGTTGCTATTGCCAATTTGTCCTTAGTGTTCTGATTCCATCTGTTTATTTCCTTTGTCAATATTTTGGGGCTATTTTTCAGTTTTTTGGGGAAACTCCTGTCAACTTTAATCTTGTCTTGGGAGTCTAGTATTGGCTAACTCCTTTAGTCTTTGTGTATCTGTGACAGTCTTTATTTCTCCCACATATTTGAAAGAAATTCTTGTGGGTATGATGTTTAGGGATGTTAGTTCTTATCATTTGAATATATATTATATAATTTCACTTTCTCTTGGATGAACACATTTTGTTAAGAAGTCTCATGAATGTCTCCTGAAAGTACCTTTGCCTGCATTCTGTCCCTTGCCACCTTCAATATTTTTTCTCTGTTTTGAGCTCTTGAGAGTTTCACTATGAATAGACTCTCTTTTAGCTTTTATATCCCCATTATGGGAAAACCACTATACTTAGATTGCATTCACTAGTATAATCAGAGAGCTCTCCTACTATTTCTTTCCATTTATTTTTTAAGGTTTATTTTTCCTTTCTCTTAAATCATTTGTTCATAATTCTCCCAGAGCTCACTGCTTTGTCTCTCTATTTGGTGATTGTATTTCCTCCTGCAGTACGCTTGGTTTCATACCACATCCTGAAACTGTTATTTTTGTATTTAAAGCTTCAGTTTCTACCTGTTTATCTCCTTTTTAAGTTCTTTAATTTGTTTTCCTGCATTGTCTTATATCTCTTAGATTAACTTTTCTATTGTTCTCTTATATCACTTCTACTTGCAATTTTGAAGTCGCTTCCTGATAAGTGAAACATAATCTTCTATATCTCTGAGGATACATTCTGAAGAGCTGTTCTCTCAAGTTGCCAGACTCAAATTGCTATGACTTGTATTGTTTTTGGCTGTCCATTATTTTTGGCTGCACTAAATTTTCCTGTTTTCTACATTCAAAGTAGCATCTTAGCACTGTTGTCCCGTTGTTCAATTTGCTTGAGCGGGCACCAATAACATTTCATATGTGAGATTTGTTGTTACTGTTTTTGGCATATCAAATATGCCACGGGTAGCTTGCCAAGCTCAGCTACTCTCAGTAGCTTGCCAGGCTCCTCCGAGAGGGACGGAGGAATCGAATCCGGGTTGGCTGCATGCAAGGCAAATGTCCTACCCACTGTGGTATCGTTCCAGTCCACATTCAAAATAACTTCAAGAATTAGTTTCCCTTTGCTTTTCCAGCAATAGCAGAGTGACTTAATTGAACTTGATTTTTGTAGGCACCCCTTGATTCCCCTAAATCCAGAGGCCTATATGTGCAGCTTCCAGATCAGCAGGGTAGGAGAGCAGTGTGGTGTTATGTAGCTACTACTAAGAACTTGTTCCTGGTTCCTCTTTGGGGTGCCAGCTCTAGAACTTGGAAGCTCATTCGATGTCATTGCACTTCACAAGGTTAGTACTAGTCGAGCTGAGGAAGTGTAGCCTAGAGAACTTGATCTATTTAACTTCCTTGCCAGGATCCTGTTCTTCAAGGACTATCCCAGTTCCTATGTATGAGTGTCACCTTGATCAAGAGTGAATCTCATCTGGTGAATCACATGCAGCTGGATCCACGGTGCTCTTTACTCTGTTCTCCCTGCCGTGGAGTCCCTAACGGGATGGGCAGTCCTGCCCTCTGTGTCCTTTACTGCAGCCTGGAGATTCTAGATATTTCTCCTCACTTACCTTCTAGCCAATTTATTTGGGTCTATGTCAGACTCAGTTCTTTATTCTTACTCTGAGCTGTAGTTTGCTCTCATTTCTAGCTGGTTCATTGTAACTGTTTCTTTCAGGAGCAAAACGTAGACCCTTCTCTACCACCGTATTTGGTGACACATACCTATTTCAAGCCCTAAATGTCATTAATAAGAGCATGACTTATTATGGGTATTTTAAACTCAAAAATGACCAGTAGTATATACCCACGAATATTTTATATTCTTTCCCATTGACAACTATTGATTTTTATCAAATGTGTTTCAAAACAAGTGTATAGTGTATAATTCTAACACTGTAAAGACACCCTGCTTAGCAAAAAACATATACCAAAGTGCTAACAGTACATAGCTCAGATAGTGGTACTTTGTGAATTTTCTCCTTTAAAATTTTCTTGTATTATACAAATTTTACATAGTAGAAATAACCTTTATTATAATAAACTTACACATACTATAACTAGGTTTATGCTTCACAAATTTAAATAAACCTACACGTTTGACTCATGGAAAGCATGGAATTTTCTTTATTCAGTCTAAGTAAAGCCTAGCAATTTCCCTATTTCTGCTGCTCAGTTTCCAGCCTCTTGCAGGTAAATGAGAATTTTTTTTAGGAATTGATTTCTGCTTTTGGCTAAGATGAAGTTTCCTGAGGCTAACTTGTGCTCCTATTTTGACAATTTAGACCACATTCTAAAAGGTGAAAAACAGACATTTGTAAATATGCTGACACCCGCATAAGCAGTCACATTCACAAAGGAAAGAGAACCTTTCCCTGACCTAGGGGCCAGGGCATAGTACTGCAGGGAAGACACTTGCATGCAGCTGGTCTGGGTTCAATCTCTGGTACCACATGTGGTACCCCAGTTCTCCAGGAGTGATCCTTTAGTGCGAAGCCAGAAGTCTGAGTACCACCTGCTGTGCCACCCCTCCCCCAAAAAATGTAGGTCTGTTGAGCAGACACTCCCTCTTTCATTAAGGGTTTTTCAGATCCTTGGTAACAATAAGACAACTCAGAAATAAGGCTGTAACGACAAGATATAGAAATCCTTCAGGGATGCTACCAATTCACATAATGAAGAGAAAAATTAGAGTCTTGGCTGGCAAGACAACCAAGACTTCAGGGGTTACTCAATAATAAATCTCTCAGAAGAGAGCACAGAACAATATGCCATAGCCCTGCCTCCAGACCCTGCACCAGGTTGTTTTGTTCGGGGTAACTCAGAGGAAGCGTCTGAGACCCCTCCTCGCCCCTAGGGTCCCAGCCTTGGCAGCCTAAGATCTCCAGAACTCATTTTCCCCCTACCTGCCCCATGCTCACGGCCACTCTGCACACACTCAGGCCAAGCTGAGAGAATAAATAAATGAGAGAATTTATTCCTGGACCTCTCATACTTGACACCACAATATACCAAGAGTAGCACACTACATTTGATGGGGTTTAAAGTAGAAGGGAACCAATATTAGGGGGGAAAATACTTATACAGATATAGACATCCGCACACAAGTCTCAATCTAATCTCTTATAGCAGGGCTTAATGGCTCCTGGGTGAAATACAATAATCCTCACCACAGTTTCCTCTAAGAAAACTCTTTTGGGTCATTTTTAATGGATTATTCATAACAAACAATACAAAATAAATTATTTTGGTTCTGCAATAGGGGCAGGGGTTGGGGTTCAAGATGGAAACATCTGAAATTTGGTGGTGAGAAGGTGAAATGGTGATGGGATTGATGTTCAAATATCAAATGTAATCAAATATTGTGAACTACTTTATAAAAATAAAATAAAATTTTTTAAAAAAGACTTCAGGGGCTAAGAGACTGATGAAAAAGTAATCCCTAAGAAGGCATCTGACACTATTTGGCTTTCCTTTCATTTTAAGAATTAACCCTCTACATTTCAAGAATCAACCCAATTTTTTTAATCAAGATGGCAAAAGCTGTTGAAGAGAAGAGACAATATTTCAGAAGATGCTCCACAGATTTGAACAGATTAAAAATAGGAGTCAGAACCTACCAAAGAGAAGTTCAACTGGACTACCTGTAGAACTAGAGATAAAATAAGGCGTAAAGAGGCAATAAATGAAGATTAACAAAAACTGCAATGCAGCCCAGAGGCAGCTCAATCCTCAATTAGATTGATGTCATCTGTCCCCTTATATCTGCCTGTGAGTGCAAAAGGTGAACCTACCCTGGAGGAACACAGCTGTAATCCAAGCCTCTAAAATTCATACCTGATACCTGGCATTCCACTAAAGATTAGAATAACAGAAAGAAAAACAAACTGCAGGAACAGATTTATGGAATACTCAATTATTGGCATTTAAAAGTAATTATGAAAGCCATGGAACGTGGTGAAGTAGATCTCCCTGAGCAGGGGAGAGGAATTCCCTTTCTTTTAAAAAAAAATTAAATATACATGTATATGTCAGTCCAATGACATCATACTTGATCTTCCACGCTTGCCCTATCAGGTCCTCGATGGATGCTTTGATGCCAGTGTACGTGCATTAAAAATGCAGACAACCATTTTATTCCTTCTTCATTTTGGCAGCCTAGATCAGCCCTGAGATTTTAGCAGCCTCTCCTTGCTCGTCTTTCTCAATGACGCCATATTGGTGCCTCATACAGGGTCAGGGGAATGAGGCCTATTTTTGTTACTGCATTTGTCATATCGAATATGTCACGGGTAGCTTTCCAGGCTCTACCATGCAGGTGGCATGTGGTAACAATCTGCATGCTGAGAAACACGCCACACACCTTCTGCATGGATGTGCTGTTCACATACAGAAAATACTGGCCACATCATCACAGTCAATGCAAAGAGTCCATCCCTGTACCTGCCTGCATCTCTGAGCAGCACCTGTTGGTTTACTCTTCACCAGTTGGCACCGTTGCCATCCCCTTGCCACATCATGCCATTTTTGACACTGGAGAAGAACTGTTGCTCAGAACATATAACAGTAGAGGCGTCAGTGGTGTCGGTGTCCTCATCAACACAAACTTGGCCATGGGCATTGATTTGTACAAATGCCTGACAACCCAAATTGGACACTTATATTTAAATAGATGTAGCTCTGGGCTGGAGCAATAGCACAATGGGTAGGGCGTTTGCCTTGCATGAGGCCAATCCGGGTTCAATTCTATTCTCAGCATCCCATATGGTCTTCTGAGCACCAGCAGGGGTGGTTCTTGAGTGCAGAGCCAGGAATGACCCCTGTGCATTGCTGGGTGTGACTCAAAAAGCAAATAATAAATAAATAGATGTGGCTCATTGCTGGCAGTTCCAATCTTTGTCATCTATGAAGCAACATCCAACTATGACAAAGAAGAAATTGAGAAGTTTTACATAGAGCTGGAGAAGTTCCGTAAAGAAGACCACAGCTTCTACAAGGTCATTGTTGGTGATTTTAATGCCAAGATAGGACTGAGAAGGTCACCTGAAGAACTCCACATCGGGACCCATGACCTAGAATGTAAACAGGGTGAGAGACTGTCTGAGAGACTGTCTGAGTTCATCATGTTGACCAAGACCATTCATGGTAACTTGCAGTTCCAGAAGACCGAATCTAAACGTTGGACATAGGAGTCTCCTGGTGGACAGTTCCACAACAAAATTAACCACATCATTTTCAATCAATGGTTTTGCCTGCCCAATGTCCCTGATGTCCCAATTTTCACAAAATTCCAAACGGGATCAGATCACCATCTCCTTCATGCAAAATTCTACTTCAGGGAGTGTGTAGAAAGGGCTGCAAAGTTTAAGAAGAGAACTCCTGGGAGCTCCTTGGCACTATTTCAGCAATATGGGAAGATGCCGCTGTCAACAACATAGACGAGGAATACAATAGACTGGTTCAGCACCTCCATGATTGTGTGAGGAACGCCAAGAGAGAGAAAGCCACAAAAAGATGCCTGTCTTCAGAAACTCTTGGTGCAAGCCTCAGGCAATCACAAGCTAACAACCGAGTTCACAAAGCTGTGTAGAGAAGTGATAAAGGAAGTCATCAAAGAGAGAAGAGCAGCAGTGTTGGCCAATGTGGCAGAAAACAGGAAAAGTATTTGCAATGCCTACCTGTCTTTCGCTAACTATAAGACCAAGACTGCCTTATGCCCTCCAACATACTGATGGATCTATCACATCTTCCAGAAGGGCAATGGAAAAGGTTATCTACAACTTCTACTTGGATCTCTTTGATAGCCATGTTCACCTGCCCACATACCAAATTCTTCAGGATGGATATGTCGTTCCCAGCATTCTGCCTTTGGAAATCCAACATACCATTTTGTGAACAAAGAAGCATACAGACAAAGCCAGGTTTTCTCCCTCTGGCAGATCAGTGAACCAGTCCTGGGCCACCACTTCCGGCCCTTCCTTGCCAGACACCCCACTCACACCATGGTAGTGGGTGTGGCCTCTGGATAAGTGGGCGTGGCCTATGTTGGGGCGGCCGCTGTTACTTCCCCCTTTCCTGGCACTCTGGACTCACATCTTCATTCCCATCACCTAATTCTGTGGAGAATATCTTGACCATCTCAAACACATTAGGCCAATAGTCCAGTAGCCTTTTCCTATTGCACCATAATACTGGCATCACAAGAAACTCTACAAATCCAATTAAAAAGAACACATCCTCTGAAGATTAACTAGAGACCTCACATAAGATGCCAAAGAGAACCTGGGAGGAAGGTGATACTCTGGAAGAGGGAAAAGGTGACCATCATAGACCGAGCTCATTCAGAATGCTTTCTTGCAATTAGAGGGGAATACTGATAGTGAACTGGACGGTCCCACCACCATACTACTAGAAAAGAACATGAAGAAACAGTGAAAATCACTGCCACCAAGAGAAGATAAGGAAAAGAGCCCAGACGCCTCAACAAGCATTACCCACAAATATGATTTCTCTGATAAAGAATTCAGATATGAAATGTTGAAAATACTCAATGATCTCAAAGAAACATTTCAACAGACATCCAGTAAATGAAAGGATATGAAAGAAACCATGGAATGGACAGCTGAGAAAATACAGGAAGAAATGAGAGCAGAAATTAAAAAACTACAAAAAGAAGTGTCACAAATAAAAAATTCTGTAGATGAGATTAAAAACTCAGTGGGTGCCCTCAATAGTAGTAGAATGGCTACAGCCTAAGACAGAATCAGGGAGCTTGAAGATGAGCTGCAGGAAGCTTATGACAAAAAGCAATGGGAAAAGTCCTCAAAATAGCTCTTAGGCAAATCAGAGACCTAGGGGATGATTTCAAGAGGAACAACATTAGAATCATCGGAGTACCAGAAGGACAGGGAGACAACCTCAGTGAAAAAGCCACAGTTAAAAATATCATTGCTGAAAAGTTCCCAGAGCTGGAGAATGCAGGCATCCAGATCCAATGAGCCCAAAGAGTGCCAGCTAAAAGAGAATCTAATAAAAAGACTCCAAGACATAGCATAGTCAGAATGATAGATACCATGGATAGAGACACAATATTGCAAGGAGCAAGGTCAGAGAAGGAAATCACATACAAAGGAGCACCCCTTTGATTTACAGCAGACCTATCAGAGGAAACCCTCAAGCCCAAAGAAATTGGGGGGGTATAGTGAAAAAACTCAATGAAATGAATGCCTCAACAAGAATACTTTATCCGGCTAAACTCTCACTCAAATGAAAAGGAACGATATACTATTTCATGGATAAATAACAGCTCAGGAAATTCATAGACTCAAAACCAAACTTAAAAGAAGGACTAAAGGGGCTAGTGTAAGACAAGAAAAACCCCTACAAGTAAAGCAAACCCCTACAGAATGGCACAAAACCCCAGGACAATAATCTCCCTCAATGTCAAGGGTCTAATGCACCAATTAAGAGACACAGAGTGGCAAAATGGATTCAGAAACTAAACTCAACATTCTGCTGCCTACAAGAAACACATCTAAACAGTCGGAGCAAACACAGACTCAAAGTCAAAGGATGGAAAACAATCCTGGAAGCAAACAACTCCCTCAAAAAAGCCGGGATGGCCATACTAGTATCTGACAACATAGATTTCAGGTTTAAAAAGATCAGAAGGAACAGCAAGGGCCATTTTTTAACTAATCAAGGGATATGTACAGCATGAAGAAATCACACTCTTAAACCTGTATGCAATTAATGAGGGACCAGATAAATACTTAAAACAAATGCTAACAGATTTTTAACAAGGACATTGGGACATAGGGACATTGGGACATTGCTAGCAACACAAGAGTAGTTGGAGACTTCAACACTGTGCTGGCACCACCAGATGAAGGGAAAGGTTCTCGAACTTTGTATGGGGGAAACATGAGCACAAAAATGTATAAATCTGTAACTGTACCCTCACGGTGATTCACTAATTAAAAATTAAAAAAAATTAAAAATCAGATGGACCAAACACATAATGCGATTCAGAGATGACAGCTGGACTAGAGCTGTTACCAACTGGATTCCATGGGACATCAAAAGACCAAGCGGCCGCCCACCAACGAGACGGTCAAACTTCTTCATCAAAACCCTGAATGAAGATTTGAGGCTCTTCCTGTTCCTGGAGCGAGCAGATGCCACTGGGCTACACTAGCACGTGACAGGGACAAATGGAGATGTTACTGGTGCCCGCTCGAGCAAATCGAAGATCAACTGGATGACAAGTGATAAAGTAATATATGTATCACAGTTTCTTTATTGAGTCATCTGTTCTTGAACTCTGTGTTGTTTGCAGATTTTGACTATTGTGAATAAATAGTATGATAATAAAAAAAGACTAAAACTCAGCAAGGAAACACTGGCATTGAAGGAAGAGATAGAAGAGAGAGGGCTAATAGATCTATACAGGGCTTTGCATCCCAAAAAGAAAGAATACACATTTTTTTCCAGTGCACTCGGAATATTTTCCAAAATAGACCACATGCTGGGTCACAAAATATACCTCAATAGAATAAGAAGATAGAAATTGTAATTGTACCAACTATCTTTTCAGACCACGATGCACTGAAGATAGAAGTTAATCACTCAGAGACATGGAGAACCAAATCAATCACCTAGAAATTAAACAACTCAATGTTGAACAATGAGTGGGTCAGGAAGGAAATCAAGGAAGAAATCAAAAGATAACCTGGAAACAAATGAGAATGAAAACATCAGTTACCAGAACCTATGGGACGCAGCTAAAGCCATGTTAAGGGGAAATTTTATAGCTCTGCAAGCGTTCCTCAGGAAGGAAGACAGGGCCTACATAGATAACGTGACTTCACAGCTGAAGATACAAGAAAAAGACCAACAAAAAGAGCCCAAACAAGACAGATAGAAAGAAATAATAAAACTTAGAGAAGAAATTAACAACATGGAAACCCACAAAACGATTTGAAAGATCAATGAAACCAAGAACTGTTTTTTTTTTTTTTGGCAAAATAAACAACATTGATAAACCACTAGCAGGGCTCACAAAGAAAAAGAGAGAACCCTAATAAACCAAATCAGAAATGAAAAGTGGGACATCACAATAGAAACCAAAGAAATTCAAAAGATCATCAGAGACTACTTTGAAAGTCTGCATGCCACGAAACAAGTGAACCTAGAAGAAATGGGAAAATTCATGGATTCCTATAATCTCCCAAACTTGAACTAAGAAGATCTGGATCACCTGAATAGACCTATTAATATCAAAGAAATTGAAACTATAATTAAAAGTCTTCCAAAAAACAAAAGCTCAGGTCTACATGGATTCACTAGCGAATTCTTCCAAACATTAAAGAGGACCAGTTCTTAAGCTTTTCCAGGAAATTGAAGAAACAGAAACTCCCAGTTTCTATGAGGCACTTATCTCCCTAATACCAAAAGCAAACAAAGACACCACAAAAAAGAAAACTAGAGGCCGATATCCCTGATGAACATGAATGCAAAGATCCTCAACAAAATATTAGCAAATAGGATCCAACAACTCATAAAAACAATCATACACAACGAGCAAGTGGGGTTCATTCCAGGGATGCAAGGATGGTTTAACATTTGAAAATCAATCAACATAATCCATCATATCAACAAAAGAGAAGATAAAAACCATGTGATCATATCACTAGATGCAGAGAAAGCATTTGACAAGATCCAGCACCCGTTTATGATGAAAACTCTTGCCAAAGTGAGTATAGAAGGAACTTTCCTCAATATAGTCAAAGCCATCTACTACAAGCCTATAGCAAGCACCATCCTCAATGGGGAAAAACTAAGAGACTTCCCTCCGAGATCAAGGACAAGACAAGGATGCCCACTCTTTCCACTTGTGTTCAATATAGTACTGCAAGTACTTGCAATAGCAGTTAGGCAAGAAAAATATATTAAGGGCATTCAGATAGGAAAGGAAGAAATCAAGCTCTTGCTATTTGCAGATGATATGATACTATACTTAGAGAATCCTAAAACCTCTACCAAACTTTATTATACAAACAATAGACTTGTATAATAAAGTTGCAGGCTATAAAATCAATACCTAAAAGTCCATGGCTTTCCTATACGCAAACAATGAGAGAGAAGAAAGCGACTTGAAAAAAAGCAATCCAGTTCACAATCGTGTCTCAAAACTCAAGCACTTTGGAATCAGCTTAACTCAGGAGGTAAAGGACTTCTACAAAGAAAACTACAAAATGCTACTTCAGGAAATAAAAGAGAACATGAGGAAATGGAAAGATATCCCCTGCTCATGGATTAGAAGAATTAACATTGTCAAAATTGCAATACTCCCCAAAACATTGTACAAATTCAATGCGATCCCTATAAGGATACCCATGACATTCTTCAAAGAAATGAAGCAAACACTCCTGAAATTCATATGAACGAAAAGCTGAAGTAATTCTTGGGGAAGGGGGGGAAAAAATGGAAGGAATCAACCACCCCAACCTCAAATTCTACTACAAAGCGGTAACAATTAAAACAGCATAGTGCTGGAACAAAGGCAGAACCAGAGACAAATGGAACAGGATTGAATAAACTGACACACACCCCCAAATATATGATCATCCAGTCTTTGATAAAGGAGAAAGAAATGTGAATTGGAGCAAGGAAATCCTCTTCAACAAATTGTGCTTTAAAAACTGGACAGCTACATGCAAATAATTGGGCTCAGATCTCTGCCTATCACCATGCACAACAGTCAGATCAAAATGGATTAAAGACCTCAACATCAGACCAGTATCTGTAAGGTATATTGAAGACAAGTTTGGCAAAACCCTCCACGACATTGAAACTAATGGTATCTTCAAAGACGACATGCCACTGGCTAAGCAAGTGAAAACAGAGATAAACAAATAGGACTATCTTAAATAAGAAGCTTCTGAACCTCAAAAGAAACAGTGACAAAGATTCAAAGATAGTCTACAGATTGTGAAAGGATATTCACTCAATACCCATCCGATAAGGGGTTGATATCAAGGATAGACAAGGCACTGGCTGAACTCCACAAGAAGAAAACATCCAACCCCTTCAGAAAGAAAGGGGAGGAAATGAACAGAAAATTTCTCAAAGAAGAATGTTTAAAGGCACATGAGAAAATGCTCTTCATCACTAATCATCAGGAAGATGCAGATCAAAACAAGAATGAGATATCACCTCACACCACAGAGACTGGCCCACACCATCCAAAAAGAAAAAAAAACAACCTGTGTTGGCACGGATGTGGGGAGAAAGGGACTCTCCTTCACTGTTGGTGGGAATACTGACTGGTTCAGCCTTTTGGAAAACAGTATGGATGATCCTAAAAAATTATAAATTGAGCTCCCATTTGACCCAGCAATACCACTCCAGAGAAGCAAAAATGTATAGTCAAAATGACATCTGCACTTCCTTTTTTTTTTTGCTTTTTGGGTCACACCCAGCTATGCACAGGGGTTACTCCTGGCTCATGCATTCAAGAGTTACTCCTGGCATGCTCGGGGGACCATATGGGATGCTGGGAATCGAACCCGGGTTGGCCGCATGCAAGGCAAACTCCCTACCTGCTGTGCTGTCACTCCAGCCCCAACATCTGCACTTCTGTGTTCATTGCTGCACTGTTTATAATAGCCAAAATCTGGGGAAAAATAAAACACAGAGTGCCCAAGAACAGATGACTGCTCAAAGAAACTTTGGTATATCTACACTATGTAATACTATGCAGCTGTTAGAAAAGATGAAGTCGTGAAATTTGCATATAGATGGATCAACATGGAAAGTACCACGTTATGTGAAGTGAGTCAGAAAGAGAGGGACAGGCATAGAAAGATTGCACTCATCAGTGGAATATAAAGTAACAGAATGGGAGACTAACACTCTACTAAAAGTAGTAGAGATAAGAACAAGAGGTCTGCTCCACAGCTTGGAACCAGCCACGCATGCTGGAGGAAAAGGCAGCTCAGATAGAGAAGGGAACACCAAGTAAAGGACATTGGGAGGACCCATTCAAATTTAAAAATGCGTGCCAAAAGTAGACTATAGACCAAACATGATAGCTTCTCAATGCCTCTATTGCAAACCACAACACCGAGAAGGAGAGAGGGAGCAAAAGAGGCAGTATGGGGTGGGAAGTGATAGGAGGGATGCTGGGACTATTGGTGGTGGAAAATGGGCACTGGTGGAGGGATGGGTACTTGATCATTGTATGCCTGAAACGCAAGCACGAAAGTTTGTAAGCCTGTATCTGTACCTCATAGTGATTCACTAATAAATACTTAAAACAAATAAACAAAAAGTAGCATACAACACCTGGACCAGACAAGGTCAGACCCAAACACCTGATGAATCTGCCACCAGTACTCGTTAATACACTGGCTCAGCTCTTTGCATGCTACCTGTCTGAATGCAAGTTTCCATCCCAATGTAAAACCAGCAGGACTGTCCTGTTGTACAAGAAGGGAGACATCTATGACTTCAGCAACTATCGCCCGATCTGCCTGTTGTCTGTCATCTACAAGTTGTTCATTTTGAGTCATCCTGAACAGGATTGGCAGAACACTAGATGTAGGACAACCATGTAAGCAAGCCGGGTTCTGAAAAGGATTCAACACTATCATCCATATCCACATGGTGACCAAGCTCATTGAGGTTTCATGAGAGTTCAAGATGCTGCTATGTCTAATGTTCATTGATTTAAAGAAGACCTTTGATTCTGTTGAGACTGAAAGTAGTCACAAAGCCGTAAACAAACAGGGTGTTCAAACTCTGTATATAAGGATCCTCCACGAACTGTATCATGGATACACCACCAGGATCTCACCATTCTACAAGGATGTGATCATAGACATAAAGAGAGGGGTTCGGCACGGTGATACGATTTCAATGAAATTCTTCAGTGCCACTGTCGAGAATGTCATGCAATGACTGCAATGGGAAGGAATGAGAATGAAGATAGATGATCAGCAACTGCACCACCTCTCCTTCACTGATGACATCATTCTAATAACAACAAACTTTAGCCAAGCTGCACAAATGCTAGCCAACTTTGACCGTGAGTGTGGAAAGTTCAGACTGCAGCTGAATCTCACCAAGGCAATGTTTAGGAGAAACGGACTAGTTCCTGATGTTCCATTTTCTCTCAACGAAATGAACATCTCCAAATGTAGCAGTTGTGTATACCTAGGTTGAGAACGCAACATGATGAACGACCTGGCACCTGAGCTGTGCAAGAGGAAGAGAGCAGCATGAAACACATTCAAGAGTGTCAAAGAAATTGTTAAGAGGATGAAGAATCTCTGGCTCTGGGCTCGTCTTTTCGACTCCGCTGTTTTTCCTGCACTAACATATGCCTCAGAGACCTGGGCCCTACAAAAACAGCACGAGATTCACTATTCTCGTAACCCAAAAAGGAATTCAAAGATGTATGCTTGGAATATCATGTTTCACTCAAGTGAGAGAAGGAATCCGAGTTCTGACCTCCATCAACAACTGAGAATCAGGGACACCGTCTCGTTTTGCCAAGGCATCGAAAATCAGATAGGCTGGTAATGCTATTTGGAGATGACTGCTGGAGTAGAGCTGTTACCAACTGGATTCCATGGGACGTCAAAAGACTGTGTGGCCACCCACGTATGAGATGGTCAGACTTCTTCATCAAGACCCTGAATGAATGGTTTGAGGCTCTTTGTGTTCCTGGAGCGAGCAGACGCCATTGGCTACACTAGCATGCGACAAGGACAAATGGAGATATTATTGGCACCCACTTGAGCAAATCAGTGAGTAACAGGATAACAAGTGATACAAGTGATATGTATATGTGCATACACACACACACACACACACACACACACACACACACATACATATGCCTCAGAGACCTGGGCACTGTCTTGGGTCCTGAACAGGATTTGGGGCAAATGGCTAAAGAATTTACAAATGGTCCTTACTCCCTGAATAGAGAGTGAATTTACAAGAAAAGAGAAGGGCCTCTCCACTGGAAGAGCCAAAAGTCTTGACTTTCTCCTTTTTCTATGGCATATTTACACCTTCCTATTCCTAATCTAACATGTGATCATTAATAGGGAAAATGAAGAAAAATGTTGGTTTTCTCACCATAGTACCTAAACTAGAAGATATTTTTAAAACATAATACCCTTTCCATTTATACACTATCCCTCTTTAATTTTTCCTTATTAATTGTAAAGCAATGCACCTATGTTATTAGGACATTTATTGAAAGATAAAAGATTACTATAACATTATATCTAGAAACTTAATATTGATAAACAGATAAACCTGGAGTGGAAAAAGGTTATTTCTTCTTTTACACACGAGCCATCAAGATATGTTCTCTAATTTTCTTAAGAAAAGTTCTAAAAGAGACTTGTCACATCAGTTTTTTCCTAATGTTAGAGCTTAATTGGAAATATTTGGTATTATAGAGAAAAAGTGCTCACTGTGTATTAAATAATCCTAAATGAGTAAAAGAGATTGTTTCTCATTAGTAGAATCTGAAATGCCTTTGTGCTATATTAATTGAAGAAAAGAATTAAATATTTTGATAAATTGAAAGAAGCTCAGTTATTTTCAATTCTTTTAAAAATATATTGTCTAGGGAACCCAATAATCTCCTCATAGGCCACCCTCCAGAACTCATGGCTGCTTCTCCCAGAAGGGAGCATAAAATGAGGCCCCTATAACCATGCCACTAGACTCCATACCACCCCAAGGGACCCAGCCCTGGCAGCTGACCTCCACTACCCAACCAACGCCACACTCCAGGCTGCTTTCCACACACTCGGGCTGAGCCTCAAACGTGAATGAACACATTCCTGGACCACATGACACATTGTCATAAAGGAAAATATGTATATTTATGTTATATATATTTTATATAATATATATATATATAGCCCGTCAAGCTACCAATAGTATCCCACCTGCATGGCAGAGACTGGTAAGCTCCCCGTGGAGTATTCAATATGCCCAAAACAGTAATAATAACAGGTCTCATTCCCCTGACCCTGAAAAGAGCCTCCAATCGTTGGAAAAAATGAGTAAGGAGAGGCTGCTAAAATCTCAGGGCTGGGATGAATAGAGATGTTACTGGTTCCTGCTCAAGTAAATTAATGAACAATGAGATGTTCAGTGATATCGTGATTGTCTAGGGTTGGGGCCCTAGATGGAGCACATGTGTACTATGTACAAAAGCACTAGCAGAGCACATATGTAGTGTGTTCAAAACTCTGAGTTAAAGCCAGGAACCACACGCCATCGCAAAACAGGGCTGTTGTTCCATAAATACTTGGAGAAAAACAATTGAATCTATACCATAGAAATAAACACGGAGAACCAAACATAATGAGGAGACAGAGGAATTCATTTCAGCTTATGGATCAACACAAAGCCCTGTGGAGAATTACAAATGCAAAAGACTAAGTAAACTAACTGGAGAATACTTTAAAACAGCAATCATAACAATGTTTACTGAAATTTTAAAAATCTATTGATGAACAAAATGAAAAATTCAATGAAGACAGAGAAAATAGGAGAAAGACATAACTCTAAATCACAAAAGTAAATAATTCAGTACTTGAAAATAAAAATGCAGTAGAAAGTCTCAGCAGTGGAGTGGATAAAAGTGGCATGGAGGGCAATAGCAAGCATCCAAAAACACAAACAAAGGAAAAAATAATAATACATATTTTTAAATGACATGAGACTAAACTGATGTGAGGAGAAAACAATATCCAGATCCAGAGGCTTAAGGAATTCCAAACAACATGAACCCAAACAGTCACACACCAACAAACATGATAATTAAAATTCTAGAAAGCAAATGGAAAATGCTAATAGCAGCAAAAGAAAGCAAATAGTCACATATAAGCAAAACCTTTAGATTTTCACTGTTCTCAACAAAAATTCAGGTCAAAATATAATGTCATGATATATATTAAAATCCTGAGTAGAAAATAAAATTCCCCTAGTCAAGAATATTCTACCCAGCTAGGTTATCTCTCAGTGTTGAAGGAGTGATAAAAAGCTTTACAGATAAACAGTAAATGGAGTTTATCTCCACTAAGCAAGCTTTGCAAGGAATACTAAAGATATGCATGTAGAATGAAAAGGAACTCCACCTAGACACAATAAGGCAAGACACTAAGTAGTTAGAGGTGAATGGGAGAACAAAGTAATAATGGAGAATCTTAGAAGGACAAGTGATTAACTTACTTCAATTTAAAATAGACTATAGCTTAGAACCATATGTATAAACATCAAGGAAAACTCAAAACAAAAATGCCTTGAAGAAGCAGGAAAAAAATAAGAACTGAAACACAACACAAAAGGTTGATCTTAAAAAAAAACAGAAAAATGATAACAAATAAATTTATATGTAAATACTTTTTTCTAAGTGTTAGTAGATTCAGCTCACCAATCAAAAGACACAGACTGACTAGATAAATAAAAATAGAAACTATACATTTGTTGTATATTTGAGATACAAAAATCAAAAGGCTTAAAGTAAAATTCTGGAGACAGTTCTACAAGGAAATGATTACCAAAGAAAGACAGACATAGTAATATCAGATAAACTGCACTTAACTAAAATAAAAAGTAATGTGGCACCTAAGCCATTTTCTAATGACTCGCAGATTAATGCGAGTGTATTACATTTGGTGCAGAATGTATATGCACCAAAAAGAAAAAAAGAATGTATATGCACCAAGTGAAGCAGCATCCAAATATTTAGAGCACTTAATACTAGAACAAAGAACAACATTGACATCAATGTAACTCTACTTTATGAGCACTGGGCAGATTGATGCACAAACAAATCAAATAGCACCTACAAAAATTTATATTAAAAATTACAAATAAAATGGCTCTAGTGATAGTACAATGGGTAGGGTAGCCTGGTATGTGGCTAACCCAAGCTTGATCCCCAGCATCCCATATGGTCCCTGAGCACTATCAGGAGTAATTCCTGAGTACAGAGACAGGAATAGTCCCTGAACATACTGGGTATGAGTCAAAAAGCCAAACAAAAATTACAAATAAGTTGGGGTCAGTGGGAGGAAATTGGGGAGATATCCTGATAAATGGAGGAAGGAAATAAGAACTCTGTGCAGTGGGCTATTTGAACATTACATGCATCAATCCCTATCATTAGCAGTATTATAAATCCTGATAGTTTAAAAATTTTTAAATAAATAAAAATAAGCACTTAAAGTATAGTTTTAATTCAGAATACAAAATAACTAAGAGGATTGGAAGCCATCCTAATTCTACCACTACTGATTACTAACAGCAATGAAAATAAATGTGCACACAAGTACTACCGTTTCCGTCATAATTTTCCAAAACAAGGTGAAACTCAAATACTCACCAAGCAATAGTTCCATCATCAACGTAGCACTGTCATCACGTTGTTTATAGATTTGTTCGAGCGGGCACCAGTAATGTCTCCATTGTGAGACTTGTTGTTACTGTTTTTGGCATATCTAATATGCCATGAGCAGCTTGCCAGGCTCTTCTGTGCAGTCGGGATACTCTTGGTAGGTTTCTGGGCTCTCCGAGAGTGATGGAGGAATCAAACCCAGGTCGGACACATGCAAGGCAAACGCCCTACCTGCTGTCCTATTGTTTCAGTCCATAAAAACAGTAAAATACTACTACTAGGCAATAAAAACAAACTAGAATACTTCATATATCCATGATAATAATTTTTAAAAAAGACAACAAGCTGCTTAGTTTATGATTCAATCTTCACATGGCATTTTAGAACAGGCAAAAATCATACAATGTAAAAACCAGTGGTTTGCAGAGCCTGAAATTTTGTAAAGAAACTGGACAGAAGGAGTCTTTTGCAGTTGCACATACAGTGGTGCGTGTGGTTCACTACTGACCCAGAATTTAGGGATGCTGAGGTGCTCAAAGGACCAGATGTCATGCTGGGATCTAATTAGGGTCAGTCACATTAAAGCCAGGTGTCTTGATCACTGTACTATTTGTACTATCTCTCCAGCCCAGTGAGAAATCTTTTTAATATGATGAGAATTTTTATTTCTTATTTTGAAGATACCTACATATAATATTTCTAGAGACTGACAATTTTAAGGATAAATTTTACTGTATGTGATATGTATCTAAATAAACTTGATATAAAGTTTTATAAGGAAATGTCTTATGTATTATCTGGATAATTTTAAGTTCAGTCAATCATCCATTCTCTTCTTCAGTTATTAGTAAGGTAATAGCTGACTTGTCAGATTAAAAGCTACCCGTAAGTAAACTACTGCCAGTATTACTGAAGAATACTGTTGTCATTTTAACTACCAGAAAACTTTAAAAATAGGAAAACCACAATCATGAAAGCAAAGGTAGTAAGGAGGTAAGGCATTTCTCCTTGCATGCAGATGCCATGCTTCAACTCTGCTTCTCCACTCTGTTTCAGCATCTTGAAAACAGCAAGAGGTGACATCTGAACTCAAGCAAGGAATAAGTCCTGCGTAACCAGATGTGTCCCAAAAATTAAAAACAAAAACAAGCAAACAATAAAATATAGCCAACTAATGGGAGAAAATATGTGCATATACCAGACAAAGGGCTCAGATCTAATACAAATTATGATTTCACTAAACTTAAATAAGAGAACAAATAATTCTATCGGAAAATGAATGAGACAACTGAAAAGCTACTCAAAGATGTACTTAAAGAAGAGACATTGATAGCCAATAGACTCAAAAGGCTTTTTGTTATTGTTTAATAACAAAAAGGACATGCAAGTCAAACCAACAATTAAGTATCATCACAAACCTATATGAATGACCTACATGAAAATGAACAGAACCAATGAACCCTAATTCGTATTGGTGGGAATCATACAAGGAAACTAATTCAAAAACTATAACCATTTTTATGTTCATAACAATAGTTGCATAATAACATAATAACAATAACAATAGTCATACAAGACGATGAATACAACCCAAGTACCCAATGATACATAAATGGATAAATATATGATACCTATACTTAGTCATAAGAAAAGGTGAAATAGTGTTTTTTTTACAACATCATAGATGAATGTGGTGAAAGTAATGTTAAATGAGATAATGAAAAAGAAATACTGGTTGATCTCATTCATATGTCATCATCATCATCATCATCATCATCATCATCCCATTAATCGTTGAATTTCTCGAGCGGTCTCAGTAACATCTCCATTTGTCCAAGCCCTGAGATTTCAGAAGCCTCTCTCTACTCGTCCTTCCAACGATGCCGTAATGGAGGCTCTTTCAGGGTCAGAGGAATGAGACCCAGCTTGTTATTGGCTTGTTATTGGTTTTGGCATATTAATACACCATGGGGACCTTGCGAGGCTCTTCCATGTGGGCAGGAAACTCCCAGTAGTTTTCCAGGTTCTCCCAGAGGGAGAAGTAGGCTATAAGATATCGCGCAGTTGCTTGCTTTTAAGTCTCTGGATGCTGGCCGTTGACAGGATTACACAGCACTGGGGGCAGTCCCTGGGTGTGACCACCTAGTTACTGGGAATGGGAAATCTGAGCGGAGGAGGCCCAGTCCTGATCCGAGCAGCCTTGGAGGTCTCAGCCCCGGGTCCCACACACCTGGGTTCCTCTGCCGGCTCCTTCATGCATAAGGCTCATCCAAACGTGTGGAGAGGGGCCTTGAGCATGGCTGTGGCTAGGCTCCAGAAGATTTCGGCTGCCAGGAGCTCTGCTCAGGATGGGGAGGGAAGCTGGAGCCCATCCCCTCTGAGGAGGTCCCAGGAAATGCAGCCTGGTCCGTGGGCAAGAGACTCTTCATATGTAAGATAACCAAAGGGTCATATACAACTGAATGCAAACAAATCTTTGGACTTAGATTTCAGGACAGAGATTACTAGAGAGAGAAAAGGGGAGGACAAAGTAAGTATGTGCCTAGTGGACTGCGGTGAAGAAATAGTTGCAGTTATGATATGGTAAAACATTTAAGAGGTATAAAATTGTACCTCCAAAATGTATACAGTCCTGCACTCATTTGTGGAATACAAAATAACATAATATGAGACTGACACCAAAGGACAGTAGATACAAGGCCCAGGAATATTGCTCCATAGTTGGAAACCTGCCTCGTGAGCTGGGGGAAAAGGCAGCTGGGATAGAGAAGGGATCACTAAGTCAATGATGGCTGGAGGGATAGTTCGGGATGGGAGATGTGTGCTGAAAGTAGATAAAGGACCAACGTGATAGCCTCTCAGTATCTGTACTACAAACCATAATGCCCAAAAGTAGAGAGAGAGAGTACAGGGGAAGTTGTTTGCCATAGAGGCAGGGGGAGAGTTGGAATGGGGGGACAGATACTGGGGACATTATTGGTGAAAGATATACACTGATAGAGGGTTGGGTGTTCAGTCATTACATGACTGGAACTCAAATATGTAAGTTTTGTAACTGTATCTCATGGTGATTTAATAATTTTAAAAAATCTAAAAATGTATATAGTCATATAGGCCAATATTATCGCAATACAATTATTTTCACAAAATAAGATTGTATCAAATAGCTAGAAAGAACCAGTTCAGAGTTAAGGTGGTAGGGAGTCATTCGATGAAATGATGCAACTGCCTTGAAGGAGAACATGCTGGTGAGCTCTCAGTGGAGATCACGCGAAGACTTCGCACAACAAAGTTTGAGGGCATCATGCTAAATGAAATAAGTCAGAGACAGAAAGAGAAATGCTACATGATCTCACATATAAGTGAGATTTAACTTTTAAAAATACAAAGAAGAGGCTGATATTTGTCAGATGCAGTTGTTCTGAGCTGGGAAAATGGGTGAAGGCTGTCAAAGGTACAAACTTCCAGGTACATGATAAATATGCCACATATACATATAGTATTAGTCTTTCCAAAGTTCAGAATACTTTGAATGTTTTTTCATTTAAAAGAACATATGCAGGGGTGGGGTAGGGGGGAGGGCTGGCTCTGCCCTCCATCTCATGAGGCTCCTGAATTCCTCCTCACTGTGCATTGCGGGGCCCTCCCTGGCTATCCCTAGGCCTCTGGAAGTGGCGACCGAGATGCCAAGGGAAACAGGTCAAGGCACAAATCCATTTCCACCTGGGGTGTTCCGGCACTGGAAACCTAATGCGTAGTTCGGACACATTTCTGCCAAAGGTCACTGTCTGCCACACAGGTGGGGGAGGGTGTGGGATGGGGGAGATACTGGGGTTTTTGGTGGTGGAAAATGTGCACTGGTGAAGGGTCGGGTGTTTCATCATTATATGACTGAGGCTTAACCCAAAACCTTTGAAACTGTTCTCACGGTGTTTCAATAAAAATAAAAATAAAAAAAGAACATATGCACATGATTAATAATTGCAGCACTGAGCACAATAGCACAAGAGACAGCATCAATCCAGGTATCCAATGGTTAGATGAGTAGATTATGAAAATATAGTATATACACACAATGAAATCCTATGCAGGTACAAGGAAGGATGACAGCAAGAAATTCACTGCAACTTGGATAAACCTGGAGTATATAGGGTTAAGTGAGTCAGAAGAAACACAAATATTAGATGATCTCACTTATCTGAGAAATATAAAATAACAGGACAGGAAATTCAAGGTATCAAGGGTAGGGGGTGGTACAGAGATTACCTTAGATTATAGAACAAGATTATAGACCTAGATTATAGAACTGAGAATAAAAAAGAAAAGAATTTGGGGCCGGAGCGATAGCACAGCGGGTAGGGCGTTTGCCTTGCACGCGGCCGACCTGGGTTCGATCCCCGGCATCCCATATGGTCCCCCAAGCACTGCCAGGAGTAATTCCTGAGTGCAAAGCCAGGAGTAACCCCTGAGCATCGCTGGGTGTGACCCAAAAATCAAAAAAAAAGAAAAGAAAAGAATTTGATGGAAAGAGTTAAAACAAATAGAATGAGATTAATAGGTGCAAGTGGTAGGAGCATCAGACATTTTGGTCGTGTAGAGGTGTATATCTATAAGTCTGGATATGTATCTATACATGTATATATGTATATATATCTATATATCTGGACCACTAAGTAAACAGAACTGGAAACGAGAGACCCAAACTATAACAACCAAATTTAAAAATGTGCCCCTCAAGGAGGCAGGCTGGGAGCAGGAGGACATTGGTGGAGGGAAGTTGACACTGACAATGGGATCGGCATTAGAATGTTGTATGCTTAAAACTCAATATCAATAACTTTGTAAATCACAGTGCTTTAATAAACAATTTCTATTTTTTTAAAAAATTCAGGTATTCTGAATTTTAACTAGCATGAGAGTTTTAAATTGGGACTTTGGTATACATATTTGTATGCTATATTTGGGATGTATGTCGATAATTCTGTGTTTCTTTTTAATTTAATTTAATTTTATTAAAACTGCAATTTACAAAATTATATTGATAACATTAAATTTGGAAGTTATGTTGATAATGCAGTATTTCCTAAGCTGGGTAGTTATTGCACAGATATTGAGATTTTCTTTATACTTTTTGCTGAAATTTTTTGCAACAAATAATTAAAATATAAAAGAATTTTCTAATTTGCCCAGAGCCTACTGACCTCCACTTTGGATGTATAAGAACTTTGGATATGCTTGGAGCAAGAACAATAGGTTAAAGACAAAATAGCCATAGCTTATCTATCTATCCTCAAACCTCACCATCACAGATCACCAAATTACAGGTCAGGCAAAGCTGGGAAGAAAGAAGCTTTGAACTATCTTTGATCTGGATTTTGTTAGGCCCATAATAGTTCCTGAAAAGCTCATAATTCTGCCACTTTTTTTGTCCAGGAGTAGAGAGGGGAAATTTATCAGAGACGGTGCAAAGGCACTGATAGGCAAAACATAAAACTGATTCCAGATTATTCTTCCAATGGCTCCCGCCTAGTCAATAAACTGGCACTATGTCTAGATCCCAAACAAAGGCATGTTTTGTTAACTTTATATAAAAGACTCATTGTTAATGGTTAATTTCACTCTTGAGTTATGGTCATTAAAGCAATCAACATAAATTTGCAGACTCCTGAGAGGCTGATTTCTTTAGTTGCTGCTGTGGTTGTGGATTTCCTTTTTTCAGTCAAGTGAACAAAAATCACCTGCATACCTTGCTCTCTAACTCCCTTCCCCTGTGCCTTTGATCGGTATTTCTGACACAGCATAACATTTTGTTTGTTTGCTTGTTTGGGGGCCACAACTGGTAGTGCTCCATGCATACTCCTGCCTTTGTGTTCAAGGACAACTCCTGGTGGTATTTGGGGGAACACATGGGATGCTGGGGATTGAACCTAGGTCAACCATGTGCAAGGGACTCACCCTACTTGCTGTGCTATTACTCTCATCCCAGGATAGCAATTTTTCTAGGAAATAATAGCTGTTCACTATTATTTGTATAGATTAACATGGCTCAAAGACAACTGGCATAACTTGACAGTTGTAGAACAAGACAACTAAGTCATAAATCAGGCTGATTTTTGAGAATCATGGGATGTGCTTTAAAAGCACACAGATAAGAATGGGACATTATCTGTGTTGCAAGGTATAATGCCCAAAAGTAGAGAGAGAGTATGGGGAATATTATCTGCTTTAGAGGCAGAGAGAGGGTGGGTAAGGGGGAATATACCCGGGATATTGGTGGTGGGGAATGTGCACTGGTGAAGGGATGGGTGTTTGATCACTGTGAGATTGTAACCCAAACATGAAAGCTTGTAACTATCTCACAGTGTTTCAGTAAAATTTTAAAAATTAAAAAAAAGAGAATGGGACATTATAATTCATGAGGTCTACCATGGCTGCAGGATTTATATTTTTGAAAAATCTCTCCAGATATTTCTAATGTGCAGCCAGGGTTCATGGCCTTAACACTAGAGTTCTTGTGGTTTTGAACAATGACCTTGAAGTAGTAAGATAAAGGAAAAATAATATTTTATTTACTGTGTTGATTCTTTCTTGTTCACTAAACAAAGACTTTCAGCTCAGACCCGATATCAGCTGTCACTTTGTCTGATAAAACTTCTAAGATAAAAGACAACCAATAAAAATTAAACTCTTCCTCTAGGGTTTTTTCTTCCTCATTATTCTTGGCGACATATAAACTCGGACTAACCAGCATGCAGGCAAGCTTAACTACTATCTAACATTGTGTTCATAAAAGTAGTTTACTTAGGCCTCTTAAAATACATTGTTGGTGGTACTGGAGCCATAGTACAGCAGGCAGAGCTCTCGCCTTGCATGTGGCCAAACTGGGTTCAATACCCAGCACCCCATATCGTGGCCCAAGCCTTCCAGAAGTGACCTGTAAGCACAGAGCCAGGAGTAAGCCCTAAGCACTGCCATGTGTGGCCCCCAAAACATAAAGAAAGAAAGAAAGAAAGAAAGAAAGAAAGAAAGAAAGAAAGAAAGAAAGAAAGAAAGAAAGAAAGAAAGAAAGAAAGAAAGAAAGAAAGAAAGAAAGAAAGAAAGAAAGAAAGAAAGAAAGAAAGAAAGAAAGAAAGAAAGAAAGAAAGAAAGAAAGAAAGAAAGAAAGAATCACTGTCACTATCATCCCGTTGCTCATCGATTTGCTCGAGCAGGCACCAGTAACGTCTCTCATTGAGAGACTTATTGTTACTGTTTTTGGCATATCCAATACTCACGGGTAGCTTGCCAGGCTCTGCCGTGCGGGCTCCATACTCTCGGTAGCTTGCCGGGCTCTCCGAGAGGGGCAGAGGAATTGAACACAGGTCGGCCACGTGAAAGGTGAACGCCCAACTGCTTAAATAAACAAATGTAAACTTAATTTTTCAAATACACAATAAATTCATCAAATCACACCATCACATTTTTGTAGTAGAAAAATGAAAATGACAATGTGACCAGAAATGAAACATTACACCAGAAAACTGTTTGCAATATGCCCCGCTACCTCTACCTCTTTTTTATAAAGTCACCCAAACCTCTTTCGCTTAGCATTCCTGCTGCTTGAAAATTTCTTCTTCACTTATGTTGTCCAAGAAACTGTCTTTTATCTTTTAAGAACTCTTAGAGGGGGCTCCAGGAATGTGACCCAGGAGTAGAGCGCATTCCTGGCATTTAGGGAATAAGGGCACAGGGAAGAAGAGAAGTCCTAAGTTCTATCACTGCATAAAAAATAAAAAGAGAGAGAAAGGAAGGAAGGAAGGAAGGAAGGAAGGAAGGAAGGAAGGAAGGAAGGAAGGAAGGAAGGAAGGAAGGAAGGAAGGAAGGAAGGAAGGGAGGGAGGGAGGGAGGGAGGGAGGGAGGGAGGGAGGGAGGGAGGGAGGGAGGGAGGGAGGAAGGAAGGAAGGAAGGAAGGAAGGAAGGAAGGAAGGAAGGAAGGAAGGAAGGAAGGAAGGAAGGAAGGAAGGAAGGAAGGAAGGAAGGAAGGAAGGAAGGAAAGCAATGTCCCTTTGACTCTGAGTTAGGCAATAATTTCCTAGATCTGATACATAATGCATAAGCAATCAAAGAAAATAAATGGATTCTTTTCAAAATTAAGATCTTTTTGGCTTTCAAAGTCTCTACTAGTAAAGTGAAAAGACAACAATAAGGAGAAACATTCATCTGCTAAGAACCTACTTAAATTATGGAAAGTATTGTTATAGCTTAAATATTTTTAAAAACCTAATTCCAAAATTGGCAAAACAATAGACATTTCTCTCCCCACCAAAAACAATATTGTTTGGATAATAAGTTCAGAAAAATAAGTACAACATCTCATTCTATATGGGAAATATAAATTAAAACCACAATGGGATATTATTTCATACCTAGTAGGATACGTATTAAAAATATTTACAATAGTAGTATTGCAAAGAATGTGGCGAAATTGAACCATTCATATGTTGCTGATAAGAATATAAATGATAGCCACTTTGCAAAATAGCTCAGCAGCTCCTCAAAAAAATTGAACATCATGTTAGTGCATAACCCAGGGATGTCAGTCACAGGTATAAATATGCACACAAATAGACTGAAAACTAATGTGCACACAAAAAATTTCACATAAATTTTTATAAATGAAAGTTAGTTAAGTTGGATAGTCTTCCTAAAACTCACAAATGTATGTAGAAATATGTTTGTTTAATGTTGCAAGCTATCAGAATATACTTCTATATCCTAGTACAGTAACAAGCTAAAGTTATTATTTTCCATAACCTTTTTAGAATAAAAAATGTATAATTTAATTTTAATTATTATAAAATTTTAGTTCTATCAGTTACCCTTCCTGAGTATTTTGCTATAAGGTTGCATGTATAGCTGTGTGTACATTTTTATTTATTGCTTTTTGGTCTAATTATTCTCTGCTCCGTAGGTTTTTGTTTGTTTTCAGGGAAGCAAATCCCATAGGTTTTTGTAGTAAAGAAAGTCCTATAATAGATCACTGTAAAAAAATAAATGAATAAAGTAATTCCAAAAAATGACAATTACAAATTTTAAAAAAATGTTAGTGAAACAAGTCAAATGTCTGCCAGTTGGTAAGTGGACTTTAAATACTGGATAAACACATGTAAGCCCACACAGTGGTCATAAAAGGTTGCTGAAACTTGCTCTACTGTGAATAAAACTTGAAAACTTTATGCTAAGTGAAAGAAGTAAAACCAATAATGAGGGGATGGAAAGATAGTACAGTAATTCTAGAGCATTTTTTCACTTTATTAAAGAAGCCTCTTATCTTCAGCATTGGTTCTCTATGCTATGCCTCACCGCCCCTTCCTGCCCCCTGCCCCAAGATCATTAGTCCACCTTCTCTTTCTGTTGACCTACCTGTTCTCTACATTTCAAATAAGTATAATCATAGCATGTATTTTTGACTTTAATTATTGATTGATTAATTATTATTAATATTTAATTAATTTACTTATTTTAAATTTTGTATTACACTTGGTTTACATCAGAGCTCATTCCCAAAATACTGCCAGGACTGATCCCTGAGGAATGCCAGGGGTCATGTCCAGTGGTAGTTGGGGAACCATTCAGTGCTGGGTATCAAACCTGGACCTCCTACTACCAAAACATGTACTCAGCATGATGAGCTATCTTTCCATCTCTTGTAACCACTATTAAAATGCGACATAGGACTGGAAAGATAACCCAATGAGCTGGGGGGCATGTTTTTCACATGTGGGGAACAAGATTTGATAAAAAGCACTAAGTGGTACCTAGAGTATTTCCAGAGCAACTTCCAAGAACAGAGCTAGAAGTAGTCCCAGAACATATTCCCAAAACAAAATGAAAAATAAATAAATAAAAACATAATATACAGAGGTCGTGGCCATTTTGTTATTATTGATATATTTTCCAATTATATTTCATCTCTCTCTAATAAATCAGCTTCTTCTTTTTCTTTTTTAATGGCACTGACCCGGATCAATCTTCTGCATGGATTTGTTTACTTCCCCACTTCAGTTTAAAAGCTCCTTTACAGGAAGACCTTTTCTTCTACACTTTGAGCCTCATCTATGTAGTACGTCTAAGCACCAAAAGATACTTCTTCAAGCGGGTGCCAGTAATGCCTCCATTCATCCCTGTCATACACTAGTGTAGCCCAATGGTATCTGCTTGCTCCAGGAACACGAAGAGCTTCAAACTGTTTTTGACAAAACAGGGTTTTGACAAATACATCTGACCATCTCACAGGTTGGCGGCCACACGGTCTTTTGACGTCCCGTGGAATCCAGTCGGTAACAGCTCTAGTCCAGCAGACCTCTCTAAATTAGATTACGTGTCTAGCCCATTTGATTTTCAACACCTTGGCAAACAAGACAGTGTCCCTGATTCTTGATCTTCAATGAAGGTTGGAACTCCGGATTCTTTCTCTCACTTCAGTGAAATGGAAATTCCAAGCATAGCTCTTTTGATTCCTCTTTGGGACACCCGAATAGCATTCTCATCCTGTTATCGTAGGGTCCAGGTCTCTGAGGCATATATTAGTGCAGGAAGAACAATGGAGTCGAAAAGATGTGCCTGGGGCCAGAGGTTCTTTGTCCTCTTAACCTCATCTTTGATGCTCTTGAAGGCATTCCACGCTGCTCTTTCCCTCCTGCACAGTTCTGGCACCAAGCCATTTCTCATGTTGAGTTCTCGACCCAGGTACACATAGCTGCTGCATTTGGAGATGTTCATTCCATTGAGAGCAAATGAAAGGTCAGGGACTAGATCGTTTTTCATGAATATTGTCTTGGTGAGATTCAGCTGCAGTCTGACCTTTCCATACTCATGGTTGAAGTTGGCCAGCATTTGTGCCACGTGGCTAATATTTGGTGTTATTATAACAATGTCATCAGCAAAGCAGAGGTGGTGTAGTTGCCGACCATCTATCTTGACTCCCATTTCTTCCCATTTCAGTCATAGCATGATGTTCTAGAGGGTGGCACTGAAGAATTTCAGTGAAATGATATCATCCTGCCTAACCCCTCTCTTTATGTTGATGATCACTTTCTTATAGAATGGTGAGATCCTGGTGGTGAATCTGTAATACAGCTTGCGGAGGATCCTGATGTACTGAATTTAAACGCCCTATTTGGCTAGGGCTTCAATGACCATTTCAGGCTCAACAAAATCAAAGGCCTTCTTTAAGTCAATGAACATTAGACAGAGCAGCATCTTGAGCTCTCATGAAATCTTAATGACTTGGTCACTGTGTGGATATGGTCAATTGTGCTCAATCCTTTTCGGAACCCAACTTGCTCACATGATTGTCCTTTGTCTAGTGTTCTGCCTATTCTATTCAGGATGACTCATGTGAACAACTTATAAATGACGGATAACAGGCAGATCAGGAGATAGTTGCTGATGTTGTGGATGTCTCCCTTCTTGTACAACAGGACAGTCCTGCTGGTTTTCCATTGGGACGGAACCTTGCATTCAGACAGGTAGCATGTGAAGAGCCGAGCCAGTGTATTGATGAATACTGGCATTTTTCAGGTATTTGGGTCTGATCTTGTTTGGATCGGGTGCTGTACACTTCTTTACTGATGAAATGGTGTGTCAGATTTCAGAAGGGAGAATGTTGGGAACAACATATCCATCCTGTGGAAGTTGGTATGTGGGCAGGCGGATGTCGCTATAAAAGAGATCCGAGTAGAAGTCATGAATAATCCTCTCCATTGCCCTTCTGGAAGATTTGATAGATCCTTCAGAACATCGGAGGGCAATCATCTTGGTCTTGTAGTTGGCAAAGGACAGGCGAGCATTGTGAATACTTTTCCTGGCTTTTGCCACATGGGCCAACACTGCTGCTCTTCTCTCTTTGAGGTCTTCCTTCATCGCTTCTCTGCACAGCTTTGCGAGCTCGGACGTTAGCTTGTGACTGCCTGAGACTTGTGCCAAACCACATTGGTGAATGAACTCAAGAGTTTCCGAAGACAGGCATCTATTTCCGGCTTTCCCACTCTCGGCATCCCTCCCACAGTCATGGAGGTGCTGAACCAGTCGATCACATTCCTCATTGATGTTGTCAATGATGGCATCTTCCCACATTGCTGCAATAGTGCCAAAGAGATCCCAGCTGGTGGTCATTCTGGGAGTTCTCTTCTTAAACTTATACTTTGCAGAGCTTTCTTCCTGCTCCATGAAGTAGAATTTTGCACAAAGAAGATGGTGATCCAATCTTTTTTGGAATTTTGGAACAATAGTGACATAGGTCAGGCAAAATTGTCAATTGAATTTTGTTGTGGAACTGTCCACTGGGAGACTCCCATGTCCAACGTTTAGATTTGGCCTTCTGAAACTGTGAGTTACCATGGATGGTTTTGGTTGGCATGATGAACTCAGACATGATGAAGCAAAAGACAAGTATGGAATAAATGAATGAATTCATATTGCTAGTCTTATTTTTTTTAAGTTGACACACAAAGCATAAAGAATTTGCCTGAGAATGTAAATTGGTGCAAATATTCTGGAAAATGCCACAAAGCTTCCTCCAGAGACTAAAGAAATACCTATCATGCCAACCAACATCCCCACTCCTAGGTGTCAATGTGAAGAGTATGGGAAAAGTTGGGTTTTAGTTTCTGTGGAAAAAGAGACACACTTGGCTATACTCAGGGCTTACTCCCAGATCTGTGATCAGGGCCACTCCTGGCTGGGCTCATGGTTTTATATGCAGGGCTAGGGAGCCTGGATCAGCTACATGCAAGATAAGCATCTAACCCACTGCAATACCACTCCAACCCTAAGGCAGAAATATTAACACACACACCAAAAAAAGGGTCAGATCTACCTTCATGTTTTCTAGAACATGACTTACAATAGTACAAATATATATATAAAAGTATTCTAAAATCTGATTGGAGGGCCAAAGAGATTAACACTCTCACCCAAGTTCTATTCATAGCATCACATGGCCAATTTAGCACCACCGTGTACCACTTGAGGTACCTGAGCACCTTTGCAGTGCCCTCATGGTTCCCAGGACAGCAGGGCCAGAGCAACCTGCATCATCAGGCTCTTATATTGAACCTCCAACCAGGCTGGCTGAGAATCTCTGGTTGTGATCCTCAGACTCCCTGAGCACCACTCAATCAGTCCCCTTCCAAAGGAAATGATTGCCTGAAGAAAATAAAGCCTGGGGATAGTTCGGGCATACAACACTGGACTTGCAGGTTTGAAGCTCTGAGTTTGGTCCCAGCCCTGCTCCCAATGCCTTAATGCAATCCCAGTAACTTTACTATTTGGTATTTCCAGCACAACAAGTCAAAATGCATGCAAATACTGCAAATAAAAGCTGTGTAGCTCTTGGGGAGCATGCAAGTACATCCCCACAAACAAGTATGTGTGACCTGTGGTGATCACTGCAACTAAAATGGGAGACAAGAAAAAAATGCATCAATAAGTAGGGAAACAAGGGTACCCTGGGACAATGGTATACAAACACAATGGTCTATCATCCCACTATTTGAAAATCAAAATTTCATCTTTCACATAAAAATGGAAGGAGCTCTAGGGAATTTGGTGCAATGAAAGTCAGAAAGCAAAAGACAAGTATTGGATGATTTCACACAAATGCTCCATAAAGATAAAAATTGAGGGGCTGGAGTGATCCTATAGAAAGTAAAGCACTTACCTTGTGCACGGACAACTGATACGGTTCCATACCTGACTCCTCACCAGGGGTGAGCATCATCAGGGGTGACTCCTGAGTACAGAGCCAGGAGTAATCCCTGAGCACCACTTGATGTAACCCTCAAACAAATAACTCTGTATGTATGTGCATGTGCGTGTGTGTGTATGTGTATGTGAATGTGTATGTGTAAGTGTTGCCTAGAAAAGGAAAAAAATAAGAGCAAATCAGTGGGCTTTGGCAACAGAACTAAACTTACCATAATTTCAAAAGGAGTGGATGTGAGAAACAGGAAACAAACTAGTTTTTTTAATTTTAATTTAAAAAAAAAGATGTGGGTAAGGCACTTGCCTTGCATAAGATAGGCTTGTGTTTAATCCCCAGCATTACTCATGGTCCCACAAACTCCCCAGGAGTGCACCCTAAACCCTTAGCCAGACATAAGCCCTGAGCACAGTCGGGTGGAGTACAAAAACAAAACTCGTTTTTTTAAAAGGTGGTGTTTTTCACTTCTGAAAATACAAAATAAGTTAAGATATAAAGAACTTGTACAGTTTTGTAAAATTTGATTGCGTCATACAGATCAATTCTGAACCAGCTGGTAGCTAAAAGTGTTAGATTGTGCTTTTGACTAACTATTGTCCAGTTACTGCTATTGTTTCTGGTAAGGACCATCAGATTTTAATGGATTTACACCACACTCAACCTCTTGTAAAGGATGACAACTATCAGAGGTAATACATTGTTACAGACACGTCATCTCTTGCAAGGAGTCTCCTCTGACTCCCTCTAGGCAAATAAACATATTTTGTTTTGTTTTTCTCTATCTTTGTGTCTTTGTGTAAGATCCATTTTGGCACTGTGGTATGTATTATTATTAGCTGTTTGTTCTCTCTTTGTACCACACATTTTTTCTATATTTCTAATATCTGACAGATGGCAAGAAATCAATGAATACTAGAGGAGTAAGTGACTAAATTTACTGAAGGGGAAATAGTATCTTATACATATATTCAGTTGCTTTTCTATTTTTCTTGTATGCAACAACCCCTTCATAAGCCAGAGTCCCCAGAAAGATAAAAACTATCACAGCAAGAGTTTGAAGGAAAAAAGAGTAGGTTTTAACTTTTGACATATACAATGGAATTATTTTTGAAATCAAGATATGTTGTAAGAGAAAGTATTTGCTACCATAATAAATGGGTATAAGCTCAGTCCTTCAGAATAGAAGGCATGGACAGGAGTGTGGAAAAAGGCAGGAGAATATGATAACATACAGACCATCTTGGATTCATCCCAAGAAGGTACACAAGGTTATGACAAGAGCACTTAGACATGTCCAACTCTTCTGGGATATCTGGAGCAATTTTTAAGCTTCTACAAAACATGCTGAAAGCAATTTATCATCTAAGGCTGAAGGCAACATAGGTCAACTGAGACAATATTTGGCAATTCCCTCCCTAGTACTAACAAAATTATTTTGTTAAGTCATACTACTATTAATAATGAACATAATTTCAACATCACATCTATTACCAGTACACTCATCTCTCTCCCTCAAGGACCACAATCTTCTCCCTCTCACCTACCTCCTCCCCACTCAATTGTGTGTCGGTTCCCCCAGTATGTTTCCTCTGGATCTTTGCTCCTATCTCGCTGTGTGTAAGTCCAAAATATGAGAGAGATCATTCTGTACCTATCCCTTTCCTTCCAATTTACTTAACTTAGCATGATATCTTCTAGTTCTATCCATGTTGCTGCAAGCTGCATGATTTTCTTTCTTAATGCTGCATTGTATATTTATACCACCATTTCTTGGTGGGAATGCCATCTAGTTCAACCTCTAT
The DNA here is from genome assembly GCF_027595985.1 of Sorex araneus. Lineage (NCBI taxonomy): Eukaryota > Metazoa > Chordata > Mammalia > Eulipotyphla > Soricidae > Sorex > Sorex araneus. The sequence continues at coordinate 294,543,888 of NC_073313.1, read as the reverse complement.
GGAAAGCAATTTGGAGGTTTCTCAAAAAACTAGGAATAGTGCTCCCATATAATCCAGCAGTACGACTTCTTAGCAGCTATCCCCAAAACACACACACAAAAATAATGCAAAAGGATACATGCATTTGTATGTTCATCATTACATTCCACTTAGTACAATAAGCCAAGATATGAAAACAACCCAAATGCCCAATGAATGGATCAAGAAGTTGTGGTATATATGCCCACAGCTTTTTAACAGCTTTCAATGAATTCTGAAGTTCTCATGAACTCGGGGTAAAGGTACACAGGTGCTGAGAGCAAAGTGAGAATAGGAACATTAGGGGCAGTAGAGAAAGTATAGGAGCCAGGAACTTGCCTTGCATGAGGTCAGTCCAGGTTCTATCCCAGGCATCGCATATGGCCCCATGATCACCACCAGGAGTAATTCCTGAGTGTAGAGCCAAGGGTAATCCCTGAGCATTACCAAAACCACCACCCCAACAACAAAGAATCAGAAGGTTGGGGCTGGAGAGATAGTAAAATAAGTAGGGTGCTTGCTTTGCATGCAGCCAGCCCAGGTTCAATCTCTGGCAACCCATATGTTTTCTGGAGCACCACTAGGAGTAATTCCTGGGTGCAGAGTCAGGAGTAACATCTGAACAGATTTTACAGCCTCTACTCCCTCCACAAAAAGTGGGGGGGAAAGTTGGTTTCCAAGTAATACCCTCAGAGGAGAGATTAGAATCTTGAAATCCATCCCAGAGGATTTTATCTCAGAGGATTTTAAAAGAAAAAATAACGGCAAATGTTCCTGCGGGTAGAGGAATGAAAAAGTCTCAAGTATCCTGTATATAAGTTTGAGGCCTTCTCTCCCATCCATCTAAACTCAGACACTTGCCTTGTCCTCTCCCAATTACGTCTAACTCTTTACTGGTTAGAGGACAGAGGAGAAGCAATAAGTCTTAAACACTTACCTTAAAGGTCTAGTGTTGAAGACTAATTCAGAAGAGAAATGGAAATTGCACCACCATTTGGAAAATTTGGGTTTCCTTAATTGAAACTCAGTACTTGAGACTTAGTGCTCTAATTTAACTGTGAAAATAAAGTATTATTTTAGATGATGGGAATGGTATCATATAATATACTCCGTAAATAATGGAGCCAGGAAGTTGGGGTGGGAGTGGGGGCTATATCCTAACAGTATAAACAGTACAATGTTAATCACTGCAGTATTTATTCTTAGGACATTTAATATCTATTTGCCATCTGTAAAATTAGTTACAATGAGAAGGAAACATAAGGAAATCCCTTCCTCCAGAACAACCAATTCTAACATCATAAGAGTTTTATAAACAATGAAGTTAATGAAACACAATCTATATGAAAAGTTGTCAGAAAGATGTTCACTTATTTACATGGCAGGAGAATGACATGCATTCTTATTTATAAACAAGTTAAACCTTACATCACAATTTTATAATTAAGTTACCTCACAGAATTAATTTATTATTATCTCTCACAGAATTAATTTATTATTATCTAAATTTGAATTGAGTTTCCCTCCCCGCCCCAAGCAGAGTCCCAGCAGCCGAAAACCTTCAGAATCCAGTCACAGCCATGCTCAAGGCCACTCTTCACATGCACAGACGAGCCTCACGCATGAAGGAACTGACAGAGGAACCCAGTTATACAGGACTCATGGCTGCTTGGATCTGGATTGGGTCTCGTCCACCCAGATCTCCCATTTTCCAGTAGCTTGGCAGTCACACCCACAAACAGCCCCCAGCGCCATGTAATCTCATCAATGGTCAAGATCCAGAGACTATAAAACAAAACTTCTGGAACAGAGTGATGCAGAATCCTACTCAACAGAGCCTGGCAAACTACCCGTGGTATATTCGATATGCCAAAAACAGTAACAATAATGGGCCTCATTCTCCTGAATGTGACAGGGACTAATGGAGATGTTACTGGTACCCACTTGAGCAAATCAATGAGCAATGGGATGACGGTGATACAGTGATCTAAATTAATAGGCTTACCATTCTTTATTCTTTATATTAATTTAGCAGCATTGTGTGTTCATGATTTCTTCTAATATAATGATTGTAGTAAATAAAGAAAATTTTAGAATGGACCCAGGAAAAATAGTATGAAATTCTGTATAAGTGACATCAGTTTATGTGACATTATGATATATATATGACTTATCTTGCTATATCCTCTTGGTAGAGTTCCTTGTAATGTAAATATCATTCTGAATCCACTGGTATGATTATATCTTTTGTTAAGTAACAAACTTTCTCTAATTAAAGAAGTTATTGATTATCCCACAAAAAATAGAAACAATCTTGTGGGAAAAGAAGCAGTATGATGAGATAGACAGAAACATAAGAAGACTAAGAATATAAACTCATTCTGGAAGGACCTCTTTACCACATGTGAAACATATTGGAATAAAATACACAGAAACATAATAGATGGAAATTTGGAGGCAAAAAGGGAAAAACTTCTACAAAAGAAGCTAAAATGAAAGCACATACCTTCCACAAGCATGCCACTAACCATCTGCCTGCCTTTGCGTATGTAAGCATCCCTTAAGGACTTCCCTCTCCACAAATCAAATGAGCACCAGCACGGAAAAACAAAGAAAAGATTGTGGTAGCTGAGGCAAAAAGAGGACACCCAGTCAACATCACCTGCTGTCAAAGAAATCATTTGAAAAGATAATTAGATATGAAGTCAGGTGGATGGGAACGCTGTGTTATTACTGATTAAATTTTATTGCAATCAAGTATACATTATCAAGTAGATAGTTTTAGTGTCACAGCATTATGCTGGAGCATGAATCTAGTGTGGAAAATTACCCATCAAAAATGTGTGTATGATGTGTTATAGGGAAGACAGCAGAAATTATATGGATAAGCAAAATTTTGGTAATGGAATTCTTCCACCAAATGTAAAATTTAGCTGTCCTAAGTTTCACTCCCAGCTAATTTCAACAAAAGGAAGCTCTAACTACTCCCTACAAAAACCCACTAGCTCTTACTAAATAACATATTTCTCAGCATCTCTACTTAGCATTTATCTTATATGTGCCTTTTGAGGAATTCAGATATAATTAGTAAAGCCGGGAATATACATAATTATCAAAAGACCTTGCCCTTTTGTTCTTAGTGCCTTTAAGCTAGGCTTCTATTCTAAAAATAATTATTATTGTTTTATAATAGTGTTACAAAAATAAATCCATGTGCTCCTGTCTGCTCAGGCTGCCATGGCAAAACTACAGACTGGATGACTCCAGGCAACAGATATTTATCTTCTCACAGCTCTGGAGGTTTCCCAAGTCCAAGATCTAATATCATTTTTCCAGTAGGGCTCAGTCTGATGAAGCCTCTTGGCTTTCAGAAAGAAGATGCCTTCTCATAGAGTCCACACCTGGCGGGAGGGAGAACAAGATCTGGGCTGTCTTTATCCAATGACCAGTTCATCAAGTCAGAGGGAAACTTATCACTTTACTAATCTCTCATAGCATCTTCAGAGGACCTGTCTCCAAAGTTAGTTACTCTGAGGGTGACAGTTTTAAAGTACGAATTTGGAAATGCACACTCAGTCACTCAGTCCATAACCTCATGTTCCAGAAAATTTAGAAAATACCAATAATCAAAAGAACAAGTTTTTTTTTTGTTCAGAACAAATTATTTATTTATTTATTTATTTATTTATTTTTTAATTGAGTTACTGTGAGAACAGTTACAGGGCTTTTAGGATTGAGTCTAGTCATACTATGCTCAAACACTCATCCCTTCACCAGTGCACATGTTCCACCACCAATAACCCCAGCATACCCCCCTCCTACTCCCCCTCTGCCTTTGTGGCAGATGATTAGCACTTTACTCTTTCCTTACTTTGATTACATTCAATTTTCGACAGGAAACTCACTATCATTATTTGGCGTTTTACCTCCAACAGTCAGACCTGTCAGAATGACATCATTAGATTGTATGTTTTCTATTGTTGGTAACAAAGAGCATATGATGTTGCATGGTCGCGAAGCGGCCGCTCAGATTTGGAATTCTGGTAGTAAGTCCAGAGGTATTTCTGCCAGCAGCCGCTGCATTCCGAGATTGGTTTCTGTGGCGCTGGGATCATGGCTGTTCAGGAGCAGAGGAGCTGTCCATGGGCAACCACTCGGGGTCTCATTTGGGCAGGAGGCAGGGCCGGTTCTGCCTCCCCCATCGCAAGATTCCCCATGCATCCTGTCCCATCACTGCAAACTCCTACCTCTCTGTCTAACTGATTCTGAATGGTGGCGGTCGTCATGATGTCGCAGGGCGGGGAAAGGCCGAGGGACAGAAACCCTTCCCCTCCCGGGACTGCACGGGGCCGTAGCTTAGTTCAGAGTGCAGGAGTATATTTGCCAGCAGCCGCTGTGTTCTGAGATTGGTTTCTGTACATTTGGGATAATGGATGCTCAGGAGCGGCGGAGCCATTCCAGAGCATTTATTTCGTATATCAGGAAAGGTTTGGAGATGTCCAGTCCCACATACCGGAGCTGTGTTAGTAGAAGCTCAGTGTCGCCGGGGCTCCATCTGGAGAAGGCGTGCTGGCTGTACCTTCCCCGTCTGGCACCCTGGTGTTGTTGGCCTGGTCTGGGGTCCGGAGTGAAAAGAACAAGATTATTTAAACATAATCTCAACACCTAGTTATTGGTCACTATCAATATTCCGGTGTATTTCTATTCAGGTATCTTTTTATATATCTGTTTTAAACCTAAGCACATATAATAATATTTTTACAGTACTATATTGAAGATTAAATTTTCTGAATTCTTATTTAATTTAATAGCATTCATTGTACACACATGTTGATTTATGTGTATACCTGACATATAAATTTTATATGCGACATTAACTTAATTTTAAAATACTGTACAAAAAATATTAAAGATAAATCATAGGGATATTATCTGAGATGAAAAGACTGATGAAAGGAAAGAAGTAGCCATAAAATAGATTCTAGCACATCATGGATACTGAAATCATGGGTTCTCATAGAAAACTCAGCAACAGTCAAAATTGCCTTCCTTAACAATTCTCAATTTGCTCAAGTGATAACTGCTCTTCATAGTAGCTTCCAGATAGCTACTCATTTTATCCAAGGAGAAAAGATACTTTGTTCTGAGATAATCTGTGATTATAAATTTTAACAAAAGGGAAAAAACAACTTAATGGAAAAGGGATAATTATATTCACTAGGGTTCATCCAGTGAAGTAAACCAGAGATCTGTTATAAATATATATAAAATGTTTGTATATATTTATACTAATATATATATGTACATGCATATATACATATACATATATATATGTATATCAGTGTCACTGTACCACTGTTATCCCATTGATCAACGATTTGCTCTAGCGGGTGCCTGTAATGCCTCCATTTGTCCTAGCCCTGAGATTTTAGCAGCCTCTCTTTACTCGTCTTCTCAGTGGTGCCGCATTGGAGGCTTTTTCAGAGTAAGAAAATGAAACCTATCATTGTTACTGTATTTGGCAAATTGAATATGCCACGGGGAGCTTGCCAGTCTCTGCCACGTGAACAGGATGTTCTCCATACCTTGCCAGGTTCTCTGAGAGGGAGAACTAGGCTATAAGAGGCTGTGTGGCTGCAATGTGGCCACGCACTTCCAGGAGAGTTCTTTTATAGTCTCTGGATCTTGGCCGTTGATGAGATTACACGGCGCCGGGGGCAGTTTGTGGGTGTGGCTGCCAAGCTACTGGAAAATGAGAGTCTGCCTCTGCCGGTTCCTTCATGCATGAGGCTAATCTGCATATTATATATAATACTAATCATATATACATATATGGAAGCCGAAGACCTCCAGAACCCAGCCACAGCCATATATGTATATATGATTAGTATTATAATTCTGGGGTTATGGATAAGTATTCCTTGGCCATCAGAAAAAAAATTCACATTCATTCTAGAACTCCATGGACATAAAAGGACACAAAAGAATCCTAAGGGGTATGATGCTGCTAGTAGGCCAACCTATACATGCGGGGCGAGTGCATCAGCAGCCTAATGGTGACTTCAGACTTCCTGAAACCACCAAACAGCCATTGTGCCTATGGTGAGACCCCAACAACTCAGTATAAAGTTTCCCAAGAATTTAAGCAGCCAAAAGTTAGCTATGTATGAACCATGCCCACAAATAACCTCCGGCTCAGCTATGTAAGCTCATTTATCAGCCTTGTTTCAGAGACCGCTAAATAAATCTCAAAAGGATCAAAAGTCACAGTTAAGCTCAGATTCTCTCAAAGCTGAACATATCAGGGTAAATTGGATGGGGTGGGGTGGGGTAGGGCAGCCTGGTACCTGCCCAAGCAGAGTCCCTGGCAGCCACTTGCTCCCACAATCTAAAATTGATGCCACACCCCTGGCCAGATTCCACCATCTCGAGATGGACCTCACCAAGATACACTCTGCTGAAAATTCAGGTGTGTGGGTTTGTGACTGAAGTCTCCAGGTTTTGTCACGGTAGGGATGGGCTATCTCCCCCACCTCGCTGTACTTCCAGAAGCCTTGGCCATCAGGTTCACAGCCCAAAGTTGCCACCAAATTTAAAAATCTATTGCAGGCTTACCTTGCTGATAAAAAATATTGAATAAGCATGATGACATCTTAGTACCTGTATTTCAAACCATAATGCACAAACTGTAGCACTGTCGTCCTACAGTGTCATCCTACAAATTGTTCATCAATTTGCTCGAGCAGGCACCAGTAACATCTCCATCGTGAGACTTGTTGTTACTGTTTTTGGCATATAGAATACACCATGGCAGCTTACCAGGCTCTGCCATGTGGGTGGGATACTTTTGGTAGTTTGCCAGGCTCTCTGAGAGGGACGGAGGAATCAAACCCACTTGGCCATGTGCAAGGCAAATGCCCTACCTGCTGAGCTATTGCTCCTTAACAATGCACAAAAGGAGAGCAAAAAGTGCCTGCCTAAGAGGTAGACTGATGGGGCAGGGGGTGGGGTGTTGGGTGATGGAAGATAGAGGGAGAGAAACTGGGGATATTGGTGGTAGGAAAGGTACACTGGTGCAGGGATGGGTGTTGGATCACTGTATGACTGAAACCAAATCATGATCAGCTTTGTAATGCTCTATCATGGATACTTGATAAGAATATTAAAGATCCTAAAACTGAAACCAACTCTATTCTTCTTGCTTTCACCTTGGTGATGAGTATCCTGGCAAAAATCAAAACAGTTTCCTCATGATAAAGCTAAACACACACACACACACACACACACACACACACACACACACACACACACACCCATGCACACATGTGCACATACACACAAACACACACACATACACACACACGTGGGCCATATTTCAAAGAAGTTTTAGAAATAGCCAGGAGGAAGGAAGAACAGTTCTAAACCAGTCATTGCTTTGCATCCACAACGTACGTATGTCAGCAGAACAACTGACTGGCAGGCAGGAGGCAGAATGCAGAAAGGACCTACAATTTTCATTATCCTCTGCAGTCTGGAGTCCTGAAGCTTTTGTGGAGAACTTAAATCCTTCTTTAGAAGGTCTCAAATTAATTAATGTCAAGTCCGACCAAGATATTTTCCTTTTGATTAATTAAAACTTGACTGACAAAAGATTAGAACTAATCAACAAAATCATTTCACAAATGAAATTATATTAGTCTTTCATTGAATAACTTATATTAGTCTATATATGCTCACATTTTATGCAAAAAAAATAGATAAAGGGGCCATAGCAATAGTACAGCCTGTGGGATTCTTGCCTTGAACAGGGCCAAACCAGGTTCTATCCCTGACACACATATGTTTCCCCAGTATTCCCAGGAGCTACCCCTGGGCACAGAGCCATGAGTTCACCTTGAGAAGAGCTGGGAGTGGCCCCAAAATAAATATAGATAGATAGATAATAAGTCTAAAAGGGAAGTAGAAAGTTAGAAAACTTTTAGAAGAATAAATAGAAGAAATGTTTGTGATCTGGGTTTATGCAAAGAATTTCTTCATGAAACCAAAATCACATATAAAAATGAGAATTTGACTACTTCAAAATTTTATTAATGCCTTAAAATACTCTACTCTAAAAAGGAAAAAAATAACAAATCATAGACTGGGAGGAAAATGTACTTATCATATATCTGGAAAAGATGTATTCAGAATAGATAAATAATTATCAAAACCCAACATTACAAAAACAACTCAATTTATAAATTGACAAAAAGAAGCCAGAGCAATAGTACAATAGGTAGGGCACTTGCTTTGCATGCAGCTAACCAAATTAAATCCCTGGTTACCTTCCGTCCCCCTGAACTCTGCCAGTATGGGTTCCTGAGCGCAGAGCCAGAAGTAAGCCCTGAGTACAGCCATATGTGGCCCCCAAACAAGCAAACAAATATATAAACAAACAAAATAAAGTACCTAGGGAACCTGCATATATATTTTACCTAGAAAGATACAAAAAATAAGAAAATGTGTTGAACAATTTACCTGCTATAAAAATACCAGTATAAATCATAATGACATGCCATCTATAGAGAGATTAAATTTAAAAGTACTGAAAACCAACTGCTAGCAAAATAAAAGCAGCTAGAACTCTCATACAATGCTGGTAAGAAAGCAAACTGGTACAAATATTCTAGAGAACTGTTTGGTAATTTTTTTGTTTCTTTGGTTTTTAAGTTTATCGTGAGCCACACCCAGTGATATTCAGTGATGACTCCTGGCAGGCTAGAGGGATCGTTTGGAGTGCTGGTGAACTAAAGCTGGATCAGCTGTATTCAAGCAAGTTTCCTACCCACTGTACTATGGCTCTGGCCCTGGTAATTTCTTATAAAGAATATATATAATTTACTAAGATTACACTCTTAGGTATTTACCCTAGAGTAATGAAAACTCCTGCTGCATTATTTTGTTAGAACAAGTATAAAAAAATACAACACACTGGGGACTTAAGTATCAGAACTTATTTTCTCACAATGCTAGTGACTAAAACAAAGGGTTGGTTTCTCCTGAAATCTTATTCCACTGCTTGGACATAACCAGCCTCTCTCTATGTATTTTCTCTCTCTAGAGCTGTCTGTGGGCTGGAGCGATAGCACAGAGGTAGGGTGTTTGCCTTGCATGCGGCCAACCGGGGTTCGATTCCTCCATGCCTCTCGGAGAGGATGGCAAGCTACCGAGAATATCCCACTCGCACGGCAGAGCCTGGCAAGCTACCCGTGGCATATTCAATATGCCAAAAACAGTAACAGCAAGTCTCACAATGGAGACGTTACTAGTGCCTCCTTGAGCAAATTGATGAGCAATGGAATGACAGTGACAGTGACAGTGACAGAGCTGTCTGTGTCCAATCCTTCCCCTTAATAGAACATACATCATAGTGTGGTAGGGCTCAATTTAATATTTTAATTTAATGACCTCTAAAAGATCCTGTCTTCAAATATAGCCATATTCTGAGGTAGAGGTGACACAATTCTGAGTTGTTGGTTAGGACATTAGCCCCTGAACTTTTATAGAGTGCTTAAATTCATAAATCTAAATAGCACTTCACCTTCAGCTCTCTACTCAATCCACATCCTTCTCCTATGCAAAACGCATCCTCCTCATTCTAACATCTTCACATTTTCAACCCTTTCCAGCATCAACTTGCAAAAAAAAAAAATCGCATTTAAATCAGTTGTGAGACTTGAAATGCAATTCATTCTGAAGCAAAATTCCTCTTCAGATTTAAAACTGTAAAACCAGACAACAAATCATCCGCTTTCAGTATACAGCAGTGGGATAAGTCCTTGGTAGACATTTCCATTCTAAAGAAGAGAAATAAATAAAAGAAAGGGAGCACCAGTCCAAAACCTAGCAGAACAAATCCCAGCAAGTTTTGAGGTTTGTGAAAAATTCTTCGTATGGGGGAAGGCTGTGTCCTTGGGGTCAACTGCAGTGAATCTTACTTTGTAGTACAAGAATGATGTCTCTGCTCCCTCAGTCCTGAACAATGCAATAGTGATGCACTACTCTACTCTGGAAAAACAAGATTATCCTGCCAACCTAGGACGTCTCCCTCCCCTGGGGAATTGAAGTGGGGACAATACCACCCAGATTAGGGCCTCTGTGTCCATGGGAGCAGTAACAATACTGCTACATAATGTCCTGACCGCCTTTGTCATCATTCTTTCCTTTTCTCCAAGGAAAATACATGTTATAAGTAGTCTACTGATCTTTCTAGTCACTGTCACTGTCATCTGTCACTGTTTACTGTGGTTCTTGGTGGTGGAATATGTGCACTGGTGAAGGGATGGGTGGTCAAGCATTATGTAACTGAGACTTAAGCCTGAAATCTTTGTAACTTTCCACATGGTGATTCAATAAAAAAAAAAATTAAAAAAAGAAAAAAGGGATAGTCATGAAATATTTCTTGGATATCCATGTCTCTATTCTTGCCTCCTATTCAGAGGATCAATCAAATACAAGCCTTTAATCTGCCTAACTGTCTACTACTACCTCTCTGGTCTGCTCTTAGAAATATAATATTCTCTATAGTGTAAAAAATATTAGCTGAGATGTTTGTGACTCTTCAAACTAATTTTTCCCCAATCTTAAAATTCTGGTTCCTATTCATTTAACAATCTCTTTTTCAATGTATCTCTCTCCTCCTGCATTTTACTATCAACTGCAAGTTGAACCCAAGTCATGTCTTTAGCATTTTGATTATTCAATTAAATAAATTATAAATTTACTTAAATTTATAATTTACAAGTTCTACTCTCTGCATAACACAAAAGATAATTTAGAAAGATTTTAAACACTTTATAAGAGCACCATTCCTACAGTTCTCAGTAACACAAACACCTTTACAAAATTATAGAGTATCTCCAGTCATAATTCACAAAATAACTCCAAGTACCTTTTAATAAGTGCATAAAAAAATTTTGATATACTATACCATACCAATGCAACTCAGAAATAAAAAGAAATGGACATGAGTATACACAATTTTGATGAATCAATAAGCCATTATGTTGAGTTAAATAAGGCAATTTAAGAGCGTTACATGTATAATTCTATTTATATGACATTATTAAAAAGATAAACTCATAGCGACTGCAAGGAGTTAAGGTCAGTCATCAAGAATGTTATTATAAATGGACATTATTAGAAAAATTTTGGAGGTTCTACATCCAGACTGTGATGATGAATATATGAACCTGTATATGGGTTGAAACACTGGAGCTATAGTACAGTGGGCAGGACATTTGCCTTGCAAGTGGCCAACCTGGGTTCAATCCCCTGTATCCCATATGGTCCCCCAAGGACTGCCAGGAGTAATTCCTGAGTGGAGAACCAGGAGTAACCCCTGAGTACTGCTGGGTGTGGCTCAAAATTAAAAAAGAAAAAAAGAAAAACTATATAACTATACACAATAAAAAATAAGTCAAAGAAGTTAAAGTTGAGGCCAGAACAGTAGTACAACTGTTAGGACATTTGCCTTGCATGTGGCCAACCCATGTCCAATCCCTGACATCCCATATTGTCCTCCAAGTACGCCAGGAGTAATTTCTGAGTACAGAGCCAGGAATAAAATCTGAAGCATCACTGGCTGTGACCCAAAAGAGAAAAAAAAAACCAAAAAACCCCAAAGAAGTTAAAGTCAATAACATAATTTTACTAAATGCATTGTCAATAGTAAAACACTTAAAATTTTCAAGATTTTAATTTGTCTTGGCCTAAAGGCTAATCCAACTCAAAACAAATTTCAATTTATTTTAAAAATGTCATTAAACTTTCATATGTGTAATTACTGCCATAAAAAAAAACCTATGAGACTCACATTGACTCAATCTCTGACAGACTTGAGTCTGCTCCATTTGACTTCTCAAGGTTCTAACAAAACGAGATTCAAAGCCATGCTCATAAAGTGCAAATGTACTTCCAACCCTCCTTGGACATACCCCTGCATGAACCCAAAATGGAAAAATGCGTATATTGAACAAGAAATGCAGGTTTGCTTTAAAGGAACCCTTGAAAGACTGTTAACCACAATTTCTGTTCTTAAACTATAGGCAACACTCTGTGAATCTTTGTTTCCTGTAGTAAGCACTTCGAAGAACCATACAACACAGGTGCCTATGCTCTCTTAGTCAAATTCCAAGCTCATTAAAAGAAGTGGCCCTAAGAGTAGTTTAGAAGAGTGGCTTATAGATAATTTCACCCAATGATTTTTTAAATCAAAGTGCAAATATAGGAGAAATAATTTGCATTTAATTCATCCTCTCTCACTGCACAAAGTAATTCCTGAGTACAGGAATTACTTTTCTTTATTTTTGACTCAAAAAAATAGTGTTATAACCAGGGATGAATCATGTGTTTTCTATGCATAAAGCCCTAATTTCAGTTCAAGACACCGCATAGCCTGCCTAAGTTCTGCTGGGTGTGGCCATCACATCAAAATCATCATCATCATCATCATCATCATCATCATCATCATCATCATCATCATCGTCAACAGCAGCAACAACAATATACATGATAGATTCCCCTCTCCCAGACTTTTCTCCCCCTTCAGCTCTCTTGATTGTCTTTATTCCTGTTAATTCTCTTAACTCCCTAGTTTATCATTTCCAGTCAAAGTGGCTGCCAACTTTTCCAATTGCTGAGTTTGTCATCCAGCCCCAGATCTCTCTAGTAAGAATCTTATAGCTGTAACCCAAAGTTCAAGTGGCACTACCTTTTATCCCAAACCTAATTATCACATTCCCGTATATGTTCAACACAGGAATATTATTAAGCTAGAAGCATCTTAATTGGACCTTAGTCCCCTACAATTAACTACTGGTTCTCAGATATCCCAGAGGCTCAAAGGAACTTAAGAAACATCATGGATAAGAGTGGTCATAGACCAGTTATTTTATCAAGAAGCTACTTAGAAATCTGTCCACGGTCTATTTAATTTTATCTAAAGTGTTTGTCCTCCACAATGAGACTAATTAAATCCAGAGAGTAATTGGTACTGACCTGTTTTTATAAACAATACATTTATTTTCCCTCAATCAGTACCCCCAGGAATATTCTTCTTGTGTAATCAAATGGCCCTCTCATGCTTAGCATGCCCAATTAAGTTACTATACTACTCACCCATCACCTATCCCGACTGCTCATCTTCCAGTAAGAACCCAATACATTAATTCAGTAAGAGGAGCCTGAAATTTTTTATTTCCCTAGATTATAAAAAATGTCTACTATGGATAGAAATTCATTAATAAGAAATGTATGAGGTGTTTCATATCCCGGATTACCACCCAGACAGTAAATGGAAAACCTTAGTGAGCAAACCAGCATAAACTCATTAATTAGAGAAGTTCTATATAACAGATGTTCTCTTGCCTACTTGGTCAGTCAATACAGAGCCTGTACAATCAATAATATGTGTTGTTGTAGCTGGGTTACATAAACCTTTCAAGAACAGAAATTTAATCAATCAACTAGATGAGACTAGGTTTTCTAAAACTAGTCAAACTAACCCATAAAATCTAAATTTCAATTAGCCCTAACTCAGCCAGAATACTGGATATGAAGCTGGTTTTAATGCTTCTGCTATTATTCCTATATGGATTATGTCTCAACCTTCTAATACAGAGGTTTTTAAATGCTACTTTATTGCTCTTATGACATACAACTGATAACTGAACTTCTGATTGTCAGTTCAGTGTCACTAAGAGCAATAGCTGACTATCAAGAAAGCCTAAGGAATGGCACTATCAGTAGTGTGGACCTGGCCAAACTAAAATGAAGTGATGATGTCAACAAATGCACAACCACAGAAAACAAATACGTCATTTGCACTCCATATCCGGATCATAAGTTTTCTTAGGAAAACTCCAAGTGAAATTGCCATCCTAGTAATCCTAGAACATTGGCCAAGAACAGTGGCCTTATCTGATGTCTTTTAGCTATTAATCTTACACCATGGGGGAAACAGCTTCTGTCTGGAGATCATAAAAAGTTTTAGGGCTAATGAGATAGTACTGAGGGTAGAGTGTTTGCCTTGCATATGGTCCACCTGGGTTGAAATCCCAGCATACTATGTGGTCTGGTTTCCTAAGTCAGAAGAAATTCCTTAGTTCAGAGCAAGGAGTAACCCCTGAGCATAGCTGGATAAGCCCCTTCCCACGCCATACACAATTGCATTTTAAAATTGTTCTTAGGGGCCAAAGTGATAGTACAGTGGGTAGGACATTGGCCTTGCAAACAACTGACAGAGGTTCAATCCCCCATATCCTTAAGGTTCCTCAATCCCTGCCAGTAGTGATTCCTGAGCACAGAACCAGAGCACTTTGAGGTGTGCTTCCCCCCCCACAAAAAAATCTATCCTTATTTAATCCACAAAAAAAGAATCTGTATATTTATTCACTCAGACACAAATACACCTCTTATTTCTCCAATTAATCACAATCAAATAATGGTATGCAAATATATACATGGATACATATGTAATATACACACACATATATATACATATATACATACATACATACATACATCTACACACATATATATATATACATACATCAACAGTCTAAAACTACACCACCACTTCTTCACTGATGACATCGTTCTAATAACACCAAACATTAGCCAAGCGGCACAAGTGCTGGCTGACTTTGACCATGAGAGTGGAAACGTTGGATTGCAGCTGAATCTCAGTCTCACAAAGACAATGTTCATGAGAAACGGACTAGTTCCTGATGTTCCATTTGCTCTCAATGGAACGAGCATCTCCAAATGCAGCAGTTATGTGTACCTAGGTCAAGAACACAACATGACAAACGACCCGGCACCTGAACTTCGCAGGAGGAAGAGAGCGGTGTGGAACGTCTTCAAGAGCATCAAAGAAGTTAAGTTGTTAAGTTGCTCTGGCTCTGGGCACATCTGTTCCACTGGGTTGAAACTCCACTACTGAGACTCCACCGTTCTTCCTGCACTAACATACGCCTCAGAGACCTCGGCCCTATGGAAACAGGATGAGAACTCTATTTGGGTCTCCCGAAGAGGAATCGAAAGAGCTATGCTTGGAGTATCACATTTCACTTGAGTGAGAGAAGGAATCCAGAGTTCTGACCTCCATCGATGATTGAGGATCAGGGACACTGTCTCATTTGCCAAGGCGTCGAAAATCGGATGGGCTGGACACATAATGCGATTTGGAGATGACTGCTCGACTGGGGCCATTACAGACTGGATGCCTCAGGACATCAAAAGAACGCCTAGCTGCCCACCTATGAGATGGTCAGACAGCTCCATCAAGACTCTGAATGAACAGTTTGAGGCTCTTCGTGTTTCTGAATCGAGCAGACAGATGCTATTGGACTATACTAGCACATGACAGGGATAAATAGAGACATTACTGGCACCCGCTCAAGCAAATCAATGAGCAATGGGACAACAGGTGATACAGGTGATAACTATACATATATAAAATTTTTATTCAATCATACCTAATATAAAATTCTGTTCGTTCATTATTACAAAATAATTCTGTGACAAATATTTTTATAGTGGATATTTTCCATGACAGTTTCCTTTTAAACATTTTCTGAAGTGGACATTCTGAATAACTGTGTATTCAAAATGTTGAGAGTTTGAAAGAAATAACCTACTTGATTTACAGAAAGATTCTAACAATTTATTGCAAATTATATATGAGACCCTATTTCTCTACACTAGAGGCAGGCATTGCCCACTTTAATCTCTGCCACTTGAAGAGAAGAACCATGCTTACATTGTTTACTTAATTTTCATTTTATGAATTATTCTTGAGCTTTAAATTCTTTCTATAAGTTTCATATGACCAGTATTTTTATTTTTCATCAGCTAACATGTTTTTTCATGTACTTTGCATAACTTCTTTCTTTTATTATTGATTATAAACACATTTTCATATATAAAAATTCTTAATATATTAATGTAATTCATTAAAATTAAAAAAATCTATTCTCACACATATAATCATAATGAAAATCACAGTGGTAATTTCCATGGAACTTGATGATCGAATTATGAAATTAATCTAGAAGAATGTACTGAGAAAGTTGAAACACTATCAGAGAAGTGTTCCTGAATATATATTACACAGAAGTATTTCTTTTTTTTTTTAATTTTATTGAATCACCATGTGATAGTTACAAGCTTTCATGTTTGGGTTACAATCTCACAATGATCAAACACTCATCCCTCCACTAGTGCAAATTCCCCACCACCAATATCCCGGATATACCTCCCCTTTCCCACTCTGCCCCTGCCTCTATGGCAGACAATATTCCCCATACTCTCTCTACTTTTGGGCATTATAGCTTGCAACACAGACACTGAGAGCTCATCATGTCTGGTCCATTATCTATTTTCATCATGCATCTCCCATCCCAACTGGTTTTTCCAGCCATCATTTTCTTAGTGATCCCTTCTCTATTCTATCTGCCTTCTGCCCTCTGCTCATGAAGCAGTCTTCCAGCTATGGTGCAATGCCCCTGGACCTTGTATCTACTGTCCTTGGGTGTCAGCCTCATGTGATGTTATTTTATACTCCACAAATGAGTGCAGTCCTTCTATGTCTGTCCCTCTCTTTTTGACTCATTTCACTTAGCATGATATGCTCCATGTTTTGATACTTCAATTTCCTGGAAAAGCTTAAAGAGGATTGGGAGTAAGTCCTCTTTAAAGGTTTGGAAGAATTCACTAGTAAATCCATCTGGGCCAGGACTTTTGTGCTTGGGGAAACTTTTAATTACCATTTCGATTTCCTTGATGGTGATAGGTCTGTTGAGGTATTCCAGGTCTTCTTGGTTCAGCCTTGGGAGGCTATAGGAGTCTAGAAATTTATCCATTTCCTCGAGGTTTTCATGTTTCGTGGCACAAAGATTCTCAAAGTAATCTCTGAGGATCCTTTGAATTTCTGTAATTTCTATTGTAATGTCCCCCTTTTAATTTCTCATTCGGTTTATTAGGGTTTTCTCTCTCCCATTTTTTGTGAGTCTTGCTAGAGGTTTATTGATATTGTTTATTTTCTCTAGAACCAGCTCTTGGTTTCATTGATCTTTCGGATTGTTTTTTTTTTTTTTGGTTTCCATCTCATTAATTTCTGCTCTGAGTTTTATTATTTCCTTCCTCCTGTTCGGATTGGGCTCCTTTTGTTGGTCATTCTCCAAGCTCTTATGCTGTGAGGTTAGGTTACTTATGTGGGCTCACTCTTTCTTCCTGAGGAATGCCTGTAGAGCTATGATCTTTCCTCTTAACACAGCTTTTGCTGTGTCCCATAGATTTTGGTAATTCGTGTCCTTACTGTCATTCGTTTCCAGGAATCTTTTGATTTCCTCTTTGATTTCCTTCCTAAGCCACTCATTGTCCAATGGTGAGCTGTGTAATTTCCAGGTGTTTGATTTTATTTTCTGTTTGTGTTTGTGATTTATTTCTAATTTCATCGCATCGTGGTCTGAGAAGATCATTGATACAATCTCTATCTTCTTAATTTTATGGAGGTATGTTTTGAGCCTCAGCATATGGTCTATCTTGGAGAACGTTCCATGCACACTTGAGAAGAATGTATATTCAGCTTTTTGAGGATGAAGTGTCCTGTAAATATCTACTAAGTCCCTTTTTTCCATTTCTTCACTCAGATGAAGTATGTCCTTGCTAAGCTAGAGTCTGGTTGATCTATCAAGAGGTGATAAAGCGGTGTTGAAGTCTCCCACTATTATTGTGTTGCTATCAATGTCTTTCTTCAAGTCTATAAGTAGTTGTTTTAAGTACTTTGTGGGTCCTTCATTAGGTGCATATATATTTAGTATTGTTAGTTTTTCCTGTTGTACAGATCCCTTTATCAATAAGAAATGACCTTCACTGTCTCTGTGACCTTCTTCAGTCTGAAATCAATGTGGTCTGATACTAAGATGGCTACCCCAGCTTTTTTATGGGAGTTGTTCGCCTGTAGGATTGTTTTCCAGCCTTTGACTTTTAGCCTGTGTTTGCTCTGACTGTTGAGATATGTTTCTTGTAGGCAGCAGAATGTTGGGTTCAATTTTCTAATCCACCCTGCCACTCTGTGTCTTTTAATTGGTGCGTTTAAGCCATTGACGTTGAGAGAGATTATTGTTATGGGGTTTTGTCTCATTTTTCTACTGAAGTTTAGTGTATTTGAGGGTCCTGTCTTGTCTTAAAGTAGTCCATTCAGTTCTTGTAACCATGGTTTTGAGTCTATGAAGTTTCTGAACTGTTGTTTATCTGTGAAACTGTGTTTTTCCTTCTGTTATGAATGAGAGTCTAGCTGGGCAAAGTATTTTTGGTAAGACATTTATTTAATTGAGTTTTTTCACTGTACCCCACCACTGTTTTGGGGCCATGAGAGTTTCATCAGACAAGTAGGTTGTGAATCTTAAGGATGCTCCTTTATAGGCAATATCTTTCTTTTTTAAAAAATTTTACTGAATCACGATGTGGAAAGTTACAAAGTTCTCAGACTTATGTCTCAGTTATACAATATTCAAACACCCATCCCTTCACCAGTGCCCATATTCCACCACCAAGAACCCCAGTATACCTCCCGCCCCTACCCCCCCACCCCCAACTGCGTAACTGATGAATTTCACTTCATTTTCTCTTTACCTTGATTACATTCCATATTTCAACACAAAACTCACTATTGTTGGGGTTTCCCCCCAAGAAAGACAGCCCTACTACCAAGGAAGCATTTGATAATTAGTTTTTCATTGCTTAGAATGAAGAGATATGCAGTCCCATTGCTCCAAGTAAATAACTCTTTTTTTTTCCTCATCCCCCTTCCCGCGCCTCATAATATGGTGGATGCCATGCCGCGTTTCTCCCCGAAAATGGGAAACAACCGGGAAAGAGGGATATTTCCTCTTCTTGGCCGGCATGGGGCTATGGCTTAATTCACAGTCTAGAGAAATGGCTGCTACTTTGATTATCTTAATATTTCAACAAAAAACTCACTGTTATTGTTTGGAGTTTCCCCCCAAAGTCAGACCTGCTAAAAAGGAACTGTTTCACATTGCTGACAATTAAGAGATGTTAAGTCGCAGCCACGCGGTTTTGGATTTCTGTTTAAAGTCCAGGAAAAATTCTGCCAGAAATTGCATAGTCCAGCTCACAGTCTTAGAGAATTGCTGTAGGACGCTGCTCTGGGTGCCAAAATGGGTTAGGAGACCTCTGGAATCAAAATCTTTAGGAGCAGAGGGTCCCGACAATTTCTTTCTTTGATCTTGCTGCTTTCAGGATTTTGTCTCTATCTAAGGTTTTGGTTATTTTGATCAGGATGTGTCTTGGGGTATTTTTATTTGGATTTCTTCTAGCTGGTACCCTTTGGGCCTCCTGAATGTGGTCACATGTTTTCTTCAGCTCTGGAAACATCGTAGCAATGATGTCTTTGACAGTTCTTCTTCATCAGGGTTTTCTTCTTGTCCCTCTGGGACTCCAATAATTCTTATGTTACTCCTCTTGGCTTCATCACAATCTTCTCTTGCCATCTGTTCCCGGATTGTCAGTCTCTTTTCCATTTTCTGTTGTTTTCTAGAGAGTCTCTGGACTTCATCCTTGAGCTCACTAATTCTGTCCTCAGCATCTGTTACTCTGCTGCTGAGGCCATCCAGTGAGTTTTTTAATTCTCCTACCAGCTTTTTCACGTCTGATATTTCCATTTGTATTTTCTGCATCTCTACCTTCAAATCTTCTTGTATTTTATTGGTATTGCTTTCTATTGTTTCTTTTAGCTCCCTAAACATCCTCAGTAGCTCCTTTCTAAATTCCTTGTCAGAGAGGTTGTATAGCACTTCATTGCTGTTGGGGTCTTCTGGGCTCGCCTCTTCAACAAGTAAGCTTGATGGGGATCTGTGTTGCTTTACCATTGTGATCAATGTGGCTCAGCCCTTCACACTCACTGTTACTATTCTGTTTATGATGCAGTATTAATTTAAGTAGGCTTAATGAGATATTGGTAAAGTGTTTCTGTTGGTTAAGCTAACCTGGTGAAAATTCCAGCTAAGACAGTAACTTCTGGTTCTTGTGGGATATGGAAGGGAGAGAAGCAGGAGTCCTGACCCCGGGCTGGTACCTGAATAGAGTGGCAGAGTGCCAGGAACGATTCAGCTTTGGATGCGGGCGGTGTCCCTCAATTCCCATCCGAAGATCAAGGATCAAAACCGGCTTTCCTGGAAGCCGGGTAAAAGCGCGGCCCCGGTCAGGAGCCCCGATCTGGGCCAGTACCTGAATAGAGTGGCAGAGAGTGGGCCACACAGAAGCATTTCAAGTGGAAAACTGACTAACCATAAGGGAAAAAAGATTCTCTACATCATACAATACAATTACAGCAACACAAAAGCATTTCAGTGTGGCTTTGAAATAGTTAAAGGTATAAACTTAAATGGCCATTAAATGATAACATGCTAAGAAAATGCTATGAAGTGCATACTTGGTGGAATACTGCTTTGACATTTTAAAAGACAAAATTTACCTTTTAGCATAAACTATATAAACCTTTGATTATTGTGTAAAACAAGAAAGAAGTGAAAGACAAGCAGCTGATGGTTTCACTTATATATGAAATGCAAATTGCTAAAGCAAGTGAAAGGGCAAAAAACAAAAAAGTCAAAAACTCCTAGACTCAACAAAATCTAAGGTAGTTAGCAGAGAAAAAGAGAGGATGAGAGGGAAGTACAAAGGGAAATTTTGGTGTCAGGATTTCACTTGAACTTTGATTGGCAAAAAGATGACAATTACATAGATGAAAGCCAATATACAATATACAAAATTGAAAGGAAATCGTCTAGAATTCCACAATATTGGAAATATTCCATAATATTTCATAAAACTCCACAAATTAATTACAAATCAATAAAAATATATTGAGCTATTTTTCTTGCTTAAAAAGCTAAGTATAAAAATCAGAATTATGGACCTGGTCAGAGAAAATGAAAAGTCTAAGTAAACATTTTCTTTTAAAATAATTTTAAAATTACATAAATTAGAGTGTTTTCTATGCAAATATGGAGAGGACAACTCTAGCTCAGAGTCCTCTCATCTATTTTCCCCTGCTGTTAATATTACCATGGTACATTTGCCAAAACAAATTTTCAAAATTTAGTACATTATCATTAACTGACTACCAAGCTTCATTCAGACTTTACTAGTTTCTCTACTACTGTCCTTTTAATTTTTTTCATATGATACCAAACTTTGTGATATTGGGGAAACTTTCCTAAGCTGTGGAACTCAAACACAGTAAAAGAAAAGACTGATCAATTTTGCTTCATAAAAAGTAAAATGGTTTATTTTTTTTAAAAAAAGTTGGTATAATGAAAAAACAATGAAAATGTCAATGTTTGTGTATTGACTTTTTCATTCATTTTAAGTATATAAATATATTTAGAAAGAGAGATTACTCAGCCCTAGAAATAAAAGCAATGACAAAATAGATAAAAAGTTGTATATTTCTGACACTGCCTTAAAATTGTAGTGAAGAGGCAAATGATAAATAAAATAAGTAGTAAAGTATCTGCATATTAAGAGTGATGAGTGCTACAGATAAATAAAGCTCCTCATGGAAATAGGACTAATAACTCTAAACTATTCATGGAACAACAAAATATCCCACATAGCAAATAATTAAGGTATCACACTCCCTGGCTTCAAAATACATTGCAAATTGATAAATAAAATATTATGATTTAGAAACAAAAGCATACTAAGACTAATACAATAAAATGGAGATTCCATAAATAAACACATTGAATGGACAATTTATTTATAACAAAGGAGTAAACCATACAAGAGAGGGAAATTCTCGTCAACAATGGTGTTAAGAAAACTAGTGGGTCGTCATCATCATCATCATCATCATCATCATCATCATCATCATCATCATCATCATCCCGTTGATCGTTGAATTTTTTTATCAGTCTCAGTAACGTCTCCATTCGTCCTGGCCCTGAGATTTTAGAAGCCTCTCTCTACTCATCCTTCCCAACAATGCTTTCAGAGTCAGGGGAATGAGACCCAGCTTGTTACTGCTTTTAGCATATGAGTATACCATGGGGAGTTTGCAAGGCTCTCCCATGTGGGCAGGAAACTCTCAGTAGCTTGCCAGTTTCTCCCAGAGAGATAAGTAAGCTATAAGACATCACGTGGCCAAAAAGTGGCTACGCACTTCCGGGAGCTTGCTTTTAAGTCTCTGGATGCTGGCCGTTGATGGGATTCCATGGCGCCGGGGGCAGTCCCTGGGTGTGACTGCCTAACTAATGGGAAATGGGAAATCTGGGTGGAGGAGGCCCAGTCCCGATCCGAGCAGCCTTGGAGGTCTCAGCCCCAGGTCCCACACACCTGGGTTCCTCTGACGGTACCTTCATGCGTGAGGCTCATCCAAACGTGTGTAAAGGGGCTTTGAGCATGATTGTGGCTAGGCTCTGGAGGTCTTTGGCTTCCAGGAGTGCTGCTCAGAGCAGGGAGGGAAGCTGGAGTCCATTCCCTCCCAGGGGCCCAGGGAAGACAGCCAGGTGCGTGGGCAAGAGACCTAAAATACAAATTATATAGAGGAGAATAAAGTTGACATACTCCTTCACAGTGAGCTCAAAGATATATCTGAGGCCTTGCCTTCAATGTCAAGAGAAAGGGAAACAAAGCAAAATTAGTCTACATCAAACTAAAAAGCAGTTTAAAAACCATCACCATCATGCTGACAGGAAGATATTTACACATCTTATGTCTGACAGGATGTTAATACCCAAAGTATTCAAAGAAATCATAGGATGCATCAACCCCCTCGGTGCTCCCAAATTGGCAGAAAGATCTGAATAGATACTTCTCCAAAGAATGCAGATGGCA
Source organism: Sorex araneus (assembly GCF_027595985.1). NCBI lineage: Eukaryota > Metazoa > Chordata > Mammalia > Eulipotyphla > Soricidae > Sorex > Sorex araneus. The sequence goes on along the minus strand of NC_073313.1, from coordinate 294,520,962 downwards.
AACTTAATAATTATGTATACGCAAATCTAAAGTACAATGAGATATCACTTCATACCTCAGAGAAAGGCCCAATATCTAAAGGACTGGAAGCAAATACAAGGATGGAATTATGATCAGTAAGGTAAGAAAAAGATGGTTACCAAATTGTTTCTCTCATATGTACATTTTTTGAAAAATGAACCAAAACAACAAAAATTATTCTTGGCCTCTATGAAAAAAAATGGCAGTTGTAAGAGTGGAAGGGGAAGGGTCATAGGGGTCACGGGGGTCAATCTGACTACATGAATAGCAGTAGATCTTTGAAGATGGGTGTGATGAGGCCTGGACTGGAGCCATAGCACAGCGGGAAGAGCATTTGCTTTGCATGTGGCCGACCCAGGTTCAATTCCTCTGTCCTTTTCAGAGAGCCCAGAAAGTTATCCAGAGAGTATCCCACCCACACGGCATAGCCTGGCAAGCTACCCGTGGCCTATTCAATGTGCCAAAAACAGTAACCACAAGTCTCACAATTGGAGACATTACTGTTGCCCGCTTGAGCAAATCTATGAATGGGACGACAGTGCTACAGTACTACATGGTGAGGCCTATATGCTACTAAGATGTGAAGATGGGTACAGGGGTAAGGCACTGATGGGGTTTGATCCCCAGCTTTGCATATGGTGCCCAGAGCACCATCAGGAGTGATTCTTTAGCAGAGCCAGAATAAGTCCTGAGTACTGCCAAGTGTAATCCAAACACAAAAACAAAGGCAAAACAAAAACAAACAAACAAAAGATATGAAGCTACTTCTAAAAGTTTTATAGTATTATATAAAATGATATATCAGTAAAATTTTATTTCTTAAAATAGCAAGAATGAATAAATCAAGGCAGAGAATGTACCATTCTGTGTCAAAGTTGGGAGGCCCTGGCGAATTTATCATTGTCAATAGAGTTGACGGGACTGGAGCGGTAGCACAGCGGGTATTGCATTTGTCTTGCACGAGGTCAACCCAGGTTCGATTCCTCCGTCCCTCTCTGAGAGTCTGGTAAGCCAAGAGTATTCTACCCACCCAGAAGAGCCTGGAAAACTACCTGTGGCACATTCTGTATGCCAAAAATCAATAACAAGTCTCACAATGGAGACGTTACTGGTGCCCACTTGAGCAAAATGGGACAACAGTGCTACAGTGCTACTATATAGTTAACCAGGAAACATACAAGGAGAAAATGACCCAAAGGACAAAACTTAGCTGGTGAGAGGAGAGAAAGTATGCAAATAACCAGAGGATAGCAGTCAAAACAGAGCCATGGGCCAGAATCATCCTAGTGCATGTCCCTCTGTGAACAACAGGGAGAAAGAGAGGACGTCAGTCACACACGGTGAGAAAAGTCTCCAAGGCCAGGGAAGGAGTTTTAAATTTGGTTCCCCTTTTGTTTTACTCTCTTCTTACAGGGTGGTAGGATGTTACTGGTCTTGATACAGAAAGCCCTTACAAATATCGCCAACAGTATCACCAGCAACTGTAAAGACAAGCACAAATTCAAACCAAGAAGCTTAATTCACCTTGATGAAAACAAAAGAAATGATTTTCCTCCCTTTATTTCCCTTAGAGCATTTACTTTAGAAAACTTGTCATTGTAAGATACTTTCTCATGTCTTTGAAATATATATAAATCCTTTTGAAAACTAGATAGGCCTTTTGTCAGCTTTATGATCCAAAACTGTCTTTCTCAAGGACCTGGAGCCATCTCTTTGAAAGGTAATCACCAAGGGAGCTAGCACCCCCGTCTCCCGATTTCCTTGGAAACTGAAGTCAGGCTCCTCACCTTATTCTAAATGCAGAGCTACCACTTTGTCATACCAACAGGAAATGTCATTTTTTCCTCTGGAGAAAGCCTATTAATTGGCAACACAGTAGATAGTCATAATTACTAGGTGAGTCTAGGATGAACTAAGCGTTCAGTTCTGATATGTGAGAATTGGGTGTCTATCTTGAGCACACATACCTAAGGATCTTATCTGCTCAGCTACATAAACTGCTGATATTTTTTTTCTTTCTCTGCTATCTCTTAGCTGTCTTCCTGTGATAGGTCATGTTCCAGTGTAACATTTCTTCAATAATAAAACTGTTTTCTTTATTGCTACTGTGGAGAATTTTTGTAGGTTTTTGAGAAGACTTTAATTACAATTTCAATTTGTATTTACACAAAATCACCCATATTGAGTGTTTGCTTTATATTATATATGCTTAATATGCCTAGACCCTCGTAAATATATTTAGCATGCTTGCCATTCTTATACAATCAATAAGATATTTCAATCAAAAAAGCGAAACTACTCAGTCGGAAATTAGAAAAAGATATTCACAGGCAACAAACAGAAGAATGAAATATAGGGGCTGGAGCGATAGCACAGCGGGTAGGGAGTTTGCCTTGCACGCGGCCGACCCGGGTTCGATTCCCAGCATCCCATATGGTCCCCTGAGCACCGCCAGGGATAATTCCTGAGTGCAGAGCCAGGAGTAACCCCTGTGCATCGCCGGGTGTGACCCAAAAAGCAAAAAAAAAAAAAAGAATGAAATATAAATGACAAATAAGCATAAGATACATATATATCTCTTAGTGATAGGAAATAAAGCTAGATGTTTTTCTGTCCGATTTATAATATACATATATATGGCCATGTTTTGGCAAGAATGTGGAAAAAGACTCACATGGCATTAAGAGGATTCTACAGTACACATTTTTTAGAGAATGTGTATAAAAATATCACATGCACACACAGACACACACACACACACATAAAACACACACACACACTTTACCATGCTTTCTCTATTACACCTTTTGCAAGACTTCTGCCCTTTTTCTCCCTAAGCAACTGTCTTCTTGGAAGAGCATTCAGGATTTGTTTTTTTAAAAAATTAAGGAAATGTAAAGTTTGCCAAAATAGAAATATTTAGCAAGCAATAACAGTTTTCCAAGTCAGGAAGCACTCTGCTAAGTCTGAAATCCTTTCATCTCTGTCTCTAGTACAATCACTACCAAAGTTAGGGAACTACTCTTCTAATCTGGTGAAAGGTTTGCTTTGCTTTTCCAGGTTTCTTGCCTGGAGGTAGGGCCTGTGGTCTGGAGTAACACCGAAGTTTATTGAAGAGCAATTAAGGCATACCTATTTAGAAATCCAGAGAGACTGGTCCAGGCTGGCATCCAACCTTCTCCATGACCTTACTCATGAAATATAATACAGCAGGGAAGGCTGCACAAGGAGAATCGCTTCATTCACTTAACTCTTATTCTTCCAGTCTCTGCAGTTCAATTTTGCAATCCTATGTATGTTTACTCTTAAATCAGATATTTCCTACTGCAACAACAATTCTACAGAAATTCTGTATATATGCCTAAATGTTTCACTATAATATTGCTTGTAAAAGTCACATAATAAAGGAAAATGTGCACCACCCAAATAGAATTGTGTATTCCAAATAAAAACGCTGTAACTCCAATACAAACAGGTTTTGAGGGGAATAAAATAGAGAGAAAAAACGTAGATTGGAGAGGCCATTAATTGTAGACCCATATGCACTTCCTAAACCCAAAGCCAACAGTCCTCTACATAACCTTGGAGGGTCTCCTGCTGAGTTCTGCTTGAAAGAAAAACAAGAATCATTCCTATAAGTGAAATGCTAGGCATGTTGGATTCTGTGTCTGATGTATACATATATGGGTGCTCTAAGCCTCCTATCCCACTTAAATTGGGTTACACATATTAATGCTCATGAAGGAAAGTAGAATTAAATGAATCATGGAATTAACATAGTACAGAGTAGTCCTTGAAAGCTACAAGTAGTGAGAAAAATAGTCCAATTGCTAGCAACTCATCCCTCTGCATCAGATATTAGCTTAAAATTCTATACATTGGAACAGAAGAATGGCCAAAAAATCAGCTTGTTGCAAAAATCATTGCAAACAATATGCATAAGACAATCTGTCATTTTTCAATCAGTTGTTTGTGTGTATCTTCTATTCACATGCATTACACTAATTTTCTTCCTCTGACAAATAAGATATACAAGTTCAAGTAAAACTAATCTGTTATTACAAAGGACTCTTCTCATAATGTCATACCAGAGAACTGTATTTCTCATTTATGAAAGAGTTTCTTGCCAATGGTCTAGTAAGCAAAATAATAATATTCCTCATTGTCCCCATGCTTTTGGGTATATTGTCATCTTCATGAGTAAAGCTGGGTTACTTCTATGTCCAAAAACACTTACCCTGATGTCAAGTCCCAAATATAGAAGAGGAACTTATTGCCTAAGTTCCTTACAAAAAAACATAGTTATATAGCTATATGCATTTTCAGGAGAAAAGTACAATCTGATCACAGAGTGGGTGGGGGGAGGGTGGGTGCTGCTTTCACAGCTTCATGGCAGGAAAGCCAAATGATTTTAATAAAGAAAAAAATTTGCGAAAGCAAATAAACTATCTATATCATATTTTCCACATTCTAGTTTTTGAAGAAATAATCTGAAATGATCTAACAGTATTATTTACCACTTTTATTACAATTCTTTTTGTCAATAATCCTAAAATGGTAATAGTAATTTTTATTTTGCCTTATCATTGTTTGTTGTTTGCTTTTCATTTTTTTAATTGAATCACCATAAGATAGATGGTTACAAAGTTCATGATTGGGTTTCTGTCATATAACGTTCCAATACGAGTGTACATTTCCCACCACCAATGCCCCCCACCCCACCATCTGCCTGTATAATAGGCACTTTTCTTATGTCACTCTCACTCTCACTTTCTCTCTCTCTTTTTTTTCCCCCACCCTCTCTTTTTCTCCTCTTTTGGAGAGAAGATGATAAGGGTTATAATTACATATCTCCCTTTACTTACTTTCATCACTCATTTCTTTTCCAGAGTGATCATCCCAACTACTATTGTCATAGCAGTACCTTCTTTATGCTAACTTCCCTCCACCTGCAAAAGACTTGTGGAAAGCTCCCAACTGTGGACCAGTTCTCCTGGCCCCTATTTTTTCTGTTCTTGGATATTAGTTTCATACTATGTTTTCTCAATATCCCTAAATGAGTGCAATCATTCTATGTCTATCCCTCTCCTTCTGACTTATGTCACTCAGCATCATACTCTCCATCTCCATCTGTTATTAAGCAAGTTTCATTACTTCATCTTTCCTAACAGCTGCATAGTATTCCATAGTGTAGATGTACCATAGTTTCTTTATCCAGTCATCTGTTCTTGGAATCAGGTTGTTTCCAGGTTCTGGCTACCATGAATAGTGCTGCAATGAACATAGGAGTGCAGATGGTGTTTCTGTTGTGAGTCACTGGGGCCCCAGGATACATTCCAGAAGTGGTATTTCTGGGTCAAATGAAAGTTCAATTTCTAGTTTTTTGAAGAATGTCCATATGCTAGACCAGTCAGCATTCCCACCAACAATGAATGAGAGTCCCTTTCTCCCCCATCAATACCAGTACTGGTTGTTCTTGTTTGTTTCAATGTCAATTTCTGTGGTGTGAGATGATATCTCATTGTTGTCTTGATTTCCATCTCTTGATGATTAGTGATGCAGAGCATTTTTTCATGTGCCTTTTGGCTGTTTGAATTTCTTCTTTGAGGAAGTTTCTGTTCATTTCCTCTCCCCTTTTCTTGACGGATGGTTTTTCTTTTTTCTTGTAAAGCTCCATCAGTGCCTTAGATATCTTGGATATTAACACCTTATTATATGGTTAATGGGTAAATAATTTTTCCCATTTCATGACCAAGATGCTGTCTTTGCATCTTGGTCATCATTTCTTTTGAGGTGCAAAAGCATCTCGGTTTAATGTAGTTCCTCTGTTTATTTTTATTTCAACTTGCTTGGTCAGTGGTACTTCTTCTTTGAAGATGCCTTTAGCTTCAATATCACGGAGGGTCTGCCTACATTTTCCTCCATGTACTTTATGGATTCAGGTCTGATGTTGAGGTCTTTAATTCATTTCTATCTGACTTTTGTTCATGGTGTTAGAATTCTGAGTTGTTTTTTTTTTACATGTAGCTTCCCAGTTTTCCTAGTGTCACTTATTGGCCTTACCTTTCTTTTCAATGCTTTTGCTATTCACTGACATTTTTTCCTCAATTTTTTTATTCATAAGTTCTTTACTTCAATACATTTTTCAGTTACAAATATTCTATTGATTTGTCTTCTCAAGAACAGCACATTGGTAATTAGTTTTGTGATTTCTTTCATCACTTAGAAAGTCTTTCTACTGCTCTTGCACATGGATAGTTTTTGGATAAATATACAATACTTGGTTCACAGTGATTTTTGCTGCAAAACTCTGACAGTGCTATTTGATTGTCTTCTGGAATTGAATATTTCCAGAGAAAAGTTTGATTGATAGGTACGAGAATTTTCTGCTTGGATACAGAAATTTCAATGAGATTTTCTAAATATAAATCATTTTATTAAAAGTGTCTGATAACGTAACTGATCTAAAGATTCAAATCTTTCTTGAGCTCCAAGAAATTTTGTGATTTTTTAAAAATATTACTCTTTCTCTACCAGCTCTCTTTGTTCATCTTCTGCTTCTATTATACTCAATCTCTTGAATAAGTTTATCATGGTTTTTCATTACTTCGTTGTGTACATTTCTTTATCATTGCTAACTTCTCCCTCTGTGATCTGATTTTCAGTTTTACCTTTCTTAATAGCATACAAATGTTGTATCTATTCATCATTATATGCTGTGGAGGAAACATTTTTATTTTGATAAAATTCAAAAGCAAAGCAAAAAACCCATTGCAGTATTTTAAAATTACAAAGCATTAGGTTGGTTTTTTATAGTTCTTTACCTTAAATTCCATTTCCATAGATGCAATGTTCTTTGAAGCCTTTTTCAAAACCACAAAATAAAGTGTCTTAAGTTATCTCCAGTTCCATGTAGCAACTTTGCTTCATAGGGAGATTTTTTGCTCTGATTCTTTAAATCCCTTTCTGATGAAGGGCTGAGACTTTTTCATATGTCTGTTGATTTTTTTCTATTTTTGTCCTTAAAACATAGGTGACAGTTGGTGGTTGGATTGGAGGAAAGAAGAGTATATTGTCCATAACTGGGGAAGAATTTTTAAAAAGATTTTCTTGCACTTTTTATGAATTCTTTGTAGTATATAAAAAAAGAAAGAAGACAACCTTTAGCCCTGCTGTATCTGTTTCCACGGGTCAGAGTGAACAGTCAATGAGAGGCCTCGGGTCAGGAGCTTGAGTTACGGTAAAGAGTTCATTTTCACCACATCCTTGAGATTCAAAATGGAAAAAAATGTAATAGGTATCCTTTTAAACAGATATGAATTCTCCTGTTATAAACACAACATGGGACAAACTCTTGATATGTTCAGCTCACATTTCTTGGGAATCATCAGAAAATTACCTGAAGACAAGGAATGCTAAGATTTCGAAGGCAGGGGAGAGGTCTGCCATGGAGTAACAGAGGAAAAATAAGCCGTGGATACAGATACTATACCCTCTGTATCTTTGAGAAGGAAATTTCTAGATGTTTATGACTTCCTTCTGAATTAAATATAAAGCCAATTTGTTAAAATCAAGTGAGATTCACCAGGTAGGCATAATAGGATTTTATTTGAAAGGGTCCCTTTTTGTCCGAAGCACTGGAAGCTGCAAATAGATTTGGAAGTGGGGCTCGAAGTGTCAAGGGCTTATTCTGGGCTATGAGTTCAGGGGTCACTTCCGGAAGTGCCCAGAGAACCATAATGAATGCCAGGGATCAAACACAAGTCAGCAGCATTCAAGACAAGCACCCTATCTACTGTACAATCTCTCTAGCCTACTGTGAATAGATTTCAACCTCAATCAAAGTCTCCACCCTTTGGGCCCTGAGCAAATGAGTTTAGGGTCAGAGCAGTATTTATAATGTATTGGAATAGAACCCAGCTCTAGTTTTACTGAGACTGAGCTAAATATCCTGATAGCTAAGGGTTTAAAATAAAGGAAATATTGCAATGGCCATTGCATTTGATAAAAGATACAAAAATGTATGAAAATCTTTGAATAGATCTTGGAATCCTGAAATTTTTCTCTATTTTTTATTAGGTCTAACCCTGAAAGGGAAGTGATTCCACTCTTGGTAGGAAAGCTCATGGCCTCTGCTTCAAATGTGAGCTGAGAACGCATGAGAATCCCTGCCACTGTTTGCTGATGTGTCTACCTCTGTTGTTTCTGAAAAGAAAAAAAAAAGAATGAGATTCACTCTTCGCTTTAACGTCTCAGAGACTTGTTCCGGCCTTCTCTTACACAGCTCTCAGCACAGTGCTCTCCTAATAGCTGATTTCTTACTCCCTAAGCCAGCTTCAGCTGCTGCACAGTGATGCATAGTTTGGTCAGAAGCCACTGTAGGTCTTGCCAGTGCAGTCCAGCTTACAGAGATTCTTTGGTCACGTGGCAGACACTCTTATTTTGCAATTCACGCAGTTATTCCATATCTTTATGGCCATTTATGGCCACATCAGTGACATTAGAGAAGGAAGCGAGAATTAAAATAACGGGATCAGTGTGTCTTCTTCATGCAGACTCCTCGTCTTTCATTTCAGACTGCTGGCCTGTAAAGTCCTGACAGTCCATTTCCAGGCTGTTAAGTGTAGGTGTTTGGCATTCGGTGTTGTGGTCAGGCCACTGGGCCTGATTTACAGAAGAGACTATGAAGCTGAGATGAACAGAAAGAAAATAAAGGCTGGGATTTCACAGGCCTGGGAATTAGAAAGCCTTGAGTTCTTGTCTTTGGTATTGACTCAAGTCATAACTCAAAGCCAGTGTCTTCATTTCTGCATCTTACCTTCACTGCCTATAAACAGAGAAATGTACATTCCAGTCCCTAATACCACCTGCAGGGAAACATTCATGGACAGAGAAAAGAGGCAGCAGTTTTTGGATTAGCAAAGACACTTAAACAGGCAGAGGCAACGCCTTCTGTATTCTGTGTACACAGAATAATAGACAAAATTCTGAGGCTAGAGAAGGTTTAATGCACCTAGCATAAAGATGGTTTGGAAAAGAAGTAAGCATTTTTAAATGTTTGCTCGTTTTGAAAATATCAACATGATTAATGCCTCAGTCTGATGAGCATGATATATTTTTATTTGTGCATTATTTTTCTAACTTTCTTCTTTGAAAGGCCTTTAAAAACATCTAACTGTACATAAATACATCAGTATAATTGATCACAGACTTCAAAACACAAATGAACATCAAAGGAGAAGGATAATTCTGGAATTACAAATCTGTCTTTTGCTGGATTGGTAGCAAAGCACCAAACACACACTTATAAGGGTCAGTTGCTACTGCACTGAGATCTGGTTGAGTTATACGAGGCTACAATGGAAAATTGAACTCACATTTCTTCTCCGACAACATAGCATATTAGACTCTAATCACTCAGTGTTGGGGTATTTACTATTTCACTGCTCTCCACATTCATGTATATTTATGCGAAGTCCAAAAATAGCCAGCAGCACTTCCGATGATTATCTATGTCCTAATCAGAAATACTAATCAGGAAACATACAACATACTCAAATCCTATTGTGTAAGACAAACAACATCCAGAATACAGAAAAATCCTGCTTGGATAAAATGTTCTTCAAAGTAGCTTCCAGTTTTTACAGCATAAAGATAAAATAAACACTATTTCCCACTTCTTTATGAAGTTGGAAAGAACAAAGTTTGAAAAGTGAGCCACTCTCTAAAGGATGTACTAACCAGAGAAGAGCAGAGAAAAGTCCCCTGCCAATTTTGTCCCAGAGATAATCCATGTTCTCAGAAACCGTGATAAATATTAAATAGAAAGATTCTCAGATTCTTTTCTCCTGTTCATGAATTTTATTTTCAAAATAAAATTGTAGAATTCAGAAGAATGATTTAGCTATTATTGAACATTATAGATAGCTCACAATAGCACTGATAACCTATGGATTTTGCTAATAAAATAAATACTAATCCCATCTTCATCCTAATAAATTAAGGGAAAATATTTGAAAAGATAAAGTGGATTTTATTTTACTTGTGATAAATAATGTTAAAAAAATTTTTAAATGAAGGCATGACATCTATGGGTATAAACCAAGGAGGTCTGAGGCTTTTGAGGGCATTGAAGCTCAGCACTTTTGGGCAGACCAGACCTGTCCATCATCAAAATCAATGAAGTCACATTAGCCGGCCAAAGACAAGTCAGGACTGAAACTTGACCCATGCCATTTGACCAAGTTTCCATCAATAAGGAACCCTGTTTGGATAAAGGGACTAGAGTATACCTCCTTTTATGTGCATAGCATTTTCTGCCTTGGCATTCTGAAAAACGGAGTAGGAATTCCCTGGGTTTGACTCTTCTGGGTTGCAGCCCTAAAACTCTGAAAAAACACTTTATACAAAGGTTTGACCAAATGGAGTTTTCAACCTTTAGCATGTGCATGTGATTGTTCCCATTTTTAAATTAACATTTCCTCTGACAGAAAGATGTTTAGAAAGTCTCTCATGATGCATGCATGTCTCTTTAAAGAGACTCCAGTTCTTGACAACTGGTTGCATTTGGTTTTCTTCTTTACAGCAACAGAAGTGGAAACACCCTGATTCATATCAGGATATTACTGAAGCTTTACAAGACTCTCCTGGTTTTGTTTGTTTGTTTGGGGGGGGTTCTGTCATTGGATTGGGAGTTTTATGAGTTTGTTTTTATTGGGGGCTGGAGTGATAGCACAGCAGGTAGGGTGTTTGCCTTACACAAGACCTACCCGGGTTTGATTCCTCCATCCCTCTCAGAGAGCCCAGCAAGCTACCAAGAGTATCCCGCCAGCACAGCAGAGCCTGGCAAGCTACTCGTGGCGTATCCAGTATGCCAAAAACAGTAACGGCAAGTCTCTCAATGGAGACATTACTGATTCCTGCTCAAGCAAATTGATGAACAACGACAGTGACAGTGCTACAGTTTTTATTGGAGGGTGTCTGTTTGTTTTTGAGCCACACCAAAGCAATGCTCAGGGGTAAGTCCTGGCTCTGCACTTGGGCCATATGGGATGCTGGGGAGCAAACACCAGGCCAGGGTAGAAGGCAAGCACCCTATAACTGCACCATCTCTACAGCCTCTGGCTCTCCTACTTCGTCTACCCAGTGTTCTACCTCTTTCTAAGACTTAGCATATTTCTACTCTTCCTGAGACTGCCTTCTAAGACAGCATTATTTTCCTTTAATGTGGATTTCAGTTAAGAGTTTTCCCAACGTTATGGGCCAGTATGATAGTAAAGCAGGCAGGGCTCTTGCCTTGAAAAGCCAACCCAGGTTCAATCCTCAGTATTTCATATGGTCTCTGAGTATACCTGGACTAAGGACTCAACCCTGAGTACTGCAGGTACCCCCTCTACCCCCCCAAAAAAGTTTTTTCCCTGAAAGGAGATGTGTGGGTGTATGTGTACACATACATAAAACTATATCTACACATGTATAATACAAATTTAAATACTGTTACTCTTTGCATTTGCATACCAAAATCTCTAGCAAAGCCTCCAAAAATCTTATTCAGAAGTTATACTAATTTAGATATCAATTCAACTGAAGACAAATACTTCTAGAATGTAATACAATATTCTTTCAGGAGGCATTTAAATAATGCTGATTTATATGTATCAGGAATTAGGCCATGGATGGTCACATTTTAAGAGGAAATCATGCTTGAGTTTGACTCTGATCATCCACCCTTGAGCCAATCCAGTTGTTTTCCATGCAGTTGCTTGCTGATAAAATTGAAAATTTGACCTTGACTGTTTCATAATAAATATCAGCCATGGTAAGGAAACAAGCCCATAAAGTCTATAGTATTTCACAGAGAACATGCTAAATTGAAAATGTGGGAAATTCAGAACCATTGATACTAAGTCTTTGTGTGACATTGGGACAAAAAAATGAGAAACGTAAGTAAATGTCTCTATGGCTTACTATGTCATCTTAAAAAAATAGTTTTTATAATTTTATTTCTCCCATTGGCCAGAATCTAAAGTCAACCATTTTGAGGTGATTTAGTAAACAACCCATCTATCTAACATATATGAGAAAACAAGAATGTACCTCATTCCCCAAGTACTTCTGTGACTTATGTGCCTCTATTAATATCTTTTATTAGCACTGCATAGCTATGATTTATTATAAATAATACATTTTACTTATTTAATTCAGCAATCCAGAAGATAAATATTAAAGCTTTATTCAAAGTGACACGTGTAATTTCCTGTCAAGATGACAGCTAGGGGACTGCTGAAGGCATGGACTCGTGTGCTTGGCTAGGAATACGATGTGTAAGAAAGGTTTAGAATATAAGGCCCCAGACAACATAAATAAATTGAGCAACTGGATTCCACAGGTTTATGAAAGGATAGTGAGGAACAGAGCAGTGAGGGAAATACCATAGGCAAGAAACAGAAACGCGCTATGGAATAGCAGTGCCTGGGGCTGCTCTAGATAAGCCAAATGGGCTCAATGGGTTGATGGTTGTTTATTGCTCGACTATAGCCTAAGCTTCTTTTTTTTTTAAGCTTTTTGGGTCACACCCTGCAATGCACAGGGGTTCCTCCTGGCTTTTTACTCAGGAATTACCCCTGGCAGTGCTCAGGGGACCATATGGGATGCTGGGAATCGAACCCGGTTGGCCGAATTCAAAGCAAATGCCCTACCCACTGTGCTATTGCTTCAGCCCCCTAAGCTTCTTTACTAAGTATTTGAAGTGCCTAATCTGAGAGGTCAAGAGTTGTGTAGCTCAGGTTGGGGAGATAATTCAAAGTAGCCGAACACATGTCTGGGCTAGATGAAGTCCTGAGTTTGGTCTCAAGCACCATATGACTTCCAAGCATTACCAAGTCCTGAGCACTCACACGCCTGAGAATTGCATCACCAGCACCTGAGCACCAAACCTTGCCTCCAGGACCCCAGCACAACTGGGGGGTAAGGGCAGGAAAGAACCTCTTTTTTAGAAAAAAGAAAGAAACTTAAGTGGTTACCACTTTTAAAATTGCTTCCAATGTGATTTTATAAAAGAGAATAGAAGAGTAAATTCTCAAAAAATCATAGTTGTTCCTTTCTTTGTTCTGGTCAAAATACTTTACTCCTTATCCCTGTTATTCCCAGAGACACAATGATAATTTGAGAACTGTGAGATGAATAGAGGTAAACTGAGGGAAATACTGAGATCCTGTTATGAATGATACATACCAAGAGCATTACAAGCTATAAAAATGAAAAAATTCATGAAAACCTATTCTAGCAAGTAAATAGCATCTTCAGGGTGACAATCAGTGCCTGAAATCCAGCCCTGCAGTATCTACCAACAATAATTCTAAGCAAACATAGGTATTTTAATTGTGAATCAACTAAAATGTCAACTAACAAAATCAACCCAGTCAACCTGGTTCATTACAAAACTGATTCTCCATAGTAGTTGGGGAATGCTTAAAGGTAAAGGATAAAAGAAAACTCCCAGATACCAATAAAAGGCATATATTTTTCCCTGTTTTATTCTTCATGGGTTTTATTGACACTGCTAGCGATTAAACCCAGGACCTCAAACATGCAAGACAGTACTCCACTGCTGAGCCATATCCCCAATCCCAAAATAATGTTTTTAATATTGCCAATACCTGTAAATAAGTGGCGAAAGAAGCAATAGTCCTAAAAGACATAGTGCTACAAATTGAATCCAACAACATATCATGACCAAGTGTGATAGACCCTAGATAAGCAAAGATACTTCAGCATATCCAAATCAATTAATTTAATACATTAATAATCAAAAGATTTTAAAAATGTATCGGTGAATTTAAGAAAAGCTTTTAACAAAACTAATCATTTATTTACATAAAAATATCTGATTCTTTGTGAACAGAACCCACCTACCTCAACATAATAAAGATCATATAAGACAAACTTAACAGCCTATGGTGGATTTCAATGGTGAAAACTGAAAACTTTTGTCTTAAGATCTGAATCTAAATAAGGATGTCCATTCTTGTCATTAATTTTCAAAATGGTTTTGGAAGTCCTCATCAGTTATGCAAGCAAAAAAGATATAAAGGGAATCCAAACTGGAAAAGAAGTAAAATGACTGCTACTTGTGGATAACATTTTTTTATAGAAAACCCTGAGGATGCCAAAGAACTATCAAACACATAAAAAATGCTCACCATCACTTATCATTATGCAAATAAGAACAACTATCAAACATAAGCTCACACCTGTAAGAATGCTCAGTACCAAAAAATTAACAAGTATTGGTTCAGGTATGGGAGAGAAAAGCTCTTGCACAATGCAGACAGAAATATAAACTGGTGCAGCTGTTGTATGTCTACAGATTACTTTTAAAAACAAAAAGAGATACCAAATGACTGAGCAATTTCACTCCTAAGTATATATTCATAGAACATGAAAATGCTCATTTGAAAGGATACATGTGTCCATATGTTCATAGCAGCACTTTCACATAATCAAAACCTGGTATCAACCAACAGGACCTTCACAGGTAAGTGGTTAGGAAGGTGTGCTATATATAATCAGTGGAATACTACACTGCCATTCAGAAAAAAAGATGAAATTGTAGAACATAGATATATTAAAGGTGATCACATTATATGAAATAATTCATATCATGTAAGAATTATTGGATGGTTTTACTTGTATGTAGAATAAACTAAACAAACTGGTTAAAAAAGAACTATTTTTTAAATCAATAATATTAATTACTGTAATATTAATATCATCTTAATGATGCCAGAGAAAAAGTGTATAAATATCAGAAAAAATGGGTGTGGGAAGTCTGGTGGAAAGACCAGACTGGAACTTTGTAGGTGGGATGGTGGCAACTCTAATCATAATTGCATATTGTAAACCAATTATGTTAATTAAAAAGTCAAAATAAAATACTTCTACAAATGTTGCTGCTAAAATTAGTGATTTCTCTGGATGATAAGACTTTCTTAGAAATTTTATTAAAGGATATCTTGGGGCTTAAACAATTTCTCCTTGAAGAAATTCTCCCTAGCTCTACAATAAAAAATAATTCATATTTGATATGCTTATCTTTTTTACTAAAATTATTAAGAAACAATAATATAATAATATATTTGGATGCATGAAGTTGAGTATAAATAGACCATAGCTATTTCACATCTTCATGAAGTTTTCAAATGCAATTATGAGGATATTTTCTCATAATTATAATTATGAGTAATAAATTATAAAATATTTATAATTCTTCACATGCATAATTGCATAATTGCATATGAGGAATTATGAGGAAATGTTAACAAATGTTAAATGTTGCAGTGTTAAACAAATAATGGTTTCTTTGTCCCAGGTAATAGAGAAGTCAGAAAACAGATGATTACAACATATTGGCTTTTAATAGTTTTCATCAAAAATCAGACCCATTTTTTCTGCTCTTCTATCCTTAGTATGTTGGCTTTTACTTTCCCTTGCCTTTTCATGACTACAAGACACTTCATCAACTGGACTGTGAAAATATATAACAGACCAGGTATAGTGGCATCAGAAATTTATTTTGTTACAATTTTGATGGCTGTTAAGTCTGAGATCATTGCTCCTGTATATTCAGTTCTTGTAAAGTCTCTTTTTTTTGCCTTTATTATAAATAGCATTTTCTCACTATGTGCTTAGGTGGTCTTTTCATATAGTATCTTTGGGTCTCTTCCTCTTCTTATGCAGACATTTTTACCCCCAATGAGCATTCCATCCTCATTATCTAACCTAAACCTAATCACATCCCAAAAATACCTCCTCCAAATACCTTCGTCTTGGGAACTAGAACTTCAAAATAAGAATTTTTATGGGACACAAGAACTCAGCACATAAGTGGGAGGCAAAGGCTTTCCAGGAAAGCTCAGCACAACTCTACTTGGTCTCATTGAAAGAACTGTGAAAAAGGCAATGAAGGCGAATGCATAATGAAGCACAGCTTTCACTTAAACAAAATAAATTTATCCTGTAAAGTACATAGAGAAAGAAAATATGTATAGTGTAGGTAACTAGAAGTGTCTGATATATCCTGTACAATTTTCAAAAGTTCTAGAACTTTTACATTTAGGATTTTGCTCTAATGTAAGTAATTTCAAAGAATTATTCTTTGACAATACTTGGAAGGGTTAGGAAGATTTAAAGAAAATAATAGAGAGAAAACTGGGAACAATTTAGAAATCCCTCAGTGACATAGAGTTTTATCACCCAAATAAAAAATTTACTATTATCTTGAACTTCTATGATGTTTCTAAATCTCAACATGCACACCATAAACATCATGATATATATATATGTACATATATATATACATGTTGGAATTATTAAGCAGTTTTAATGACTTCAACTAGTATTCATTTTCCTAATTTATAAAGGTTGTGCCATGAAAAAGAGAGCAGCATCCAGCAAAATGCTGTATCTGGAGGAAGCAATAAAACATTTATTTATAATGAGGATAACAGTGATGAAATAAAACCCCTCCTAACATCATTCCTTTTTACTGGTTTGTAAATCCTCTGCTGCAGAAAATCCTCTTTGTAAAGAGACTTTGTTTTACAATTCTTGGGTTGAGGTACAAAACTAACACTAGCCTTCGGGGCAGTTCTATTGGATTTTTATTGCACGCGGTTATATTTCAGGGGCTGGAACTAGGCAGTTCTATATCTACACACAGATGCACAAGTCCCAATCTATAGAATAAGTATACTTTATAAGTATTTTACTTCATTTTTATTTAAAAGTTATGCTTTGGGAGAAATAAAAGGAAGTCTCTAACATAAGCAAAGAAAGCAGATACCACCATGACTTCTGAAGTAAATTTGAGTGCACTAAGGTGACACTCAATATCTTTGCTAAAACATGTCGGAGTTCACCCTACTTGTCTCACAGAAGAGCTAGCTAAATAAGAGACGAGATTGGTCTTGTGATAACAAAGAATTCTAACCATCCTCCTATACATCCATTTATCCATTCATTCAAAACTACCTATTGTGTATCAACTATGTAGGGAACACTGCTAACATCTGGAGATAAAGAAAACACACTTTCATAGCCCTTAAGTACGACAAGATCTAAGAACTGGAATAGAGGGAGGTGGAGCATTAGATATAATATGTCCTAATCAATAACCCTTTTTACAGTCATTCTGCTGTTGATCAAATGTACAACATCTTGGTTCTCTGCACACTTATCTGTGCTTGCAATAAACAGATATGCCTTCACTACTATGAAAGTTCTCACTTTAACTCAAAGTTCTAATACTTTGCTAAATTATATTCAATGCTATTCAACATGTCACTGTCACTGTCACCGTTGCTCATGGATTGCTCGAGCGGGCACCAGTAACGTCTCCATTCATCCCTGTCATATGCTAGTGTAGCCCAATGGCATCTGCTCACTCCAGGAACATGAAGAGCATGTTATTTTCACTGTTTGGGGCATATCAAATATATCACAGGTAGCTTGCCAGGCTTTGCCATGCAGGCGGGATATCCTCAGTAGCTTGCCAGCCTCTCTGGTATGGAAAATGAGTAGGGAGTCATTTAATAAAATTTTATAATGTAGTAGATACTTCCTCAAGTAATTTCATTTGTCACATAATAACATTCTCTTGAGGGGAGCAGGTGGTGATCATACTAGTTTTGCTCATGGACTACTCCTGGATCTGTGCTCAGGTGATAATTCTGGTGGTGCTCAGGGCAATTATATGGTATACTGGGGACCCAAATGCAGTTAGTCATATGCAAGTCAAGTATCTTATCTGCTGAACTATCTCACAGCCCCAACCTCTTTAAATTTCAAAATGTATATTACTTTTTACATTCTACTTTGAAATAAATAAAAGCAGAGAATCAAGACCAAATTTTCTCGTTAGAACTTCTCTTACCTTCTTTATAGACAACATTTATTCAACTTGAATTGTTTTGTGTTCCTCATTTCATTGAGAAATGTCATTTATTCAATTACTAATATTTGTGCATGAGAATAGATGGACAAGGGAGATTTTTTAAAATGTGACAAGCTGTAATAAAAGAATATATTAAGCAAAATTGTGTAGATCAAATTTTTTTCTACAATACTTCAGATAAAAAATGAAGTCTTAATTTTCAGGGATCTCAGTTTAATAGAAGAAAGTTAAGAAAATTGATAGAACATAAAGATGCTTGTGGCTAGCTGAAATAATTGCTGCATTTCTCAGACCCTCACTTGGATCCCTAAGATCTTGCTTTTAGCCACCATTCTAATAGGCGAGGTGATTTGCGTTTGTGATTACAAATCCATCAGGACAGTAAACTGATCATTGAAAATGGGCAGCAGTTGCTAGCTTGCGACAGTCAGAAGAATGAGAAGTGACAGCTCAAAGCTTGTTGATGAACGCAAAAAGCAAAAGCTGATCAAAAATAGAAACATAAGCTCAAAAAAACAGTACAGATGGGACTTCAGGACAAATACCCTTCATTCTTCAAGAGTCCCTAAGGGGCTATGATTCATATGACAACACCAGGTTATCAAGAACAGCTTGAAGAAGATTTAATACTCTTTGTTACAAGATTTTATGTAAATACTTATTAATAGGGCCATGCAAAATTATCAAAATTAAAGGATTACATTAGAAAATGGAGAAAGTCTCAAGTATGGGTGAAGATTTTACCCTGTCCCTCCCACACAACCCCGGTCTTTGACAATTTACTTAATCTCTCGGAGCTCCAGTCTCATCTCTATAAAATTTTAAGTTTCTACATTAAATACTTAGTATTTCCAGTTATTTAAGGACTCAATAAATCATCATTTATGACACCATGCCTGGCAAGCAATATACAATAATGTGGATTAACTTCATTTTGCTTAATAGGGTCAATTTTAGTTATCTGATAAATTCATTCTTTTGAAAGAACTGAAACATCATATGAAGAAGCTTCTCTTCGAGTTTATACCAAAAGATTTATATAAAACTGTCCATTGATCCTAATGTCCAGAGTAAGAAGGTTAGGTGGGCTTGTTATTTATTATGCTTACCGAACTCCAGTGCAAAGCTGAATTAATATGAAAGACTGCATCACTGATAACTTCTCCTTGTACATCAAAAATCTTTTATTTCTCTTAATATTTTATTAGCAAGCCTTACAACCATCATGCTATAATTATAATGACCACTAATAAAATATTTTGCTATCATCTCTGCTTACTGTTGTGTTATTAGAACGAGGAGCCCCTCATAAACCATGATGTGAAAGAACAGATTTTTTCACTCATGTTAATTGCAACTTGTTACTTCGGGTAGTAATTCTTATTCTGCCTGTTTTCCTTAAAACTCTAAAACTGTGCTTAATATTTCGTAGATGAAAGAATAAAATGGGTGGCTGGAGTGGAAGTACAGCGGGTAGAGCGTTTGCCTTGCACGTGGTCGACATGAGTTCGATGCCCAGCATCCCATATAGTCCCCTGAGCATCGCCAGGAGTAATTCCTGAGTGCAAAGCCAGGAGTATCCTCTGTGTATCACCAGGTGTGACCCAAAAATCAAAATATTAATTAATTAATTCATTCATTCATTCATTCATGTACATCAGGATCCTCCGTGAGCTGTATTACGGATCTCATCATTCTACAAAGAAGTGATCGTGATCATCAAAGTAAAGAGAGGGTTCGGCAGGATGATACTATTTCACCAAAACTCTTCAGTGCCACCCTTGAGAATGTCATGCGATGACAGGAATAGGAAGGAATAAGAGTGAAGATAGAGAGTCAACAACTACACCACCTCCACTTCGCTGATGACATCGTTCTCATAACACCAAACTGTAGGATGACACTACTTTGTCCTTTCCCTGCTTGCCACAAGTAGCTTGTCCCAGTTTTCCCTGGAGTTTAGGCTTACCCCAGTCACACCCATCAAGGTGTTCCCGAATCTCTCCCATCCCTTTGTTTAGCTATAATCACTTCTCCATGCTCTCTTCCCCAAAAGAGTTAATCCTTGGCTTTCCCTTAATCTGACTCTGCTAATTTGCAAGGTCAGACCTTCCTAGGATACTGAGTTTATATTATATAAGTTAATATTGCCTTTCTCCTCTTCTTGTGCCTTTTGAATAATTTACTTTAAAGCTATGACTGTTTTGTATAGACACAAGAAGACATTATTATGTTTTTATAACTTGGGAATTAATTGGCCTCGAATATTATTCCCTCCCGGGCATCTGCTTTCTCCACTTAAGCCTCAGTTGCCCTCAGTTCCTAGCACCCCAAAGCAGGGTCCCCGACGTGGGACGGAAAGGATCCAGGGCAAGCGGTGAGTTATGTGCTACCCTGGCATCGAGATGGGCCTGGCCAAAGTGCCTAATTCTTAACTATAAGTTAAGAGCTTGATCATAGACAAATGCTGTCATGATCCAATAGTAATTATGAGACTGGGACCCTGCCAGGGATAGGAAAGACTGATCTGGCCTGAGCACTGTAGTCTGAGATTGAGATGGCCCCAGGAGAGCAATTCTATAAGATTTAATGCATCTCTTATTGTGTCCATACAAAATAATTAATATTATGAATTCTTATATGTTTGCTGGCTGAGGAGAAGAGAAACACATTCATGGGACTCCACCCTTGGGTGGATCCTCCTGCTGAAAGAGAATTAAGTCCTAGGAGAAGCATCCCCTAAGAAAAAGGAACCTTACCCTATTGATGGTGACCACACCAATGTGTACACCCCAACCCCCTCATGCTGTGGAGATTTAACTAGGCTGTAAGAGTGGGTTGGGGGGCGAGATCCACGGGGCCAGATCCACGAGAGCGGGAGAGAAGCGGAGAGAGAGAATGAAATAAACTGATCGAGCAACCAGTCTTCCTTCTTCCTTCCGTCGCCTGCCTTTGATCGACAGCACACACAGCGGTTCCGGGGCACCGGACGCGGGCAGTGAGACAGAGCTGCCCGGAGAGCCCGCGAGTGCGCTCGCCCCTCGGCGAGCTTTAGTTTTTTACACCAAACATTAGCTATGTGGCACAAATGCTGGCCAGATTCAACCGTGAGTGTGGAAAGGTCAGACTGCAGCTGAATCTCACCAAGACAATGTTCATGAAAAATGAACTAGTCCCTGATGTTCCATTTGCTCTCAAATGGAACAAACACCTCCAAATGCAGAAGCTATGTGTACCTGGGTCAAGAACTCAACATGAGGAACTACTTAGTGCCAGAACTGCACAGGAGGAAGAGACCAGTGTGGAATGCCTTCAAGAGAGTCAAAGAAGTGGTTAAGAGTACAAATAACCTCTGGCTCTGGGCACATCTTTTCGACTCCATCGTTCTTCCTGCACTAACATATGCCTCAGAGACCTGGGCCCTATGATAACAGGGTAAGAACGCTATTTGGGTATCCCAAAGAGGAATAGAAAGAGCCATGCTAAGAGTATCATGTTTCACTCAAGTGAAAGAAGGAATCGGGAGTTCTGACCTCCATTGACGATCAAAGATCAGGGACCTTGTCTCATTTGCCAAGGCGTCGAAAATCAGATGAACCAGACACATAATGTGATTTAGAGATCACCCCTGGATTACAACTGTTACCGACTGGATTCCACAGGATGTCAAAAGACCTCGGGGCTGCTCACCTATGAGATAGTCAGATTTCTTCATCAAAACCCTGAATGAACAGTTTGAGACTCTTTGTGTTTCTGGAGCAAGCAGATGCCATTGGGCTACACTAGTGTGCAACAGGGATCAATGGAGACATTACTGGAACCCGCTGGAGTGGGATGACAAGTGATACAAGTGAATTAATTAATTAATTAAATTTTTAAAAATAAAATTAAAAAAATAACGTACACCTTGGGAAGGAAAGTCCTTTTAATCTTCATTCCTCAGAGTTACAACTACACCATTCAGAGTAGAAATGAATTTGAATTTCCCTTGTATCTTCTGATTTATTTTTAAAATATAACAACTATCCCGGCAGAATCCCCTGTCCCCATCCCAGGCTGTCTTCACCAGGGATCCCTCCTCTGGGAGCAGGTTGAGTTTCCCTCCCCACCCTAAACAGAGTCCCAGCAGATGAAAACCTCCAGAACCCAGTCGCAGACATGCTTAAGGCCACTCTCCACATGCTTGGATGAGCCTCACGCATGAAGGAACCAACAGAGGAACCCAGGTGTGCAGGATCTGGGTCTGAGATCTCCAAGCCCTACTCAGAGTGGGACTGGGCCTCCTCCACCCAGATCTCCAGTTTTCCAGTAGCTTGGCAGTCACTCCCACAAACTGCCACTGGTGCCATGCAATTGCATCAATGGCCAAGATCCAGAGACTATAAAACAAAGCTCCCAAAAGAGAGCAATGCAGAATCTCACACAGCAGAGCCTGGCAAGCTACCTGTGGCATATTCTATATGCCAAAAACAGCAACAATAATGGGCCTCATTCCTCTGAGCCTGAACGTGACAGGGACAAATGGAGATGTTACTGGAATGGAAACGTTACTGGCACCCACTCGAGCAAATCAATGAGCAATGGGATGACAGTGATACAGTGAACAACTATCTCATAACACAGTCTGTGCAGTGTAAGTGTATGTAGTCTAAAGTGCAATGTGATTTATAAAAGGTTTGGAATTAAACTAAACTTTCCACTTCTGCCCAGAGGGAGGAAGAAGGCCTCACACCCACTGGTGCTCTGGGTCAGTGTCTGGCTCTGCATTCAGGGATCACTTGTGATGCTATTAGGAGGAACATTGGCGGTGTAGGGACCAAACCCAGACCCCCAAATACAGAGCATGCACCTTAACTCTGTACTCTCTCTCTAGCCCTAAGACTTCCACTTGAAAGAAATTTGTTCCTGAGTTATTTCCTCTTAAGCATGGGATGACTTCTTTCTTTATTGTTAAGGCAATTACACTGAGTGTTAAGCAAACTTACAATTCTCTAGTTCCTGGATTGACAGCTTTTGGTCTCCATTTCCAATCAGACCAAATATAAATTTTCGGGAAATTTGATTGGTAAATAATCACATCCATTTGTTTACATATTTTCCATGGCTGCTTTTACACAGCAATGGTAGGATGGAGGAAGTGCAACAACAATCTCTGTACTTCATAAAGCTGAAAATAGTTACTGGTCTTTCACAGGAAAAGAATACTGGCTTTGCTCGTCAGGGTGTGTCGATCAACCCATTGGAATGCAAAATAAAATATTAACAATTTCTGTTTCCATTCTTTCCCCTCAATACAAAGAAAAATTAACCTTTACAATTATTTCACGCACAGATTGACCGGGCAGTTCTTGCTAATCTGCGGATGAGATGGTAACAGTTATATAATGTGGATGAAGTATCTTTTAAAAAAATTAATTAAAATTTCTACAGATGGGAGTTGTCAGGCCTGATGTTCATTTCCAAATCATGGTGACATAAAATTCATTTTATGTATGACTAATTAAATGAGTTTTAAAATATTTTTATCCATCCAAATTAACCCAAACTAAAAGGAGAAGCCACTTTCAAAAATTCTTGAAAAAGGTGAAATGTCTAGTTAGATCTTTGTGGTAATTAATGCACAGGTAATACTTAAAATCTTGGCTTAAAAAATAAATGAATAAAATAAAACCATAATTTACAATGTGGGGGAAAATTCTTCCAAAAAAAATCACAAGAATTCTAATCAATTTGATATGCTACAGATCAAGCCATTCCTTTATTTGGAAAAGCTTCTTGACCATTTGTGCCTAGTTATTCTTAGATATTCATTTATTAATCTTGCAACATTACCTGCTTAGATTTAGGCTTAGCCTATACTTTAGGTTATACAAATATTAGAACTAACTTACTTTTTTTTATTGAATCACCATGTGAAAAATTACAAAGCATTCAGGCTTAAGTCTCAGTTATACAATGATCGAACACCCTCCCTTCACCAGTGCACATATTCCACCACCATGAACCCCAGTATACCTCCCCTCCCACCCCACCCCCGCCTGTGTAGCTGATAATTTTCATTTTATTTTCTCTTTACTTTGATTACATTCAGTATTTCCACAAAAAGCTCACTATTATTGTTTGGAGTTTCCCCCCCAGTATCCGACCTGCCGAAAAGGAAGCATTTGATAGTTTGTTTCCCATTGCTGAGAATGAAGAGATATGAGGTTTTGGATTTCTGTATTTTAGTATTTTAGTAACTAAGTCTAGGGAAATTTCTAACAGAAATTGCATCATTGCAAGCTCGTACCTCTCTTTAGTGGTCCTTATAAGATGGCGGTCGGCACATCTCCCCGCCCGCCCCCCCTCCGCCCCAGAAAGGAAAAGCCAAGAGAGAAAAACCTTTCCCCTCCTGGGACGGCATGGGGCCATGGCTTACTTCACAGTCTAGAGACATTTCTGCAATAAGCTGCTGGTACAAAAAGTAGTTTAGCTGGCCTGCTGGCCTGCAGGGTCATGGTCATCCAGCAATGGAGGGGCCGCACATGTGCGGCCACCCAGGTCACATCTTGGCTGAGAGCAGCAGAACTAACTTACTTTTATAGTGTCTTTATTTAATTTAACAAAGGGTAGGGAGAAAGTTGTCCTTTGTCAAGATCTCTGTCTGCAGTTCATCTTTTTAAAAGTGTATCAGTTAGGGAGAGATGAACCAAGAGCCGCGGCACGAGAAGCAGAGCCTCCGCGCCTACTGACTGTGATCCTGAGGTCTCCTAACCCATTTTGGCACCAGAGCAGATTCTTGCAGCCATGCATTTTGACTGTGAACTGAGCTAAAATATTAGAAACCCAAAACCGCGCGGCCGCAAGCGGCCGCGCGGACTCAAAGTCTTCACTTTTACCAAGGAAAAGAAATTATTAGATGATGCTTATTCAGCAGGCCTGATTGTTGGGGAAAATTTCCAATCAACAATAGTGAGTTCTGTATGGAAATATGAAATGTACTCAATATATAGAGAGAATAATGGGAATATCATTAGCTACTTAGATGGGGGTGGGGTGGGAGGGGGGTGTATTGGGGTTCTTGGTGGTGGAACGGGTGCACTGGTGAAGGGACGGTGGTTTAATCAGTATTTGACTGTGACTTAAACCTGAAAGCTTTGTATTTTTTTTTCTTGTTTTCACGGTGGTTCAATAAAATATTTCTTTAAAAAAAAATAAAAATAAAAGTGTATCAGTTAGGGGGGAGGTATACTGTGATTCTTGGTGGTGGAACTGGTGAAGGGATGGATGTTTGGGCATTGTATAACAACTGAGTCTTAAACCTGATTGCTTTGTAACTTTCCACATGGTGATTCAATTAAAAAAAAATGTGTATCAGAAGTAGCAGAGGCCTACTAAAATCAGGAAACTGAATTAAATCATTCATTGCTTTCTTTCCTAACACAAAATAATTGAGGTATCTTTCAATGTACTTTGGGTAAAATGAAAATGTGTTTTATTGATCTCAGATTTGGTCATTTATTATTTATGAATGAGAATTAGGCTTCGAAAACTGAGAACTAGATAAGACCCAAAACTTGACTACTAAAGATTTATTTTAAGGTTCTAAAATTTGTAAAGTTAATTAAGGTTGGTTTTAAAAATGTGCTTGACAAGAAGATTATAAGAGAGAGTAGACTCTGAAAACTGACCATCTCCTTAGATTTAGTTTTCATAGCTGTGAAAGTTGAAAAGCCACTTTTCCTGTTCAAACCTAAATACCTTAGTGCTTAGTTATACACCCCCCCCCCAAAAAAAAAAAAACTGGAAATCCAGGAGATAAGTCCACTGATAGAGTACCTTCCTAACATATATGAAGATCTGAGCTCAGTCTCTGACACCACATGCCCTCAGTCCCACCTACAGCACCACAAAATGCTGAGTTTGCTGTATAAAAGTTGTCTTGGAAACAGAGGCCCTAGTGTAGGTACTCTACAGTGTATCTGGAATCAGCCAAAACTTATCTGATTCATTCTTGGCACAGCTTACATTTTATAGCTGTTTTGCGGTTGTTGTTTTTCCCAATGAGGTATAATCTAAGCAACCTGAATAAGGTTACTCAGATAATATATAGAGGAACTGAGACTTTAACTACCAATGGCAAAGCCCTTTCTAGGCAATTTAGAAGTACCTGGGTACAGTGATACAGAAACATTGGTATGTTAGTGGTTGGAAGTGCGGTAATTTTGTACATAAAAAAATAAACAGAGATATTACTGCAACCATATTATCTCCACTGCAATTTTTTTAAAAAGTGGGCGAAAAAAAGAGATAAGGCTCTTTCTACGAAGCAACCTATATCCAAGAAACAAAGTAATACTATTCTGAAAGCTTTTCTCCAGCAATTATTAAAAATCAAAGTATCTGAAAACTGAGTCAGTTACCCTAATTATGATCTTGTTGTGCATTAAAATTTTATATTGAGAATCACTTGTTTGAACTTTATACAATGAAACAATCCTATTCATCAAGACTGGATCCTGTTTATATGATCTGAAGAGAAAGGTCGGACTGCAGCTGAATCTCACCAAGACAATGTTCATGAGAAGCAGTCTATTTCCTGATGTTCCATTTACCCTCACCAGAATGAACATCTCCAAATGCAGTAGTTATGTGTACCTAGGTCGAGAACTCAACATGACAAATGACCTGGCATCTAAACAGCAAAGAAGGAAGAGAGCAGCGTGGAAAGCCTTCAAGAGCTTCAAAGAAGTGGTTAAGGGGATGAAGAAACTCCAGCTGCAGGTACATCTTTTTGACTTCACCATTCTTCCTGTACTAACATACACCTCAGAGACCTGGGCCCTGCAAAAACAGGATGAGAATACTATTCGGGTATCCCAAAGAGCAATTGAAAGAGCTATGCTTGGACTATCACATTTCACTCAAGTGAGAGAAGGAATCTGGAGTTTTGACCTCCATTGACTATCAAGAATCTGGCACGCTGTCTTGTTTGCCAAGGCGTTGAAAATCAGATGGGCTGGACATGTAATGTGATTTAGAGAGGACCCCTGGACTAGAACTGTTACCGACTAGATTCCATGGGACATCAAAAGAATGTCTGGCTGCACACCTATGAGATGGTCAAACATCTCCATCAAGACTCTGAATGAACAGTTTGAGGCTCTTCGTGTTTCTGAATTGAGCAGACGCCATTGGGCTACACTAGCATGGGACAGGGATGGATGGAGATGTTACTGGCACCCGCTGGAGCAAATCGATGAACAACGGGATAACGAGTGATACAATTGATACTTGTATTTTATATATTTGAAAAACAATAGCACAGCACACTCTTAATATTTGTCATATGCATATCTAGCTGACTTCATAAGCATTGTCTCTTAATTCTCATTGCAAATTCTATAAACATATAGATCAATATCTTTTTTTATTATTATTTTGGCAACAAATTGGAACAGAACAATACCTCCTTTAATATTTTGAGTTCTCATTGAATTCCTAATCTGCTGGTCTAAACAGGTTTTAAACAGAAGTCTTCTCAAAACACATAAAAACTTCAATAAACTTTCTAGGTTTAATCAGGAGTCTTTGTGCTAGAAGGCCTTACTGTCCCCTCCATTAAGGCATCAGTGTCAGACATTCTTCTTGTAGTGCACATTGAAAATGTGGCTGAGAAACCCAACAAAGAAGTCAGCCCAAAATACACAGATTTACCCAGCCTTACAAAAATATCTATGTGCTGCTATATTACATAAAATAATAAATTCAATTCCCCCAAATGTTCAGAACGACATCACTAAGAACTATTGTTAAACACGTACGTCCCCGTTAGGACTGCCATAATAAAGTTGTCTTATGGATCTCATTAAAATGGAGTGAAATCTCCACAGGTTTCTTGCTTCTCTCTGACTCTTTTTAATTGGTATTTGGGGGTCTAGTGTAATTTTTTCCTATTTTGTGAAATTTGAATTGTTTTCCTTTCTGAGAAGTTTGATTCTCTGGCATTTTCAGCAGGTTTATGTTCTCTTAATTTCCTTTGATCTATACAAAATTGTCTGTATCTCTGAAGAAACCAAAATGAGGCAGAATAATAAATACATTTTTATTTTCCTAAATGTCTTGGGTTTTCTCTTCTTTCCTATTTAGAGACAATATCATAATTTGGACCACTGATGTTTTAGAATTTGCAATTATAATCATGCTTTTTAAAATTGACAGAGTGAGATTAAGTAAATCAGTGCACTTTACAGGTGGAACAAATTGAGTAATTTTACCTAATTTAATTCCTCCCCCTCCCAAACATCGAGCCTTAATTCAACAGATTCTGTGTACCCAGCTTAAGGATAAATATTTAACTCTAGTGGAAATTCTGTGAACTGACAATTAAATACAAAAACCCTTCTACAAATTGCTCACTTAAAATCCTGTACTTAATGGAAATTCAAATTTGAGTAAATTCATTAAGGTTAAAAAATGGTACTACTCTACAATAAAAATTGCATAACAATAACAAAAATGAAAATAAATGGAGCTATATCAAATTTAAAAGGGTTTATACAGCGAAAGAAACTTGTGCTAAAATAAGAAGCCACCTTACCAAATGGGAGGTGTTTTCACATAACACATCAGATAAAGGGCTAATATCCAAGATATATGAAATGCTCACAAAACTCAACAACACAAAGCTCCAAAGCCACTAATCTCATCAAAAAATGGGGAGAGGAGATGAACAGACACTGCAATAAAGAAGATACATGGATGGTCAGATAACCTTCCAGTAGGCATACGAAAAACGTGTTCACCAACACTTATTATCAGAGAATAGCAAATAAAAATATCAATGAAATAATCATCTAACATCAATGGGGAGAGAATATATCAAAACAGACTGGAAACCAGGTTTGACAGAGGTATAGGGGAAAAGAAGCCCTCTTTCACCACTGGAGTTTTCTCTGGTTCAGCTTCTATGCAAACAGTAAAGACTTTTCAAGAAACTAAAAGTCAAGCTTCCATACAACCCATCAATTCCGCTTCTTCGGATCTGCCTCCAAGACACAAAACCATTAATTCAAAAAGATTATTGGTTCAAATAATCAATAATTCAAATAATTCAAAAAGATTATTATTGGTTATTGGCCGCAATAACCAGGGTCTACCTGTAAACAACCCGAAGTCCAACAACAGATGAGTGGATAAAGAAGCTCTAGCATATCTGCACTCTGGGACACTACTCAACAGCAGAAAGATATTGGGTTAAATATCCAGTTCAAATATGGATTGAACTGGAAGGTGTCATGGTAAGCAAAGTCAGAGGGAAGGTAAACACCAGAAGGGCTCATTCATCTGTGGCATACAGAAAACAAAAGAAGGGAACAGGCAGTATCAAGTGATGACATTTGGGCTGTGTTACTAAACTTAGATAATCAATCAGTGGAGTTAAGAGTGAGGTAAATGAAAAGGCAGTCCAGGAGTCACATGACAGTGGTAGAGAGTCCTGGTCACTTTGGTGGTAGTGAGACAGTAACTGTGCAAATCAAAGCCATAAACTTTGACACACTTGTAAACCTACTACAAAAACAACAATAATTAAACTAAAACAGTTTTAATATTGTATAAACTCTTGTCTTCTGAAGACTTGAGCTTTCAAGTCTTCAACCCTTTATTAATTATATGGGAAGATCAAGGAACATTATAAAATTCATTTCTTTATTTTTTTATTGAATCATCGTGTGATACAATTACAAAGCTTTCATGATTGAGTTTCAGTCATACAATGATCAAACACCCATCCCTCTACCAGTGTACATTTTCCACCATCAATGTCCCCAGTATCCCTCCCATCTCTCTCATTCCCATTCCACCCCCAGTCTCTGTGGCAGGCAACTTCATTCTTACTCTCTCTCAACTTTTGGGCATTATGGTTTGCAATACAGATATTGAGAGGCCATCATTTTTCGTCCATATCTACTTTTAGCACACATCTCCCATCCCTAGTAATCCCTCCAGCCATCATTGACTTAGTGGCCCCTTGTCCATCTCACCTGCCTTCTCCCCCAGCACATAAGTCAAACTTCTAAACCATCAAATGATTCTCCTAGCCCTTGTTTCTACTGTCCTTGGGTGTCTCATAATATGTTATTTTATGTTCTATAAGTGAATGCAGTCATTCTATGTCTGTCCCGCTCTTTTTGACTCATTTCATTTAGCATGATACTCTCCATGCCCATTCACTTATACCAATTTCATGACTCCTAACAGCTGCATGCATAGTATTCTGTTGCGTAGATGTACCAAAGTTTCTTTAACCAATCATCAATTCTTGGGCACTCGCTTTGTTTTTAGATTCTGGCTTTTGTGAACAGTGTTGCAATGAATATACAGATGCAGACATCATTTGTATTGTGCTTTTCTGAATCCCCAGGATATACTCCCAGAAGTGGTATTCCTGGGTCAGATAGAAGCTCAATTTCTAGATTTTGAAGGAATGTCCATACTGTTTTCCAAAAAGGCTAGACCAGTCGGCATTCCCACCAACAATGAATTAGAGTCCCTTTCTCTCCCCACATCCGTGCCAGCACTGGTTGTTCTTGTTCTTTTTGATGTGTGCCAGTTTCTGTGGTATAAGATGGTGTATAATTGCTGTATTGATTTGAATCTCCCTTATGATTAGTGATGTAGAGCATTTTTCATGTGCCTTTTGGCCATTTGTATTTTTTTTGAGGAAGTTTCTGTTTATTTCTTCACCCTATTTTTTGATTGGGTTGGCATTTTTTCTTGTAAAGTTCTTCCAGAGTCTTGTATGTCCTGTATAATAATCCTTTATCTGATGGGTATTGGGTAAATAAATTTTCCCATTCTGTAAGGCACACTTAGATTTGTACTACCTTTTCTACTGGCAGGTTGTCACCAGGACTTTATGATTCTAAGTTTCTAAATTTTGTTAGTCAATTAAAATTGCCCTTCTACAAACTTCCTCCTCTGAAATTTTTTCCTGAGCATGTGAAATACCAAATGCAAATGAAATCACTTCTCTTTTTTGCCCATAGACCCTAAATACAAACTTCTGAACTTCCAATAAAAATAACAAGCAACTTATCATTTATCTTGACTCCAACTTAGGAATGAGTTTTAGAAAGAAGAGCACCAGAAGATGATATAATTAGATGTACTTTCTCTTTAATGATAAAAAACCCTTTATGTTCTTTATTCTGGACCTTTTTTTTCACATGTAGAATAAACTAGTAGGGGGGGAAACGTTTTGGGTGTTTTTAAAGAAGGTGTGTCTCTGTTTTACCGATTCCCCTGATGATTTTATCTTCCTAAAGCATAGTGAGCATTTTGTTATCATTATTTTTAAAATTCAACAGAAAATGTCCCATACACTTGCATATGCATAAGTACACTTGGATAATAAATACACACAAGAAGCTCGCTGTGTATCCTCTATTGCTGAACACCATGCTCTCTACTCACATACACAGATATATTAAGCCAAAACCAAATGCATATGTGGGTGGAAAAACTTTTTGCAGTTTCTTACTCTTCTTGAGTCATAATTAGTTGACTGAATAATTGCAAAAGTTCCTAAAATCTTAGTTAATTCAAACTTTTAAAATGTAAATCCTCAGACAAGGACTTAACAACCTCATGGTAAGATATAGCAATTTTCACAAGTTTTCTTTTTACTGAAGTATTTTTGATAATTCCACAGCCATTGAGTTGTAACAAGCAATAAAAATAAACTCTTTTGTGCCAACTAAGGGGGCAGGCTTGGGATGTGGATGGTACAATGGGGACAATGGAAGGTCACTCTAGTGGTAGGATTGGTGTTGGAACATTGAATGCCTGAAACAACTCTTATCATGAACAATTTTGTAAACCATGATGCTTATATAAAGAAAAAATAGGTTAAAAAAGAGAAAAATGTTATTTTAAAAATAACAACTTTAAAAATGAAACAACTTAAAATAAAACAACTTGTAAAGCTCTTCACCCTTTTCTACACCCCATTCCACTCTTTCTCCCACCCCCAATCTCTTTCCTTGAGGTAACCTTAGTTCTGTTGTCATTGTCTCCTGGGATTTCTATTTTCTAATTGGTTTATTTTATCTATTATTGATAACAGATTCTTACACACATGAGTAAAGTTGGCCAGAACTTGTCTTTTCCTTTTTGAGTTGACTCAATTTTTTAATATAAGAATTACCCACTAGACCAAAAAAATAGAGGACCAAAGCAGGTAGAGTATTTGTCTTGCACATGACCCAAGTTCAATCCCCGGTTCCCCAAGGAACACCAGGAGTAATTCTTGAGCCAAGAGCAACCTCTGAGCATTGCCAGTGCGATTCAAAAAACAAGGGTGGTGGAGGAAGGTGGAAGAATTATCTATTGTGGTTATTAAAGCAGGTTGCCAGATCTCAGTGGGGAAATTCTCATTTATTTTATTTCTGGGGTGTCCCCAACACTGAAACACATGATCTGCAATACATAATTTGAAAAGTATCTTCCTAGACATTTTTCTCATATTGCCGTACTCGTGGAGGAAAATTATTCCCCACAAATGTTGCTCGGTCTAGACCAATTATCAGTAAAGTACATTCAGACCTCAAAACCAGCTCGTAAAACATTGCTTTACTAAAGCTTCTCTTGATTGAGGCACCATCTTCCCATAATCTAGCAGTGGTCGGTACTGTATTAGCACTATGGTTCATCTATGCTCAAGGCTGATTCGGTATTGATATTCCAGGACTTTCTCTACAAGAAACTAATTTTATCCAATTTCAACTGTGCGTAGACTGCTTTCTCCTGAATCTATTTATTTCCAAAACTTCTATATTATTATCATCCTCAAACTCTATTTTTGCTAATCATTTTCCCTAAATTCTAAGCAGGAGGAAGGAAAGAAGGAAGGAAGGAAGGAAGGAAGGAAGGAAGGAAGGAAGGAAGGAAGGAAGGAAGGAAGGAAGGAAGGAAGGAAGGAAGGAAGGAAGGAAGGAAGGAAGAGAGGCAGGGACAGAGGAAGAGAGGAAGGAAGGGAGGGAGGAAGAGAGGAAGGAGGGAGGTAGGAGGGAGGGAGGGAGGGAGGGAGAAAGAAAGAAAGAGAATGGAACAAAGAAGGAGGGAAGAAAGGTAAGGATGGATGAAATGTAAAAAGTGGAAAAACTATATTGGAGAATTCTAAAGATTTCTATAATGGTACATCCAGGTAGCCATCTAAGTAACTTTAAATCTAAGATAGATCATAGTAATTAGAATAAGCATATTTGAGGCAAACAGACCTCTACTTGAATCCTTGATACATTGCCTTGAACAAGTGAGGTTCTGTAAACCTGTTATGTCATCTATATAATAGGGTAAATTTATATACCTACTTTTTAAAGTCATTGTAAATAATGGCAATAAATAAAGCAATTAAAAGGGTCATTAAATATCTTCAGTGTCATGTACAATATATGTATACTATCTCATTTCACTATGTAATACAAGGATTCTGTTAGATCTTGCTTAAACATAAATGTGTTTACTGTTACTTTGTATCATTTTATTACTCAAAATTATGATATTATAAACTTCAATACACCTTAATGATTATATATGCATATATGGATTTATTATTTCCTTAGAGTCAATGCATTTATTGTTAATATTATTTCTTTTAGGAGATCATCACTATTTTTAAAATTTTTATTGAATCACTGTGAGATACAGTTACAAAGCTTTCTATTTTGAGTTTGATTGAACAATGATTGAACATCCATCCCTCCACAAGTGAATATTTTCCACCACCAATGTCTCTGAGAGCCCAGCAAGCTACCAAGAGTATCTCTCCTGCTCAGCAGAGCCTGGCAAGCTAGCTGTAGCATATTTGATATGCCAAAAACAGTAGCAAGAAGTCTCACAATGGAGGCATTACTGGTGCCTGCTCGAGCAAATCGATGAGCAATGGGACAACAGTGACAGTGACAGTGAATGTCCCCAGTATCCCACCCATGCCACCCCTCCCTCTGTCTCTATGGCAGACAATTCCCCAATATCCTCTCTCTACTTTGGGGCATTATGGTTTGCAATACAGATGCTGAGAGGCTATCATGTCTGGTTCTTTGTCTACTTTCAGCACACATCTCCCATCCAGAACAGATCATCACTATTAAAAGAGTTAACATGAATGTGTTAAGCATTTCATGAGCAAAAAAAAAAATCCAAGAACATTTTGTTAAATATGTCTTTTCCTCCATCTTACAGTTGGACTAAAATTTTGTCTACTTTTTAATATTGGTATGTTTTCCATTTCTAAGACTTCTGATGTGCAGAAATGATTCTTGTAACCTATGCACACAAAAAAGTCACCCTGACTCAGTAATACCTTTTTTTTTTTTCTGTTTTGTTTGGGGTTTTTTTGTCTGTTCGGGGGCCACATCCAGCAGTGCTCTGAACTTACTCCTGGCTCCGAGTTTAGGGGACACTCTTGGTAGGCTCAGGGAACTATATAGAGTGCTGGGGATTGAGCATTTGCGGGGTGCATGCAAGGCAAACTGCTTCCCTAGTATATAATCCCTTTAGACCCCAATAATATCTTTTTACCCTTACAACATTCCCCAGTGTACCGCCCAGCTCTGTGTTTGGAAACACATTACTCTAATATTTTTAGAACTACTTAATATATCTATTCATTTGCTCTTTCAAGTCTCTTTTCACTAAGCTGCTTTTCCCTGGCCAAAAGGTTACAAGAAAGCATGTGCAATATAAACCAAAAAAAAAAAAAAAGAACTATGAAAGGAAGTCCATGAAATAAATGAGAAAATATTCACTCTTAAAAGCAGTTCATCCAATTGCAAATTAAAACAGCATTCTATATTTTTGCCTAGCAATTGCTAAAATAAAACTACATGATTCTGAGGCAAATATTTGGAGGCATTAATACTATCATTTCTACAGGTAGTAATGTAAATTAGTATATCACTTCTGTGGTATCTTTTGTCAATTTTCCATACCCTTTAATCATGTGATTCTACTTTCAAATATTTATACTAAGTAAATGATCATGAACCTTCAAAAATGTCTTGGTATAATAAAATGTACGAACAGGAACTGTTACAATATAAAATTAAGAAACATCTCACAAAATTAGATGTCCTACATAAGTAGTAATTGATATTGAGTTTCAGTCATACAACTGTACTTTGTTCAAGTTAACCCTTGAACAAAATTGCATCTATTCACTTGATTGCTATTGGCTCATTTAAACATATTGATGTGGATATACTATTAGTGGGCTGATGTCTCTATTACACTGTGAAGTGAAAAGAGAAAAACCTGATATTATTCTATTTTTTTCCTGGGGAAAGGGAATGTCTTCACCAGAGACAATAAAGACATGAATCTGGAGGAGATTTTGAAAAGACAGTTTTCTATGAATGTTAATGCTTCTGACTCCATCCACCGAAATGCCGTCACTAAAATGGGTGGAGAAAGGGGTAGAAAGAGTCCAAAGGACTGTGACAGGTCTTTGGTGGTAGGTATGGTGTGGTAACACTGTGCTTCAAACCAGAGTTTCCTCAACAAAAAGCAAAGTTTAAAAAGTTCTAATAGGTTTGTAGGAAATGACACTTGATTTGCTTATTAGACATTGTATGCTTTTTTTCTCCCAAAGTTTTTATGAAATTAAAAAGTTAAATGACCGTTACAATGAGTTATAGCCATTGATAATTATCATATTACAACTTTCTTTCACTTTTATTACATTTTTA
This sequence comes from Sorex araneus, assembly GCF_027595985.1. Lineage (NCBI taxonomy): Eukaryota > Metazoa > Chordata > Mammalia > Eulipotyphla > Soricidae > Sorex > Sorex araneus. Next base: position 294,485,259 of record NC_073313.1, on the reverse strand, counting down.
GTTTACAAGTAAGATTTCATTTCCTTAGGAAAATATGCTTTTTTAAAAAAGCAAAAGAGACTGCCATAAATTATTTCAAATCTTGAAACACTGCATATTTAGCAATTTATCCATTGATACACCATCTCCTTAGACCCGAAGTGTCTCTAAATCTATGTTGACTGGCATGACTATATGAATAAAGAGAGCCATTCTGTTTTCACGATGAATCAGATAACAGCACCAATCAGGGGCTTTAGCAGAGTTGCATTTGTTCCCGAGACTTTCACATCACAAATTAAAAATCATCTCCTCAAAAACAAGTACAGGGTAGTTTTTGCTGTATTTTCTCTTTTTTTTTTTTTTTGCTTTTTGGGCCACACCCAGCGATGCTCAGGGGTTACTTTTGGCTCTGCACTCAGGAATTACTCCTGGCGGTGCTTGGGGGATCATATGGGATGCCGGGGATTGAACCCAGGTCGGCCGCGTGCAAGGCAAACGCCCTACCTGCTGTGCTATCGCTCCAGCTCCCAGTTTTTTGCTGTATTTTCATGAAGACAATTTATATAAATCACTTTTGGGAGAAAAAGATATTAAAATTAATACAACAATGGCAGAGGAAGATGAAAGCAAAAAATTGCACAAGCCGAAGGAGGAGCAAGGCAAAAGAAGCAGTGGGCTTTTTGTTTCCCCCTATCTTTTCCAAATAGTTGATATTTGATAAAACGCTATGTATCTTCTGACACAATCTAAATTATGTAAAATATTGCTCTAGGTTAGAAGTCTAAATCAATTCACATTCTCACTCTTTATTAGACACTTTCAGGATCTGTATGCTAGTTTAGCCAGTTTTAATAATGAAAGAATCTAGTGACCTTCACTGGAGATTAGTTTTTTATTTGAAGCCAACATTATTAATTTTTCAGCAGCCATTATTGTTCTAACGAGGCACTGCCTAACACATTTAGATGTCCTAGATAAGGAATCACTATAACTTATAATAACAGCTTAAATACTGGGTAAGGTAAAATAGACAGTCAAAATGGAATACAATTCTTTACATTTTGCCTCCTTTTTTAAAAATATACTGTTTGTTTTCTTGAATATATGGTAAGATCTAAGCCAAATAAAGTCCACAACTGGGGAAATTATTTAGATAACTCAGTCCCCTAATATGTTATCAGATATTGAACTTTCTAATTTTATCTCATTCTCTCTATGGGGAAGTCAATAGCTAAAATATTAAATAAAATATGTTGTGAACAATGTCTTATGTTTTCTATTAAAAATGAGCATTTTACTATAGCATAAACAAAATGAAAACAAAACCTTAAGAGTTACTATTTCTGAGAAAATGGTAGTTTGACTGAGCAAAGGAATCGACAGATCCAGTGAAACCGCCTCTTGGTTTCTGACATTACCAAGCTGGCAGGGAAAGGGCGGGAGAGGGAGAGAAGGGGCAGACTAGAAATAACATAAGGTCAGTGGTGGGGGTCTTTGGTGGACAGTGGAAGTACAATAATTGTACAACAAAATCACAAATGTTAATACTGTTATAACCATATTATTTCAATAATAATAATTTTTAAATAAAAATGATGTTCCATAAGTAAATGCAGTCATTTTATTTTAAAAAATAAGTATGAAAGTACTCAAGGCCAAGGAAAACAGGACGGTAGGACTGGTCCATGGTTGGTCACTAGTGTAGGATACAGAGAGTAGTTAAGATAGAGAAGGGACCACTATGACAATCCTAGTTAGAAATGATCATTCTGGACAAGAACTGAGTGTTGAGAGCAGGAGAAGGGATATACATGATAACCTTTCAGCATCTGTATCACATATGAAAATGCCTAAAATGAGAGAGAGAAAGAGGGAGAGAGAAGAGAGGTGCCTGACATAGTGGCAGGCTGGGGTGGGGGATGGTTTAAGGGGGTGGAAGGGAAACAGGGGACATAGTGCTGGTAAATTACACTAGTAATTAGTAAAGAGATGGGTGGTAAATTACACTAGTAACTAGTAAAGGGATGAGTGTTGGAACATTGTATGACTGAAATGCAATCATTAACAATTTTCTAATGCTCAATTTCACAGTGATTCAATTAAAAATTTAAAATAAAATAAAAATGGTCACTTGGTCATAATAATTAGTCTTGATTCCTTTTGATAAACTTACTGAAATGGCAGAAAAGTGTGTGTTTTTCTTTTTTTTATTAAAACAACTTTAAGTGAGTATTCTTTTATGGAGAGGACTTAATCTAAAATAAAGGTAATTCATAGCTATTCTGGACAGAGTTTCTATGTTCCACAAAAAGGAACTGTCAGAGCTGCACATAGCCACAAACATCCTTAATTTGGAAAAAGTTGGAAGTCAGATTAGGCTATGAGAAAATGAGAAGTACTTCTCTTGACTCTCACAAACACACCTACAGAACATATGCAATTATAAAATAAAAAAATAGAAACCCAGAAATAAAATGAACTTTAGAACAGCTTTCAACATTTCTTATTCTATACTAAATTCAAAGGAAACTTAGGAAACATTATTTTCCCCCAATATTTTAGTATTTAGCCTAGTTCTTCCTTAAGCAATGCCTCCTCTTGCCAGTATAATACATCTTTGTTCTGAAGGTGTCAGCTGGTATAAGAACATAAGGAGTATAAAGAGTACAAGAAGTACCATAAAAATTACTACTATAGAAGATGAAAATTGTGAAAGTAGAGTAGTCTTTGCTCCATAACTTTAAAATTATTTGTCAATTTAGAAACTAGCACACTAAGAAACTTATGTGGAAATGAATAAAATTAAAACAATTATTTGGTACACTATAATTTTAAAAGATTAAAAGGATTAAAGATTAGAGTGTTCTATATCTTTGTAAAATAATAAAAAAAGACAATCACTGAATAATCCAAATAGTGTTTGTCTTCTCTCTCAGGCACAGCCAACATATTGGAGCAAACACTTCCCTTGTGATTTGGTAAATTATGCTCCTTTTGAAAACTGGATCAGCTTCTAACATTTTAGTCTTTACATTTTCAATGTCATTTTTAAAAAATCTAAGTGTTCTTTTAATTAAGAATTTTTCTCAGTGTCACTTCCTTTAAAACATCCTCATGCTTTTTGTGGAAAACCTTTCTCAGTTACGTTGTAAATTGACCTTCACTAACCAGTACTACTACTCAATCTGAAATAGCTGTAATATCTGTTTTCCCACAATCATTTCTTTTACAACTCTATTAATGGTGCTATAAACTGTTAAAAAGTAGTTTTCCAAATACAAAAATAATTTTTGGTATTTTTGATTGTTTAATTCTCTGTTAAGCACTTACAAAACCACCTGAAAAGTAGTGATGAGGGTGAACACCTTTGTCTTGTTCCAATCTTAGGAGATAAGCTTTCATTTTTTCATTGCTGAGTATGATGTTAGTTGTTGATCTATAATGTTATTATTGGTCTTGACAAACATGTTTGGAAGAGTTCCCCATTGACTTTTAGAGGAGTTTGGAAAGAATAAGTAGACCTTCTTTAAAAGTCTGGTATACACAAGGGTGTTGGGAGTGGAGGGTGGTTATGATAGAGGAGGGTCCAACATGACAATATTAGTTGGAAATCATCACTGTGGACAAGAACTGAGTGTTGAAAGTAGGTAAAGGGATATACGCCACAAACTCTCAGCATCTGTATTGCAAACTGTAATGCCTAAAATGAAAGTGAGAAAGAAAAGAGAGAGAAGAGAATAGGGAGTGGTTTGGAAGTGTGGGAAGGAAACTAGAGACACTGGTGCTGGGAAATTACACTGGTGGAGGGATGGGTGTTGGAACAGTGTATGACTGAAACCAAATCATGAATAGCTTTATAAAGCTCTATATCACAGTGATTCAATAGAAAGACTGGAAGAAGGAAAGAAGAAAAGAAAGAAGGAAGGAAAAATAAGGAAGGAAGGAAAGAAGGAAGGAAGGAAGGAAGGAAGGAAGGAAGGAAGGAAGGAAGGAAGGAAGGAAGGAAGGAAGGAAGGAAGGAAGGAAGGAAGGAAGGAAGGAAGGAAGGAAGGAAGGGAGGGAGGGAGGGAGGGACGGAGGGAGGGAGGGAGGGAGGGGGATAGAGAGGGAAAGAAAAAGAAAAAACGAAGAAAGAAAGAGAGAGAGAAAGAGAGAGAGAAAAAGAAGAAAGAAAGAAAGGAAGAAAGAAAGAAAGAAAGAAAGAAAGAAAGAAAGAAAGAAAGAAAGAAAGAAAGAAAGAAAGAAAGAAAGAAAGAAAGAAAGAAAGAAAGAAAGAAAGAAAGAAAGAAAGAAAGAAAGAAAGAAAGAAAGAAAGAAAGAAAGAAAGAAAGAAAGAAAGAAAGAAAGAAAGAAAGAAAGAAAGAAAGAAAGAAAGAAAGAAAGAAAGGTTGTAATTTAGGCCAGAGAGTTAATACAGCAGGAACGATGCTCACAGTGTTTGCCTTGCACACAGCTGACATGGGGTTCTATCCCCGGCATCCCATATGGTCCCCCGAGCACCGCCAAGAGCAATTCCTGAGTGCAGAGCCAGGAGTAACCTCTCAGCATTGCCGGGTGTGACCTAAAAAGACAAACAACAACAACAACAAAAAGTTTGATGTAATTAATTAGTGAATCCATCTGGTCTTGAGCTCTTGTTCGGAAGGACACCTGTGATTACTGTTTTGATTAAAAGTTTGATACAAACTTTTAATTGACCTGTTTAACTTACAGATCCATCTGGTAAGTTTGTATGATACTAAAAAAATCATTTACTTCTTTTAGGCTACCCAATTTGTTTGTATGTAGATACCCATATGAGTATCTTCTTATTCTTTATTCTTTATTCTTATTCTTAATTTCTGAAATTTCTGTTGTAACTTCACCACTTTTATTTCTGGTTATTTTTACCTTATTATATTTTCTCTCTTTTATTAATTGATATATTTAGAGTATTATCAGTTTTATTTCTTTTTGCAAACAATAATTTATATTTCATTGATTATTTTGAATTTTTTGTTTCTATTTATTTCCATTCAGTTTCAACTTTATCTTCTTCCTTTTGCTGGTATTTTGGTTTTTTCTCTGGTTCCTTCAAATACATTAATTTATATTACTCCATAGTTAGATCATCTATTTCTAACATTTATTGTTTATGGATGTAAGTTTGTGTTGCTATGAATGTCCCTCTTAATATCACTTATGCTCTAACTATAGGATCCAGTACCTCATATCTTCAGTTTTATTATTGTCCAAATAAGTTTTGTTTTTTTTCAATTTCTTCATTGACTAAAATGTTATTCATAAATACGATATCTGGTCTCCAGATTTAAAATTCTTCCGCCTTTTCTTTTATTTATGATCTATCTTTATGCCATTGCGATAAAAACACTTGATTATAGTTTTAATATTCATCTATATACTGACTTATTTTGTGAACCAATATATGACATAATCTTTGGGAGTATCCCATGATCCCTTGAACAAAATACATGTTCACTTCTTTAGGAATAATAATTCATGTATATAGTTATTTAACCCATTTGTTCAATTATCTCAAACTGGAGCACAGCTGGTAGGGTGTTTGCCTTGCACATGGCTGACCCGGGTTTGAGTCCTCTGTCCCTCTCGAAGAGCTCGGCAAGCTACTGAGAGTATCATGCCTGCACGGCAGAGACTGGCAAGCTACTGTGGCATATTCAATATGCTGAAAACAGTAACAAGTTTCACAATGGAGATGTTACCGGTGCCCGCTCAAGCAAATTGATGAACAATGGGATGACAGTGACAGTGCTACAGTTTATCAATTATTTTATTATTATTTCCTTGTTAATTTTTTATCTAGATGATACATAGTCACACAGTCCTACACAAAAATGGGTCTGCAAAGCAGATCACATTTTCAGCTAATGAAGTTTTCCTATGATGTATTGGTGATTTCCAACCATGCTTCAGAAGGTGCTGTTGCCTGTTGAAGCTCAGTCAGTCATGTGTGAATTCCATTTATGTTCAAATCAAATTATATGTTCAATGTTAATCACTTTTTTCTTCTTAGCTACAATTTCATCTTTGTTGGCTAATTTTCTTGTATAATTATTTATTCTAGAAAAAAATGCCCCAAGGGTTTAGCACTTGGAGACAAGGAGACAGGATGACTATGATTTGCTGTCTTTGCATGAATGGAGTAACAGTTGCACACTGACAAATCACCAACAGACTTTGAAAGAATTAATGTGATTGATCACTGATCATCATGTGCACATTAGACAGTGATTTGTGGACTGAAGAGCTAGCAGAAAATTTGTACTTCAGGCAATTACTCACAGTTAATATCCCACTGTAACTAAAATTTGAACTGTGTTGTTTGGGGACTGGTACTATTCAAGGAAACAATGGTAACTGGAATTCATACATGCAAAGCAAGATCTTCCTGAATAGTCCAAAGGTTTTTAGGTATGACTATTACCTAAATCATTATAATATTGTATCATAAAGATATAGGTATACTATTGACTATATCATTAGCTGAAATCACAAAATAAGAATTGAGATATTACAGAAGCCTTTTGAAAGTTCAGCAAGACCCAAGGTCACAAGGTAATCATACAAAAATGAAGAGTACTGATTGCATTTTTTTTTCATTTCAAAGGTAAGTGGTCATTTTTACAACAACAACAAAAATAAAATGTGTAGAAAGTTGTGTATTAAAAATCATTGCCCTTACCTGGTCTAGCTTGATTTCCTAGATTAAAGGTTAGAATCCTTAAAAGCAATTGTTTCAACCTCTGTTGGAGATAATGTTTGATATGATCTGATTTTTCACTAGCAGATGCATCTGCATGAGACATAAGGAAGACATTAAGTAGCATGAGTCAGTGGAGTAAGTAAGCAATATACGACAGCTACTGCAGGAAAGAAAACCAGATCTTATAACAAGCTGGGTGGCGGAGGAATTTTATTTCTCGGGGCATCTGTAGCAGGCAGGATTACAGACTTGTTTTAGAGAGCAGTGCTGCAGCGGCAGCACGCCTTTACTAGAATGATCCCATGGTTTGGTTAGGCAGTTTCCAACAGCTTGCTTTGTTCCTGGAAGTCTAGAATCTAAGTCTGGTCCTCTGACTGTCCCAGAAATTCTACTCAGTTTTCCTCTCAATTAACAAACTTCTCTCTGCTAATCCTTGCTGAAGGATTCTATTGAAGGATCCTAGATGACAGCCTTAATCAATGCACTTAGAAATATATTTACATATATATATATATATATATATATATATATATATATACATATATATATAGCATCCATACTATGAAACTTTACTAAGATTTATAAAAATGGAGTTTTAGTCAATAGAAACTGCAGTATAGTTATTGTGCTATATAATAAAGTGTTGCAAAATTCAGTCCCAAACAACTCCTATTTAATAGCTTGAAGCGCTGTAGGTCAGAAGTCCAGTCTCAACATGACTGACTTCAATGCTCAAAGTCTTATCTAACCCCCACTCAAGGTGTTAGTGTAAATTTTCCCTTTTAAACATCAGGGTTGCTAATCAAGATCATTTTGGCTTATTACAGAATTTAGTCCTTTGCTGGCTGTCAATTAGGTGTTCACATTTTCACAAGGCTACATTCTGGTCCTTGCCACATTACTTCCTCTGTTTTCAAAAAAGGGCTTTCCCTTATACATAACCCCATCTGAACTTCCAGGAGCCAGATAAAGAGTACGTGGGTAAAGCATCTGCCTTGTGCACTGCCAATCTGGGTTTGACCCCTGACACTTTATATAGTCCCTGAAAATTACCAGGAGTAATCAATCCCTAAACACAAAGCCAGGAGTAATCCCTGAGCAATTCCAGGCTGGCCCAGGAAAAAAAAAACCTCCTAAGCAACTACCTGGTTTAACCAAATCAGCACACCTGGATAATTTCTCTTTTAATTAATTTGAAAATCAACTGGTTAGTAACCTAATATAAGGAGAAATAGTCACTGGTACTTCTCACATGGAAGTTCCTAACTCACAAAGTTTATATCATGAAAGTCCAACTAGCCCTAAATCATTTCATGAAAATAGTGCAAAGTTTACTATAATAATTGAATGTTTAATGGGACTTTAAACCATACAATTTATATAAATCAATTAATGTTCTACATGTAACAACAAAAAGATACTAAATAATTTCATGAAAATAATGCAAATTTTATTGTAATACTAGAATGCTTAATAGGACTTTAAAGCATACAACATATAAATTAGTATGATACATATAACAACTGTAGCACTGTAGCACTGTCATCCAATTGTTCATCGATTTGCTCAAGCAGGCACCAGTAATATCTCCACTGTGAGACTTATTACTGTTTTGGGCATATCAAATATGCCACGGGTAGCTTGCCAGGCTCTGCCGTGTGGGCAAGATACTCTCAGTAGTTTTTTTTTATTTTGATATAAAATAATATCAATAGATATTGGACAAGTATTTGATAAGATTTAAATCCATTTATGATTAAATATTAAATAGCTTTGGATTAGAAGAGACTATATTTCAATACAATAAAGGATCTATATGACAAACCAACAGCTAGCATTATATGCAACACTAAAAACCTGAAAATATTTCTATTAAAATCTAGAACAAGATAAGTACATTCATTTCATCATTACTTTTATTTTTCGTTTTGTTTTGTTTGGGGACACACCTGGTGATACTCAAGGTTTTCTCCTGGTTCTGTGCTCAAGGATCATTCCCTGCAAGGTTCTGGGAACCATAGAGAGTACAGAGATTGAACTCCACATCGGCTACCCAAGGTCTTACCTGCTATATTATCTTTCTGGCCATTCTTACCTCTACTTTTTAACAATGTTTTGGAAGTCCTAGATCAAACAATTAATCAAGAAAATGACATAAAGCATACCCAACTTGAAAAATTAGTAAAATTACTTCTGAAGGTGACATGATAATATACATAAAATCAGAAACACTCAGCCAAATATCTACTAGTTATTAATGAATTCAATAAAGTAGAAGGATGCAAATCTATTTAAGTTTATTTATATACACAATGAATTACAGAAAATAGAAGTCAAGTAATTAGTCCCATTGGCAATTGCATCAAAAAATAAAAAGCACCTGGGAGTTAACCCAACAAAGAAAGTGAAAGCCCTGTACACTGAGAATTGTATGACTTGTATGACACTTTAAAAAATAAAAATAAAAAACACAAAGAAATGGGAAGACATTAATGTTTATGGATTGGAAAAATATTGAAAGTGGCCCATCATACTCAAAGCAATCTATAGGTTCAATATAACCTCTATCAAAATACCAATGTCTTTCTTTAAAGAACTAGAACATTTCTAAAATTTTAAAGAACCACAAAGACCCCAAAATAGCCAAAGTGATTTCAAGATAGCACTGTTGTCCCATTGTTCATCAATTTACTCTAGTGGGCACCAGCAACGTCTCCATTGTTAGACTTGTTGTTACTGTTTTTGGCATATTGAATATGCCACAGGTAGCTTGCCAGGCTCTACCGTGTGAGTGGGATACTATCGCTAGTTTGCCAGGCTCTCCAAGAGAGACAGAAGAATCGAACCCAGGTCAGCTGCGTGCAAGGCAAACGTCCTACCTAATGCTATCTTACTTCAGACTATATTACAATGCAGTAATAATTAAAACAGTATTGTATAAACAGGCACACAGAGCTATGTGCTAGAAATAAATTCATATACATGTATATATGTGCGCATACTTATATATTTCCATAGGAACATATATGGAAATGTAACTTATGTATAAAGGACCTTCTCTCCCATAATAGTGTTGAAAATATTGGACAGTCACAGTAAAAATCATAGTCACATGAAACCATACTACTTTGTAGCATCGTACACAAAATTAACTTAAGTGGAATATTAATTTTATTTTGTTTATCCTTCTGTAAGGAGGGATTTTTTCAATCAAACATCTTGACGTGCAGCTCTTCCGTTATTACAACCTAAGGAGCGATAGCACAGCGGTTGGGCTTTCGCCTTTCACGCTGCCGACCCGTGTTCAATTCCTCCGCCCCTCTTAGAGAGCCTGGCAAGCTACCGAGAGTATGTAGCCTACACAGCAGAGCCTGGCAAGCTACCCATGCGTATTGGGTATGCCAAAAACAGTAACAATAAGTCTCTCAATGAGAGACGTTACTGGTGCCCGCTCAAACAAATCGATGAGCAATGGGATTAATTTTATAGTAAACCTAAGTCTATAACATTTGTAGAAAAAAAATTCCATTCTCCTGTCTTCAGATTCTATTATATCACTGACTTTACTGATTTTTTTCCTTACACACAAAAAATTATGGAATTTTTCTGCCTTTATTACCACATAGGACAATTCCTATCACAACCTCTTAACACATATATATGTTAATATTTATAGATATATATATATACACATATGTATCAGAAAGATGAGATGAGATGAGATGAATATAGAAATCTACTGCTTGCTTGTATTTCTTTTGATTAATACAGAATTTCTCAAAACAAAACTCCTGAATCCATTCTATACCAGTAGTGCCATCCACTCCCAAAATCTCTTGCCTCTACTTTGATATGTATCACACATATGTTTTCCCAGTCTTTCAAGCTGGGGGATCAAAAGTTAATTAGGAATTCATGACTCATTAGCCAACTGGCCATGATCAATTTTTTTCTTGTATATCTTTTTGAATCATATTTTATCATCACTTTATCATCACTGCAATCCCCATATGCCATCACCATATCTCTCCTGATCGACTGTCATAGTTTTCCGAGTATTCTCCCTCTACCATGTTCCTACAAGATAGTTCCTACAAAACAACGAGAATATTAGATAGTATAAACCATCTATCTAAAACATCAGGAGCTTCCTCTGTTACTCAAAACAAATCATTTTAATACTAGGCCAGTGCTAGCTAGTCTTTCTTACATTGACATTCTCATCTTAACATGCTTTGCCTCTCTTTGACCTTCCTTTAACATAACAAGCTATTTTTTATTTTGAACATGCTATTTTAATGGTTCCTCCATAGATATTCACATGAATTGTTTCTTCTCACACTTAATTTATGTAACTTCTCAGAATAATTCTATCCATATAATAATTTAAAAACCTTCCTCCAATTTTTTTTTGTCTTCATAACATTTTCTCGGTTTGTAATCAACTATTGCAATGAAGAGACTTTTTTATGTTTGACCTTTGATACCTTGTGGTTCCTGTTTTCATAACTGAATCTCAAGTCCTCATTTTTCTCAACCAGCAAAAAGTTCACTTTATGAGAGCTTATTTCTGGACAATGAAAGACACAATCTAGTTTCTGGCTTTGCTAGAGTAGCCTAACACAACTTGAATCTTCCCGCTATCTCTAGAATGTTCGAATACATTATAAACCTTCCTTTACCCACTTGGTGCATATGGTATTGTAACTCTTGATATCTAAACCAGTTTTAACTGGGGTATTATACTGCCTTCCATAGGCATTAGATATTATTTTCATTCATTTCTTTAGTTTCTTTATCTCTCACTAGACTAAATTGATGAAGGTAGAAATTAAGCCTGCTATGATAGTCAGTCATATATACAGTTTGACATGTACTAAGTACTTGGTAAACATTTGGAGAGTGATCAAATGATGGACATTACAACACTGTTAATTATAATAAATTATTGAAGGGGAGGAGGGCTAATTCCTTAATAATCGATTGATTATCTAACTTATTTAGATAAGTGGGATATAAATGATATCAAAGAAGATTAGATGGTATTGAGGAAAATTGATATGTATTAGTGAAACAAGCAGATTATAAAATAATTATAATATAATTAATTATAATATAATAAAATAAAAACAATTCAATTTTATTTTCCTAAAATGTATGTGCATATCAAATAAATTATAATATTTAATAATATTAATCTATTACTTAAGATAAGATTAATACATTCAAAATTATTAAGCTTTATGTAGTAGGTGATTTTTAACTCTACTCATAATGCTTGTCTGTATTTTTAAATTGTTGTTGTTGGGGCTGGAGCCATAGTACAGCGGGTAGGGCGTTTGCCTTGCATGCAACCGACCCTGGTTCAATTCCCAGCATCCCATATGGTTCCCTGAGCACCGCCAGGAGTGATTCCTGAGTGCAGAGCCAGGAATCAGCCCTAAACATTGCCGGGTGACCCAAAAAGCAAAAAAAAAAAAAAAAAACCCAATAACTTGTTGTTGTTTGGGAGCCACACCTTGTAGTTTTCAAGGGTATTCTTGGCTCTGTGCTCAGGAGTTCCCAGCAGTGCTTAGGAGACCATACAGTGTCAGAGACTAGATCGGGTTTCCCCATAAAGAACATCCTCCGGTCTATTAAGCTATAGCTGAAATTCTCGATGGGATTATTTTAAATTTTAGATTAAAACTGTACCCTTTTATATCTGGGTAAGCATGCCTTTAGAAATATTTTGAGAGGAAATCCAATGAAACAATTGAGTCTAAATTTTTTGAATTTTTCATTTCAGTTTTCCTACATCTTTCAAAGAACTATCATGAAAGCAGTCTATTGATCGCCAAAAAGTGTGACAGAAAATTGTATGGCTATGGATTCTATCAGGAAAAAATACCAGTTATTTTCAGGGGATTAAGTCTAGGAAGAAAAGGTTTTACTTTTTCATTCTAACATTAAGTGTTTGGAAAGATGAATGTGTTAAGATCCTTCTCGAAGAATGTGTCCAGTTCAAGTTACTAGTATGCCTGTCTCACAGTTATTCCTCTATTGCTTTTTTGTGATAATACTTGGTTTCTTTGGAAGGGGAAAAAAAAACTTTTTTTAAGCCTGCCCTCCCCTTGTTTTACCAAGTGTTCTCAATTTCCAACCTGCCAGTTTACTGAGTTGGGACTTTGCTTCACCAGACTCCATCTCTCCCTCTCCACATCTTCATGAGCAAGATCTTGTGACTAGGTGCCTCCTCATTCCTCTCTCCATTCAAACATTTACCTTGCAACTCTGCTCACAAGCTACAGCACTCAACTTCTACCTGACCATTCTCAACCCTTTACTTTTCTCTATCCGTTTGAGTTTTTCATTTCCATAAGCACAAGTCCTGACCCCAAAGACCAAAACCCTAAGAAAGATTCTTTTTTCATTATATATATACATGTATATGTATATAATTGAATTACCATGAGATGCAGTTACAATGCGTTCATGATCAGGTTTCAGAAATACAATGTTCCAACACCACCATCCCCCAGCATCTACATTTCCACCTTCCAATCCCCGCATCCTCCAACCTTCCCCCAAACCCACTGCATCTATGGCAGGAACTTGTCATCATTGTCTTACTCTCTCCTTACTTTTGTCACTTACTGTTTGTAATACAGATCTGACTAAGAGGTCATCATATGTGGTCCTTTAGCCACTTGCACCACACATCTCCCATCCAGGGAGATCCTGTCCAACCATTATTATCATAATGGGCCCTTCTCTACCCCAACTGCCCTCTCCCTTTCCAACCTTGGACCAATCTTCCTGGGCTTCGTTTCTACTATCCTTGGTTGTTAGTCTCATACTATGTTTTTTGGTATCCCACAAATGAGTACAGTTATCCTATGTCTATCCCTCTCCCTTCTGACTTATTTCACATAGCATGATACACTCCTTGTCCATCCATTTAAAAGCAAATTTCATGACTTCACTTTTTTATAACAGCTATATAGTATTCAGCTATATTATATTCCATTGTATATATGTATCATAGTCTTTTTAACCTGTCATCTGTTCTCAGGCACTTGGGTTATTTCCAGACTTGCAAAAAAATGAACTCAGACCTCTGTCTGATGCCAAACACAAAAGTCAGATCAAAGTGAATTAAAGACCTCCATGAAATTTGCTTATAAGTAGATAGACATGGAGAGTATAATGCTAAATGAAATGAGCCAGAAAGAGAGGGACAGATATAGAAGGACTGCACTCATTTGTGGAGTATAGAATAACATTACATGAGGCTGACACCCAAAGACAGTAGATACAAGGGCCAGGAAGATTGCTCCATAGCTGGAAGCCTGCCTTATGAGCAGGGAATGGTGGGGGTGAGGCAGCTGGAATAGAGAAGGGATAACTAAGAAAATGATGGCTGGAGGAATCAGTTGGGATGGAGGTTGTATGCCGAAATTAGATAATGGACGATGACTTCTCAGTGTTTGTGTTGTAAGCCATAATGCCCAAAAGTAGAGAGAGTATGGGGAATACTGTCTGCCATGGAGGCAGGGGCAGGGTGGGAAGGGGGGTTGTACCGGAGATATTGGTGGTGAGGAATGTGCACTGGTGGAGGGATGGGTGTTTGATCATTGTGTGATTGTAACCCAAACATGAAAGCTTGTAACTATCTCACAGTGATTTAATAAAATAAATAAATGAATAAACAAATAAAATTTAGACTATTTTAACTATAAAACATAAATAAAAAATAAAATTTATATAAAACTGAAAAAAAGTGAATTAAACAACTCAACATCAGACCTCAATCAATAAGGTACATTGTAGGATAACATAGCCTCAGTAGTTTAGGTTTATTGGGTTACTCCCATTACAGTGCTCCTATTCCTCTTTGTTTATTTGTAGCTTCTTCCTTAGTGTTTTGTTGACTTGTAAGTAATGTTTTTCTCTTCTCCTTGAGTCCTTTGCATAGTTTATTCAGAGCAAGTCCTTTTTGTATGGACACAGGAAGACTTAACAAATGTTATGCTTTTGTTTTTGGTTTTTTTTTTTTTTTTGCTTTTTTTGGGTCACACCTGGCGATGCACAGGGGTTACTCCTGGCTCTACACTCAGGAATTACCCCTGGCCGTGCTCAGGGGACCATATGGGATGCTGGGATTTGAACCCGGGTCGGCCGCGTGCAAGGCAAACGCCCTACCCGCTGTGCTATCTCTCCAGCCCCCAAATGTTATGCTTTTGTAACCTGGGAGACCTTTGACTCTACATGATATTTTCCTCCAGGGCATCTGTTCTCTTGACCTAAGCCTCAGCTGCCCTTACTTCCTAGCATCCCCAAAGCACGGTCCTGACGGGGGATGAGAAGGACCCAGGGCAAGCGGTGAGTTGTGTGCTACCCTCGAGATGGGCCTGGCCAAAGTGCCTAATGCTTAACTATAAGTTAAGAGCTTGATCATGGACAAATGCTGTCATGATCCAAACAGTGATACTAGATTTGGACCCTGCTAGGGTGAGGAATGATTAATCTGGCCTGAGCCTGTGGCAAGATGTTGCCAGGAGAGCTGCCTTGCAAGCCTCAATGTATCCCTTGCTATGTCCATACAAAAATAACTAGTATTAAGATGTTAATAAGTTCCTGGACTAAGGAAAAGAAAAAAACCTTAAGAGTGAGGAAGGGCTTTGGAATGCCCTGCCCTCAGGAAGGGCTTTCTTATGTTGATTTTGCTACCTGGCTGGGTGTAGCCTAGAGGGCAAGGTGGGAGAGACAAGTGGAAGTAGGAGAGAAGCCAGAAGGAAGGGCAGTAGATCCAGAGAGAGGCCGGAGCTGGGAGTGTGGGAGATGAGAAAGTTTGAAGATTGAATAAACGGTAACTAATCAGCAACCAGCTTGGTCTTTGTTCTTCCTTCGCCTGTCCTTGACCACCGGCCGTCCCGATCCAGTCCACACACTGCGGTTCTGGGGCACCGAATGCGGGTGGTGAGACAGAGCTGCCCGGAGAGCCCGCAAGTGCACGCGCCCCTCGGCGAGCTTTAGTTTTTTACAGTACATAAAGGAAAATGAAGACAGAAACCTCCATAACATTGAAGCTAAAGCTATCTTTAAAGATGAAACACTATTGACAAAACAAGTTGAAATAAAGATAAAAAAATAGGACTACATTAAACTAAGATGCTCTGCACCTCAAAAGAAATGATGAAGATAGAAAGACAGCCCATGAAATGGAAAAAATTATTTACCCAATATTCATTAGATGAGGGAGATGAGGGGTTAATATCCAAGATATATAAGGCACTGGTAGAACTTTACCAAAAAATACCTCCAATGCCATGAAAAAATGGGGAGAAGAAATGAACAAACTTCCCCAAAGAAGAACTACAAATGGCCAAAAGGCACATGAGAAAATGCTCTACATCACTAATCACCAGGGAGAGGCAAGCAAAACAATGAGATATCACCTTACACCTCAGACTAAGGTAGCACACTTTAAAAAGAATAAGAACAACCAATGTTGGCACGAATTTGGGGAGAAAGGGACTCTCATTCATTGGTGGTGGGAATGCCGACTAGTGTAGCCATTTTGAAAACAATATGGGCTTTCCTCAAAAAAAAAAAATAGATTGTAAAAATTGAGCTCTCCTATGACCCAGAAATACCACTTCAGGGAATAAATGCCCAGGCTGCAAAACCACACAGTAGAAATGTCATCTGCACTTGTACGTTCATTGCAGCACACACTGTTCACACAAAGATTCCTTTTACGGAAAAGCAGAAGCTCAAGGTCAGACAGAAGAACTGCAATTACTAGCTGATACTTGTTTCACACACCAAGACTCTTAGTTGACCTAGTCAGGAATATGTGGATGATTCCATTTGCCTGAACCAAAGACTGGCCTACCGGATTGCCTCTCTTTCCTCCAAGACACACAACCTTGGGGCCAGAGAGATAGTAAAGCAGTAAGGTGTTGGGTTTGTCTGTAACCGACCCAGGTTCCATCCCCAGCATCCAATATAGTTCCTCGATTCCACCAGGAGTAGTGATGCCTGAGTGCAGAGTCAGGAGAAAGCCATGAGCACTGCCAGGTGTGAACCCAAAACAAACAAGCAAAAAAACCAAAAATGACACACAACCTTAAATCCAAGTTAAGAAATATCTATATCATATGTCAGGACTTCCTTAGGGGTTGGTCTGTCAAGTCTCTTATAGCACATTGGACTAGTGGAACACCACTAGTCTCTACAGATTATGCCAAATAAATGTCTTAACATTCAATCTTCCATCCTATACTGGGGTAAGAGGGAGATGTGTAAGCAGCCTAGAGTTCCCAATAAAATAGCCAACACTGAATTATTTGCAATGTGCTTGCAAATAAGTGGATATATATATAATTAGAAAATTTTCTATTAGGGGCTTATGTTACCTACCAACTAATTATAAAGATGTAGTCTTGAGCCATCAAAATGGTGATGGGATGAGAGGGAGAAGAGTTCTAATCCCTGAGTACTACATGATCCCTGAACCAATTCCAGTGCTTTATCCTTTGGTTATTTTCTTTGGTTCTTCCCCACCCCAACCCCCAACCTCCCAGCTCCACCAGGGCTGCTCTAGGATTTGAACTCACATCTCACAACTCACATTTCACATCTTTGCTAGGCAAAATCTCTATGCCATTGTACCATCATCTAGGCAATCGTTTCTTTGGTTCTTAACTCCAGTTGACTAATACTTCCTGCATTATCAATATCTCACATGACCTTAGTGTTTCTAGTTTCACTTCTGTTGCTCACATTAAACCATCACCTTGAGCTGTACATATCTCAGACCCAGCCCTATCCAATCTGGGGCTAAGCCAAATCAGTCTTCACATGCTTTGTCAATTCCTTGGTGACCTGAAGTGGAAAAATGGAACCTAAAGATACATAAAGTTAAGTCTGGTGTTTTAGCCCATTCTGCTGTTTTGGAAAAAGAGAGAAAGGGCTGAAATAGCCAAATTATCAGTCTTGATAGGTACTACACTAAGAAGGAAGACAATTTCCCTTAAAGTATAGAGTCTATAGTTTATGTTTTATTAACATTTTTAAAACATATTTCTAAACATCTTTGCTCTCTTTCACCACTGCCTGCTTGTATAACAACAGCAATTTTCAGCCCAAACTTGCAATATTCATTTTGCAAATTATCTTT
Source organism: Sorex araneus (assembly GCF_027595985.1). NCBI lineage: Eukaryota > Metazoa > Chordata > Mammalia > Eulipotyphla > Soricidae > Sorex > Sorex araneus. Next base: position 294,467,386 of record NC_073313.1, on the reverse strand, counting down.
GCTAAGTACCTCGAATTCTTACTGTACAGGATGGTCAGAGTCTCAATAGACCATATTCCCAAACTGTATTATAAGTCCCAAATAAGCACTGTTTCTGCAGGGGATAATGCACGCTCAACCCCATTAACAGTAATAGTGTGATTGACCATAAGCCATTAATTTTGATGAGATCAGGTTTGTATCACCTCAAAGATTCAACAGAAGCCACAGGAGACATTGAAGTATTCCCACTTTGGCTCCTTTAATGAATAAAAATGTGAAAGTAGTTACAGTCCACCTGACAGCCAGCCACCAACGGCCCAAAGAAAAGTTCACCTGTCAGCATCTGCAAGAGAAAAGTGCCAAGGAATTATTGCATTAGCTCAGTAAGAGTATAATAGCTAAAAGATGGGGGTAAAAGGCACTGAAAACACCAGGCAGAAATTACCCAAGAGTCCTGAAAAAGCTTTTTTTAGGGTGAGCAATTTTATTTCTTAGGAATTCAGCAATATGGAACAAATTATTTGCTCAAGAGTCTGAAGTCATCCTAGAAAAAATATATCAGGATCCCAGGATCATTGAACCACCACATCAAGAGGGATTTTCATACAGAAATGGTAAGAGAAGACAGACATTCTTCTCATTACTCAGGAGCACATTTCCAACAGGCAATTTTATTTTCATCTTTCACTACTCATTAACATTCAATTTAAGCTCCGTCTTCTTTGGAGGTATGTGACATTTGTGAGCATCTAGTCTTTAATTGTGGTTTCAGCGCAAGCCTGCTTGAGAATGAGAGTTTCTGACTTGCCAAAAGACTTCCCGCTCCCCTCCCCCAAAATATGGAGGAGGGCGGGAAGGGAGAGAGCAATTATTTTGCTTTTCTGACTTGCAAATATCTTGTGAAGAAAAAATCATAATTCATAGCCCCATATGTACAATATTTCCAATGGGTTTCATTTGGGAGGTATAAGCAATGAATTTTCTGCTAAATGCAGCAGATCCAGTCACTAAAGTTATAAAACAAAAATGTATTTGGATTCTGAATATGAAATGCAATCTCTGGGTTAAACAAATTCCACCTTGGCATCAAAAAAACTATGCATAGCAATAGAAAATTATCTACAATTATTAATTATGGTACTAGTTTATATCTTCTTTTTCTTCTGGTAAGTCCACTCTAGCAAACTACTGTGAGTATTAAGTAGAGACAGATCAATTAAAAAATATACCCTAGATCTTTGCATCACATATTAAAGGTGCAGTTTCACTTATTTTTCACATAGCTAGTGCAGTGGGCAGAGCTATATCCCCCTAAATCTATCCAAGTCCTAATCCCTACGATCTGTGACTGTTACCTTATGCAGCCACAGTAACTTTGCAGATGTGATTAACTATCCTGAGATATGGGGATTATCCTGTCTGATCCAGCTGGACTCAAAATGTAATCACATGTGTCCTCAAAAGAAAGAAGCATAAGCAGTTTTGATAAAAGAGACAGAAGAAGGGAACGTGATATAAGAAGCATAAGACAGACCTGAAGATGCTATAGAGTCAGCTTTAACGAGGGTGAAAAGGGACATCAGGAAGTGCAAGGAACGTAGCCTGGAAAGTGTAAAAGAAGAAAGGGAAAAAAACTAATAGGCTTTCCTCCCAAGGAGGAAAGGAACTAGGCTCTCTGATATTTAGATGCTCATTTCACCATGACCTCCAGAATCATAAGAGAATAAATAGGTGTGATCATAATTTATCAAGTAATTTGTTGCAGCAGTCATAGGAAACTAATACAATTAGCTATCAAATCTGCTGAGTTTGTATTGCTGATGAGCAGCATGGCTTTGCTGTTCTGTTTTTAATCTCTACCTTTATGGGTGTTAATACAAAGGAACTTGGGTTCATGAACATTTAGCTAGATGATAACAAGGAGAAATAATATCTTCCCACCTACTTGTCACATAATTTACAATAAGAAGGCTCTTTCACTGCTGTGATTTATTAAATTAAATGACAGCAAATTTAGGAATAAAAATAGGTAAATGAGATAAAGAGAAAGGAAAAAGAGCAAGGCATGTAAATAGAGGGGTATTGAAAGAGACAGGAAGATAAGGAGGGAGAAGGAAAGAGGGAGGGGGGATGGAGAGGAAGAGGGAGAGAGAGAGAGAAGAAGAGAGAGAGACTAATACACACTTCTACTCTCACTGATATTTCAGTACACCCAGTCCATCTCCTTTAGGCACAGAATAGCATTTCCCTGCCCGCCCCCTTTTAGATGTAGAGATGGTCACCTAAGTAGTCTAGCAGAGTTGGTGAGCCTTTTTACATCAGAACTTTCAATGGCTCATACAATACCTTTCTTGCTCCTTCAAAATGCTGCAGTGATAAGTCAAATGCAACCTTAACTCCTCAGTTTGAATGATATAGAACAAAGCACCCCCTAGCAAAAAAATAGATGGATAACTTAATTTTGGCCCCAAAATTAATTGTATTGCTTAGAGTCACTAAGAAATTAGGATGATTGGTTGAGAGCATAATATAGACTATATTATTATAGGTGGAGAGATGGATGAATGATATGGACTGACAGATGAGTATATCCATACACCCATGCATACCTTGAAGCAGACAAAGCTACAGTAATCAATAGAAGATCAATTAAGACATTCAACAGAGAAGCGGCCAGACATTCTGGTGAGCAACGCGGCACGGAAAATGCTCCGGACCCGAATTGGGGCCAGCAACACCGGGGAGCCGGACGGAGGAGGAGGTGCAGCCTGCACACCTTCTCCAGATGGAGCCCTAGGGACACTGAGCAGCAACTAACTGGGCTCCGGGATTCGGGACTGGGACACATCCAAGCTGCTCGGCCGCTAGTGCGGCCGTGCGACCTTCTCTAAAACCTGAAAACATACAATCTTTTATTGGAAAACTAACTATCAAATGCTTCCTTAGTAGAGCTATCTTGTTTGGGGGTATAATTCCCACAACAATAGTGAGTTCTGTGTTGAAATATGGAACATAATCAAGGTAAAGAGAAAATGAAGTGAAATACATCAGTTATACAGTTGGGGTGTGGGGCGGGGGCGTGGGGTATACTGGGGATTTTGGTGGTGGAATATGGGCACTGGTGAAGGGACGGTGTTTGAATACGGTATAACTGAGACATAAACCTGAGAACTTTGTAACTTTCCACATGGTGATAAAATAAAAAAAAAAGAAGATCAATTAAAATATATGACAGAGTGTGGCAGAGTTTTTTCTACAATGTAATAGGAAAAGTGGAGAAACCTCCACAGAGAGTATAAGTTCATATTTACAGCTCCAGCACTGCGCATTGCCTAGGGGTCATTAGATAATATGATTTCAGGGGAAAAATGCACGTTTGAAAGATAGCAACATGAGGCTAAGAGTTTCTGACAGAGGATCTACCACCAGGATTTCAGAAGGTTTGTTTTAGAACTAGGGTGGAATGTGAGCCCCAGTCAAGTCCAAAACAGTTCAGACTGGATGAGAGTTTAAAACTGCTAAAAGCATTGATGCTCACCTTGTAACCAAGTTGCCTAGCCTGCAATTTCTTTTTCAGTTTTTGAGTCACATCCAGTTCAGGAATTACTCCTGGAGATGCTTGGGGGACCACTGGGATGCCAGGGATCGAACTTGGGGCTGAGTGCAAGGTAAGTGCCCTACCTGCTGTACTATCTCTTGGGCCCCAAATAATAAATTTTATAAAGAATAAAGAAATAAATGGCAGGGTGTTTGAAAAACTGCTATAGCCAAAACCCACAACCACCAGTCTGAGTTACCTACTAATCTATTCTTACGTGAATATAAAAACCATTTTGGGAAAAATAATTTATTTTGTATTTGTAAAAGAAAACAACATTTTAGCTTATGATATTCCTAAGGGAAGTTTTGAATTTAGTACTTCACACAGAAACCCCACACAGAGAAAATAAACCCAAGTGATTATAAATGGCCATCCGGAGAAATAACTAATAACACTAAGGTGAGCAAAATAAACGCATTCTTTGTTTCTTTCAGTTCCATGTTACAGAAGACAATTTACCTCACTTACACAAAAAATAAACAAGACAGATCTAAAAATCTGAAGCATTGTGGGGAGGAGTTTGAAAACACTTCTCTCCAGGAGGACTGATACACAAACTAAGAAAAAGAAAGAAGAAAGAAAGAAAAAAAAGCCCTCAGGAAATCACTATGGTTTCAAAGATCACAACTAAAGGAAACAATATAACTTCACTCAAAAGTTGTCTCAGTTGAACAACGAAATTTTTAAGAGAAAAAAACCTAATTGTCCCTTTTTAGGTTAGAAGTTAGTCCAGCTCTTGGCCATTCACATTTGCCAATAACAAGAAGTCTCATGGATAGTGCATGATTAGCACAACATACTCTTCTATACGGAGAGTCTTTTAGCCAACGACAAACATCAACTAGTACATGAAATAGAGAAAAGGGCGTTGATGCATGAGAAAGTAATTATTTGGGCTACAAGAACACAGAAAATCCTTTTAAAATTCTGGCCTAAGAATAGAAAGAGAGTAAGAAGGAAGGTGCCTGCCACAGAGGTAGAGGGTAGGATGGGGTGGGGGTGGCGGAAGGGATACTGGTGACATTGGTGATGGAAAATCTGCACTGATGGAGGGATGGGTGTTCAATCGTTGTATGACTGAAACTCAATCATGAAAGCTTTATAATTGCATCTCATGGTGATTCAATTAAAAATTAAAAACAGAGCCTGCTCCTCGGCCCTGAGCACCCCGGGCTTCCCTCCCCTCCGGACTGCCGGCCGAGTGGCCGGCACGCCACCCCCAGCACGTTGACCGCTGTCGGGTTGTGGGAAAGGGGCGTGGCCTAACCACCAGGGGCGTGGCCTAAGAAAAGTGGGCGTGTCCTCATTGCCGGCCGGCCAAAGCTCACGCGGCGGCAAGTAGTTTCCTCGACATCCTATCCAAGACTAACATCCTAGCTATTCGCAAGCAGTAGGACAATAAAACACAAGACTTCACATAAGAATTGAAGGAAACATCTCAGTAGGAGACTAGGTTCTACAACCGGCAAGTAAAAAGCCAACCACTATTAACTGAGCCTATCCACAATCCTTTTTCGCAACAAAAGGAAACAGGGACACTCATCATCAAGGGCCCTCTTTCATATCACCACAAACAACATGAAGAAACAGCGAAAATCCCCATTGCAACCAGAGGACGATCAAAGGAGTCCGGAAACCTCAATGGGCGCTTCCTACAAACTTGACCTCTCTGAGAAAGAATTCAGACTTGAAATCCTCAACATGTTCAATGAACTCAATGCAAAGATGGACAACTTCAAGGAAGACCTGGCGGAAACAATACAACAGACAGCCGACAAAATACGGGAAGAAATGAGAGCAGAAATAAAAAACCTTCAAAAAGAAATGAAGGATTCCGTACATGAAATCAAAAACTCTCTGGCTTCCCTCAACAATAGGATGACTGCAGCCGAAGACAGAATCAGTATGCTTGAAGATGAGCTGCAAGAGACCTACAGGCAACATCAAACCATGGCAAGAGACCTCAAAATAGCTCTAGCCAGAATCAGAGTCCTAGGGGATGAATTCAAGAGGAACAACATTAGAATCATTGGACTACCAGAACCACAGGGAACCAACCCCAACGAAAAAGACACAGTCAAACAAATCATTGCGGAAAACTTCCCACAGCTGGGAAATGCGGGCACCCAGATTCAAGGCGCCCGAAGAGTGCCAGCTAAAAGAGATCCTAACAGAAAAACCCCAAGACATATCATAGTTACAATGATGGACATCTTCCAGAGAGACACAATACTCCAAGCAGCAAGGTCCAAGAAGGAAATCGCATACAAAGGAGCACCCCTTAGGCTCACAGCAGATCTATCAGAGGAAACCCTCCAAGCTCGAAGGCAATGGTGGGATATAGTGAAAAAACTCAATGAAATCAACGCTTCACCAAGAATACTTTATCCGGCTAAACTCTCCTTCAAACTAGAAGGAATCATACACTACATTGGGGATAAACAACAGCTCAGGAACTTCATAGACTCAAAACCAAACCTAAAAGAAGCACTAAAGGGGCTATTGTAAGACAAGAACAACCCCTACAAGCACAACAAACCCTTGCACAAAGACGGCACAAAATCCCATAACAATAATCTCCCTTAATGTCAATGGTCTGAATTCACCAATTAAGAGACACAGACTGGCTAAATGGATTCAGAGACTCAACCCAACATTCTGTTGCCTGCAAGAAACACATCTGAATAGCCAGAACAAACACAGACTCAAAGTCAAAGGATGGAAAACAATCCTGCAAGCAAACAACTCCCTCAAGAAAGCCGGGGTGGCTTTACTAGTATCGGACAACATAGACTTCAGGTTGAAAAAGATTAGAAGGGATAGTGAAGGCCACTTTTTATTAATCAAGGGATGTGTACATCAGGAAGAAATCACACTCCTAAATGTCTACGCACCCAATGAGGGACCAGCTAAATACCTACAACAGCTGCTAAGAGACCTCGAGAAGGACATCTCGAGCAACACAATAGTAGTTGGAGACTTCAACACCGCACTGTCTCCTCTGGACAGATCTAGAAGATTAAAACTCACCAATGAAATACTGGCTTTGAAGGAAGAAATAGAAGAGAGAGGGCTAATAGATCTATACAGGTCTTTATATCCCCAAAAAAAGGAATACACATTCTTTTCCAGTGCACATGGAACATTTTCCAGAATAGACCATGCGCTGGGCCACACAACATACCTCAACAGAATCAACAAGATAGACATTGTACCAGCTATCTTTTCAGACCATGATGCACTGAAGATAAAACTTAACTGTGGACAGATGCAGAAAACCAAATCAAACACCTGGAAATTAAATAGCTCGATATTGAACAATGAGTGGGTCAGGAAGGAAATCAAGGAAGAAATCAAAAGGTACCTAGAAACAAATGAGAATGAAGACACGAGCTACCAGAACCTGTGGGACGCAGCTAAAGCCGTTTTAAGGGGAAAATTTATAGCTCTGCAAGCATATCTCAGGAAGGAAGAAAGGGCCCACATAAATAACTTGACTTCACAGCTCAAGACCTTAGAAAAGGACCAACAAAAGGAGCCAAAACCAGGCAGAAGGAAAGAGATAATAAAACTTAGAGCAGAAATTAATGACATGGAAACCCAAAAGACAATCCAGAAGATCAATGAAACCAAGAGCTGGTTCTTTGAGAAAATAAACAAGATTGATAAACCACTAGCAAGACTCACAAAGAAAGAGAGAGAGAGAACCCTTATAAGCCGAATCAGAAATGAAAAGGGGGACATCACAACAGAAACCAATGAAATTCAAAAGATCATCAGAGACTACTTTGAAAATCTCTATGCCACGAAACAAGAGAACCTAGAAGAAATGGATAAATTCCTCGACTCCTATAATCTCCCAAGGCTGAACCAAGAAGACCTGGAGTACCTGAATAGTCCAATTAACATCAAGGAAATTGAAATGGTAATAAAAAGTCTCCCCAAAAACAAAAGCCCAGGTCCAGACGGATTCACTAGTGAGTTCTTCCAAACATTTAAAGAGGACCTTTTGCCAGTCCTTCTCAAGCTCTTCCAGGAAATTGAAGAAACAGAAACCCTCCCTAACAGTTTCTATGAGGCTCATATCTCCCTAATACCAAAAGCAAACAAAGACACCACAAAAAAAGAAAACTACAGGCCAATATCCCTGATGAACACAGATGCAAAAATTCTCAACAAAATATTAGCAAATAGAATTCAACAACTCATCAAAAAGATCATACACCACGACCAAGTGGGATTCATCCCGGGGATGCAAGGATGGTTTAACATCCGGAAATCAATCAACATAATCCACCATATCAACAAAAGAAAAGATAAAAATCATATAATCATATCAATAGATGCAGAGAAAGCATTTGACAAGATCCAGCACCCGTTTATGATGAAAACACTAGCCAAAATAGGTATAGAAGGGACCTTCCTCAATATAGTCAAAACCATTTATCACAAGCCTGTGGCAAGCATTGTCCTCAATGGGGAAAAACTAAGAGCCTTCCCTCTGAGAACAGGGACGAGACAAGGATGCCCACTCTCTCCACTTCTGTTCAATATAGTACTGGAAGTACTTGCAATAGCGATTAGGCAAGAAAAAGACATTAAGGGCATTCAGGTAGGAAAGGAAGAAATCAAGCTCTCACTATTCGCAGATGATATGATACTATACTCAGAGAACCCTAAAACCTCTACCAAGAAACTCCTAGAAACAATAGACTCGTACATTAAAGTTGCAGGCTATAGAATCAATACCCAAAAGTCCATGGCTTTCCTATATGCAAATAATGAGAGAGTAGAAAGTGACCTGAGAAATGCAATCCCATTCACAATTGCGCCTCAAAAAATCAAATACCTCGGAATCAGCTTAACAAAGGAGGTAAAGGACTTGTATAATGAAAACTATAAAACACTACTTCAGGAAATAAAAGAAGACACGAGGAAATGGAAAGACATCCCCTGCTCATGGATTGGAAGAATTAATATTGTCAAAATGGCAATTCTCCCCAAAGCATTGTACAAATTCAATGCGATCCCTATAGGGATACCCTTGACATTCTTCAAAGAAATTGAGCAAGCGCTCCTGAAATTCATATGGAACAATAAGCCCCCACAAATAGCTAAAGCAATCCTTGGGAAAAAGAAAATGGGTGGAATCAACCTCCCCAACTTCCAACTCTACTACAAAGCGGTAGTCATTAAAATAGCATGGTACTGGAACAAAGGCAGAGCGGCAGACCAATGGAACAGGGTTGAATACTCTGACATACACCCACAAATATATGATCATCTAATCTTTGATAAGGGAGCAAGAAATGTGAAGTGGAGCAAGGAAAGCATGTTTAACAAATTTTGCTGGCAAAACTGGACAGCTACATGCAAAAAAATGGGCTTAGACCTCCATCTATCACCATGTACAAAAATCAGATCAAACTGGATTAAAGACCTCAACATCAGACCAGAATCCCTAAGGTACATTGAAGATAAGGTCGGCAAAACCCTCCACGACATTGAAGCCAAAGGTATCTTCAAAGCTGACACGCCACTGGCTAAGCTAGTGAAAACAAAGATAAATAAATGGGACTATCTCAAACTAAGAAGCTTCTGCAACTCAAAAGATACAGTGACCAAAATACAAAGACAGTCTACAGAATGGGAAAGGATATTTATGCAGTAACCATCCGATAAAGGGTTGATAACAAGGATATACAATGCACTGGTTGAACTCCACAAGAAGAAAACTGCCAACCCAATCAAAAAATGGGCTGATGAAATGAACAGAAACTTTTCCAAAAAAGAAATCCGAATGGCTAAGAGGCACATGAGAAAATGTTCAACATCACTAATCATCAGGGAGATGCAGATCAAAACAACAATGAGATATCATCTCACACCACAGAGACTGGCCCACATCCCCAAAAACAAAAGCAACCGGTGTTGGCGTGGATGTGGGGAGAAAGGGACTCTCCTTCACTGCTGGTGGGAATGCCGACTGGTTCAGCCCTTTTGGAAAACAATATGGACGATTCTCAAAAAGTTAGAAATTGAGCTCCCATTTGACCCAGCAATACCACTCCTGGGAATATATCCCGGAGAGGCAAAAAGGTATAGTAGAGATGACATCTGCATTTCCATGTTCATTGCCGCTCTGTTCACAATAGCCACAATATGGAAAAAACCAGAGTGCCCGAAAACAGATGATTGGTTAAAGAAACTCTGGTATATTTACACAATGGAATACTGTCAGGTATATTTACACAATGGAACACAACACAATGTAGCTGTCAGGAAACATGAAGTCATGAAATTTGCATACAAGTGGATCAACATGGAAAGTATCATGTTGAGTGAAATGAGTCAGAAAGAAAGAGACAGACATAGAAAGATTGCACTCATATGTGGAATATAATGTAACTGAGAAGTACAAGTTGGCAACGATGCAACTTCTGGCAGATATCTCTCTGGACTTAGTTACTAAAATACTAAATTACAGAAACCCAAAACTGAGAGGCCGCTAAGTGTGGTCACTCGACCTCATACCTCTTCATCCTCAGCAATGGAAAACAAGTTATCTAATGCTTCCTTTTCAGCAGGTCTGACTTTAGGGGAGAGACTCTCCAAACAATAATAGTGAGTTTTGTTGAAATATTGTATGCAATCAAAGTGAAAGTAAAATGAAATTTATTAGTTACACAGGCGGGGTGGGGCTTAGGGTGGGGGGGCTAGGGGCGTGGGGGGGTTTGGTGTGAGAGGGGGCGGGGTGGAGCTATACTGGGATTCTTGGTGGTGGAATATGAGCACTGGTGAAGGGATGGGTATTCGAGCATTGTATAACTGAGATTTAAACCTGAAAACTTTGTAACTTTCCACATGGTGACTCAATAAAAAATTAAAAAAATAATAAAAAAATAAAATAGTAAAAAAAAAATTAAAAACAAAGAAATTCTGGCCTAAGGTTTGGAGGGTACACTTGGAGGTGACTGGTTTTGTAGAGCGATGTGCTGTAGAAATTTAGTCAACTATTCAGTGCCATCATTTCCAGAATTCTGGTAACTTTTCCTTCATAGTCTTAAACCAGCTGCAACATCTTCAAACATCATGTCTATAACACAGGGAGGAAGAAAGGGAAAAGGGAAAGGAAAATGCTGGACAAAAAAAGTGCAACTTTCCAGTTAAAATGAAACATGCAAAACATGCAAAAGAATGAAGTTGGCTTCTTCACTCCATATTCAAAAATAAATGCAAAATGGTCAAAGACCTACAAGCGAGGACAAATCTATAAAACCTGCAGAAGAAAACATGAATGAATTTTTGCGAGTAATCTTGGATAAGCAACTTTCTCATCAATGTCATCTAAAAGCAACTGAAATAAAAATAAGAAAAATAGATAAATTGAACTTTGTGGAAAAACTTTGATTTTTCTTTAGTGGACAAAATCAAAATAGCAAAAAGAGAATGAACTGAGCGAAAACACTTACAAAGCATGTCTCATAAAATTCTGGTATCCAGAAGAAATATTAAACCTGAACGATATAAAATGGAATAATTCAATTAAAATTGGCAAAGAATCTAAATAGACATTTCTCCCAAGAAAATATGAAAGTGGCCAATGTATAGAAGCTCAACATTCTTTTTTTCTAGTGGGAAATACAAACCAGACTGGAACAGGCTATTACTTCACACCCCTTAGAACATTTGTAAGAATAAAAATATGAATTTAAGTGTTAAGGAAGATGTAGAGATAACAGAACATTCATTCATTGCTCAAGGGAATGTAAAATGGTACAGTTGCTTTGGAAAACTGGTAGTTTAAAAAAAGTAAACATAAAGTTAATAATTAGACTCTAGGTATAAACCCAAGGGAGCTAAAAAGAAATGTTCACACAAAGTCTTGCACAGTTTTTCATAGAGCATTATTCATAATAGCAAAAAATTCAAATAATCTAAGCATCCATCAACCAATAACAGAAAAACAACTGTGGTATAGCATCATAATGCAAGACTTTTTCTTCCAAAAAAATGCTGACATACTAATGCAAGCTACAATATACATGAACCTTGAAAATATGCTAACTGTAAAATGTCAGACACAAAAGGCAACATATTATGTATTCCATTCATATGAAATGTCCAGAATAGGAAAATTCTAGACATAAAATACACTATTGTTTGTCAGGCTCTGAGAGAAGAAGAGAATAGGACATAACTGCTAATGGGTAAGAGTTCTTCTGAGCATGATGGAAATGCTCTAAAATTAGTGTTGATGGTTACACACCTCTGAATATATTAAGTCATTGAATTGCACATTTTAAAAGGATAATTTATGTTATATAAATTATATTTCACTTATTTCACTAAAACTATTAAAAAATAAAATGCATAGGTGCCAGAAATATAATATAGAAGTTGAGGACTATGTTTTGCATGTGGTAGACCCCCTTTTGATCTCTCTCTGGCACCACAGGGTGCCCAGGGTACCACCAGATGGAGTCTGGAGGCATCCAGGGCACCATAGGACTCTTGGAGCATCTCATTTTGGGGCCCTAGTATTGAACTGCTAGTCCATAAACACTAGGCCTCCTGAGCACAGTTTGGGAGACAAGTAAAATGGAATAAAATAATGACACTGTCACTGTATCACTGCATCACTATCACCCCGTTGTTCATGAATTTACTTAAGCAGGCACCAGTAATGTCTCCATTCGTCCCAGCCTGAGATTTAGGCAGCCTCTCCTTACTCATCTTTCCCAACGATTGGAGGCTCTCTCAGGGTTAGGGGAATGAGACTGCTATTGTTACTGTATTTGGCAAATCGAATATGCCATGGGGAGCTTGCCAGGCTCTGCCATGCAGGTGGGATACTCTCGGTAGCTTGCCAGGCTCTCTGGGAGGTACATATATACATATATATATATGTATATATTTATGCTGATGTGTCACACAGCTGTGGAATGTCTTTATGTCTTTGCTCATGCATGAGACTTGACCCAAGCATGTGGAAAGCAGCCTGCAGCGTGGCGGCCGTGGGGTAGTGGAGGTCAGCTGCCCGGTCTGGGTCCCTTGGAGCAGGGAGGGCTCTCACCCGCCCCCCTCTGGTACACCCCTGGTGCAGAGTCCAGTGGCATGGTTATGGGGGCCTCATTTTATGCTCCCTTTTGGGAGAAGCAGCCATGAATTCTGGAGGGTGGCCGATGACAAGATTATCTGGCGCTGGCAGGAGGTAGCTTATGGGTGTGATCCCTGGGTCACTGGAGATTGGGGGAGGCGGGCAGAGGATCTCTGCTCCTGGGTCCCATTGAGCCCAGAGTCCAAGATCACAAAGTTCCCCATTATCTGGGTTCTGTGGGACTTCGCTCATGCGCGAGGCTCGGTCTGAATGTGTGGAAAGCGGCCTGGAGGGTGGCAGCAGTTGAGTAGTGGAGGTTGGCTGCCGGGGCTGGGTCCCTTGGGGCGGGGAGGGTCGTGGTATATATACACAATGGAATTATTGTGCAGCTGTAAGATGAAATAGTGCAGTTCACTATAGTATGATGGACTGGAGGGGATCGTAGTCAGCCAAAAAAAAAAAAAATCAGAGGGAGAAGGACAAATCCTGGATGATCTCACTCAGCTGGGAATAGCCAGGCAAAGAAAGGTAACAGAGAATTTTGAGCACTGAACAAACTCTTGGCCTTTGATTACAAAACTGATGATTGAACAGTGGCAGGAAGGGGTATGGGAAATGAAGACCAGACCAGAGATGATATACAGACTGTGGTGGAGGTTATGGGAACTTGGGTGATGGAGGCATAAAAGGGTATGCAATAATTATACATCAAGCATAAACTTAAACACTATTATAGTCATATATCCTAAAACTTAAAATTTCTAATTTATTAACTAAAATGCACAGGGGCCAGGAAGATGGTACAGGGGTTAGGCATTAAGCTATGACTCAATGAGCCTCAGGTAAACCCCCAGAACCATGTAACTACCCAGCATTTCCAGCAAAGTTCTGGGCACCCTCTGAGCACCTCAGAGCCCATGAAGTTATTTATCCTCAAGCCCTGTGGTTCAAAGGTCCTGCCCAAAAGGTAGAGGATCACCAGGATTGCCCAGACCCTCTGAGCACTACTTGGAAAGCACGCCCCCAAAATAATAAATTAATTATTTTTTTAAACTCACAAATAAAAGGACTGGAGAGACAGAGAGCATATAGATTAAGATGCCAACCTTGCATGTGGCCAGCCCGGTTTGGTCCCTGGGAATACACATAGTCCCCAGAGCACAACCAGGAGTGATCCCTGAGCACAGAGCCAGGAGTGAGCTATGCTGGTCTAACTCCCCCCAAATATTTATTAATTAAAATTTTACAAATTTAAAAGGAAAGAGTGGGGGGGGTCCATAGATGACTCTGGTAGAGCACTTGTCTTACAAGCAAGAGGTCTTGATCTCAGTTTGCAGCACTGCCCATCATCAAGTATGATATCATCAGTAACAAGGAGAAGATGGGAAGGGAGGGAAACAAAGAAAGGAAAACAGAAAGAAAAACAGGTTGATAACCTAAGTATCCCAAAGTCAAATTTTTACTGAGTCTCTAATATATCTAGTTTTATCATAAAACTCAGTCTCCTACTCCTGAGGATAAAATTAGATTTTTTGTTAACCTGGGGGTAATGACATCAAGTTATAACTTTCTGGAAAAATCTGCCATCCACACAGTAGGCACTCCCTGGCATTTCCTGGAAGTACGGAGATAAAACCTAAACTATGAATTGAATTAACCCCTTAATCTTAATTGCAGCTTCATCTCTTTGGAGGAATTCACCCTCTCATAAAGCTGTGGGAAGATTCTTCCATAACTCTGCCCTTTCCCCTTCTGAGCATCTTCCATTTTTATGGAAGTTGATGATACAGTTCCTTCTCAAAAGTGTATCAGATGCAGACTGACAAACAGCCATGCTTCCTGAGCATGTACACAAACCAACAGCCATTGACTGAGGAAGACCAAGAGCATAACCACACCACTAGCCTGTCCTTCATGAGAGCATGTCTGATTAATGCGCCGACGACTATCTCAGAGCTTCTCAAAGATCTGAGTCAACGCTGAGTGCCTTTGATTGGCTCCTATCATTCCATTTCCTCAGCCCTACCTGGAACATTTCCTGATTAGAAACCATAGGAATTCTTCTCTCAGAGACTTATTTTGGGGACCCTAATGGAAGCTTTGGTTTCTTTATCTATAAAATGACAGTTTTATGAATAACAAAAAGAAATCTATGAGAACAGCAGAGTAGATCTTGGATGGAGACACCTTTTACTACAGCACCTATGACCTGTCAGACCATACTTGTTCTTGGATAAAAACCCTTTTATTCCATGAACAAGAACAGTACAAGGAAACTAAGCCCATAGTAAACTTAGCAAATCAAAAAGAAAATTGATTTACTATAAAAGCCGGAAGTCTTGCATACAATACAGCATAGTACTTAAAATTGCTGACTCAGTGAGGTTCACTTAGGTTTGAACCTCAGGTATCCCAATTACCTGGGCCTTTGTTTATTTTGTTAAGCCTTGATGTTACCCTCTTTAAAATGGGGTAACAGTACTAATCTCAAAGCTGTTGAGAGAATTAAGACGTGGATAGATATCACTCAGGTTAAGTAAAAAATGGCTACTGATTACTGTCAAAGTGGTGGCAGGGTAGGTATGGTTATTATTAAAGTACCTATCCATAGAGGGGGAAGAAATATGAGGCGCCAGAAACAAACTTCACTTGACTTCATTATTTTGGTACAACTGAAATTAGAACCAATTGATTACTAGACAAAATTCCAAACACCTTGTAGCAGATGCAATTTTAAGTTTCATTCCAAAGGATGAAAGCCTGTTTCCTGTTGTGTGCTGGAAGTGTTTTGCCTGACAGCAAGCCAGGAGGCTTTTGTTTCAGGCAGGTGACACCAGGCAGAGATTTTAATCAGCCCTCTGGGGGGGGGGGGTCTTTCTAACACCACCCAGGCTTCTGGTACTCAGGAAGCACCAGGGCTGTCAAACTGACACTTTCCTGAGCAGAAAAGCCTCATAAAATAACACAGGGTACAGCTACGCTGGGTTTTAATTTGAAGGGATTAAAAATGCATGGCTGTAGAACTGTGCCAGGCATCAATTACAGTGTGGCATGTCAGTCAGCGAGCACAACAGTGGGGTCTCAGCAAGGTGACGAGCCGGTAAACACCTGTCAAGGGCTGCCCGCACACTGAGGGGCAGCTGCAGGGGTGCCGTATCCGGAGAGCCCCCTGGGAAACCATGGAGCTCTGCCCAGAAGAACCCCCGCACCGCCAGGACACCAGGGACAGGTGTCAGCTGGTGCCACGTCCGGTGACTTTGTGAATCAGATTCTGCGCGAGCCCGGCTCCTGTTGGTGCTTCCCACATGCACCGCCTGTTCTCTCCCAACGGTATAGTGATTCCTTCATAACTCACTCGTACCACACCCCAACTCAAAAAGACTGTCGATGACATTCCTGATAAAAAAGCCAAAGTGTGTCCAAGTCTCTGTATCATCTCTTGTCTTCTCTCCTCTCCTCGATCACTTTTTTTTTGCTTTTTTGGGTCACACCAGGCGATGCTCGGGGGTTACTCCTGGATTTGCACTCAGGAATTACTCCTGGCGGTGCTCAAAGGCCTCTTCTGGACTTTGGTGACTATGAAATCCTCTGCCAGGTAGGCTTCCTACCACTCCCATCATCCACCCACCCCCAAGTTTTTCTGTGGCTAGCGTCCTAAGCATTCAGATGTCTGCTCAAGCATCATTGGCTCAAAGGCGCCTGCTACCCAGTATAGAAGGCATTCGAATATGTGCTTATTGCCTTTGAACTGCAAAGTTTCTGATCATAAGGACCTTGTTTAGTCCCCATGCCGGGAAGTCAGCTTGGCATATATGGGCACCCAGTATTTGCTACATGAATAAACTATAGTAATAATGAATAATAAAATAATAATGAAAATAAAATTAATGAATTCCTTGAGTGCACATACAAACCAGGAAACTGTAGGCTTCCCCTGCTCTCTGAAAGTAGAATGCTTCTATTTGGTATGATTTGGTAGGCAATGCCGGGGATTTGCAAACACTATTACCATTCTTTACACGGAAATCATTTTCAAACATTTCTAAAAATTAGCTTACTATGTCATATTAAATAGTAATGCTCTGCTTTTGGGTGGAGGGGAAATCTACATGCTGAACAATATAATTCAGAGGATAAAAGATCTTATATTCTACGTCTGTGCTGCCTGAAACAGTATATCCTAGCCATATGGTTCCAGGTGGTTATTAAGCACCTGGAAAAGTGACTGTCCAAACTGAGATGTGCAGAAAGTGGGAAATACTCATAGGATTTTAGAGATTTCATATAAAGGACAGAATGCAATATTTCTCAATAATTTTTATATTGACTATATTTTGTATTATAAAATCTTAGCCATGCTGAGTTAAATTTTAAAAAAATCATGATTCACATTGACTTCTTACTTTGGGTTTTGTTTTGTGTGGAGGCCACACCTGAAAGTACAGAGGGCTTACTCCTGGCTTGGTGCTGAAAGATCACTCCTAGTGGTACTAGGCAGTAGCAGCATCAAATTGGGATTGGATTGTGTGCAAAGCAAGTGCCTTAACCCCTGTACCTATCTCTCCAGTAAATCTATTTTATTTACTGCCTTTCATGTGTTTAAGTACTGATACCTTATTTATTATTGGGTGGAGGGGATGCAGTGAAGAGATAGAATTCACACACACAAGGTATTTGCTCTATCATTATGCTACAACAGTACAACAGGTAGAGTACTTGCCTTGCATGATGCCTACTCAGGTTCAGTCCCATGGCACTCCATATAGTCTGCTGAGCACAGCCGAAAGAGATCCTGAGCACAGAACTAGGAGTAAGCCCTGGCCACTACAGGGTATGGTACAAAATCCAAGACCCAAATCCCCCCAAAATGGCAAAGGATGAAGGGGGGAACTCATATAATGTGTAATTAATTACAATAATGGCAAGCAGTTGTGTGGGCTGGGAATTTAAGCTTGAGATTTGGACAGCCAGAACTTTAGTCTGGTTGGGTCCTTCACTCAGTTCCCCTTTTCTTCCTGCCACATACTCTGAAATTCCTTAAGGAAAAAAATATCAGACATTTAGGGTCTAGTTAGCCAGTGGTTCAATTACAGTGATTATTTTACAACTCACCTGATGTCCCATACGAATGGGAATTCTTAGGCTTGTTGCAAAGCAGTACCAAAAAGCTTGATAATTATGCCACCTTGGTCCCACTGAAAGTGTTCAGAGTTTCATGGAAGCCCTTGAGTTTAAATTAGCATAATGCAAACCCTTAAGTTTAAATTATTATACAGACAGGCTAGAGTGATAGTACAGGAAGTAAGGCACTTCCTTGCATACTGCTGACCGCCTTTCTATCCCCAGCACCACTTCTGGTCCCCCAAGCCTCACTACGGATCACTCCTGATCATAGAGGCAAGACTAGTCCCTGAGTGCTGCCAGGTATGCCCAAACCCCAGAAAACGAACCCCCAAAAAAGGTGGAAAAAAATCACATATAACACTGGGGACTTAATACATCACAACAAAGCAAAGAAACATTTGAAAGGAAAATTATAAGGAGACTGATTAGAGTGTGAGAGCTTTTGTAGCAGGAGAAGACTGTTGGCAGTACTAAGCTCAGGTAGTGATGATCAAGTGGGGGAAATGGTGAAGAAAAGATAATGCCAAACCAGAAGAGCCACATCGAGAAGTGTGAGCTTATTCTTAGGGTAAAGGAGTGCTAATTTAGAGACTAGAGCGATTGCACGGTGGGCACGGCACTTGCCTTGCATGTGGCTCACCCATGTTGGATTCCTGGCACCACATATGGTCCCCTGAGCCCACCAGGAGTGATGCCTAAATGCAGAGCCAGGAGTCAGCCCTAAGTACAGTAAAATGTGGCCCCAGAACAAAAATAAATAAATAAAAAGACAATTAATGTAAAATGTTGAATTTCAAAGTAACAAGGCAAACATTAATTTGAAAGAGACCATTTTGGATATAGAGGGAAGAAAGGACGTAATGACTATAGTATCAGATATAAGATATTATGTTACATCATCCAGGTGATAGGTAATATAAAGTTAAACTATGAAGCCTTCAAGTAACCTTTAGGGAATTAAAGTAAGCCTTGGCATTGAAAAGTCGGGAGATGTGGAAAGTGAAACCTGAACTGGTTCGCTGGTTTGGGGTTCTAGTGAAATGACATGTGACAGCACTAAGAATTGAAACTAATACATACATCTCCAAATTTAGTATTCTTGGTCTGGAAGTGGATATGAAGATTTGCAATTCACTTTGGGACATGATGAGTTTCAAGAGCTCAGAGAATAACCAAGTGTACTGATGCAGAAAACTCTTGGATGTATGAATTTGAAAGCCATGGCTGAGTAGGTTCAAGAATCATCACAGCGCAAGTGGGCTTTGAATTCAGGAGATAATATTGCTTGAGTAGCATACAGTAGTGCTCTCATATTTAGGGGGATATATTCTAAGACTCGCAATGGATGTCTCAACCCCAGATAGTACCAAACTCAATATATAGGCTGTTTTTACCATTTATGTATAACAATATTAAGTTTTAAGTTATAAGTTAGACATGGTAAGAGGTTAATGATAATAACAATGAAACAGAGTAACTATAACAATGCACTGTAATAAAAGTTATGTGGATGCATAACTCATCTCCCTCTTTTCAAATATCTTACTGTGTTTAATAATTCTAGGCTAGCATTACTCATGAGTAATTGAAACCATGGGAAGAAAAATGACAGATAAGGGCAGACTGTGCAAGAATAAGTAAGCCATGAGTCAAATGTAAATGTTGCATAGAAGGGTGCCTATGATGGAGTGAGATATCAATGCAATCAAGAGAAAATATGGCTACAATGAAGAAGAATTTCAAGAACTGGTATTGATTAGTATCACCAAATGTGAGGCCCAAGTAAAGACACAGTAAGTAGTAACTTTATCCATAGTGGTGAGACACAAATACCATATTAATCATATCAGCATAGCACCATGCACTTGCATGCACAGAGAGAGAGAAATTAATTTGATCTATTAATTATAATCCAGAGTTTTTCATTTACCCAACAGAAGGGAAAGAGGGCTTTTGAAATAGTACGGAGGTGACCCAGACACCCCTCCAACAAATGTTGGACAAACAAGACAGTGACTCAATGTGAAGGGCAGAGAGGGCTCAGACACTGTGGTACCAGAATAGCAGGGCTGCACCTGGCAGTGCTGAGTGGAGGGGCTGCCAGAACCACACCCAATAGTGCTCCGGGGACCATGCAGAGCTAAGGATATAACCCAGATAAGTAGCATGGAACACACACACCTTAATCCCTGCACTACCTCTTCAGCCCTCCCAAATTTTTAATTCTAACAAAGTATAACACAAATATTATTTGATGAGAGAATTAAAAAGCCCAGGTTATTTTCCTGGAGACTTTTCCTAATGCTTGTATGACCTTTTACTCACTTCGTCATTCTGAGATTCAGCAGCCTCTGCCGTAAAATTAGAGTGAGGAACTGCATTAGGAATGACATCTTGAATACCGAGCTTGATGGATTGATAGAAGCTGCTCGGCCTGCTGTGTTGAAAAGATTTCTGAGGTTGTGTCAGCTTAGCAAGCAAGACTATTATAATAGACTAGCAATGTCTGCCACAGGCAGGAAAATAGTAGCTGTAGATGTTTACCGTTTCTAAACTCCTGAGCTGAAACATTCCATGATTCATTAAATGTATTATCATCTGGCAATACATGATGAGTTTGGCCTGCTGAAATGCTTAGTAGTCATTTTTACCCTTTATTTAGTCAAAATCTCATTATTTATTTCTTTACCGAGGATATGAATAGATCTGACATCACTATTTCTGTGGTTTTATTCAAAAGCTGACCTACACTATTCTTTTTATCTACTAGACTACATTAATAGCCATAAAATTTAGAGAAATATCCAATTGGGTGCATCAGTAAGCCTCTCACACCACTCATAACCAAGATAAAACAGAACACAAATTTCATTTACGAAGCAAGTTGCCTCTCAGCTGGGATAGAGAAGGAACCACGATGACAATGATAGTTGGAAATGATCAGTCTGGATAAGAACTGCATGCTGAACGTACGGACAGCAACAAACATGATAACCTCTCAGTGTGTGCATGGCAAACCATAATGCTCAAGAGGAGAGAGAGAGGTGGGGGAGGAGTGTCTGCCTGCATAGGGGAAAGCTCCTGGGGGAGGGGTAGTGGGATGGATATTGGGGACACTGGTGGTAGGAAATGTACACCGGTGGAGGTATGGATGATGGAACATTGTATGACTGAAACCCAATCATGAACAGCTTTGTAACTGTATTTCATGGTGACTCAGTTAAAAAAAATAAAACAAAACAAAAATCCCCAAAATATTAAAACCCTAGGAGAATAAACAAAAGATTAAAGCACTAAAGTGAGAGAGAGCGAGAGAGAGAGAAGAGAGAGAGCAAGTTGTCTCTCTATGCAGTAAAAGCAATCCTTTGCCTTTGAACCATGGAAGTGTCCATCTGATGCTGGTAATGCCTTCACAGATGGTTTTCCTTCATGGAAGTTCTCGTCCATGTGACTCTGCTATCTACAGTGGCCCAAATAGCTAAGAATGGAAATGGGTGGATCTCAGGCCACTATCTCTGTGGTCTTACATGGACTCCAGTCATGTCTCTAAATGTTAGCTACTAGGACAGTAGAGCAATAGAACAGCTGGTAGACCCTTGCCTTGTACTAGGGTTCTATCCCTAGCACCCCACATGATCCCCTAAGCACTGCCAGGAGTGAGCATTGATTGAATTACTTATACTGGCATTTAAGTTCTTAGCACTGCCACGTGTGTCCAACCCCCAGAAAAAGTTAGCATCTTGGAAGAGAAGCAGGAGTCAGGAAGCCGACATTCCTTACAGGGCACCCCTACCTCACAGGAGGTTATTACAGTACCTGTAGAGTAACATTCTCAATTTCTAATCTTCAGGTCCTTTTTCCACCATTTTATTGTACAGTTTGATCAGTGCTTTGTTATTCAGACCACTGAAGTCCAAATGTTACTAGGCCACATCCAGTGAAGACACGGGTTGCCCATTTGCCCTGCCTTAGTGACTCAACCCAGCATATTCAACAGGAATGTCACAATTCTCCGAGCAAAGCCCTCCGGCTCTTTTCAGTATGCCTCAGTATAATGTTCAGAGCCACAATGGGGTCCTCATACGTACCTCAGAAACAACCGTCTAGCCTTTGTTTGCCTCTTCCAGCACTCCCTGTTTCAGTCTGTGCTACATATACAGAATCACTGGCTTCCTTGTCTAACTCTAGTTTGTATTGCCTACAGCAACTGCTGCCTCCTAACACTTTCAAAGCTTGTGATTCTCAAAGTCCATAATAATGCCAGGCTTCAGGAAGAGGTCAGAGAAATATTAAAAATATGCCTTTAGTTTAGCAATCAGTATTTAGAGTTAATCAGAATCTGTAGTTTAACAAAACCACCAAGAACCTTAGCGAGACTTCTTGCACCTCCTTTCTTTCATCTAGGTTAGTATTAACTGGGATACTGTTTCTGTTATTACATCTTTTTTACAACACAAATTACTTTGACTTTATAATTTCATTACTTGTCATCAGCCCCTCTGAATTTGTTCTTCTCTTGTTTTCTGTTTAATTGTTTGGAGATTTGTTTGTTGCTCAGGGGACCTTATAGGATGCTAGGGATTGAACCCAGGTTAGTTGTGCACAAGGCAAGTACCCTACTCACTGTACTATTGCTCCAGTCCCCAGTTTTTTTTTTTGTTATGGTTTTGGGGCCACACCTGGAAATGCTTAGTAATTACTCCTGGCTCTGTGCTCAGGAATCACTCCTGGAAGAGTTCAGGGATGGTCAGCCACGTGCAAGGCAGATGCCCTATTTGCTATTCTATGGCTCTAGCTCCTGTTCTTCTTTTGGAATATACTGAAAATTCTCAGTATGATGGGATGGATCTATAGCACAGCAGGTAGGACATTTGTCTTGCACGTAGCTGTCCGGGATTCGATTCCTCCATCACTCTCAGAGAGCCCAGCAAGCTACCAAGAGTATCTCGCCCACATGGCAGAGCCTGGCAAGCTACCCATGGTGTATTCAATATGCCAAAAACAGTAGCAAATCTCACAATGGAGACATTACTGGTGCCTGCTTAAGCAAATTGATGAGCAACGGGGTGACAGTTATACAGTGATACAGTAATTATGTTGGCAAATTTTCTGGTAATATATGTATATAAACTGATGGAATATTGTGATTGTCCCTATTATAAATAAGAGAAATCTCCTATACTCTTACTCTTCACAGTTGTATTCTTTTTTTCTTCACCTATTAGAAGTTTTCTTTTATATTTTAGACATTACTTACTGGCTTATTTGGCAAAATAGACTTTTACTTCTCTCGCCCAATTTACCATCCATGTGTAAATTGGATCCTTTTTCTCATTAGATCATTTTGATTAATTTGATTAATTACTCATATTTTAATAGTTTAATGTATTTTCATAGAAAACTTACATTAGGAATAGTACAGAAGACAGGCAACATTAAAAATTACACACTGAGACGCCCTCGGCCCAGATAAATCCGGAGCTGCTGAGCGTGAAGCGGACCCTCTGCGCCTAAAGACTTTGATTCCAGAGACCTAACACATTCGGGCATCCAGCGCAGCATCTAATAGCAATGCACTGGGACTGCAAACTGGGCTACAACTCTGTGCTGCCAGGGGATGGATTTTTTTTCCTCCCCACCCTGTCTTCCTGCACGGAAAACAGGCGGCACCCACATGGCAGGCGCCATCTTCCAAGAATCCTAACCCAGAGGTATTCGATTTTTACACTTAGGGCTCCCAGGGACTCACGGGAAGGGGGTGTAACCGGCACACCCTCGGCCCAGATAAATCTGGAGCTACTGAGCGGGAAGCAGACCCTCTGCGCCTAAAGACTATGAGTCCAGAGACTTCTTACAGCAATGCACTGGGACTGCGAGCTGAGCTATGCAATTTCTGGCAGAATTTTCCCTGGACTTTATACAGAAATCCAAAACCGCACGGACGTGACAGCGTCCGTACAACTTAACATTTATAATTGTCAGCAATGTGAAACGGTTCCTTCTGAACAGGTCTGACTTGGGGGGGAAACTCCAAATAATAACAGTAAGTTTTTTTGAAATATTGAAGGTTATTAATGTAGCAGCCACCTCTCTGGACTGTGAACTAAGCTAAAGCCCCACACTGGCTGACTCGGCGTGGCGTACACCATACTATGAGGCGAGGGAAGGGAGATGAGGGGGAAAAAAAAAAGAGAAAAAAATAATAGAAAAAAAAGAGTTATGTACTTGTAGCAGTGGGGCTACATATCTCTTCACTCCCAGCAATGGAAAACTAATTATCAAATGCTTCCTTGGTAGTAGGGCTGTCTCTCTTGGGTGGAAACTCCAACAACTATAGTGAGTTTTGTGTTGAATTATGGAATGTAATCAAGGTAAAGAGAAAATGAAGTGAAATTCATTAGTTATACAGTAGGGGGTTGGGGGTGGGGGCAGGGGGTATACTGGGGTTTTTGGTGGTGGAATATGGGCACTGGTGAAGGGATGGGTGTTTGAATATTGTATAACTGAGACATAAACCTGAGAACGTTGTAACTTTCCACATGGTGATTTAATAAAAAGTTAAAAAACAAATTACACACTGACAGCCAGAGAGATAAACCAGGGTTAAGGCCCTTGTCTGGCATGCAACCAACCCTGGTTCAATCCCTAGCATCACATGTGGTTCCCCAAGAACCACCAGGAGTCACCCCTGAGCACAGAGTCAGGAGTAAGCTCTGAGTACCACTGGATGTGGCCAAAAATTACCCAAATAAATAATAAAAAACATGTCCTTACAGGTAGACAATTAAGTAAGAAAAATACAGTGAACAGACAGAAACTACTATATGATAAAAATGCTAAAACACCATTTAGCTGCATTTAAAAAAGTACTTGTTTTTTAAAACACAAAAAGAAACATCTAAAATACTGAAAAATTTAACAGGTTCATTTTTAATTTTTATACAATTGAACTGCTGAAACTTATTCACTGAGACATTTTGACTTGCAAAATTGCTTTACATCCTGTATTTATATTAGAAATGAATACTGTTAGCACCATTAGCACTGTTGTCCCGTTGTTCATCAATTTGCTCGAGCGAGCGTGCACCAGTAATGTCTCCATTGTGAGACTTGTTGTTACAGTTTTTGTCATATCGAATACGCCATGGGTAGCTTGACAGGTTCTGCGGTGTGGTCAGGATACTCTCGGTAGCTTGCCGGGCTCTCTGAGAGGAATGGAGGAATTGAACCCAAGTTGGCCGCATGCAAGGCAAATGCCCTTCCCACTGTGCTATCGCTCCAGTCCAGAAATGCATACACAAATGAAAATGCAAAAACAATGCCACTACCTCATTGCTTCCATCTGCAATCACATATTTAGGTTCCTTGGACAAGAGGTGAAGTGGGGGCGACCTAATATTCAGAACCACCAATAACAGAAGGTCTTTTTAAAAACATTTTTTTTAGAATGAGATGTTTTTCATCATGCTGTATTCTTAAGTATGTTTCCCACATATGTGGAATTCGAGCTGGATGTCTTTTGGCAAAACTGTTACACATTGGCATGGATAGCACACAGGTTGGAATTTTCACAGAGGGCAACCGCATAGTTCTCAACTTGCCCCCCTGCAGAGCACCAATAGCTGCACTCACACCAGACAGTGAGGGGAAGTTTGCTAACTGGGAGTTCAGTGAGCTGATAATATCATGGAGTTCCACAGTACCCAGCCTGTAGGAGGCACAGGGCAGGGTGGCTTTTGTATCCTGTTGCTTCCTTGATGCTTTACCACCATCAACTTGTGTGGTCCGTGCTGTACAAGCCATGGACAGAGACCTGACTTATCTGCCTTACCTTCAGGTGCAGCTAGAGCTGGCATGGGCACTGGAGAGCAGCAACCACCCAGATTTTTCTATTACTAAGTATATCCATTTCTCACTGCAGCTGTAACAGACCACCATGAACTAGAGCCTTAAATTAACACAAATTTATTGCCTTGCATTCTGTAGGTTGGAAGTGAAAAAATCAGTCTCTCAAGGTAAAAATATGGCATCATCAGGGCCGGTTCCTTCCTGAGATGTTAGGGCAAAATTTTTGAATTTGTTCAATCTTGAGAGACACCTGCTCTCCCATGCTGCCCTCACACTCTCCATCCTCCACAACACAGAAGCATCAGAACCTCTGCTGGTGCCAACTAGGATGGGGACTCTCCTTCCCTGAACTAACCCACCCGTCCCACTCCCCTCCAGGTACCTTGTGATTACTGGGCTTAATGAGTCACTGTCCATCACAGGAGCCTTGACTTCACCATACCAGCAAGTTTCTTTGCTGAGTAGGTAAATACAACCACAGGTTCTGGGCAGTAGGATGTAGGTACCTTGTTGGGGATGGGAGGAATAATTTCATCTACAACATTAGAATCATGTAGCTATTTCTCATAGATGACTCACATGGTACAGACCATACATTTCCAAAGTGGGTTATACATCCCTCAGTGGATACTGGCAGGATCCAAGGGAGTAAAACTGGGGGGTCTTTTCTAATGATTTGTCTGATAAAGGTGTATTTTTAGGGGAATGACAAGCACCTTTTTCCTTATAGGGGGAAAGTAAGACAAAATAAATATTTAGGAAACTTTGGTTTGACTATGATTATAATTTCACTTGTTATTCAATTTTTGTTGGTATTGATCATTTGTCTTTTGTTCAATGTTTCTATAGACTTAGAAAAACCTCTCTTATTTCTATTTTACAACAACAAAACTCTTAAATGTCAAATATATTGGGTAAACTTAGTTCTTGTTATGATTAATTTTATATGTCAACTTTGCAAGATCTTGGTACAAATGCTATTTTATATTCTAGATGTCCCTATGAACATTAACTCTGAAGTCAGTAGACTTTGTTTATTTGTTTGTTTGTTTCTGGTTTTGAAGCCACACCAGGTAGTACTCAGGACTTACTCCTGGCTCTGTGCTCAGAGATCACTCCTGGTAGGTTTTGGGGGACCATGTGTGGTGCCAGGGGTCAAACTTGGCTCAGCCACATGGAAGGCAAATGCCCTAACCAATGAACTACAGCTCCAGCCCCAAAGTCTGCGGGCCTTGGTTAAAGCAGACTGTCCTCCTGAATGTGAAAGCCATTATTTAAAATGTTTTTAAATTACTTCAACAAATAAGGAAGCCCAGGTTTGATACCTCACTCCATAAGGTCCTGTGAGCACTGCCCAAAGTAGGCCCAAAGCACCTCAAAGTATAGTCCAAAAAGGGAAAAAAGTACCTTATTGATGGAAAAGAAATATTTAGATATCTTTACAAGGTTTCCTGTGCAAAAATTTTTGCTAAAGAAACAACCCATAATTCTTGGTAACTAGTAAGAGAGGAAATAACACAATTCAAAATCAAGGAAATGAAACAGAGCCCAGAAGGCAGCTACCACCTGGAGCACATCAATTGGCCACGGATGTGAACTTGATGTTTGATTTTGGGTGGTAAGCAGGATACAGGGACAGAAAGCAAAGGCTAGACCTGTCCAGGGTTTCACATCCTAATTAGCAACCTCTGCCAAGACCAGTCGAAGGAGTCGCTAGAATTCACTGGCTTCCTTCCGAGCTGTACATGGGAATACAAGAAAAATCTTTCCTAAGAGTCTATCACCCATTCTGCCTGCAGTTCCGTTCTATTCCAAATCCTCCCTCCCTAAGTGCTCTGGAAAACTATACCTCTTTCCAAATTAAATGGTCCGAGGCTGATAGTACCCTCTGGTAGTATCTGAATAAAAAAAGAGAAAACAATTTTTTGAGGAACCAGTCTCAATGCAGGCCACATGGAATTCACACTTTCAAAATTCAAAGAAATGTAATTGACATGGTCAAAAACTAAAAGACCCAAGTCAGGCTCAGAGAACCATTACTATCAATATAGAGTTGGGTGCTTCCAGAAAATGACTTTCAGAAGTTAAAATATACATGCACTCGCATGCACGCACACGCACACACCACACACCACACACACACACACACACACACACACACACACACACACACACTCTTACACGAATGAATAACTGAATATGTGAATTCATTTCTACTTTACTAATTACCAGGTAGAAAGGAACTAAAAGTAATTATAGAGTATTAATATCCTCAAGAAAACAAAGAAAATAGAAGGAAAAATGAAAACAGAGGCAAGAAATGGGTGGAGGACAATACTAAGGTGATAAAATAGAAAAAACAAAATAACTGGTAAAAATGGAATAAAATGCATCCAAAGGAATGGGGTATGAGTCAAGTGTTAGCATGCATGCGAGATTGATATGCACATCATTTCCCCAAACACCTCCAGAAGTGGCCCCTAAGCACAGAATCGGGAGTATCCCCTGAGCACTTCCAATGGGGTCCAAAATCAAAAAGTAAAACTAAATTATAAATAAAAGAAAACAGAGATTTCTAGATTAGCTAAGCAAAAAGGACAGGGGGTTGCCAAAGGGATACCTAAGGAATACGGAAGCGTTTCTGTGTTTTATTGCTTTAATAAGAAGAAAAGATTGCAATTTAGATGGCAATAAGAGAGCAAAGAGGAGTGTTGTTTGTTTCCAATCAGCACTTTGTATATATCATGCCATTCCCTTCTGACCTATAAAGTTTCTGTAAAGAAATCTGCTGACAATCTTATGGGGGTTCCCTTCTATGTGACTATTTGCTTTTCTGTCACTGATTTCATTTATGTATTTAGGCATTGTTGTTGCAGTGTTTGGGAAGGAATGCTTGGTGGTGCTGGGCCACATGGTGCCAAGGAATCAAACCCAGGGCCTCATACCCCACGACTTGAACTGTCTCCTCTCTTGCTGCTTTTAGGACTCTCTCTTTGCCTCAACTACTTCCACGGCTCAGGGAAGCTCTTGCTCTAGATTCTTTAAATAATTCTCTCTGTCTCTCTGTCTCTGTCTCTCTCTCTCTTTCTCTCTGTCTGTCTGTCTCTCTCTCTCTCTCCCTTTCTCTCTCCTCCCCCCACTGGAACTACAATAATGTGAAAGCTTGAATGTTGTTCCTCTTTATGCTATCCTAGATATCCTATATGAGCAATTAAAAATTTTAACCAATTAAAAACTGCATGAACATGACACCCCAGATTTCCAGTTTCTCTTTAAAAGTGGAACCACTTGACTTCCTGAATGAGAAGTAATTACCTTTCTCATGAGCCACTGAGGACTCAAAAAGACACAGCACACACATCTGACCCACTTGTCTCATTTGTGGAACCCTTCAGGCCTCCAATTGTTGAAAGTAAGACCACAGAGGGTTACAATTTGGAAATGACAGGTATAGGTTGTGTCTCAGGAAGACTAACCTGGGGACAGAGTGGCAAAAGAGGTTAAGTGACAGGAGATTGTTACATGGGTTTTAGCAAGACAGACAGATTTTGATTTCGGCAGTTACAATGAATGAAAAGAGGTGATAAAAAGAAAAGGGAAATAAAGGTGCTGTTATGTGTTTTGTAAAGGAGCAGGTACTTCCGGTGGAGTGTTATGAGAGTTAGCAAAGTCTTCCTTCCAAATTCCTTCTCCACAAGCATGAAACCCATGTTTGAGCAACAATGTTATCCCAGACCAGATCACCCTTAATCTCCTTTTATCCTCACCACTGCCCTGTGAGGGTGATGTTATCATTCCTTGGGTAAGGAAACTGAGGCTCAGAAAGGGCTATTATCTGCCTAAAACTGTTCAGTCAGGAAAGGGCAAAACCATACCAAATCTTGTTGTTGTTGTTGAAGAGTGAGAGGAAGGGCATACACAGCGTTCCTGGTGGGCTTAGGGGACCATATGAGGTTCCAGGCTTGGAACCCAGGTTGGCCTCACACAAGACAAACATCTTACCTGTATTATTATTTTACTGCACCTGTTGCATCTTTCCTGTACTATTACCTGTATATCTTACCTGTACTATTATCTTACTGTACCTGTTGCATCTTACTTGTACTATTATCTGCATTAAACAACCTACTTGTACATCTTAGCTGTATTATTGTTCTGGTTTCCCCTAGAACAAATCTTATTTTTTCAGAAGGAGGCTCCAATTTGAAAGTATCTTCTTTGGTTGGGTGCATTCCTCTGTGCTGTGCAAAGGCTCTATATTAGAAGTGCCAATATATCTAGGTCAGAAAGAGCATTCAATTCTGCCTTCAGATAAATGGAATTGCATTGTCTTCTGACTGAGACTCAAATATACAGTCTAGACTGATTTGAACAGTGACAGAATGTATTGCCAAGCTAAGTAAAATCTGTTGGTCCTTCTCCTGTTATAGTCAAATATCATATTTACTGCATGTCTCATAGACAAGTGAGGGATTCAATGCCTAATCTCTTACATCAGGTTCTGATGTTCTAATGGGCAACCTAAATGACCTCTCCTATCTCAGTTGTAGAAGATGCTCCTTCTGTCAACCAACCCCAGATTCCCTGGGACCTTTCTTTTCTAATTGTCTACCATCTGTATAACTCTCTTTATACATCCAAGTGGACTCAGACATTGCCATTAATCAAAACCATTCTACCTGCATGTTTTAATTAAAGTAAATTGCAGTAGGGCATTTTGTAAAATTTCAGGTATGCATCATTAAAAACACAATGTGTGTGTGTGTGTGTGTGTGTGTGTGTGTGTGTGTGTGTAAATTAAGTTTACCACTTGCAGCCTTCGGTAATCCCATCTATCCGTGGCCCACTATTGGGAGGCTCAAATAAAACATAAAGGAAAGCATTTTGTAATTTCTCACTCATTACATCCATAAATGGGATTAAAGAGTTTTTATTCTCTTCCCGCCCAGAGAGGCTCTAACTAGAGAGGGGTGGGGATGTTTAATCACAGTATGTGTGACAAGCACTTGGTCATGGAGCTTTTGGCAACCTTTCGACTCCAAAGTTCTTAGTTTACATGCCCAGTGAATTTTGCCATTAAGGTCCCTCTCTCTATTGTGATAAGTACATTTCAGTAAGAGAGGTGTATTTAATATAAAACCTGGGGCGAAGGTCCCCCTCTCCTTCTGCCACGTGCCTCTTCTCTCAGGAGTTAAGTGGGTGCTTGCTGGTTGTCTGTGAGCATTGCTTCTGTCCCATTTGTTCTTTTATCTCCTGGAGGAACTCCACTGACCTGTGTGCTTCCCCTCCATTGCCTCCCTTTGATGCTCTCGCTTGCTCTCTGTAGTCATTTCCATCTCATTGCTTTTCTCAGCATTTGGAGACTAAGCTAGTGCTCTGCATTTCTGATGCAATTATTCACAGGGCCCACTGTACTACTCCTAATACATTACAAGATTCTGCCAACTCATTTTTTATTTCAAAGCCATCATTCTTGTTTCTGTCTGGCTTCTTTTTATTTTTTTTTTATTTTTGCCTTCCTGTAAGCAAGCTTACTTTTGATATTTATTGTCTTATCTCATCTTTAATCTCATGTTTCATAGAATCCAGGCTTAATTGAATTTTATTGAAAGCACAAGCAGATGCTGCCTTAAATTACTTTTGTTTCCTATGGTAAATCTTTTTTCAAGTATGCCCTTCCTTTGCCTCCTTTGAGCTCTGTTTTAGTGTGTGTGTGTGTGTGTGTGTGTGTGTGTGTGTGTGTGTGCTTCCAAGCTTATTCATAGACTCCAAATTGATATGTGTGGATTTTTCCCCTTCAGTTATCTATACTCAAAAAAATAAAAATAAAAATTCTACCCAGCCCAGCAATTTCCAGCAAGTGATAATAAAATGTTTAAAATAATAGCTTATTTATTTTAGCAAAAGCCCCCTCCACTTTAACAGGGGAACTAGCTTTCCCAGATCTAGTTCAACATGAAAATGCAGGGCACCTCTCCTCAAATTATTCAGAAGCTTGAGAGGTTAGAGCAGACCATTAATCCAAGCAAAGGATTCTAAGCGGGAATTCTGTCTAACTACTAAACATCATAAACACATAAAGCCGGTCAGAGGGGAACAATCCCCACTGAAGCAGGGGACTGGCCCTCCAAACAGAACTGAATGATAAGGAAGTGTGTCGTCTGAAACTGAATTTTCAAGCCATAGCTCCTTATCCACCGCAAAGATGTATAAAGTGTCCGCTGACACAGCTGAAGAGGGAGTCAGACTTGGCAGCATATGGGGTGCTCTGAGAGTGTTCAGGAGGAGCCCTTGAAGAGTCTGCAGAGAGTTGCAGTGAGCAGGCAGAGTGGAGCTCCCTTGACCTTACCCAGGGAAATGCATTAGCATGTTCCAAGGAGAAAGCTCTGAGAACCTCCACAAGTTTCCCTGTGAAAACGAGTACCAGCTTTGAATGTCTGCCAAGCCCATAGAACATCCTGTCCTGGCCCTGTAGTACGGGTCCAGGGTCGAGGAGCAAGCAGAGGAAAGACAAGAGAGAAGAAAAGCTTTACGTGGAGCTTTTAACTATTACCCGGTACTGAAATGAGACTGCTTTGGGACTCAAGTGATCAAAGCAGCTTCTATTATCTGAGAGTAACTGAATCAGTCAGAAAGTGCACCAAAGGCCATAGGAAAGAACCAATAGAGTGGATTTGCATTATAATTTGCCTTGTAATTACACCTCATCAGGTTCAGCTATCATTCCTCTGTGTAGATCCCTCATGCATCTCTCCAAGTTCCATTTGTTTGTGGGTAGACATTGGATACTTCACTGAGCACCATTTGTTGAATCAGTTGATTACCAGGTGCCTTTTCCGTGATCCAGCCTTGCAAGAAGAACACAAGGGAGCAGACACACCCAGAGGGCCAGGAAGGGCGAAAAGGCCACTTCCGCCTTAGGACACTCTTCCTGTTCCCCTCCAGGGCCTCAGCAAGGTTCCCATACCTCCCCTCCCACCAGGCCCACTGAATCAGAAAACTGTAGATTTGCAGTGCTCCCATCACACTAAATCTGAAAAATATGCAGATTTGAGACGCTGAAGCTGCAAGCTTTACCCTTCAGGAAGCATTTCTCATCATTGTGTTACTTGGGAAGATGGCTGTTAGTGTCCACACCGGGTGTGAATTGCTGAGAAGGGACATCACTGAGATCTGCCATTCGAGGTGACTAGAGTTGTCTGTGCATTTTCTTGGCTGACAAATGTCGACCAGGCTCTGTCTCCTAGCCTGCCTCTTTCTGCAGCCACAGTCCCTTCTGCTGTGATATAAAGTCCACCCACAAGCTTTGTCTGGGACCCTGGGTGCCCCATCCTGGATTCACATCAGAATCACTGGAGGAACATTTGAAACGCCTGGGGTCTGAGCCTCATCGCAGACTAACAGCAACTAAACAGCTAGGAAGGAGGTTCAGACATCTGGGCTTCTCATTACTCTCCTGGCAATTTGGATGTGCAAGGAGATTCACAGACTATTCCCCTTTCTTCTTCAATTCCATCCCATCGCACAGAAATCCCTCATAGCCTTTGGCATGTGGGTGACAATACTTCCTATTTTTCAATGCTGACATGTTTTTTTTCAAATTATTATATTGAGATCAATTCATTTTTGTCTGCAGTACAGGGAAGACTCTCCTGTCAGTGGTCGGAAATAACTATAATATAAGGGAAATGTGAAATCTTCCTCACAGAGCTTGTAAAAACAAGTCCGAGTCATCTCATTTTCTGCAGCTTTTTAGGGGCACAGTTATGGGGCTCAAGTTCTCTCTCCTGCTGTGGATTTAAACTGGAATCCTAATCAGTCGGAGAAGAGTCCCTCCATTATTAGAAATCCTCTATGGGCGATCTTAGTGAAGGGGCAGGTATAAAGGGTTGTTTTTATACACAATAAGTAAAAAAATCCCATCCATAAAAATGGGCTTTTCTGATCCAAATTCCTAGGCTCTTCATAATTGTAATATTTTATTGATGTCTGAATTCAAACAATACATTGTTTACTCAGAAGGTGAATTCAAGGCTGCCAGAAAAACACAGATTTTCCTCCAGAGTTGCAAAATCAAGTGTGATGTCTATTCCATGTAAATTTAAATACTAAGAGAGTAAGATTATCAAATGTACTGGATTACTTTCAGCCTCGAACTTGTCTGTGTCCATTACCCTGAGCATCAGCAATTATTGTCACTCTGTGCCTTAATAAGCATTCACATTTGTCCACTCGCTAGGAAACTGGTCACGCATTTCCTCTAGGACTTTTGTTCACCTCCATTTACCTTCAGAGCTTGCCAGGGAAACAGCACCCTCTCAGAGAGGAAGTTCCCTCTTGTGGGCCTCCTCTACCTCAAGCAGATTGCTTTGTTCCCTCGCCATCCTGAGCACTATCCAGGTGCGGAACACAAGAGGCCGTGAATAAATGATGAAACCAAGTTTTAGCTGAGAGCTTGCTGTGTTCCATTTGCATAGCTGTAATGTCAGATTCATTATTCATGAGCATATGCTACAACGGCCCTCCCCTTATAGCTCAATCCTCCACCGCTGCTGACTCTCAGATGTGCAAGATGAACCATCTCTCCTGCAGCTTAGAGCAATTTCTCCTTTCTGAGTGCACAGTGGAGTGATGGCCCTATTTTTTATGCAAGTGTGGATCCTCGGATGCATAACATTTATAACCTAACATAAAATAAAACTGAAAGTTTTGATACTGAAAGTTGGGAGCATATTGGGTCAATGATAAAAAAAAAAAATCAAAGGACCAGGGACTCCCTGTAGGATTTCAAAGTAGGAAAGGGTTGTCTGTTAGTAAATTGAAGTAAATCATGATGATGTATTCAAATTGGCATGCAAGAGAGTCTTTCCTAACCAAGAAGTATCTCTCCCCTAAGTAGATGTTTTTATGTGTGGGATTCCATTCTACAAACTCGGTTTGATCCCCCGCATCCCATATGATCCTCTGAGCATTGCCAGGAGTAATTCCTGAGTGCAGAGCCAGGAGTAACCCCTGAGTATCTCGGGTGTGACCTACCCAAAGCCAAAATAAATAAATAAAATAAATTTTAAAAAGGTCTGCAGCATAGATTCAAGCATGGCAGGAAGTGGCCTCCAGGGCTTTGGAGCACTGCTTGGGGAGAACTCCAGACTTTATTATTTTTAAAAATGTCTATTTTTTATTATGTCTTGGTTTCCTGGACTACACTCAGTGATGCTCAGGGGTTACTCCTGGCTCTACACTCAGAAATTAGTCCTGGCAGTGCTTGGAGGACCATATAGGATGCCAGAGATGAAATCCAGGTCCGGGGCTGCAAAGCAAACACTCTACCCACTGTGTTATCTCTCCAGCCCAAGGAAATAATGTCTCTTAAAAGAAAAAGAGTCATGGGGAAAATATCACTCTGATTTATTTAGCAGTTCACTGCACTCTATATTAATAAATAAGTCTACTCTTCTGTGTCTCTTCCCATCTACCAGTATTTTTCCGTGTGACTTCCATGTAAGCATACTAATTTATGTAGTTCTTAAAACAGCCCTAGGGTGTGGATGATAATAGTATTACCATTATCACCATCTCCATTTTTCAGCTGGAGAAAGTACAACATGAAAAGCTGAATTGTTTGCCCAACATTACCCAAGAATCATGATTTGAAGCCTCCTAGGCTAATTACAGAATCTAAATGTAACCATTGCATGGCAGGACCTCCAGAAAGCAACACATGCTTAAGGGGTCTCTGGGGTCTCTGTCAATTTCTGCATATCTGTGTGTAGATAAGTGCACATAGGTATACACATGCACCTATATCTGAAGATAACAAATATTGTGAAAAATATTCCGGAAATAAATACGGTGAAGTCAAGCTTGATGAGAAAACGAGACATAGAACACAGCTTACTATAACAAAGTATCC
The DNA here is from genome assembly GCF_027595985.1 of Sorex araneus. Classification (NCBI taxonomy): domain Eukaryota; kingdom Metazoa; phylum Chordata; class Mammalia; order Eulipotyphla; family Soricidae; genus Sorex; species Sorex araneus. The sequence continues at coordinate 294,431,818 of NC_073313.1, read as the reverse complement.
CCTTGATTCTACTCCCTTCATTCTCTTCACCTACTTATCTGCCCTTTATCCTCTTCACGTACCTCTCTGCCCTTCACTTTCTCTATTTCCACTTCCAGTCTCCCTTCAACACCCTGCTACACCATGAATGTCCCAACTTTAAATCCTTTGCATTCCCTCTTCTCTCTTCCGGGAAAGCTCAGATATTCATTCGGTTCCTTCCCTCATTCAACTGTCAGTCACCAGGAGCTTTGTCTGACCACCTGATATAGAAGAAAAGTACAACCAGTTATCCTTCCAATCCATCATCCTCTGTCTCCTTTCTTTGTTTCATTTTTCCTCACAACTCTTATCACCATCTGACACATTATACAGTTGCTCATTTATCTGTACATTAGCTGCCCCTGACTATCTGTCACTGCACTGTGAGTTCCATGAAAGAAAGAGCCTTATCTCTTTGGTTCACTGATATTCCCAGAACCTAGAGATATGACTTCCACATTAGAATCTCAATACTGAGATGTTAAATGAATAAACAAATTACTATTAGCTAATTACCTTTTCCTTCTTTCAAAGTCTGTCTGTAACTGGAAGTCATAAACCTT